>NC_045580.1:5681250-6312500 GCF_009819795.1 Aythya fuligula | reverse complement strand
GAAAATTCAGGGTGCATCTAAGCCTGCAGCCTGCTCCTGCTCTTTGAGGTCAGACAGATGAGGTCGTGACACGATTTTATTCTCCTTTCTTCTGCGTGCTGGGATTCAGAAGATAAAGTTAGTAAAATTCCTCCTGTTCAGGGCAAAGAGCAGAACTTGCAAGGCAGAAGCCTGGCAAATAAAATTCCTCACGTGCCTGGGACACGAGGCACCCAGGGATGTGCTGAGGCTGGGCTGGAGCGAGGCAGGCGAGCCCCCCTGCCCCCGTGGAGCTGGACACGGCATGGAGCCACCCCTGCCCCATCGGTGTGGGGCCACTGGGGAGACCCTGCCCTTGGCCCGTTTCCTTTTCCAGTTTCCCCAGGAGCTGAGGGATTTCCCCCAGCCTGTGGGAGCACGTCAGCAGGGGGATTCCCCTGTCCCTCACCCCGCTGTGACTCTGGAAGCTCTCACAGCATCACCTTCCTCCGTGCAGCCGAGCGAACACAAAGGCAGGGCAGAGCCATCCCCTCGCTCCTTCTCCAGCTCCCAAAGTGCTGACAACTCCGTTCTGAGCCGGCTCTTCAATATTTCATATAAAGCACACACACACACACACAGCCCGGAGTTTCTCTTAGCAACTTCGATCCGAGTTTTTCTATTTTTAAGCTCCGTTTGTGTCAGCCAGGGATCAGAGCATGCGGCCCCGGAGCCAGGAGTTGTGGAGCGTGGGAGCTGCCCCGAGCTTGGGCATCCCCACGGCTTCGCCTCCCCTTGGCGTGCTGCACAGAGGGGTCAGGAGTGGACTTGTGGGGTGGCTTTGGAGCAGGAAGGCTGCTTGTCCCAGCTCCCGGCCTGGATGCTGCAGGCACAGCAGAGGGGCTCGCCAGTACTCCCAGCAAATGGCTCCCAGCGTGAGAAATGATTTAGGGGAGCTGGTTTAAAAGTCAGGATGATTAATGCATGTGACTTCTCTGGCACGCTGGAAATGATAAATCAAGAAGGAATGGGAAAGCAGTGCATAAATTCAGAGGGTGTCTGCTTGGGGCTGCTGTGGGGGAATGCGAGGCTCATCCTGGGAGGCCCCGCCGTCCCTGCTGCTGGGTGGTGAGGGCGCAGCAGGGCGCCGTGCCGGGGCTTTGCTCGGGGCACCTACAGCAGGACGTGTGTGTGTACAGGGAGCCCTACACACACCTGGGGTTCTCCTGGCAAGGGACAGAGCACGGTCCCATCCAGATCCCCTGCAACCTCCCAAAAAGGGACTGAGATGTCTGCACTGCAAAGGTGCTAGAGACTTCGTCAGGCGTCTCCCAGAAACCCAGGAATACTCTTTGAGGAGTAAGGAAGCAAAAGGCTTGCATGCAGACAGGAAAGAAAGATTTTATTACAAAAATGTGCCAGAGAGACTCTTTAATAATGCCATTCATCTTTCTGTCAAATACGTCACACTAATGTAGTGAAAAGGAACCTTGAGAAGATGAATTAAGACTTAAATACATTAAAATGACTTAAGGAATATTTAAATACAATACATTTTTTTTGGTGTGTGTGTGTGTAGACTTGCTCCACGCAGAAGTCTGTCTGACATTTCACAGGCCGGCACAAAGCCTGTGAAGTATGTGTGCAGCTGTGCATAAGCAATGCCACTTCCAATAGAAGCAAGACTTAAATCAGTCTTTTCTTTGGACCAGAGATAAGCGGGATGCAATTAGCTGGCATGGAACCGTCGCCAGGAGTGAACATAAGAGCTGAATTCCCCTGCAAATCTTCTGCATCCCCACTGCCCTTCGCAAGCAACAGGAAGCTTGAAGAGGGAGGTATTTTGCTTCGGTGCTGGCTGCTTTTAAATTCCAGTCTGCTGGTAACCTTCACCCGAACATTTCCACCTGCTGCTTCCTCCAAAGGGATATGCATTAACAAGGACATATTTATTTTACTGCGTGAAAAACACCACTGTTCTTTCCTTTATCCCAGAAAGAGAAACATATCTCAATTTACAGGCTATGGGGCCACAATTCTGTACGGCATCTGCTGGAGCACCTCGGCTGGGAGCAGCCAGGACGGTGCCCGTGGCTGAGCCCAGCACCAGGGCACAGCACCACAGACCCAAAGCAGGGCAAGCACAACCTGGACAGGGGGCATGTGTTGGCACAGGGGATGATGCTCTGTGGACCAGAGCAGGGATGCACCCACAGGACGAGCCCTCTCCATGCCCTGGGTGCAGCCCTGCTGGTGCCAGCTCCCTGCCCGAGCTAATCGCGCTGCAAGCAAGCACGGAGGACACACAGAGACCCCCCCCCTCCTGAAACACCACTTTTGTTCTGTCTCTGAATGAATAAATTTGAAAAAAAAAAGAGAAGAGAAAAAAAAAAAAAAAGAAAAAAAAAAAAAGAAAAAAGGAGAGAAAAAGAAAATTGCCTGGAGCTGCTTCTTGTTCTGCAATGTTAGGACTAAAAATAGCTCGGCAGAGAGACTTTCTGCCTATCGGTGCCGCGAGTGGAGCAGATGCCTTCTCCTCCCTCTCAGAGGAGGCAGAGAAGTCTCTGCTTGTGTCTATTTATTTATTTATCTCATGGCAAGGGTCTTGGTTTACTTTTAGTTTGTTTTTGCTTCTCAACCCTAAGTGCTTCATCAGAGACAAGCCGCAGAAAAACACCGAGAGTAATTCAGCTTCTAGGAAATAAAAAAAAAAAAAAAAAGAAGGGGAGCGTTGCCAAAGCACAAAACTCAGTCGGTGCAGGATGCCCCGCACTGCAAAAATTGAACTTTCCCTGCCATGCAGTGGTCTTTGAAAGCATTCAATTATCTCCCCGCGCCTATAGAAAATGTTGGAATTGCTTCCCAAAGTCTTTAAAGGCTCTCTCTCTATAAAAGACGCGCGGCAGCTCCGTGGCAGAGGAAATTAAAAACCCTCGACAACAATCTGTTTGTTTACCTGGGGAGCAGTGAGAGGCCCAGGTTCATCTGGAAACATCTTCGCTGTGCCGGCATCCGCCCTGCTCCCGGCCGCGCGCCCTGGTGAGAGCAGGGCTGGCCTCGGTGCTGAGGGCATCACCCCGAGGTTTTCAGGGGAGGAGGAGGAAGATGAAAGGCAAACGTTCCCTGCATCACCGGGCCAGGGGGGTTGAGGTTGGGTGTGCGTAGAGCAGTGAGCAGTGCACGTGTCCTCACCTGGCCCGCTGGCAGCCTGCAGAGCTGCAGCCATCAGGGGTCACCGAGTTAAATGTAGCTGGATTTAGAGGAGCTGCGTAATTTTATGATTAATAATAACATTTGTAACCGTGCATAGAAGACAGAGGGCTAATCATCTCTCATGCTGGAGGTGACGAGCTAATGGCTCTGTGGGTCAGGAAGGGTCCCCCTGCTGCATGGGGCTGCCCGGTGCCCACAGAGGTTGTGGTGTCACCTCCCGCTGAAGGGCAGGACACTGGCTGCTGCCAGTGCACAATGCCATCCCCGGCAGACCAGTGCACCCGTCAAATACTGTGTTCCTATGTAATTAAACTCAACACCAGTCACCCTTGATTCAAAGCCACCTTGGGAGAGCTGGAGGGTAATGAATCACAGCCTCCGACCACGGCAAGGGATGTGCAGAGCCTCTGCCGAGCTCTTCCCAGCTCTTTGCCTACTCGTGACACTCACCCCCAGGCAGTGCCACTGGACACGGCCTCCGCCCCTCCTGCCACATCCTGCTGGCACATTTGGGATGCAGGAAAGCAAGGGATGAGGGAATTTCCTCCTGCACAAAAGCTGCATCCCTCCAGACTGGGGAGGCAGGCACCCCTTCCCCAGCACCGGCAGCAGCCGCTGCTCGGTGCCCCCCGGTACTGGGGATGTGAGTCCCCCCTGATGATTCCCCGCAGCTCCTGGCTCCGAAGCCCATCAGAAAAGCATTTTCTTGGCTGGCCTCCCTGTCCCTAATGCTCGTCTGCTATCACGATGCCGAATTGAGGGCACGGAAATTTCAATGCAGCAGAAGCACACAGCACTGCTCTCGGTCTGGGTGACCTTCTCGCTGTCAGAAAACGTATCCTTTCTGAGAGTCTTCTGGCTGCAAACATCTCCCACAGCCAGCTTAAACGAGACAAGAGGCTTTCACTGTATGGGTAATGTCGTTAGGGCAAACTGTTTTTCTAAGATCACAATTCTCCAACTATTAAACTGCAGGTGCAGTAACTCCGGCTTTGTCTCCTCTCCTGGAGCTGGCTATTACCAGGTGCGCTCATTATTATACCGAGCAGAAATCCCTCTGAGTTATTCCAACATGTAATACATGTCAAAATGCAGCGATACCCTGTTGCCATGCTGCATGCATATTTATGGTGCATCATCCTGGGGCAGGCAGGGCTGGTGCTGGGCAAGGACTCATAAACATCACCCTTCTGCACCGTCAGTCTGCCCCACTTTCCTGTTGCTGTCTTATCTTTAGATGTAGTCTCATGCCTGAAATGCAAACTGATGAGTTAACAGATGTGACAAATAACTGGTATATAATTGGTGTAACTTGTCAGAGGCATTCTGGTGCGCTCCTGCTTGTATGTGCTGCAGTCATGCTGCATTTTAGACTACCCTGATCTCCAACTCCTGTCTCCACAGAATATACAGTGAGGATCTGAGCACGCGTACACATACAAATGCACGGAGAAAGAGAGTGAGAGCTTGCACTTGTCTTTCAGTTCCTAATCAGGACGTGTTATCCCCCTGCCAGCCTACGCCACGCTGAAGTTTGGGACGACATGACAGAACGCACCAGTACAACATCATTTAAAGGCATCCCGCTGGGCTCAGATTTGATGCCCACTGTTTCCTGGAATGTGATCCAATATTTGGTGAAAAGCTAGCAGATTAGACACTATCCGAAAGCAAATGATTTGCGATAGCCATGAACAGTTCCCTGAAAATCAGCTTATGATGCAGCTTGGCACACTTGCAGGCTCCTGATGGCGAGGGCAGTGGCCGTGCCTGCTCGTGGCCGTGCTCGGGGCTGTGCCAGCACCCCCAGCACCCAGCACTTGCTGCTGCTGAGCATAACGAGCTGTGTGCTGCCCTGCCACCGCCCATGGCCCTAACCACAGTGCTCCTTGCCTTTCTGTCTAGTCTCAGCCTCTCTTCTCCCCATCCCCTTTCCCTTGGCAGAAACGCGTTCCTGGTTGTGATATATTCTCGGTCAACCTCAGACAAGTTTTCCCCCTTGCCTTTGTTTTATGTCCTCTGCAGGATTTCAGGAGCTTTGGAATATTTTGCTTCCTTTTCCTATGATGTGTTTTATGAGATTTTAATTATTATTGTTTATTATTATTGTGTTTTAATTGTCTGCTTGGGTCCCTCCATGCTCTTGAGTGAGCAATTTATAAATATCATTATTTTTATTATTGCTATTATTTGTACAGCTTTCTCATATCCTTCACATCTCCCCTCTGCCCCTTTACTCTTTTACAGGCCTATATGTTATGTTCCTTTATGTCTCCTCATAAGTCAGGCCCTCCAAACCCTCTTGTCTTTGTTTCCACTTGATTTTAATGCTCTTTTGTTTTTCTTTCAGGGAAGAACTGTAAACCACGTTCCCAATGCTGGAGCTCAGTGCTGGAGGAGTTCCCCCTGGGGGCAGCCCTGCAGCAGCAAAGGGACCAACCTCGGGCTGCAGCAGGCAGGCAGAGCCCACAGAGCTGGGCTTGGGGAGGACCACAGCCCCATATGGAGCCCCACAAACCCACATGGAGCCCCTCACCCAGCAAGGGCGAGTGCCCAGCTACACCCATCAGGGAGCCTCTGGCACCACCCAGGGCACTGGGAGCAGCTGAGGCTGTACCAGGGGTTTAACAAGGGGTGGTCCCTGTGATAAAGAAGCTCTTGGTGGCTCTTGGTTCTTTTCTCCAGTGGGTTTGTCCCAGCTGCAGGGGGTGGTGAGGTGCTGGGTGCTCCCCAGGAGCGTGTGGAGCTGCCAGGTAGGGGCTGGGGAAGCAGGGGGTGAGTGCTCCTCCTTGCAGAGGGCTCACACATGCCCAGAGCCACCGAGCTGCCTGGCAACCAAGTCTGGCTGTTTCAAAAAGGCTGAAGCTTTGCAGGTACAGAAACGTGCTGTGCTCCTCTGCAGGAAACCTGGCGTCAGCATCTCCCCAAACTGGATACCCCACTGCAAACAGGCATCAGGCACAGTGAGCATTCCCTTGCTTTGCTTTTTTTGCCCCAGGTTGGAGATGCGGACATCTACTGGAGCCCCAGCCCAGCAGCCTGGGGGTGGTTTAGGTGCAGACGTGACTTTGTGCTGGGTGCTGCTCTCCAAGCCTGGGCTGGAGCTCTGCAAAATCAGCAGTTCTGTGGCAGAGCTTTGGCATTCCTTGAAGCCACCGAGGCTGGGAGGAAGATATCACAACGGGTGTGAGCGGGGCAGTGTGCAGGCAGGGGTGTGCGTGTCCGCACGGCTGCCCCTCTGCTCGGGGAGCAGCAGCCGGCAGAGCCTCGGCAGCTGAGTTCATTTCTCCTTTATGCTCGCTCTCAATGAATATCTCTGCTAATGAGTTTGCTGGCAGGAACAACTGCATGGACAGCAGTTTTTATGTCGGTGCCTGCTAGAAATGAATTTGAAGCTCATAAAGAGAAGGGTTTTCAACCAAAGCCTGGTGCTGGAGGGGTGCCCGGGAGAGCCGCGGTGCCCAGGGCCGAAATCCCCGTCTGGGGTCAGCTACGCAATTACTGGGACAAGCGTGCTGGGGAAAATGATAAAGTTTTGCTTACTGACAACTGGAAGAGGGAAATAGAGGGAAAAAGTGCACGTTATTGTTTGCCAGATATCGTTTGCTGAGCTCTACTTTTGTTCTTTTATCAGAGGACTAACCTGCGATAAGCGCCACGCTCCCTCCGCTATCTTGAGCAGCTGGTAGCGGATTCATTTCCCTCCCGAGCACAGGGCTCGTTTCTGGTGGCTCTAATGAGGAGGAAGGCAAATCCAGCCTGGCGAGCAAGTGTCTGTTACACCTCTCTCGAAGAAAAGATTTTTAGAGATGGATTAAATGGGTTTGGGGAAAATGTCTTTGGGATTGGAGATACAAATGGCTTTTTGAGCAAAACAAAAGCATTCATTTTTAAAGCCCAAACTGTTTCATTAAACATGTTCAGGCTTTGTTTGTTTATGTCAGAAGTGATAGGCTCGTTCGGGGCTGAAAATTGAAAACTTTTAAGTGTTCTATCTTGGACTTTCAATGAAAAAGCAAATCCTTTTCAAAGGTGGTATGGAAGAATAAGAACAATTAAAAATTTATTTCCTGGGAGAAAAAACATTATTAGAACTATTGAAAAAGGAAGTTCATGTGTGTATTTTTGGGCAAACTTCTCTCGCCTTTCAAGGTACGAGCTCTCGTCTGGTCTGAATAGAATAGCACAGGGGTCCTTTTGTGCCATTTGAAGCTGGGGAAGGGAGGCTGTCTAGGGATGCAGAAATGCTTTGCTAACACCTGACATTTGAGGCAATCTGCCCTTTTCCAAAGGCAAACTCCTTAGAAGTATTTTCATGAGCGATAGAGATAATCAGGCTGAAATCCCAGCTCCCCTGAAATCAATGGACTCTTTTTCAGCGACCTTAATGGGGCCGGCACTTCTCTCCTAATCTCTGCCAGTGCTGAATTAGCAGCAGCACGGGGTAGAGCTGCCAGGGGATGGGGAGCACAGTGGTGCTGTAGCTGTTCTTCCTCGCTCCTTCAGCAGGGAGCTTCCCGAATCTGAAGGAAAGAGTGGGGAGAGGGACCTGGGACAGAAAGGAACCTGCTGAAGTGATTAACCCAAAGTAATTCCAAGAGCTACAGGGGCTAGGACTAGAAAGGGAATGTGGGCATGCAGAGTAGACAAAGCAAGCGAGGCAAAACCCAGACTTGAAAGACCAAAAGGAAAGACTGACCTTACCCAAAATCAAGGAAAGGTGATGTGAAAGTCAGCCTTGAAGCTGAGATAATGCTGCAGAGCCACTCCGGAGAAGGAGGATGCTGCTCTGGGAAAGGGCGCGATGTCGAACTTCAAACAGCCTGTCACCTGAGTGTCACCTGCATTTCACACTGTTTATCTTACACCCATAGCATACCTGATCATCTGGAAAAAAAAACAGATGTAGCTTGTGACCGTCTTCAGGAGCTAGGAAATAGTTAAAGGCTGCATGCTGCCTGGTAATTCAGCAAAAGATTTAAGGACAGGCTGTGACCTCCTTCCAGGGTTGAGACAAGTCAGAGCAAACCTCGGGGCACCGCAACCTGTGCTGGGAGCAAGGGAGCTCTTTGGTTTGTGCTGCTCACGAATCTGCAGCTTCCCCTTGCCCGCCGTGCTGTCAGGAGCCTGCGGCGGAGCCGAGCACGGCACCAGCTCCTCGCTGGCCTGTTAGGGACCATCGCTGCCGTGCTGGGCTCAGCCTGCGGCAGCAGTGGATGTCAGATCTGCCTGTACATGTGTGAAAAGCTGATGGGCTTTTCACAGCATCCTTTTGCTCATACAGGGCTCGTGGGGCTGGTCGTGCGTGTTTCCCATCTGCACCGCTGTCTGAACAAGCCCTTCCCCATGCTGGCGTGACACCTCCTCTCGAGGCTCTGCAGTTTTTGGCCTCTCTGCGAACAGAAGTGTAATGAGTGCCAGCGCTACCTTGTAGCCCTACAAAAGGGAACTCTTGTTCCCTTCCTGACGTGCCCCAGATGTGCTGTATTTCCCCGGAGGGTTTTGCATAGGCTGCCTAAGTGCCCGGGGAGATCAGCAGCTCAGCTGCTGGCCGAGATGTGTGCTGCATCGCGAAAGGGACAGGGCAGTGCCTGGAGCTGCTGTGCTCTGCATAAAGCAGGCGCCGTGCTCGGAGCGCGCGCCGCTTGATGGAACATTGGTAGTCAGCGTGCAGCTCCACTGCTGCTGATCTGATCTCGGGTGAGGGTCCCGATACAACCAGCTTTGCAAAGCCAAGGCTCTGCAGTCGCACGGGGTTCCTTCTCCAGGGCCATGCTGTAGTTGTGCCCCCTCGCTGATGGAGCAGCCCAAGCCCTCTGCTGAGCACGTGCTTCCAGGGGAAGCAGCCTCTCTGGGGATGCTCAGCAGCCAACCTGTGTCTGTCCTTAATTACAGCCCCAAACCCTCAGCTCCTGCAGGACTTAGCATCCCCACCAGACCCTGGGGAGGGATGGATGCGCCCTCGCCCAGCTGCCTGGGTTGGCCTGGAGAGGCTGGCGGTGCCGAGCCAGCGTGGCTCCAGCTGATGTGTCTGCTCACAGAGCCTTTGTAGCTGCCTGGTGGGGACTTGTAACCAGAGAGCTCTCCCGTGGTCTGTTCCTAGGGGGGATTTTGAGCTCTGTTGATAAAAATTCAGCATCTTTCATCCACACAGGCAGTGATTATGCTCCAGCTGGTGAGAATCCCCTTGCCAGGGGAGCAGGATCCGCGCCCCACCACGACTGGGCAGAAATCTTTCTTCTACTTAGTGAATCCTTTTGGTTTTCATCCTGTTTCCAAGGGACAATAATCTGCAGAGTGTAAGGTCTCTCTCAGCTCCGATTCGGTGGAGAAGGATGAAGAGGAAACATATCGCAGCTCTGTGCTTTGTTCCCCTCCAAGCCCAGGCTGGAATCCAGGCCGGCTTGGCTGACACCGCCCGTGCAAAGCCTGCAGCTAGCAGCCCGTACCTGAACCCTGCTCGGGAGCACAATGCGGCAGATAAACAGCGGTGGGGTCTGGAGGACTGGGTTCTGCAGCTCGGCCAGAGCGTGTATTGATCCTGCTAACAAAAGAAACACATTTAGAACAAGACAAAACTAAGCAGCCCTTTGTAAAGCGAAAGCAGCTGGCTCAACTAATTAAATGTTAAAAATTCCAGCAAGACGAGCGTACCAGAAAATAAACAGGCATTGTAGCCAGGAGAGAAAGCGTTGGAAATGATCTACGCATTTTCCTGCCTCTGCATGCGTTTGTGTGGATGCTGGCACCGGCGTGGCCACGCGTTCACGTGTCCCTGCTGATGTGCGTTGGTGAGTGTGAGTTTCCAGATTGATCCCTGCAGTGGGAAACCACTGGGCTGTGCACCCATGCATCACCCAACGCCTTTCGTGTCTGTGTTCACGTATGCATCTGGCTATACGGACGAGCGGTGCTTGCCTTCCTGAGCTCGCTGCCAGGCTGCAGGTGCCACCCTGGGGTGCCCACGCCGGTGGGGTGCTGCCTGCAAAGCGTGCCTGTCTGGGTGGCGTGTGCCGGGAGGCATTTCCATTAGGCTTTATTTAATGGCTTGGGGGAGGGGGGTAAATATTTGTTGGCAGTGGTTTTGCAAATCGCCACTTTGCAGGGAGGAAATAAGAGCCATCCATTTGTGCTAGCACTATTAAAGATTTTCTATAAAGTGCCTACATTTCCAGTACAGCTGAATGGATTTCATTGCAGAAAACTGTTAGGGCAGAGAAGCACAGTGGAGGAAAATATCATATACTATGATTCACAAACACATAAAAATACCCTTCCCAGTTCGTCTGTTCTTCCACCGCACAACAAACACCTTGTGAGTCATTCTCTAACGTATGGACGCATTTGAAAATGGAAGTTGGATTTGAACATTATTCATTAAGGCCTCGGATTAGTTCACTTCTCTGCTTAGCTCCTAAAAGCTAGCATGCCAAGTCAGGCTAAAACACATTTTAAGGCTGTCTTGGTCACAAGACAACTCTAACAGCCACTGTATTTTTCTACATCAATATTTCTGTATTGAGCTTAAAAAAAGAAAAAAAAAGAAGCAGCTTAATTCCTTGCTCCTTGCATTGAATTAATCAGATATCTGAATGTAGGTGGAGAAAGAAAATCAACATTTTTCTTGGCAGGCACGTCTAACTTCAAGGGCCATAGCTCTTCCTGCAGACAGGATTGCAATGTTTAGGTGATAAAGGAAGGGGACGGAGGCTGTCCGTGGGGTGGCTGCCATCTGAATTCCCAGTGGCTGGTAATGGTAACAATCAAGACATTCCTAAAGAGCCAGTAGGCTAATTTGCAATCAGACATTGATATGGCAGTTTTTACAAACACATCAACTCCCACCTTGGAAGAATTGTTACTGGGAAGTTATATTCACTATTTTACTGCCTGTCTCACAGAGACAACCCCGTGTGGTGATGGCTGTAAACCCCTGATGCAATTAACACGTTAGTTGGGCAGGAACAAACCAGTCTGCCACCACAAAAATAATTTTTAGCAAACCTGGAATTGGTGTTTCCCAAAACTTGGAATTGTGCACTTCTTTATGTTGCTCAGTGCTCTTGAACTTTGACGTCAGAGCTAAAGTTGGAGACGAGCTCCAGGGCTATGCTGAGCGGTCGCAACAGATGCGTGCTCTGTGCTGCTGTGCAGCAGGGAGCACACAAGTGATTCCTCTTAGGAGCAGAAGCACAACCAAGGAGGATGCTGCAACCTACTCCGAGCCCTGCCAGGTGCCTCAAAGCCCTTTTCCTGCCCCCGTAGCCTCGGTGCTGCTCGTGGGGTTGCAAGCTGTGTGGTTCTGAGCCCCTGCTGGTGGTGGTGCCTGGTTCTGCCCAGCCTGCGGCGATGCTCTGCTGCGTGGGGGAGAAGTGCAGCGTGGTGGCAGAGGGAAAACAGCCCCAAACAGATGCCATTTAATTCGCAGCTTAAACATAAGTACAGGAAAGCCTGGTTACTGGCACTGCAGTTAGGCGTGAGGCTTCGGCAACATCTCCTTCCACTGCCAATGGGTAAAAACATCACAGCTGTGCTTACTGCTGTTCCTGTGTATATTTAGTTTCATTTAATGACAGTGTGGGGCATTTTGATACAAACATATGGATGATGTGACCATGTTTCGATGATCGCTTAGCTAACCAGTTGCTGTACCTAGTGTACCACGATGCCTGGTTCCATGTGAGGGACTGGAAATGGCTGTCCTGGGCACCCAGGTAAGGTTTCTGTTGCAGTGCTTCGACCACTGGAAGTGTCCCCTAAGGTCAGTTTTCTTCCAGGCTATGAGCAGAAGAGATACAGGATGATAGAGGCACCAAATTGGAGCAAACCAAGCTGGCAGCATGGCAGTGCTGGGGGTGTCAAACACTTGCTGTCAGCCGACTGAACAAGCTATAGGCCGAGGCAGCAGTTCCTCTGAATAATTTCATAGGACCTCTGTGAGAAGCATGAGCAGCTTGTGGGCAAAGAATCAAAATTCGTAGAATAAATGATACGCGCTAAATTATTTGCCCAGCTTTGCTGATGATCTGCAGTTAAAAAAGTTGGAGAGAGCTGAGCTGCTCCGTGTATAAACAACATACGGGTGCTCTCAGTCGGGAGGAACTTCGTTTTTGGAGGGGGGAGCTGCAGCCCCAGGGTCTGGCGTGCCCCTCACTCCCTGGCTGTGCTGGTGTGAGCACACCCCCAGCCTGTGGTGTCTGTTCATGGGATGAGGAGATTTCACACCTGGTGCCAGGGCTGAGCGCTGCCTCGCAGAGAAATTGTAGTACCAACATGTATGCGAACATAAAGCTGTAGTTAACAGCTCGGGGTGGTTTACCACAACATTACTCAGCTATCTGCAGTTTCACAGTGATGTTTCTATGTGTGAGATGGATTTACTGTTTGCTAACCGAATGAAATGAGGTTTATGACATTATCTATACTGTTATAGAGCACTTAATGTCATAAATAGAGTTCAGCCTAAACGTTAGAGCAGGCACTCCAGTTACTGTGAGCTGCTTTTTCAGCCCCAGTGCCCAGAAATAGTGCCCGTCCTCTACCTAAGGTTGCAGAAAAGTGGCACAGACGTGCAGTAGTGAGGCAGGGGTCACAGAAGTACCCAAGTTTGATTTGTTTCCCATTCAGCCATGAAGACGAAGATGATCAGGCAAATATTTGGGGAAAGCAGTGTTTTGCAGTTCAAATCCACTGATCCATAAACACTGAATATGACCCTGCATATGCAGGCGATGCTCCCAGCTCTGTGTAAGACACTTTAATGTGCTTTTAGTCCAGTCAAGAGCATGTCCAGGGTTTGCAGACCGAGTGATGCTGCTTGCAGAGATCGAGTCATGTTCCTCATACGTTTGACCAAACTTTAGCTTGCACTGTGAAGAAGAGGCAGCACATGGTGGGTCAGTCCATTGAGGGTATTTTATTGAACCTGATGATGAATTGCATCTTGATGACTTCCTCTACATCAATGGAGCTGAACTGGCTTGGGGAAACTGTTTGATTTAAGAAGAATAGGCCTAATTTTGGAAGTGCTTCACACCCATCAATCTAAGTGAAATTCATTTATCTGAGGCACAGCTGATATGTCTCCCATTTACATAGTATTAAGTGCCTCAAAGTCCTTGATATATTGAAACTCACAGCAGGGGAAAAGGCTAGTGTTGCCATCCCCATTTCACAGATGGAGAAGAGAATTCACAGTGTAATCAAATAAGTCACCAAGCCAGAGCAGGCTTCTGCCCCCAGACAAAAAGCTGCCTCTGCTCACAGCCTGCTGCTCCAGCGTGCTGGTCATTCCTCTGGATGCATACAGCTCTGAGCATCCCATGTCCTTGCTCACGTTTTTTCCCACAAAATGGGAAATGAAGTTCTCCAGGTAATTAAATGTCTCACTAGTGAAACCTTTATCACCGAACGCCAACATTTGGCTGCCCAGGCCCTTTGCTTGTGGTCCCTCTCAGCTTGCTGGTCACCGCCGCTACCTGCGCCTCGCTGGCGGCACGCGTGCTGCTGCAGAAATAATCACACGTCAGAAAAATCCATTAAGAGACGGCGACAATGTGTATTGTGAAGTGACCTTTAGGGCCCTTGATTCCACCTAGCTAATGATCGCTTGGGGAAGGAGGGGCTGAGCAGGGATGCGGAGCGAGAGTAGCAGCAGGATGGCGAGAGAGAGGGTAGGAGCCTGCCCCGGGAGAAGCCCCCCCAGCTCTAATGGGGAAGTCACAAACACATGAGCCTGGAAATTGTATTAGTGGAGAGGTTTTGAATCAGAGTGGACAAAGCAGCTGTGTGTGCATTTGGGCCTGACATATAGCAGGAGAATGGACAGAAGGAGTCTTCAAAGTATTTTCCATCCCTGATTTAATGTGATTTTATGAAGTGTTTGGAATAGTGGCTGAAAAGCAGGGCTGGAAGGCAGACTGGGAATCACAGCGGTATCTGATGGAAGAGATATTTAGAGGGAAGAGACATATGGCATCTTAAATAAAAAGAACCTACTCAGTGCTTAATCTCCACTTGAAAAACATCCAGGACAGACTCGTCCATCTACCATCGCACACCCCACCATGCAGCCTGCTGTCCGATGATGCAGACGCCGCAGTCAGTGCCATGGCTTTTCCCTGCCTCTACCTGGCTCAGCCAGCCCCTTCCAAACCACGTACCAGTGTGAAATGGCACCGAGGTGCAGCCCAGCAGCACTCCCTGTGTGCAAGGACAAAGCAGGCTGGCAGGCACCCCAGCCCCACAGCCCTGCTGCCCACTCCCCTGGGAGGTGATGGCCTCTCCGTCTCCATCCCGGGCTGTGCTGGGTACAGCTCTTGGAAGGGCATGGGGTGGGGAATGATTTTTTATTCACCGCAGAGTGCTGCTGTTTCACCAGCTAATGTTCCCCTCTTGCTGCCTGCTCATACACACCGATTTATGGTCTAGCTTGAGACTAACAACTCTGCAAATCAGTGGCGGGGTGGGGTTTTGTTTTCACATTCCCCTCAGCCAAGGACTGGAGTATTGATGAATGTCTAGCTCTGGTTTGATGTGAAAACATTTGTTATGGTGCTTGGGGCCAGGGTATTGGGCAGCACTCAGGCGAGGGCAGCCGGGGCGGGTGGGACAGCAGGAGGGCACAATCCCACCTCCGGGGAGCAGCGGTCGGATGGAGGAGAAGGATGGGGGAGAGGAAGCGACAGCAGGGCTCCAGGGCCTCGCAAAAGCTCCCTGACTTCCGTGAGCGTTTGTTTTGCAACGAAAAAAGCAAGGTTGCTCCAAGGAGGAATTCCTGGGAGACCTGGAGTTGAGCAGCTTTAAGGAGCAGGGCTGGGAATTGGAGCTCGCTCCCCACCTCTCCTCAGGTCCTGACAAAAATTCAGCCCAAGTCGGAAGCTGGAGGTGGGGAGGCTGGGCAGAGGGTGGGGGTGAGGAGAAGGGGCTTTGGCCCCCTCAGCAGCCTCAGTTTGTCAGCCTGCCCTTACAGCCCTGCTCTTGGTGGCCTGAAAAGAGAAGTAGTCTGGAAAAACAAGTGCCTCCTTCCCGCAACCCTCTGTGGGCACTTAGGGCAATGATGAAATATTCTAGCAATCACATAATGTTTATTTAATGCCAAAACTATCCTAGCCACTTTATAAACAAGCATGAGTAATGGGAGAGAGAGGGGAGCAGAAGTTTCTCTTTCTTCCTCTCAGATCTTCTGAGTATGCAGTTCTGCCTTGATTTATCCTTGTTGCAACCTTATTGACTTACTGGGGATGTAAATCAAGCAAACCAACACTTTACCCGGAATTCCAGTTATTTATACAGAGATTGAAAGGATATAATTACAGCTGCTAAATACGGCCAGGCAGAGAGGAGAGGCACAGGTGTCCATCGTCTTGGAGATTAGGGATGGAAAAGTCCACTCTGGCACCCTGCCCATCTCTGCGGATTAGAGCTCGCTTTTGCTTTTGCTGCTCTGCTGACGTGGGGGATGCGGGAGCAGCAGCCCTGGGCTGACATACGGAGCTTGGATATATTTAGTGCTTGGCAGGCAGTCCATCAGGCTTTTGGAAAGGGCCTAGCAGTGACTCTTTCTCATGCTCCATCTCGTATGTCCAACCTGTTCTGGGAAGAGGCCTGCAGAGAAGCAGTAGATAAATCCTACGTGTGACTCCTTTCTCCTCTCAGCCGGGAGCCAGTGCATCTCCAGCGGGGTGTAGGCACCTGCGTGTGCTGTCACCATGTGTGTGGTAGCAGGTGTGAGCTCGTGCGTGTGTGCAGCAGGAGCACACAAGTGCATCCCAGCCTGGGGATGCTCCCAAATGGGGGCAGTGGGGACTGGGTCCATCCAGCCCCATGGCTGCACAATTGCAGAAACAAGCAGCTGTCAATAGCTCCAGAGGTGTGCTGGCATCGCGTGAGATGGTGCTGCTGGTGGGGACCTTCCCGATGCGGAGCCCAGGATCCACCTCAGGTCACCTCACCTAAAAACAGCATCCCAGCCCCAGGGGAGGGGGAGCAGCAAATCTTTTTCCTCCTACAAATGTCCCCTTGGCATTAAGTGCTGACAACCGATGACGTTGCCTCTCTTGAGGTTGTTGTTGTGGTGGGAGCAGGAGAGCAGAGGTGGGACCGAGCAGTGTGTCACCTTCCAGCGGGGGACACGAGGGACTGGGCAGCAGCTGGCTGGGCCGCTGGGACCTCGAAGTCCTCCTGACATCATCTTCATTAGCTGATTCGCTCCGACCGCTTGGGAAAAGCTCCTGACAAATGATTTAGAGTCCCAGCGAAAGCACAGAGCAGTGGGAGATGTCTCTGGCCACTGGTGACCGGCTGCCAAAGAAACTTTCTTTGCTTCTCACCCGGGCGCTAAATTAGTCTCCCTCCACAGAACAGCAATCTGCTGTTAATTAAGGAATATCTGTGGAGGTGACAACAGCAGCCTGGATGAAAAGTAGAACACGGGAGACTTTTCCCTTGCTGTTTGCTCCGTCCTGCCGGCTGATGGCAGCCCCGAAGCCCAGCCTGCAGCCGGGATGGCAGTGGCAGGCACAGGAGCCTGCGTGCGGGCTGTGTGCGCCCTGCCCACGCCGCTCCTGCCCGCGCGCCGCCAGGATGGCACATTAAAATAAAACTGTTACATGCTCGAAGGGATTTCAGCTATGGATGGGATGGTGGGAAAGAGATTAACGGCGCTTCTTCCCCCCTGGTACCAGCTTGACTGGCAGCTTGGGTAAAGAAGAGCCCACTCTAAACGCTCCCAGGGGCCCCGGGAGGAACTCATTACGTCTAGACTGGCAGTAGCCGGCAGTTCTGCTTTGTGAGCTGTGAAACTAATGTTTATCCACCACTCAGTTAGACTCAGCACCATTTAAAGAGTTCGGGGTATTAAGCAGGAGGAATAAGAAGTATATTACCCGGCGTGCTGTTAAGGCACACCTTCGGGAGGACGGGAGCAGGACCTGGTCCCCATCAGCAGCTGCGAGCGAGCCCATCAGGAGGGGCTGGCTAAGGAGCAATAAGCAGAAAGAGAAGTGACTCTGTGCTGGAGGTACTGGAGGGGTGACACAGCTACACTGCTGCACCAAGCCTCTGCCAACAGCTGCCCCAAACACTGCCAGGTGCCCCGGGGCTGGGGAAGGAGGGAAGGAGCTGCACAGACAGCTCTTGGGAAGGCAATTCCCCTGAGAGTGAGGCTCTTGGATACTTGGGGAAGTCTGGAGAGAGCAAGGAGTGCAAAAGGGAAGGCAAAAGATAGCAGCAGGAAGGAAGAGGGAGTCAGAACATGCTCCCACAGCCTGTCTTGTTTCATTATTTATTTATCTGTTTGTTTGCAATCAGTGATGACCCCTGACATGTTTTGCCTGTGAGTTTGTTCAGCAGGGAGCTCAGCAAGCAGAGGGCCTGGGGCTGCCAGCAGCACCACCCAGCAGTGCTGGCGGGGTGATGGGTGCACAACGTGGGGATGGAGGATGAGGCACGAGCCCAAGGCTGGACCACTGTTTGGTCAGCAGGAGCACTGCTGCCCAGGGATCTTACCCGGCTGGTCACCCAGAGAGGACTTTACAGCTAGACCCTGCTCTCCTGCTGACCGCCGGTGCAATCAATGGCTGTTAGCGACGTGTTTGCTCTGCAGACTGGGGATTAAAGCAGCTCCCAGAGCTGCATACATCAGTCCATTTGGGAAGCTCGGGAGGGGAGAGAGGAGCTGTGATGGGAAGGAGCAGAGAAAGAGCCAAGCTGTGTGCCCGAATGCATGATGATAGGTTATTTCCAAATGTTTTAAATAAGAAAAAAAAATATATTGGCCCCCTACTGGCTTCTTTCTTAATCATCCTCAGCTGGCAAATACAAAGAGATGTTCCCGTTGTTACCGTTTTAGGAGCAGTAGGGAGAAGGCTGCTGCATGCCATACATCCTGGGTAATTACAGGGGCTGGCTGGAAATTTTCCACCTAAATGTTTTCCCAGTATAAAACAGGGTCTCAACAAAAGTGCAAATTTGCATGTGAAAATGGAAGTGAAAAAAAAAACAACTGACATTTCCAAGTGAAAAATGTCTCGTCTTTCCATTCGAGAGTAAATGTCCCTGTTTAGTTTTCCATTGCACTTCGGGGGCTGGGGGTGGGGAACAGATACTGAAATATCTGAATCTGCTATGGAAAGGAGATGCTGATTTTTCAAAAGGAAATTGCATAGCAGAAATAGCTTAAAACCCAAAATAAATCCAGGGTTGTCAGAGTCTTCAGTATCAGTTTTAATTATTACTCTAGTGGGATTTTCTCGGAGATTATATTTCCACAGTGGTAACTGTTCTCGCTTTATTTTATAGCCTTGGCTATTTGTTAGCTGCGAACAAGCATGATCGCTGCTGAGAAGAGTTCTCAGGATGTGTTCAAAAGCAGAAGGCGCCGACTTTCATCTGCCCCCTTACAGCGAGCGCTGCTGCCTTCCCCAGCACGAGCAGCCGTGCCTGCACTCGCCTGCTGCCCTGCAGCCTAATCCTGCAGCCCCGAGGATGCGCTGACATCGGCCAGGCGGCTCGGTGCCTCGGATAAAGGTGCTTCAGTGTTTTGCTGCGGCAGAGCCTGAGAGCGGCAGGGTTTGGTGCTTTGTAGTGCTTGCAGGATTCGGCCCTTGTAAGTTATGTGCCAACAGAGGGAGGGAAATGGGATGCCAGGGACAGCTCGCTGCAACGCATAGCCCACGTCTCTCTAGTCCCATAATTTTTGTTGGGAAGTTTTATCTTTTTAATTTGTTACATATCATGCATCGTCTGATTAATTATTGCTTCTCTGCGGGGAGGACTAGAGTTTATAGAGCAATATAGCACCAGTGTTAGCTTTATACACCCTCAAAGCCCAGAGGACGCTCGGCAGAGTACTTATGCAACGTTCTGTCGATAATAATGACTCAGCATTTGGCCAGTTTGTGGGTATATCAGAAGCACTTTATTAAAATGTGCATAGTATACGCATTGAGCATAAATACAGCCAGGAGCTGTGGAGCACGATGCTGTGTGCCCATCAGATGGGGCCGGGTGCCTGCAGCCCCCCCCTCGCCTCCACGAAGCCCCAGCAAGGCAGAGGTTTAATTGCCGCCGTGGCCTGGGACGCATCGAGCCGCCTGGCGTGTCCTTCAGCGCCGAGAATGCAGAAATAGCCACAATAAAATTCCCTTTACAGCCACATCCCTCAGTCAGCTGCGTAAGAGCCCTCTCCCTGAAGAAGTGTTCCCTTACAGCAAACGATATTAAGAAGGTTGTATAAGTGATTGGGGAAGGTGCTGCGGCAGGACTAACAGCAATGAAATGCAGTTGAACATTTCCAGCACTGAGTAAACCATATGTCTTCATAATTTGATTGTGCCCCGGTCCCCTAGGTGCCTCCCAGCTCTATTGAACACCGATGGAGTTATTTAGAATCATAAATAATATTATCAAAGAGGGTCTACTGGGTAAACAGAGTCAGTGTATAAATTGTTGGAGCGCGATATTGATTGTTCTTAGCTGACTAATGAATTATTCTGTTTAAGGGCCCATGGAAATAATGTTCAGCGTTTTTGAGGCGAGGGCCCTTTGAAGAATTTCCCCCAAGTGCTGCTCACCTTTGTTGTTTCGGCCACCACAGCCAGCACAAACGCCGGCAGCGGCTGCGCCGTTGCGAGCCCGCGTGGCGCAGCAGGCAGCGCCGGCAGCGTGCGGCCGGGGGCTGGGGTGAGCGGGGAGAGGTTGATTAAGGGTGGCAGCTTGTCACGGGCAATTCGCAAAACATTTTCCTAACCTTTGATCCTCCTGGCTTCATCTTTTCCTCCTCCGTTTTCATCTTCTCCCCTCCGTCTGCACTTTGCAGGTGGCTGCAGGAGGCGTTGCGGGGGGAGACCCCCTCGGGTGCCCACCCGATGCTTCCCCTGCTCGTGCCCTCCTGCACTGCCCCTTGCACACAGGGAATCAGTGACCCCAGTGCTCCACACGGAGCGTCTGGACACAGAAGGGCACAAAAATCTGCCCCCATGCTGCCCTGCCCCTGCCTTCGGGGCTCCCTTGCCTGCACAGGACGTCTCCGGAGCCAAATTCAGGAGCCTGCTCGTGGGTATATGCTCGAGGTGCAGAGATCTGAGCTTCCATGAGCTGCACCAAAAGCCTCACCTCCAACTTGACACATGCTGGCCACCTAAAGCTTCCCACCACCTGCTGAAACCGCGTGCTTTTCCCCATTTTCAGTGGACCTGGGGACTTCTCCCACCTGTTGCTCTTCCCCCATTTTCCAGGCTCGAGGCTGTTTGAGCAGTAGCGGTCTGGAGCCTTTCCCCAGAGACACATTAACTGCCTTGAGCCCTGCCCCAGAACAGAGTGAAATGAGCTCTGCTTTTTTAACAGAACTTCAATTTTTCCCCCACCTGTATAATACATTCTGTTAAATTTATAGTTTTTCAATCCCTTGGATGTAAGGCACTCAGAACACTTCCCGGCTAATCTTACACAGCGGTGCCTGAAGTGCTGAAGGCACTGGCTGGGAATGTGGCAGGGAACCAGAAAACAATTATCGGCATTTTGGAGGGTGGGGCAGCATTAAGAGAGAGCTAATTTTAAAATGAATTACGCCATTAAAATATTTTTGTTCCCTTTGTCTGCTTTTTCAGCCACAAAGCCATCAGAAGAGAAGCAGCGCTGGCACGTCCAGGTGAGCTGGCCCTGGGGTGGGGAGGGCTGCCCGTGGGATGGCTGCAGGGGGGGCTTTGGTTCTCCTGCCAGGGACACACAAAAGTGGCTTCTGGTGGTGAAAAAAGCAGGGAAACAACTGCTCATGGTGTTTCAATATTTTTAAATGAGGCATTTGATGGGATGTGGACTGTGCCTTTGCGACCATCTGCAGGCAGCAGCGTGGTCTGCAGCCCACGCTGGAGCCCGATCCAAACCCTTCCTGATGCGAGATGCCAGCATCCCTGGGGCTGACTTCATAATCCTGCCAGAGCCATTTTCTGCATTCTCAGAGGACTTCCCCCAGCACAGTTTGATTGGTACAAATTCAAACTCTGCCTTAAAAGTTTCTAATTTTGTGCAATTTTCTCTTTGTGCTCTCCTTTGTGGTTTGGAACCTTTCAATTTTGTCTGTTCTGAAATGCCCATGAAATGACCACTCTCGCACACAAAGCCCAAGCACTGTCGAGAGCTTTGGAGGCAAAGTTTCCTTTATTTGGAAACAAGCCCTCTGCGCTCCGGGATTGCACTTGTCTACTAATCATACCAAATGTTTGCACAGAGATTGACCCATTCAGCAGCTTGTCATGAAAACCTCTATCTCAAGTTGCTTTTCATTTAGTAACCAATAATTTATACATTTCAAACCTTGTTTCCATCTTACATTGGGTATTGAATTGTCATAAGTTATTTAAAGTTGAAAGTAAGGCCAAATCATGCTGTAATTCCGGCTGCCACAAGGCCAAAGATTTGCAGCCTTTGCCTGAGGAGGACGGGTGACACAAGGCACATTTTGTACGGCCCTGCAGGTGAGGAAGCAATGATACTCTGCATCTAGGAAGCATGTTAGATGTTTAGGAGGAGGCTTTGTGTAGAGCATAATTTACCATTATTAAAATGCTACATTGCAGGAATAGGCTTTTCCTATCCTTTCCCAAATTGGTGCCCAGATCCATGCCAGTTTGCTGTTATTTGGGGATGAGCCCATGGCAGCAGGGTGCCCTTTGAGGGAAGCCTATCAGGAGGGCACAGCCCTCATGAGACATTCGCCTTCACGAGAGCTGTTTCCACCTATGGCTGCTGCTGCAAGGGAAGGACTTTGGCTCCTGGCAATTAGTACCGATTTTGCCATAGTATCTTGTATTTTAGTGCATTTTCTTTCCTTCTCCCTGCCCCCCTCTGAGTTGTGATTGCTTCTCTAGTTTTTAAAGTAGGCACATTATTTTCCCTCACAAATAGAGTTGGGTCAATTTTCATAGCCTTTTTGCCAGCCCATTAAGCATTACTGAATTTGCCATTTTTCTCTGATATGACAGTATTTCTTTCTCCACTCACTTTTCTTTCCTTCCTGAAGCTCATGAAGATGTTTGGTCATAGCTATGGGCTAAACATCCATTAGAATCCAAGAAACCCAAGCATTTGCTTAAATTTAAGCAAAAAATTTAAACACTGCCACATCTTTACCAATGGACAGGATTAGCCAGGGTCTCCGCTTAGTGTCTCTCCAGAAGTAAAGTAGATTTGGTCTCTGTAGGCAATTTATTTATCTAATGAAAGTCTTGGGGGCTCCTTGAGGCTGCTCATCCACGGCTCCTCACAGGAGTCCTCTGCCTGAACAAGAGCCCCGTGAGTGTGAGGACAGGAAGGGGTTAACCCAAGCCACCCCAGGACCTTAATGTCCAGCATAATTCAGACCATTTAATTAGCGTCCCATGCTCGGCGTGTTCGATAGTGTTTTCCCCCCAGGGAGAAGTGTGTCGTATATTGCCTGTTATCTTTCAAGTACTAGGAACAGAATGCTTTTTCAGTAACCTCATCAAAGGATAAGCTAGGATTCAGATAAGCTTTTCAAGGAGGAAGTCAGGGTTATAATTTTCAGAGACTTCTGAATGTCACCTCCAATTTTCAGCTCCTCAATTGGAGCGGCCGCATTTGGAAGCCACCCAGCCTCAGATATTGAAATGGGTGACCTGTGGGCGCAGGCCGTCTCAATTCCTGGTCATCCTCAGTCTGGCAGATCCAGAGTTGAAAGTGCTCGGGATTTCTGACTTTATAATAACGTGGTTTCTCAGAAGTGCAAATTACAGAGGAATTGGTGCTAAACTCCCTATTAACTACCGAGTCCAAGAAATCCTTAGTGTCCCAAATTACCTGTCACTTTCTCTCTAACACAGCATAATTCTGTCACTTAAAAAAAAAGGCCATAATTTGAAATTTCAGTGAAATTTCTAATTGAATCTGCAGTTGGCGTTGCAGGCGTGCTGCTCCCCGTTCAGCGTGCCCGTCGCAGGGGCCACTCCCCGGCTCACGTCCCAGCTGCTCCCCAGCCCCGCGGGGCCGTGCCGGTAATTTCCACGGTGCCCCCCTGCTCCCGCGCTGAGCCTGGTGGCAGCTCATCAGAAGGGGTTCGAGAAGGTCAGGCATTCTCAAAAGTCACTTATAAATATTTAGATCTGGGTAGCTGGAAAACACAGGGCTGCCTCTCCCGCTGCCTTTCTCCCACAAAAACATTGAAATGCAAGCCTCCTGCACCAGCTTTTGTTATCTTCCTTATAGACTCGCAGGCAGGTCTGCTTTGTGTTCGTCAGTGGGCATGAAGACAGGTCAGCACATATAGGAATGAGAGAGGGAAGTATAGATTGAAACTTCTAGACACCTAGATATATAGACATTAGGGGGATGAAAGCTGAAGGTGGTTGAAAGAGGGGCTTTTAATCACCTGTGTGGGAGACTTAGACCACAGCTCCCAGTTTGGTGTGAC
Source organism: Aythya fuligula (assembly GCF_009819795.1). NCBI lineage: Eukaryota > Metazoa > Chordata > Aves > Anseriformes > Anatidae > Aythya > Aythya fuligula. Next base: position 6,288,901 of record NC_045580.1, on the reverse strand, counting down.
CGGGAAATGAGCGTCCCGCCTGGCACATCCCATCTTGTCACCCTGTCTCCTTGTAAACCCTACAAAATTGCATTTTAGCTCAGGAGCAGTGCCACTGCGCCCCAGAGCCACCACCTGTGCAGGCGGCCCCAGCTCATGCTTGTGCCAGCAATAATTGCTCCCGAGCAGGTAAATAACTAATAAATAAATAATGTGCCTGCAGGAGGGGTTGGGTGCACAGCTGGACACTTGCTGCCAGCCCTGCCACCCCTGTGGGCACACACACGTGGGCACACTCATGTTATCCACAGCACTGGGGGTGCGTGGGACCCACAGGATGCTCAGAGCCCTGAGCAGCTCCCGTCCCGGCACCCTGGGGCTGGATGCACCCCAGGCACGGCGCCAGGGAGGCACTGGGAAGGGTGACGGAGAGTTGTGCAGAGGCAGGGTTAACAGCCTGCTGCCTCTATAATAAACCGTGTCTCGTGGGAGAAATTAGCTTATTAGGAAGGATTTGAATATGGAAAGGTGGATGGTTCTCCAGGCTAGGAGATGGAGGGCAGATGCAGGTGATGGCAGCGACAAGCTTGTGAGAAATCAGACTCCGAGCTGATATATTCAGGGGAACGTTTTGTTGTGAATTAGAAATGGGTTTTGTCAGTGTTTCCATTTGCCTTTTGTTCTAAAACATGGACCGCAGGATTTCCACAAAAAAAAACAATGACCAAAATGTTTTCTTCCTTCAGCAAATACCTGCTGGAAGGGAGAGCAAGCATGAAAGTTAATGTCAGACCTGGTATTTCTGCCTATTTTTTTTATTTTACTTTATTTTACTTGCTGAACACCTTTGAGCCCTGACAGCTCATTCCTCTCTGTGCTCGTTGCCAGCTGCAGTCATCCCTTCCCCTCTGTTTCTTCCCGTGCAATTCCCACAACTTCAGAACTGCTGCTTTGGGCTTAACCCAGCAGGGAAAGAAAATCGAGTCCCTTGAGCCTGTTTCCAGATGCACTGAAGCTTAGGTTTTTCTCCCTATAAGTGGCAATGCTGTTAAACTGCCTTGTCTGGCAGATTTTCAGCCCTGTGTAAGCACACAAATCTGGTTCACACACGCTTAAAAACTCGCTCCTGTCTCAGTGAGCGGCGGGGCTCCCAGGCCTAATTGCTCTCTCTGGCCTCAACTTGCCATTGATTTCCTATTCTCTGTTCCCTTCCTCTGCTGTCCAAAGCTGTTTTCATGCTGGTACCCCCAGCACAGGTGTGCTCGGTTTGCCCCTTTATCGTGGTGGAAAGCGCCTGTTTCCATCTGCTGGCACTTCGGTATAAATAGACCCTACAAAGGGCTGCCTCTGCTTGGCTTGGTTGGGGCTGGGTTGGTTTGGTGCTGCCATGCCCAGGGAGGAAGATGAGGATGCTGACAAGGTTGGGGACAGCTCGGGTGAGTCACTTCTAATCTCATATCTCGTACCGTGTCTGCTGCTGTGTGTCAGCGAGCTGGGAAGCCAGTGAGGGTTGTCTAAGGCAGAATGTCCCCAGGGAGGGATGCTGGCAGTTGCTAGCAGGAGTTGAAGCTCTTTGCTCCAGTGTGTTTTCAGCTTTTAACCGCTGAGGCAGTGTTTCTGAGGGAAGGATGTTCTGGGAATGTCTTGTGCAAATGGTTTTAAGAGGAAGCAAAATTCTGGACTGGTGAATAAATGAGTACAGGCAGAGCACCCAGCCAGAGCATCCACAGCCCTTCTGCTTCTCTCTGCCCTGCAAAACTTCTCTGGGGCTGGCAGTGCCTGGGCCTGCGCTTCTGAGGAAGGGAAACAAACAGAAAATGAGAAAAATCAGTGTGGGTGACAGCGAGCACGTGGCATGCTCTGCTTTGTGTTGGGCTCTGCCTGTGAAATGGAGGAAAAGGGACAACATTTGGCTCTGGTTAAAGGAACGGGGCTCCCCAGCCCTGGCACCTGAGGGAGCGCATGGGCTGTGGGCAGCTGGGATGCTCTACTCTCCCCAGAGAGCTGCTCGGGTTTGAAGCAGCAGCTCTAGGACAGAGAACTTGCCAACAGCTCCTTGCCTTTCCTTCCCCTCTATTTTCTTTCCTTTTTTTCCCTCTTGGCTGAATCAATAATTAAGTATATTCTAAGTAGTGCAGTTTTGCTTGATTTTTTTCCATTTGGCTTGTGCATTAGTTGGAAATGAAATATTTAGAGGACAGAATATAGTAATAAAGCCAAGACACTTTTTCTGCTAGTATATTTTATTTATTTTGTTTAATAATGAGGTTCTGTATCTCTACCCCCTTCTGTATCAGTGGCTTTTTCCTCTTCCCCTTTCCTTTGGAGGCAGAAGATAATATCCCCCTTTTAAAAAAATAATAAAGTCAGGCTTGTCTAACAAATCAGGTCCTATGCTCTGATGTTGTAAGTGTTCAAAGGGGTTTCCCAGAAGGCTTAGAGAGGAGCAGTCCAGCATCTCCACACTGATGCTCCTGTTAACCAATGATTTGTTTGCAAGGGCAAAGCAAAACGAATTCCTTCATTTAAAAGTTATTTGTTCCCTGATGCTAACCCTTTAATAATTCCCTGGAAAGAGAACGAATGCTTTCCACACATCATGAACAGCACACACTCTGCACTGAAATTGTCTCCTCTGTTCTTCTGCATTTTCACTTGCTATATATATAATATAATATGTGTGTGTGTGTGTATGAATGAATATATATATATAACATTTGACTTGTTTGTGGTCTTTTCCTTACCTCTGTCTGTAGTTTTGAGATGTTTGCAAGAATTTATTCCCTGGGGAATTTCATGAATAAATCCCTGCTGCTAGGAGTGAAGCAGGGATGAGGACTGAGGTGGGTGTGCGTGTGGAGCTGGCCCTGGCAGGACTCAGACCCTGCTGCAGCTTTCAGCCCTTGGTGTCCTGCTGTGTTCCCCGGGCAGTGCTGTGAGATGCTGGGGTCAGGGGCTTTGCTGTGCTCGGAGATGGGTGCTGAGGGGTTGTTGTCCCAGGAGAAAGTGCTTGGCATGCAGCATGGATGTTTGTGTGGGGGGAGAGGTCTAAGCACGGGCTGGCAGGGCATGAAGCTATTTATCTTGCTGCTGTCTCACAGACCTCAGGCTCTGTAGCTGTTCTTCCCTCAACAGATGTAGCTGGGAAATGCCTGTTCTCTCTGCAGGGAATCTTAGTGGTTTCAAGTTTTTTTTTCCCCATTCTGCTTTTGGGATGTAAAAGCAAATTTAAATCCCTCAGACAGAAATTACTCCAAGGAAATTCATAGAGTATACACTAAAGCACTCCATTTCAGAAACTTCAAAATATTTCACTGAGACTTTCATCAAAACATGTTTACAGTAAAAAAAAAAAAAAAAGTGTGTGTATTTGAAATGGAGTATTTCTCACAAACAGTGTGCGCAGAAGTACGTGCTGCCTGACAAGCAAGTGAAGCTCTCCAGCCAGGGAAGAAGCCCAGAGCCCAGGGGATCTGAGTGGGTTCCCCAGCATGTGAGCCTCTGCTCCTCAGGAGTGGGGTCCCAGTCCCAGGCTCAGGTACATTCAAGTGCGTTTCAGAAAGTGTTTTCTGCTGGCAATGTCAATTCCCAAAGCTTCTCGGTCACCGCTGCTGCTTCACTAAGGTGCGATTAGGAAAATAAAATAGCAAAACAAAAACCCTCCAACCTTCTGTTTCAGGTGTGAAAGAGTTCAAGATAACTAATTACTCGCACAGCTTGCCTCTCTGGGCTCTCCTGCGCTTCGGATAAATATTTTGTGTACATTTGAACTTGGAAATGAGGGAGTTGCACCATGTTGGTCTGTTCCGGGTCTTGCTGTGTTGGAGAAGTCAGTGTGTTTTTCTTCAGTTAACAGGGTGCTGAAAACTGATGTTTTTCTAATATTTGTTCAGCCCGTTGTCTGGTGCTGTGTACTTCCTAGAGCACAGCCTTGTGCTGTTGTTTTGGGCTGCTTCCACTTTGAAAATTCTTTGGTACCCTCCTGGCTTTGGGGCTCTGCAGGTGGGGACAGGGAGGTTGAGGGGGCCCTGGGCTCCAGGGATGCTCGCAGGAGGTGCTGTGCTGGACATGCTGAGTAACCCCCTGTGCTGGCCTGCACCTCACTGTGTGCTGGGCTTTGCACATCCCACCTGCCTCTGCTGACAGGTTGGGGCTCACGGGGCAGCCCTGGGTGAGGGCATGTACTGGGGACCAGCCACCCTGCTGCTGGTGCCATGCGTGCCACGTGGCTGTGCCCAGGGGAGGAGGGCTGTGCAAATGTGAGCAGGGCAAGCGGGGCACCAGGCTCCTCTCTGGTGTGTGGCTGTGGTCCCTGGCAGCCTGCGACTGTAATTTCCTCCTATCTGCTGCTTGGAATCTCAGTCTTATTCCCAGCAGCACAGGGTGAGTTTTTCCCTTCCATTACCAGTTCTGTGGATGCAACTGTTGCTTTTAACTCTCCGAGTGAGTTTCAAGGCAGTGCTGAGTTAAGCAAGGCTGAGGACAGCAGAGCAGGGCTCCTCACTAATAGGTCTCCCCGGCAGGCAGGAGGAACTCTTTCTAGTCGGCTCTTTGTAGTTAATTCTTGATAATAGTCCTCCCATTGTTAATATTGTTGTTAAACTCCTGCATTCTCACCGAGTGAAAGCTAATTATAATAATTAACAGAGAACTTGTGAATTTGTCAAACTGGTAATTATAAACCACGGGGACTTTTATCATTAAGAGATGCCATTCGGGGGGGGGGGGGGGGGGGGGGAAGAAGGGATGCAAAACCTCTTTTGATTAACTCTGTGCCCATGATGAGTCACGCCGCTGCCCAGCCGCCAGCTCTCCGGGGACCTGGATTGCTCTCCTCCAGCTACCACAGAGACCATCTAAACCAGTGCTGGCATTGCGTTCTCCAAATAAACAAGTGACAAAGACAAACACTGGCTGCAGATCTGCCAGCAGCCCCAGGACAGCCAGGCAGGGCTGCTGCCAGGACGTGCTGCAGGCACTCGCTGTGCTGCTGCTCTGGAGGGTGGCTGAGGATGCTCAGCTTGAGCTTTTCTCTCCTCATCTTCCCCTCTCTTCCTGCTATTTCCTTTCCTTGTGGAGGAGGAGGAGGACAGCCCTGTGGTCCATTATGTTCTTGTGTGCTCCTGCTCCCACCTTCCTCTGGCAGGGAGACGGGCACTGACCTGCGCGTTTCTCTTTGTGTAATCTCTTCCTCCCCTGTCCCCAGAGGACGGGATAACCCCAGGCATGCTGCTGTTAAATCAGCACTGGTGCTGGTGCTCCCACCTCCCACTGCGCCCAGAGGTCCTTGCTGAGGGTCCTGGATGCATTATTGAGTGAAAGAAGCCCTTTCTTTGAGGGACTGTTTATAGAGTTGCTAGAATAAATTATATGTTTCTCTCCATGTGCACTATATTTTAGCCACATGCGTGCATTTATGTGCACAATTTTTGATGAAACGAATAACAGGGCATTCTTGCTTTGACTTTATCACAAGCACAAAGGCTGAAATGTCTAAGCTAGGCAGAGCTCTGGAGGCCTGGCTCGCTCTGGGAGGCGGCTCCAAAAGAGCCCACAATTTGTGGAATGACAGGGATGAACGCAGGAGCTGATTTCCAAATTAACCTACGTGCCTCTGCTGGGCTGCACTGTGGCAGGGGATTGCTCACCAGCAGCAGCACAGGTACTGGGGGAGGAAGGTGCAGGGGCACCTATCATCCTGCAATGTGGTGATGCCTGGTTTGGGGCTGAACAAAACCGATGAGAAAATGCTTCTCATGGACAGATGCTTGAACAGAATCTGATTGCTTAATTTCTGCCTAGGCAGGTTTTGGCTCGCTCCTGTAGGAGAGATGCTCACAGGTTGTTGCAGGATCTACAGCTCCGTCCTTAGCTGTTTCTCACTAGAAACCCATAAGATGTCTGAAGAAGTTTTGGGTCCTTGGAAGCTGCTCACACTGTTTGCTAGAAAAACATCCCCTCGCTGTGCTGAGCCCTGCCCTGCTCAGCAGCATCGCTCCTTGCTCTCCCCACGTCGCAGCCCTCCCGGCAAGTTTTGCTGTGATATTTTCCAAGTTTCCTCATGTCTATTGTGAGTTTTCTCTCCTGGACAGTAAACAACAAATGGTCCTTTTCACCCAGGAGATAAGATTGTTCATCTTCCAAAGTCACCGGCACTTGTGTGCTGGGTCTGGAGCAGTTTGAATAATGAGCCTTCGGGAGGACTCGTGTTTCTCTTCGTGTCCTTTTCTTAACAAAGATCTGAGACTCCCAAGGCAGCGGCAGCTCCGCCAGGCACAGAATGCGACAGGGGCCGCTTCTGAAGGGCACAAGTTACCGAGAAGATTTTCTTCTTTTCTCCTCCACTTTTCCAATTGTACTTCTGTCAGGCACAGGCACCGAACAATTGGTCCTTTATAGAGAAATTCCCACCAGGAGCGACATAAACATTGCTGCACAGATCCCCATTCTCTGCTATCTTGCAGCAGCTCACATTAACATTTCAATCTAAAAAGTGAACCAGAACTTCCTTGTGTCCTGAAAGCTTTGCTTTTGTGGCTTTTTGGTGTTGCATTTCCCATCCTCCCATGGCCTTTCTCTTCGGCATCCTCCAGCTGTGTGCCTCTTGCACCCTGCCCCTCGGTGTTTCTGCCTGCTTCCTTCCAGCTCTGCTGGGCGCTGCCCTCCTGCATCCCCAGGGAAGGATGCTTTTCTCTCCTGTCTCAGCTGAGGGGCATCCAGGCCCTGGAAAAGGTGGAAGATGGAAAGGTTTCCAGCAGAGATGTCTTTGTGACAAGAAAAAATCCTCCGTAGCCGTGGCAGCCAGAAGGGTGGTTGTCATCAGTCACTTCAGCATCTTCCCTGGCTGTGTCGAGAGCCCATTGACATACTGCAAACCCAGAGCTACCTAACACCAGGGTGGGAGCAGTGTTTTATGGGGAAAGCACTTAAGTGCATGCTCAAGATCATCTACTGCAGGGCTCTGTTTAAGCACCTGCTTAGTGCTAAGCACGTGCACAGTCCCCTCTTCCATGGCTGATGGCCTTTATCCAGATGTGCCACAAGTCCTGTCCCATCTTCTCTGTCCCTTCCAGCTCCAGTCCCATGCAGGGAGGCAGAGCAGGGTGTACTTTTTCAGAGGAACAGCACTGCAAGCTGCTTTTCGGACCAGTTGTGAAACTTTCCTGGCTTGGCTAAAAAGCCAGCTGAAAAAAATTCCCCTGAGAGCTGCGTGGCATTTTGCATTGACAACTTCTGCCCACAGCTGGAGTCTGCTGTAGCCCTGAAAATAGACACATGAAAATATGCAAATTTAAAAATAAAGGAAGGCTTTCACTCAGAAGTGAGGTAGTGAGAATGAAATTCATTCTCCCCACTTTCTGTTGCAGCCACAGAAAAGGAAGAGCTGCTGTTTCCCAGCCTCTGAATTGGTGAAGGCAGACCTGAAAAATGGAGCTCTTTCCTTCCTTGTGTGCCCTCCAGAAGCTGCAAGCCAGCTGCTTTTCCCATGTCCCTGGGCAATGCCCAGCTCAGGGAGGATCTGGGCAATGCCTGGCACCCAGTGCCCTCAGTGCTGGAGCTGTGGGACAGATGGGGGAAGAAAGGAGTCTGCTTGCTCACCTCTCCTGCATCCACTGAGCCTGCTGCAGGAGCAGGTGCCTCTCTGGCCGGAGCGGTGCACAGTGGCCTGGTGCACAGAGCCATTGGAACAGTGCATTTGAGCATTTAAAATACATTAAAGGAGCACTCCCTTTGAAGTGAGAAACTATCTCTATTTAATCAGAGAGAAACAACTTTTCAAAAGATTTTTTTCCCCTCTTCTTTACCTTCAGCTGTCTGGCTTCTCCTGTGGATAGTACCATGAATAAAACATGCATATCCCAATTAAATCTTGATTTAATTTCTCTTCTTTGCAAAGCTGATGAACTCAAGTGCTTTCATAAAGACGTGAACATTAGCATTCTTTTGAGATGCACAAGCCGGTCGGAGGAACAAGGGACTCAAATAATCACCCACATCTCTCTTGGCCTTGCCAAGCTCTGCGCTGACTTAGAGAAGAAAACCTCGGCTGGGATAATCCTCCGGAGCAGCGGCCGTGCTCGGCCCGTGGTAGAGGGCAGCTGAGGTGCAGGTACAACGGCTGAGAGCAGGAGGAGGAGAGGAAAGCTGACAGTTGGCTTCACATCAGCTGCCCTACTCCTGTTGCCTTTCTTCTTTTCCTCGGTGCAGCAAAATGGTGTGGCAGAAGAGCAGCTGCAGGCGTGACCATGAGATTGGTGCCCAGCTCTGTCGGCTGGTTTGTGCCTGAGCTGCAGCTGCGCTGTGCGGATGGGCTGCAAGCACCCTGTCCATCCATCCACCCTATCCATTTGCTCCATCAGAGCTCAGCTCGCTGGCGAAGGCTGCACAGAACTGAAAGCCACTCTTTGTTACTCCTCCAGCTGCCTGAGAAGGTGAAGAGAAACAAGCCCGCTTGTTCTTCACTAAGGTGTTTATTTTTTTCTTTCTGGTAGATAAGAAATAGCTTCGAAGTGATCGCTCCACCAGCACACTGGGGCAGGGGCTGTTACTTAGTGCGTTCCTGAAGGCTCCTCACTTTAAAAACAGAAAGCAAAGGTTGTGTTAATATTTTTACACACAGCAAAAAAACGCACAGAAATGTACATGTCCAAGCAGGCTATTTTAAATGAAAACAGTTCGTTCAGAGCAGCTTTAGGAGCCGTCAGTACAGCTGGTCTGTATCATGTGAGCTTCCCTGGAGAGGGTCCTGTGGGCTTCCCAGGGCCAGTCCCTGTGCTCGGGCACTGTCAGACGGTGGTGGCACGTGCACATCCCCAATGCCAAGTGCATGTGCTGCTGCTCTATCACAGCTGGTCAGTGTTTTCCAGCTTTTGTGTTTTTCATGGAAAAAAACAGGCTGGCTTGAGCAAAAATAGTTTGTCATAAGTTGTGTTTTTGTTTTTGTTTTTGTTTTCAATATATGCAACCTCTAAAATAAATAAAGCTCTACACACTGATGTCCTTCTGCCCATCGTTCCAGCCTCGTGGCACTAATTGGTGCTCTAATTTCAGTGGATTTCGTATAATGCTTTAAATTACCTGTGGTGCGTTTGTGGTGGAGTGCATTCATGTTTTTTCCTGTTGTTTTAGGGCCTTATCATACAAAAATACAACCCGTGCTTATTTTTCCGTGCCAGAAGCATTTCTGTTGTATCCAATGATCTTACACTGCAGCCTAGTATGAAATGATTCTCACAAAATTTTGGTAAAAGGTGCTTCAACAAAGTTTTATTTCTGCAAACTACTAATGTACAGAAAATGTCTTTCCAGCGAAGTCTGAGTTTTCATTAAAAAAGAAATGAAACCCTTGCAACACCCAACACTTCAAACTTTCTTTGCTGGGAACATTTCTCTTTTAAAAAGTCCATAAAAACCTCTCAGAACAAATTCCAGGCAGAAAATTGTTTTTGTCATTCCATTTTTAATAGGGATTTTTTTTTTTTTAAAATTCATTTCCCGCATAGCTCTAGAAGGAGCTGCTGAAATGTCACCATGGTGATTGTCCTCGTGACATTTCCATTCAGGATTTAAAGCAGGGAAACAAACACAGCTGTTGGGCTGCTGCGTGTCCTGGCCGGAGTGGTGCTGGTGGTGGGGCAGGAGGTGAAATTCACCTGGACCTGGGATTTTGGGCAGGCCAGACTCGCTGCCCATGCCTCAGTTTCCCCACCTCGCGATGCAGCCGGGCGGGCAGTGTGAGTGCCACCAGGGTCACGCTGCTGATGAAAAGAAATAACCTCGCAGCAGCCAAGATAAAGAAACGCTCGATGGGAAAGCGTGTAATGCGGCCGTTTTCATGGGTCATTGCAGGAGATTATGAATTCCACTTACAGCCCAAACGGCTGCAATAGCCTTCACCAAAGCTAAATGTGCTCTGCGGGCCGGAGGTGACTTTGCTGGGGGATGCAGCTGGGCTCAGCGCCGTGCCCAGCCCGGGGGCCCCGGGGGCTGCGCTGCTGGCTCTGGTTACAGAGCCTGGCTTTGTGAGCTTCCGAAGCCACCCCATAACTGACCCTTCATGCAGCAAATGTCACGGAGTATATATGAGTTTTTAAAAACAGAGGAACTGAATTAGAAGCAAATTTCTTCTGCTCGCTTTGATTCCTCATCCGTCTCCTGCCACCTTCCCAGCAGCGCGCTGAGCGCTCCGCGGCTCCTGGCTGCTCGCACCGAGCTCCTTTACCTGCCTGGTGATCGATGAGCGCTCTGGGTACCTCATTTATTTTGTAAAAATAGTGATTTATTTATACCAAAAAAAAGTTTTGCTAGGAGTTGCTTCTGATTTACGGATGTGCTGTTGTGTATATATGGCCTTGTAAATATTCAATTTATTGGCTAAGCTTCCAGGGCTGCACCAGGCCCTGCAAGGTCTGGCCTTGGCAGTGCCAGCATATGTTTTCTGATGCAGCGAGAGGTCCTAGGCTGTGCTGGTGCTTGCTGCAGGGGCTGAAGTCTCCTCTTCATCCTCTCTGGGCTGTAGGAAATGGCCCTGGGTAGCCCTTTGCCCAGGCAGGGCACGAGTCATGTCCCATCTAGATCAGCCTTCGGTAGCACCTGTCCCTCCTCTTCCTCAGCAGAGACTCAGGCTGTGCCTGGTGGGCAGCGGTAGAAAATTGGGGGTGCCACAAGCTTCACAGCTCTTCTTGTTGGAAACCAAAAAGGTGCAGAAAGAGCCGCCGTGCTCCCCAGTTAATTGCCAAGCAAAGGTGTTGCATGCAGGGGGGAAGGCAAGGAATAAAGTGCTTTTACCTGCTCAGCTGGATAATTAAAAGCTGCCTGAAGCACTGCTAACCTTTTTTCATCACGGCATCATTCATTATAAAGCCAGAAAGAATTAACTATGCTGCATTATCAGATAGAGAAAAATATTAATAGCAAAAATGGAAAAGAGAAAGGAGAAATTTTGGGTAAGTTAATTAAACTACTCATCCTCAATGACTTATTAAGTAGCTGGACAGGCTTCTTTGGGCTTAGTGTGTCCCTGAGAGTGCGAGATGTTATCTTGGAGGAGGAAACTCGTCAGCTAGAGCAACTTTTCCATCTCAAGCACGGTGCATGCGTGGTCTGTACAGCCCTTGAGGCTGGCCACTGTCCTGGCCAGCTCTCCGGGTGTGTGCTCTGGGGCTGTCTCCTTGTGTGACCCCATCTCCTCCCCATCATCCTCACCCCCTGTACCTTTGTTGGTGCTGGGACACCAGGACAGAGCTGTGCACTGACCGAAGCACAGCTGCCCCAGAGCTCTACAGTGCAGTTAAACCCCTTGTGGGTTTTTTTTTGGGCACCCCCCTGCTGATGCCAGGCATTTTACTGGCAGCCCACTTCTGGCTGGGCTTCGGGTGAGCTCTTCTGGGAGCCCTGCGCAGGTACGGCGTGCTCGTGCAGGCAGATGGCACCGAGTCGCTGCGAGCCCACGCAGCCCCGCTCCGAGGCTCTGCTTGTTAGCAGCTCTGCTTACAACGCACCTTGCCAGTAACCAAACCTGACAGCTTCGTCCCATAAACCACAACTGACGGGCTCTGCAGCTCCTCCTCACTCCGCAGTTGCACAATTTCATATCCAGTGCTGCTGAATAAAAATGGGGACATTTCTCCCCGTGACAGCTGAGCTCTCAAACCATGATAAATCACGTCGCATAGATAGCGTCTCTCAAACTAACCTTTGGGTACGTGTGTAAGTGATAGTAAAACACTGCAGCCTGCATGGGGTTAATTAAGAGAGGCACCCTTGTGCTAAGTTGCAGGGCAAAGCTCAATTAAGTTGGGAACTGAAATGGATAATTCCATTAAAATGGATTTATTCACTGTGCTGCTGCTGATACGCGTCATGCTGAGGAATATTTTCAATGAAAGTTTGTATTTTACCAACTTTGCTTGCCTGCCCTTATCACTGCCGAATGACTGCAGGAAGCTATTTGTACAGGCAGCAGAGCCACATCCGCAGCCCTCCTTGCTGCCTGCCTCCCCAGGCTGGGGGGGACTTCAGTAGACCGGGTTTCTGGGTTGCTCCAGACAATGCTGGGGAAAAGGTCCAGAAGCTGTGTTGGAGGCTGGGGAACGTAAGCTCATGAAACACAGCGCGTGGAAGGGCTGCCAGGCACCTGGAAACCACCTGGTCCTGCCCAGCCTCCCGGATGTAGCACCTCCAGTGGGGAAAATGCAGGTTTTTTGTGGTGGTGAGGACATGATGTGGGTTTTGTGGCACGCAGCAGCTCTTGGAGACCATACAGGCTTGTTCTGCAGTCGCAGTGACACGAAGCCAGCCCAGAGCTGCCTGCATGGCCAAGGGTGGCCCTGAGCTGTGCACCTCCAGGGCAGGTGGCTGGGCTGTGGCGAGGTTCATCCAGATGCATGCGGTCACTCAAGGCCCCCAGTAGTAATGAAAGATGTAAAAAGCTGATCTTTGGAGTGAAAAGAGACAAAGCTTGGTACGGAAGGCAACAGTAAATGGGACCCAATTCAGCTCTCACGTTATCTCAGCACCAAGTTATTGGCTTTCCATGTGGTTTCCATGCGACAGCCTGGACCTGTTTGCAGAGTACCAGGGAGATTTCCTTCCCCTGTTTCAGGTGCTGCAGTCGCAGGCATGCGGGTGCCAGAGCCCCTCCGAGTGCCATCCACGCTGTGGGGAGGTCTTCCTGCAGAGGAGCACATCCACGCAGGGGTAATTAACTGATGATCACAGAGTTTAGCAAATACAGACTGACAGCAGCCCTGGCTCGCTTGTAACCTGTGCCTTCACTAGCATTAGTTCTACAGCTAGCCCTGCTGTCTGTTGACATGTTGTTTCTCCTCATTAATAAATAACTGCCTGGAACAATTATTCTGCAAGAAACCACCCTTATTATTTTTACCTATCCATTTATTTGTTTGGCCTGTAAAGGTATAGGGAAAATTATAAAGCTCAGGATGCCTCTGTGAGCAAGAGCCTGGCTATTCCTGTGTGACCTCTTCCTCCCAGGCACAATTTCAGAAAACATCTAGAAATTTAGTTTTAAACCTTAGTGCACAAGTCATTCCCCTCTGCCTTCTTGTCTCTGCATCAGCAGTCTCCTCATAGCCCTCAAGCTGAGCTTAGCTCAGAGCAGCAGCCTCGGATCTCCAGGATGGTGCTGGTGAGGACTTTGTGCATGTGGGGAAAGGGGAGATGGGTTCTGGCCTTGGGGACCTGAAGGTGCCAAGGTCCTGGGGAGGAGCTGTATGTCTGGCCTCGAGCAGGATGGAGCTGGGTGCTTGCTCGGCTCTACAGGAGGTGGAAAACAGGCAGGGGATCGCCCTGCCCTCGCCACAGCCATCTGCAGGCAGCATCTGCACCCAGGTCCTGAGCATCAGTGGTCCAGCCAGCACGGCCGTTCATCTGAGAAGCATCGTGCTGCAAAGACGGAAATGAAAAACAACTCTTGAACATTTAAGAACCAAAACTGTTTCATTCTTTCCGAAGGTCAGCTGCTTTAAAGTCAGTTCAAGCCACTAGGGCACCTTTCAGTTTCATTTCTTCTGTTTAATTCTCACCAGTTCATTAAAGTCTGACCTTCCATGCTCTTGGCAACAGCTCGCAATGGCCAGCGAGAGACAGGCCATTCTGTTTTCAAGGCTGTTAAACTGCCAGGGATATTTTAGGTTCTTTTCTTAATATTTTTGATAGCAACTCATAAGTCACTATCAGAAACCTTAGCGTGCGGCACAGAGTAGAAAAGCAAGAGATAATGTGAGAGAATAGAAGAACGAAACCACTGAATACCATTTTTTTGTGAGCTGCAGAAAGGTCAGGCAAGATTCTGGACAGTTATCTCATTGTGCTCACTGATAAAGCATAGGAGAGCTCATAGCTACCAGCAGCTCCCTTCAAACAAAGAGATATTTAATTAAACACCACCAAAAGAAAAGGAAGGATAAGTGCTCTGGAGAGAGATTCCTACGACCAGCCAGGCTTTAAGACACGTGAAAGCTGAGATCCAATCTTCCCAGGACAGCTCAGGGGGGTGCCTGGGCACGACCCAGAGATACCCCAAGCCAGGCTCGGGGGGCTTTGGGGAAAAATGGCACGGTGAGCCAGTGCTGTGTGTGTCCCTTGTGAGAAATGCTGGCAGCTCCTGCCCATGTGAGCACAAGGGAACCCCAGTCTTGTGTGGATGTGGCAGTAACATAAAGGCACTGATAGCTGGGGAGCAGGGCCATGGGGAAGGCGTGTGGCCGCTCTGCAGCAGCTGGCACCAAGGAGGTGGCCCCGTCCCCTGCCTGGGGCTCCTCAGATCCCCACAGCCCACTCGGTGCCCTGGATCTCCAAAGGGAAAGCTTCAAGGGGTAGAAGAGCGGCTCTTCTTTCTGGTTTGTGGTCCAGGAGCTACGGCAGCCTCTGCCAAAGCCTGAAGCCGCGCTTGGAGAGGAAGGGGCGTTTAACCGCCGGCTGAGATCACGGCCGAGCAGCTTGGCTATGGCTGCTGAGGGCATTTAGACATCACATTTTATTTGTTCATCTAATTAAAACAGAGGTAGAGCTGGCTCTTCCCTGCCTAAGTGTCCGGTGCCATTTTGCAGAAGGTGTTGATTGTGCTGCTGCAGCTTGCAGCTGAGATTTGTAGCGAATTGGGTCCCATAAGAGTTGCAGTTTAACAAAAACACTAGCATGATTTATTATCTCCTGTGTTAAGGGAGCAGCCTCTCTCTCTCCAGGTAAAAAACACCCTCTGAATCTGCTTTCCTAATTTGCATAGGTAATGGTCATATCATTAACAGCTCATTAGGAACAGAGCGGTGTGACAAAACAAAAATTCAGAAACACTGAGCTGGAGAGGAACGTAGTCCCCTGCCTTGGCAAGGAAGCGCATTCAAAACCGCGCTGGGAGACAGTAAAATATAAAGGGAAGAGCCATGGGTCATTTAGATCTTATGAAATGTAACATATGAGGAGCGATTTGCAGAATGAAGGTTAAAATTGTCTTGTTGTGGCCATTGCGAGCCTCAACTGCTTGTTACGGGGAGCTTGCTCATTGCCTTCAAGGTGAAACGGATGGGGAGGAGATAATTGAATTCTGGTGGAGAGAGGAGGGAGTGGGACGGGGCTGCTGGTGCCTCGCATCCCTTATTGCTCCCAGGCCATGCTGGGGACGCCCTGCTCCTCCCCGGAGTGCCAGCAGTGGACCCGGTGCTGTGTGGGGCCAGGACCAGCCGCTCCCGAATCCTGCCCTCCCTGTGGCACTGCCAGCACTCTGCTCCTGTAAGTGCTGCGCAAATTACCTTGGCAATTTAAAGAATGGGAGAAAGTAATAAGTTGAATATGAGGCAGCCCTGTCCAGCAGGTGCTTTTGTCAGGAGAGAAAGCCCTGGAGCCCTCGGATGAAGAAGAAAAAAATAAAACAGGTGAAAAAAAATTGGATAACATATAAATTAAAAAAGAATAGGGCTGGTTTCAATCAATAACCCTTGAATTATTGACTGCTTGTACCATTACAGTCTCATACCCCAGTAATCTTGTGGGGAACTCCTGGCAGAGCGCAGCCGGGGAGGCGAGATGGCCGTTGTCAGGAGCCGTAATTCATTCCAGCTCCGAGTGATAGGCACAGCATGCAATTTTTTTTCCAGAAGTGATCCAGTGTCATTGCAAATAATGTGACATCATTATATCGAAGCCATATTAAATATTATCAAAAGAGCTATCTCACATGCCTGGCAAGCTGTCAGCGCAGACGGGAGAACTTGTTTGAGCAGGGACGTTTGCTTTCCCTTTTGTCAGCTCGGGTTAGACAGCTTTCTGTCTTTCCAGACTTGCCACTGCCCCAAAGTTTTTCTGTTTGAAAAGTGTGTTGAGGGAAAAAGAACTGGATCCATTTGAATTCAAAGATTAAATTAAAAACATGCACCTTTCTACGTTTGTACTTTTGTACAAAGGTAATTCTTGTGCAAAGTGTGACCTTCCCAGCCCTGATGGCTCCTGGCCAAGCAGGAGCCGGGGACCACAGGGCACAGAGCTGCCTCCTGAGGTGATTTGGTGCTCCCCTGCAAGGGGCCTCGGTCACTGGAGCAGCTCACAGTATTGATCGGGAAATACATCTTTCTGCCCATACAAACTTTTGAGAAAAATCTTTGTTTGGAAATAAAATATTGCTTAAAAATCTTTTTTTTTTTTTTTTTTTTTTTTTTTTCCCAAAACCCAATGACAATGTTTCCTGGTTTAAAAAAAAAAAAAAAATAGAAAGGAAGGAAAAATAAGAAAATATATGCTGCTGATGATGTGTGAGTAGCTGTTTTTGTGAATAATTTTTCTCCATTTCATGGAGAAGGCCAGGAAGCAGGCATCTTATGTTTAATATGTTCAGTCATTACTGCCTTAGGAGAGATGCAAACTACTGAGGTGGCTGTAAAAGCTTCTGGTCTGTAATTTGAAAAGAAAATAGTGATTTGGGGAGTCTCTGTTTTTGGATGACCAAATGGGAGTGCTTCAGAGGCAGTAATTTTCAGAAAGGATTAATCAACCACTCCCTTAAAGAAGGGAAGAAGAAAAAAAAAACAGCTCTCTGCCTGCTGTGTCTCATTCTTGAAGAGGATGCGGAGAGGGAAGGGGTGTCGCTGCCCCATCCTGCTGCACCCAGAGCCCACTGTGACTCGGAGGGGCCAATCTGAGCCCTGTGCACACCTCTGTGGGTTGCAGGAGTGGGTTTGTAACAAGCAGCTCGGAGCCCCCGTTCTTCCTGCAGAGCCAGGCTTCGACCCCACATCACCTGGCTGTGTGAGCCCTTTGCAGCTCCAGGCTCAGAAAGCTGGAAAAAAAAAAATCTTCACATCACCAACAGTGGCAAGCCTCTGTGTCCCCCTGATATCCTTGCAATAATCTTGTCTTCAAAGCTGCATTGGGTTTTTGGAGCAGAGAGAGGGAAGGAAAGGACAGGAGCGCTAAGGAAGGCATACAGCGTACGGCTTTCTCTAGGGCATTGTGTCCAAATAGAAAAGCAAGGGTCTGATGATTTTTATTATTAAGATTTACAGCTAGGAGTTATTTTCCTTGGCAATACTGTCCACTGCCTTTATGAACAGCAATTACAAAGCATTTGGTATCCTGGAAAGCAACAGGCTCAGGAAGAAACTTTCAGAGTGCAGCACTCCGAGGAGCAAACGTGTTTGGTGGTAAATGCTGGGGTTCGTTAAGGTAAAACACGGGGGGCAGCCTTTCCTTGGGAACCCTCCATCTCCCAAGGGCACCCCTTGCTTGTCAGGCAGCAGCCAGCCCTGTGGGGGTGTAGAGCCTGCCCGGAGCCTCTGGGGGCTGATCTGCAAACTGGCTAAAGGCCTGGGACAGCAGACTTCTTCCCAACAGCAGCCCTACATGTCTTGTAACTTTTTATTGGGATTGAGTGAAAAGGAAAGGTCTCCCCTTCATTTTTCTGCCCCATTCCTTCCTGGTGGGGTGGCTGCTCTGCCCCTCGGCCACAACAGTCCCCTGTGCCTGAGGGCTTCCCCCTCCAGGGGGAAATGTAACCCCAGTGCTGCTCACCTGCTTTGGAAGGAAAGGGAGAGAATGCCTTAAAATAATGACAGGCCGTGGTAGCTCTGGCAAGTTAAGATGTTATTGTTGGAATGCAATATTAATGATGAGGATGTGCCCATTTGTAAAGCGGTCATCCCAAAAGCAGCTGCTACTATTTCCATGTTGGTCTCCCTGACTGTGTTATTGAGGTAATACTTTACCGTGAATTCTGGTAGCTGAGGGGCTGCTTTCTTAATGTATTGTGTGAAGATTTCTCCTATTTATAAGCAATAATTCCTTTCCTTCGCTTAACCACAGGCAGAGATGGGAAAATAATCAATGAAGTCAGAAGCAACATGTTTGTTATGTCTTTTACAAATGAAAAAAGGAATTAGACTGAGAAATAAAAGATCTTGGGAGCCCTGTAATTTTTAAAGCTTGTATTTAAAAATAACCCTGTCAGAGTGCTGCTGCTATCATTGCTCGTCTGCACCGGGCATTTGCTTCAGCCTCCACACAACTCAATATTTATACATGAGAAAGTAAATGTTTGGAAGATAAAAAATAAATCAGGTTAAAGTCCCGCTGCGGAAGCTGGGATTTGGTAACAGAGGAAGAAAGCTGCAGAGCGGAGCCAGCCTCCTACCGTGGGCAGTGCTGCAGAGCTGGGGAAGGGGTTGGAGTGCTCGGGATGCAGGGGGCCTCAGGCTTGTTTAGAAGAGGAGACTTGAGGGCCTGTTTCTCCAGATGTATAAGAGCATTTGGATCTGCTGAAACTGGAGGCATTAGAGAAAATTTGATTATTTTTTTTTTGAAATGCATCCAGAGATCGGGGTGAGCAATGGCTGTGCCTCACCCGGCAGCCTGGAAGCAGGTGCTGGGCCCCCAACCCTTAGATTCCCCTCGTCTCTCTGCTGGGTTAAGCAGCAGTGTGGGTCCATTCCCCTGGTTCCTTCTGCTGGCATTTCCTGCTCAAAATCACTGTGGTGCACCACGTAAATGGCGAGTAAAACTCGGTGGTGATAACCTGCAGCCTACAGGGTGACCAGAGGGCAAGGGTCAGGCAGAGCTAGTTTTGCTTTGGGGAATTGGTTCTCCTTTCCTCCCCTCCCCAAAATGTTAACCCTGGCCCTGTGCAGGCCCCTGACGTGATGCCACAAACACTTTTGGTGAGCACTCGCCCTCCAAAGCCCTCCTTGTCAACAAAATCCATCCTCCCCACGAGCAGCCAGACTTAGAGCCCAAGGGCTGAGACGGGCTCGCTCCGGGCGCTCTTCTTGGCTGCTTGGAGGTGGCATCATCACAGCAGGGGCACACGGAGGGCACAGGGGACACGTAGGGGGCAGGCTGAGCTGCAAGGAGGTGTTTGCCTTCTCAGGCACATTGCGATGGGCTCTGCCCACGCTGCCCGGCGGGGAGCTATAGCAGCGGCAGGAAAGTGGGCGAGGGTTGAGTGAGGAGGTCTTTTTATTGCTTGCTTGTACTGGACCTGGAACAAACGGGTTGTAATCCTTCCTGATGGTCATTTCTGCAAGAGAAAAATAATTGGAGGGTCTTGCCTCCCCTTTTTTTCCCTTGCACGCAATCTGATACGCACTGCTAGAAAAGCGCTGGGAACCCGGTACTGGCTGTGCCTCTGTCAGGGATAAGCAGAGCTGGAGTCTGGCTTGCAAAACACTCAGGGATCCTTTGGGAAGAAAGGCTGTGCGTAAATACCAAACTCAGTGTCTTATTATCTTCCTGGGCTGCTGTTCCTGTGCCCCCTGCCTCCGAGCGAGGCGTTTGGAGTCCTGTTTGTTTTGCTGCGGCTGGCACGCTTGGCTGTAACCGACAGCAATTTACAGAAGCCGCGAGTTTGGTTCACCCTATTCCGCGCTCATAAATTAATCTCCCAGGATTAGACTCTGTGTGCCGGTAACACTCCTGGGGCACTTTATTTACACATTAATAATAATAAGAATAATAAAAAGAGAAAAGCAGGACAAGTTCTGACAACTTTCAATAACGGTCTGAAATAAAAACAGGAGCTGGCTCCTTTGTGTCTGGAGGTAATGCTGTCCACTCAGTGCCAGGGGTTCAGCCTCCCCTTTCCAGGTACCTTTTTAAGACACCATTTTCTTTCTTTAAAGCAATGTCACCCAGGGGGGTGTCTGTCTGAGTAACCTGTGCCGATGCTTTGATTTCCTTGTTTGTTGTCACTGCTGCTATTCTATTCTTTAATTGTTGTGTTATTTTAGGACAGAAGTGCAGTTGGGGGATTTATTATTTATTGCTGTGTTGCCTATCAGACAATTCTCTCAAGTTGTTAAGTGTAAACCCAACTCTGTGCCGAGGAGATATCTTACAAGCGTAATATTGAGCTGCTGTGCTGTCAAAACAGAACTGCTCCCCAGCCCTTGCCCCATAAAACTGGAGACATTCCCTCACTGCGCTCCTCCTCCAGGGACAGGTACTTCACTTCTGCAGCATACCCTGGCAATCTGCCGGGGATTTATATTTTTGAATCAATGCCAGGGTTGAAAGGTTTTTGACACCCTGGGCTGCACCCTATGTCTGATGAATTGGCTTTGGTCCATTGGCAGCCGTCTCTCCGAGCACCGTGTTGGGCACCGCAGGGAGGTGCAGTGATGCCCGGTGCTCCCTGCCCACACACCCCTCGGTCCCTCACCTGCTCTGCAGGAAGGGCTGAGGCAAAGCTGAGGGAAGTAAAGGAAAGCCCCATCGGCACTGGGAAGGATTTATCTTCTTAGATGCTGAAAACTACAGAAAGAGTGAGGTGGGCAGCTGGGTGCAGGGCAAACCCGGGCATGGGGGTTTCCAGCGGGCTGATATTGGTAGGAGCTGAGGCTTCTCCAGGCGCTCCTCTCCGCTCCTCCTTCTTGGAGCCGTTCTGCTCATTCAGAGGGAAGAAGGTAGCATCAGCTCCTTGGCATTTGGAGATGCACTTAAACAGCCAGCAAAACACTGACAGCTGCCACCGCCATTTGGAAATGTTTGGGAGGGCTGGCAGTGGCGAGCAGGCGCCCGGCCAACATTTCTGTTTGCGCTTTCTGCTTTTCTGCATGTGTGTGTGTGTGTTCCTTCCTGGAGCGGGAACATTTGAACATCTCCAAATGTGGAGGAATAATAAAAGGCAGGAAAGTAGTACTCCATTGACTGGGTTGCGAAAAAACAGGACTATTAATGCTAAGCTTCAGCCTGTGGAACACAGAAAATGGTATTAAAGGATTTGCTTTTCATGACCATAATTCAGAGTTAATGTACATTTGATGTTTAATGTATGAACCACAGGTGATTTCAAACTGGCATGGCCTTTTCTAAATAGTGTTTTAATCTTAGGTGTTTTTTTCTTTTTTTTTTTTTTTTTTCTTTTTTTTTTTTAAAGGTTCAGATACTCAGCCTGTCAGACAAGCAGAGAAAAAAAAATAAGGCAAAGCTAGGCATGAGAATCCAATGTGGGCAAAGGCTTTTGTTCAGTCTTTTATTGAGGTTTTACCTCTAATCTCTGCCTTTTTGATGCAATTTAAGATTAAGGAAATGAAAGGCAAGGCTGTCTGTGAATGGTTATACAAACAGGACAGCCGAGGGGTGCTTATAAGTCAGTTTTGTAAGAGGCTTTGGGCTGCTTTCCCCAGGAAAGGAGAAGGCAGAGGCTTGGCACGCGTGGCGGTGGAGGAGGGAGCAGGCGGGCAATGGGTTGGAGCTGATCCTGCCTGGATTTGTGAGCGAGTGGGCAGGGCAGGGGGAGCAGAGGAAGGAGAGCTGAAGACAACCTGGGAAAACAGTTCAGTGCACTCGTCTTGCGATGGCAAGGTGTAGCACACAGCCTGCAGGGACTGTGGCTTTCCTGCCTCCGGAGAGGGTTCATGTGTGCGTGGTCGTGCTGCCTACTCTGGCCTGGCCCAGGAGCATTTGTAAGCACATCCACACCAGCAGCTGCAGAGCATCCTCCTGAACCTGGGTCCCAGTGAGCATGGGGATGGGGCTGCCTGGACACAGCTCGGTTGAATATCCCACCCACGTGTGGGAAGCTCTGGCTGATCCAAGCGGTGGTTCAGATGCTGGGCGAGACGGACCTTCCTCCTGGTCCAGAGGCACTTCTTGCCAGCTCGAGTCCTGTCCCTGATCAGCCTTTACGGATATTGTTCATGCTCTTTATCATGATAAAAACCATAAATTTCAGGCTCCGCGGGGAATAGAGCGGGCTCTCTGAACACAGGATCAGCCAGCTCATTTTTCCAGCAGGATCCCAGCAGCTCAGCAAACACAGGCTGGAATAAATCCATCTCTGTTTTGTCTGCACCATCTCCTCTGAAAACGTGTACTTGATGCCCTTTCTTGGGCTTCCTGTGCTGCAGAGCCCAACCTGCAGAGTCCAGCACTAGGAGCACTCTGTCCTTGCTGCAGAACAGGGCTCGTTTGGTCTGGTCAGGGTCCTCAGCTCCTGCTGCAACGAGGAAAGGGCCTGGGTCTGCTTTGTTTCTTGGATGAACTGGAAAAATATTCCCGTCCCCAGGCAAAAATCCATCGCCACATGCAGTCAGGCAGCAATCGTATTTGTATTCACAGAAAGTGGATCCCTTAAAACACTCAGAAAACAGGGGGAAAAACAAGTTCCTGCCAGGAAAAACATCTCAAATAATCAAACCCCTTCACATGGCACTGGTGATAAATTGGCACTACTTATCCTGACGAGCTGAAAGGTCATGAGCAGACCTTACAAAATAATTATTAAATAACTTTGCCATTTGTTCAGGATCAGTTGCAACCTCATTACTGGGACCGGGAGATGATATCTCTGCATCCTGGGCACAGATCCAAAGAGGTCATTAGTAACAATTGTCCCAAATTTTGCAAGGGGAGGAAAGATTTATCTTCAATTAACACATGTAACTTTCCAGGCTTTTGTCTTTCTGGTAAACAATCTGTGAGGAGTCCAGAGACATATCTTCTATCATTATATTATATGTATTTCAGTAGCCTTGAAGGGGGCGAAGGGCAGAGTCAGAAAGAAATGTTCTGTCATTGCAAAGCTTTAAGCTCAGCAAAGAATAAAGAGCCATAAATTAAAACCTCCTTAGTCCACAGGACTTCTTGCCTTACCTACAGTGAGCTGCATTGATCATAGGTGCTCATTTATATCCACATCAAGCCTTTGGGTGCAAGTTCATGTAACCGAGGTGACCTGCAGCTCCTAAGGGCTCTGAGATGAGCGGGGAGCCCCTTGGCCCCGCTCCCGAGAGCCCCCGCAGCCAGCGCTGGCTCCTCTCTCCTCCCGCCCGCGGCCCTCCTGCGTGCCAGCGGCATTATCAGCCCAAGGCAGAATATTTCTTTAAACTTGAAATGAGTTTTGTTGATCAAAAAGTGGCAAATGGGAATGCGTCCAACAAGGGTGGGTTGCTGCAAGTTAAACAAACAAAGATTTCTACAGCCCAGTGCAAGCTCATTAATATTTCCAGACAAATTAAACACTACTTGAGGCTTTGGCAAAAAAAAGGCAAAATTTTCATCGAGCCTTTCCCCCCAGCTTGTCAACCACCTCTAATTATTCAGGCAACTATGAGTAAAACCCAACTAGTTCATCCTTACTTCTTGTCTGTAGCTAGTCAAAATTAAATGGAAAGTGAACTCTGCACCCGTGAGACTTCTTGGAACAGAATTTGCTCTTTTTTAAGCTGCTCCCCCACTGGATGATTTCTCCCATGCATTACTAGGCTTACAAGCTCACAATTCAGGAGCAAGTGGAAGCTGTCTGTAAACCATTCCGCATTAACAATTTTAAAGAAATCCACGAATGATAAACACACAAAGACAATAAGTTCAGGCTCCAGTTAAAGGAGGATTTAAGCCTGAACGAGTACATGTTAATAACTGAGCATGTGTGCTCTGAGGCTGACTTTGAACTCAATTCCCCTGACTTTGCTGGGCCTTTCTGATGCTCCTCAGTCATCTTGGGTTTCCCCGTGCTCCCCCGTCGGAGCCCTGGCAGCTACGCTACACCAGCACTGGGAGCGGAGCACGGTGTCGGTGGTAATGGGATCAGCCAGCAAGATCCATTAGTCTAACAGTTTGCCCTTCGCTTTTGTTGTGCTGAAAATTTAATTGGCTGCTGATTCAAAGAAGAAAAATCCTTCCTCTTTACTTTAATCTGGCAGTCACTTTTGTCCTCCCGGGACTTCAGCACTGGCCACTGATTCCTCGAGGACAATCAAAATGGTCTTAGAAGAATTTCCAATACCTTATATTCCTGATGCACTTTATTAGAAAGTGTATGTCATGCTGCGGCTGAGAGACAGCAAGACTCACGTCCCAGGATTCAGCTCCCAGAGGAGCGAAGAGCAGCTCAATAGCTCGCCCTTATAGTTATCCAAGTGGATTGGAAGCTGATTGAAAATGCTCAACGCAGCCGTCCAGCTGGGGCTGGAGCTCTGCTCTGCTCCCACGGGCACGTGCTTGCACAGCCGGCTGCCTGCTGCTGCTTGGGGCCAGTCCCGTGCCCCAGCCAGGGAAAGCAGTGACTAACCAGGGGCTGGAGGAAGCTCTTGTCCTCCTCCTTCCAAAAAACCAAGGATCATAGCCCTGAGCTGGGGCTCCAGACGGACACAGAATGCACTCGAATGGCAGCGGCTTGTGATTTCCTTCAGTCCTTGCTGCATGAACCCAGAGTGTGTGCTAGGGCTGGGAGGTACAAGTGAGAGCCCCAGCCTGATCGTGGGGACATGCTGAATGTGAATCGCAGTTCCAGTGCCTGAGGAAATAAAGGAAGGAGAAGCCACTGAGCCTGTTGTTCTCCTGCAGCACCAGGGTTCAGCTCTGACCCAGCTGAAGTAACTGAGAGCATCTATTATTTAATGCCCATATGGTGTCCTATGCAAAATACACTGATGCCCTGAGTCTGTTTCTGATACGTGAGTAATTGTTATCCAGTAGATGAGTTTCTTCTCAGGAATATTAAAGAAAACTGGGCAGGCTCTGGAACTGTCAGTTTAACAGAAAGATTTTAACCTGTTCCCAGGCCAACACATCCTAGCACTGCATGCTGGCTGCATTCAGGACTGAGCTGCAAACACACCAACATCACAAAAAATAGGGCTGGATGCTCATCCCAAAGGGCCATCTAATCTGTCCCCTGCCTCCAGGGCGTGACCAGTCCCACCTAAACCCTTCCTGGCAGATGCTTCTCCAATCTGTTCCCTGAAAAGGGAATTTTCCATGCTCTCCCTGGGCGATCTATCCCAAGACTTAACTAGCCGTGCCATTAGAGGCATTCGCTGGATGCTTGCTCTTTTCAAAGCTTTTACTAGCTTTGCCATTAGAAGTGTGTTTCTGATGTCTAACATGAATGCTCCTTGCTGCAGTTTATGTTTATCTTGTCATCCTCATAGTGAACATGAAAAACTGTTTATTCTCTTCCTTTTTGGAGCTTTCCTTTAAATGTTTGAAGCCTGCTTTCACGTCTCCCCTCATCTTTCTTCTATAGAATAAGCAAACTGACTTTTTCCTCAACTTTCATCATGTATCACTGTTTTAAAATCTCTGATTGCTCTTGTTGCTTTTCCCCTGAACCTTCTCCAGTTGGCTCACACCTTCGCTGATGTGTGAAGCCTGAAATTGGACACAGTATTTGTAACCGAGCTTTAACAGAAGCACAGTGTGCAGCTTTCTGTGCCTTGCAGGAACCTCTCCTGTGCATGCACACAGCACCAACCCCTTAATGCTCTCCTTCCAAAGCTGGGATCTCGTGGAAGGTGGTGGACACAGCTTCTGAGCTGCTCCTCTCCCACAGCGGGTGCTAATCCAGGACCCTTTCTGATTTTTTTTTGCTCTCCTTGAGCTACCCCACAAGCTGTGTTCTTGTGGAGCCGGGCAGGGGAGCGGAGCTGGGAAGTTTTCATAGCCCTGAGCTAAACGCCCTTCAGCCGTGACAGCAGCACACAGCGTTCACGCTGACTGTGCCTTTTTTTTTTTGCCTAATTGACAAAAAAAGCAGCAGTGGCCCCTCCTTTTTGTTCGTGTCAACAGCACACAGCAATGGTTTATCACACTTCCCCGGCAAAGCTGCTTGCCTCGCAAGCTATAGGGGAAATGTGAAGTCGTGGGTAGAACAGCAAATGAAGCCTCTCCCGATCATCGGCAATGCAGAGAAAAGCTGATGTTTAACTTTCTGGAGTTTTTTCCCTGGAGCAGCTCAGCGTGGGGACAAAGAGAAAATGGGGAGCGGGGAGGAAGAGAGAGACTCAGGAAAGTGGCAGAAGAAACGCGCCACCAGAGCTTTCATTTAAATAAAGAGCAAAGTAACATTGTGCTCCATTGATTACACATTTTTTCTGACTGTTGTGACATTTGCAGGAAGGCTAATTTATTCAAGCATGGAAATCTTTAAAAACTTAATTAAGTTATTTCTGCTATTTCCATGCCTTATTGTTTCGACTTCACATTTAACTTTTATTTCTGGTTAATTTTTTCTTTATTTTTTTTTTTTTTTAAACTAGGAGGGGAAGAAATTGAAGGAAAGAGGAAGGTCCTGGGGTGATCCCAGTTTCTCCCTTTTGTGACTGCTGCCTGGAGACCTGTTCCCCAGGAGATGGGCTCTGGCTTTTGGTGGCCTGCAGGTGGGTGCCTGGGCATAGGGCCATGATGGAGAGTGTGAGAGAAGGATCTGCTCCTCCTGACTGGCTGCAGGCAGGAGACCCCTGTGCTCCCTGTGCCCCCCTCCTGGCCCTCCTTGGGGCCAGGGGCTCCCACAGGCACCCACACCGACCCTTCTTTCCCCAGGGACAGAGCTTTGCTGAGCCCGGCGCTGCTCTGGGAGGGCACGAGGCACTGCCAGCAAGCCAAAACGCTGCGTTAATAAAGTTTCTGTCAGTAAATTCACTAATTAAGGCTCACAGATGGAGCTGTAAGGAATGCTTGTGGTGAAACCCAGGAAGTGTGAAAATTGCCCGCTTTCGGATGCATGCGGCAAGTCTGGAAAAAAAATGAGAAAAACCTTCAGGAGTTTCAAGAAGTGTCACCTGCATCTGAGGAGCTGGGGTGAGAGCAGAGGCCGGGTGGGAGCATTGCAGTTTCTCAATGAACCGGTGCTTGGCCAGGTGGTACGGCCGTGATTTTACAGCAAAGCTATGGGGGAGCAAGGCTTGAAGCGAGGCCAGCTTCTGAAGTCCCAGCTTAGCACCCTAATCACCAGGTCTCCTTGTCCGTGACAGCAAAGCTGTATGCAAGGAGGAATTGCTACCGCTATTAAAAACACCAGAGCCATAAAGAGCTCCAGCCGTAAAAGACAAAGTGCTATAAACCATCCCAGCGGCAGCAGTTGGGGCTGTGGGGAGAGAGCAATCCCCTTGCTGTCCAACATTTGCCAAGCATTAGACTAATTTCCCTGGGGGCTGCAGACGAGACGTTCAGTATTCTTGCTATACCTCTGTGTATTATTTTTAAGCCGTTAATCTCCGCCTCATATTCTGACTCAAGAACCTTCACAGGAGAAATGGATGGCGTGCCTCCCCCAAACAGCACGACAATGCACGGCAGAGCTGGCTGCACCACGCCAATGGGAGTTGCTCTCAGCTGCTTTTTTCCCTCTTCCATTCCATCAGGCACTGGTTAGAGGGGATGTGCGTGTCCCCACTGTGCGTGGCCAGGGTTTCCCACTGCCCACCAGCAGTGGTGGCTGCAGCAGGGCTGTGCTGGGCACCTTCAGCTGGCACAGAGGGAGGGGACGTGCTCCGTGCCCCCTTCTGCTGCTGCAGGCTGCGGCCACACGTCCCAGTGCTGCAGAGATCCATAATGGTTGTTGCTGGCCAGAGAGAACCAAAGGGAGCCACAGGTTGCA
The DNA here is from genome assembly GCF_009819795.1 of Aythya fuligula. Taxonomy (NCBI): domain Eukaryota; kingdom Metazoa; phylum Chordata; class Aves; order Anseriformes; family Anatidae; genus Aythya; species Aythya fuligula. Next base: position 6,261,594 of record NC_045580.1, on the reverse strand, counting down.
GGGAGCTGTGCTGCACTCAGCAGGAAGCAAATCTACTTTCTTCTCTGCTGTAGCATTTCTTTATTTCCTCCCTCTGTAGCTAAGGCAACATTTGTATTTGTCAGCCTATGGCTATCCTTTGCATATGGAATACATTTGCTTTGGGTGTTTGCCATTAACATTTTCATTTCTGTTTAGTGTCAGGAGTTTTCGATTACTGGCCGTGCAGAGCAGTGAGCTTTTGTTTTCATGCTCTCTTTGTTTTCATTTCCACATGCCGTCCGAGTAAATTACAGGACGGGAGCCCTGCCCTAGGGAGCAAAGGGAGAAATCTAGTTACCAAACTATATTTGGATTTGGCTGTTCTCCGGCGGCCGCTGGCTTGCAGGGTCTGGGTTTATCCAAGATCATATTGTACTTCAATGAACAAGCAGAAAAAGCAGAGACTGAACAAATCCCTTGTCCTGAGTGTCACCCCTCATCCCTCTTTGCACTCCCATCCTCAGTGGCACATGCCCCAAGGGGGCACCACGCTCGGTGCAGGGGGCCAGGAGCACCAGGACGGGTCCATGGCAGCCCCAGGACAAGGATCTTCTCCTCTTCCTTATTCCAGTCCTGCTTTACCTCTCCCTTGCTTTATGTCCCCACTTTATAACTTAACTCCATGAAGTCAAGTACAGATAAAATTGCTTTATCCAGTAAAGAAATGAGGACCGAGTAAATGCACATCCTGACTGAAACAGCAAGCTCCATATTTCTGAAGTGCTGCTTCCCTAAAATATAATTAAGCCATAATGTTTAGAAGCGAGCAGTTGAAAGAGCAATAAATGGCTGCCAGGTCAGGTAAACACCAGAGCAAAAGCGAAGTGTTTAGCAAAGCTGAAAGCCCTTTATTGTGTGTATACGACGTGCTCCTGAACATTATTGCATTACCCAGGCTGTCACCAGAAAGTGAGCAGCGAAGCAGGGGGAGCAGGCGTGAGAAGCAGCCGTGGGGTGCAGTCTGCTCGTCTTCAGCCCGAGTCCTCTCTCTGAACAGACCCGACCCCTCCTCAGCTTTGTTTTTACCCCACGTAACAACCCCAAGGAACGGGCATCCTCATTAACAACTCACCTGCAGCACACATTGATAACCCATGGGCAAAGCCTTCATAGTGCTTCCGTGACAGAGCTGTGGTAGCGGGGCTGTGAAATTAATTTGTCTTAGCACAGCACCCAGGGACCCTTGGAGGGCCTGAGAGCCTGTTTACCCACAGGGCCAGGCTTTCCAGAGGATTAAGGATGGGGAAAGTCGTGTCTGACTATGGCCTTTCTGCTCTGAAGCACCATACTTTTGAAAAACATCCTGGTAATAATCAGCAGCTGCAGGAACACGCTCTGTGGATGTGTTTCTACCTTGCATCCCCTCCAACCATGCTCCTCAGCTGCTGCTGAGGCCAGGCCAGCACGGCTCCAGACCTCACCAGAAAGCTGAAAAATTGCAGGAAGTTGCAGTGCTTAAGGAACAGATGCTTAAGCTCAGAATTTTTAGAAAGGTTATCCTGGTCATTGTGCAAGCAAATTAATCCCCCTGTGATCAAGGCAGGTTTCCCATTCCCTTTCCATTTCCCCATTCCCTTTTCCTTTTTCTCTTAGCTGGTTAAAAAAAAAAAAAAAATGAAAAAAAAAAATGAAGGGAAAAAAAAAAAAGAAAACATTTAATATCTCCCACTGACCTGCAGATCTGCTTTGAACATCTAAAAATGCCCTCATTGTGCTGCTTCTCCTAAACAGCTATCATCTGAATTGCTCGCTGCTGCCTGCCAGCCCCGCTCCAGCTCCCATCAATGTCACACGCCCCGTCTCTCTGCTCTCCAGCCTTCACGCCTGCAATGCATCTGCAATGGCAAGGTCTATAACACAGTCCATGATATTAAGGATGCTCGTGCCACAAATGAGCAGGCCAGAATCTGTGCTCACACTCCCAGAAAAAAAGCTCGGAGGCAGGACAAAAGCTGTTGCAGCTTCCTTAACCAGAGGCTGCTCCAGGGGAGCGTGTTTTGGGGGGAGCCTGGAGCCCTGTGGGGCTGCTTCCCATGCAGCTGGGCGGTGGGAGCTGGTGGTCCCTCTGCTCCGGAGCTGCTGCTCAACCAGAGACATCTCTGAGGCTGCTCAGTGCCACGCCAGGTCAGAGCTGCAGTTTGCCCCTGCCGTGCTTTCTGCATGTTGGTGTGGCTGTAATTTATGAAAGAATTTAATTGTTTGGAAGGCAGTCTGTACCCAGCAGAATATATCGCAGTACATCACTGATTTCAAATGCAGTAAAATTTGACTGGTTTCATATAGGGCTAAATATTTTTTAAGTAATGCAACATCTCTTTTTAAATCAGTGTGACAAACATTTTATGGCATATGTAACACAGGCATGACAAAATATACTGTCCTTTCTTGTAGCTAAATTTCAGAAGGCACTGGGCAAACTCCAGCTCAGCAAGGAGAAACGAGGCAAATAAATCCAGCAGCTGTTTAATAACCACACACACCACCTCGAACAGGCACCCAGCCTCACACCCTCAAAAAGCAACCACCTCCTGGGCAGTCCCCATGGCAAACACATCTACCCACGTGCCCAGCCCCACGATTAACACCTGGACACTAATTACAGATATGATCTCTTTGTTTGTGCGCTACCAGGAACATTTGTGCACCCTGCCCCACCGTACCACCCGCAGAGCATCCATCCCAAGAACATGGTACGAGGTGCAAGCCTTCACTCACCCCTGAACAGACAGAGATGGTGCAAGGAAAGGACATCTCAGGAGCCATCCTGATTGCTGCAGCAAACGGGGATATCAAGGAGAAGGCATGAAGATTGTCCTCTGATGACTGTAAGAGCACGCAGTGCAAGGAAAAAGTTGCAAGATTGCAAAACTGTAGAGTTTTGCAACTGCACCAAATGCTGTTAACCTCTGATTTAGAGTCTGGGTTTCCTTTGACTTAAAATGATTTTAAAGGTTTCTGCACTCCAGCAATCTAATTACCCAAAAGATTTCTGTTAGACTTTTTTTTTTTTTTCTGCCCCTTTATTTCTAAAGAGATCTTTCTAAGAATGCCACTAGGTTAGAGTCATTATGGCATATAATGCAAACAGGGCCATTTATTGTATTTTTATGAGGGTAATACTGCACCATCTAATAAATTTTACAGGAAGGATTCAATACAGAAAATGCTGAGATTCAGCCACAGCAGGGTCAGCCAATGTTGGCTCTAATTTCAGATGAAAGTTGTTAAGGGAGGAAAATATGTATTTTTTTTTATTATTCTTACAGTTTGGAAGTGGTAGGGAAGGATGGAAGCTAAGGAAAAACCAAGTGAATACAAAGACTATTGAAAGAGCAGATACAAATGAACTGGCTCAAAGAGAACAAGAAATTCCTAAGCTGCCCATGCAAATGCTACATCTTAACAGATTTTGAAAACATTTGCTTTCTCCTTCATCAGTTTGAATTTCTTTGTGAGGTCTGAAAACACTAGCTTGTGTTTGGCCGTGGGACAGGAATTTTATGCCAAGAAGAAACGCATGGTTTGTGGTGGAGAGATGCAAGAATCCCCCCATGGTGTTAGAGCCATGGGAAGCTTTTCCCACCCAGCCTCAGCCTCCAAGCTCCATGGCCACGGGACCCTCGGGGTGGTCGGGGAGCCCCAGCACTCGCATGGCCTTGCATGGAGCCGAGTCTCTCCTTCCTGAAGAGCTCGGGCTGCCTCTCTGCCCATGGAAAGCAGCAGGCCAATTTGCACTTGGTTTTGCAGCTCTGTTTCTCTTAATCAGTTCATTACAGCAAGTCGGAGAATCAATGAAAACAGGTTATTGATCAGAAATTCATAAGTTAAAATTGTGTTGCTAGTACTAGTTCATTTCTCAATGGCAGAGACAAATCTATACCTCCCCTCCTCTGGAAAAACCTCAGCCAGTGCAATTTTTAATAGCTTTCTTCAAATGCTGCTAGCACACCCCGGCAATAAGAAAGCACTTGAGGCAGCTCGGCTGCCACACACCGCAGGCAGAAGGGCTCAGGCTCCTGGCTGGGACAATTTTCCTGTCCAGCTCCGGACATTTAGCACAGAATACGGCCCAGCAGCTCGGAGATGTGTGGTGTGCTGGTGCCCACGTGCACAAGGTGCTGCAGTAAAACATGTGCAAGGCCTGCAGCTCCAATGAAGCCCAAGGACTTTGGGGCTGTTCTTGGCACTATGGGACAGCAGAGCTTCTGGGAGAGCCCCAGCAAGGCTCATCCAGATGTGCAGAGCTGCTGGAAGGGTTTGTGGTGCTGAGCTGTTGGGGTGGGTGTGCGTGGTGCTATGTGGGAAGCAGCAAGTGCAGCTCTCGCCCATCTGCGTCAGCTCCTGGGCGTGCAGGCTGCAGTGCCGCCGCTGCACGAGGCTCTGACAGCTAATCTGATCCTTCATGCTTCTCTTGTTCTCCCCGCTCGCCACTGATAGACAAAAATTCCCAGCAAATGACTGGTTTCATGGGCTGTTTCCTCTGCTGTCAATAGCAGGAATTGAGAACTGTCATCACTGTCCCTCCCCACAAAATAAACAGTTCAATTACTTATTGCTGCCGCTTCCAGAGCTAATTGTACTGCTAATTTATTTATTTATTTATTTATCCCTGGGAGCAGTGTTACTTTTTTTGCATACCAATGGCTTTAGGCTCTTTAAGGGTTTTATAAAGAATATTTCATCAATCATGATTCAGGAACGAACTCAGTGAGATGACATTTCCTTTCCAATTTTCTGTTTGTATTATCGGACAGGGGATTGCTGGAAGCCCAGGGCTGTTGCTGCTAACCTGATTCATTCCATACACACAGACAGGACCGAACGCAGACAAATTTTACTGTATTGGCCGGTGTCTATATGTAATGATAACAATAATACGTTTTATCTATCTCCTGTGAAACTCAAGAGGAGTTTTCCCAGTAAGTTCAACAGAAAGATGATCAAGCTACTACTTAAATTCTAGCCGGAGAACCTCAGATTACTTTTCTTCCACCATTTCATATTCTTACAGCGCTGGTGATGTGAGGGCAATATTCCTGCTCTTCGTTTTGATTAGTTTTTGTGTCTGCGACAGAGATGGGAGCAGCATCTAGGATCCTCGTGCATCCCTTACGTGAAGCCAGCTGGGGAGAGTCTCACGCTTTCTCCTACAGCTTGAAGCAGGCTGTGCTGCTGAAATGCAAGCCCTCTTTCTCCAGAGTGCCGTTTTGACAGCTGCTGCTGGATTTACAAAGGTTAAGGCTGATTTTCCATTCTGGCCAGATGGGTTAACGCTCTCCCTGACCGAGAGCGCAGCCAGCCCGCGGCACAGCCGGCACTGGAAGGGCTGGGGGTGCAAGGCTGGGAGCCCAGCACCGCCAGCTGAGGTGCTGAGCGGCTCCGAGCTGCAAATGGGATGGGAGGCAAAGAGTTGCAGGGCGACAGCTCTCAGGGTGAGCTTGCAGAGAGATTACAGTGGAGGATGTTTTTACCAGAGGCCCCTCCAAGGCTTCCTGCAAGTTGAAAGGAAAGCTAAATTAGAGGGCTTTATTCTTCATGTCTTTTTAACTATTTCACTCATGCTACCAGACAGAGAACAAAGGAACCAGTTGCTGGCAGCCTCACCAGCAGAGAAAAACCAGCTGCAGAGTCCTGGTTGGCAACAGGGTGTTTGCGAGATGTGCAGCGAGCAACATCTTTAAGAGGGGTATTATAATCAGCCGTGGTGCAGCTAAGAGCTGGGATCTGGGGCTGTGATGAGGCATCCCTGCAGCCCTGGATGCGGGGAGGGTTTGGGCTGGGGGCTGCACAGCTCCTGCAAGCCTTCCCCTGCAAGCACAGGGCTTGGTGGAGCAGGAGGAGGCTTCTGCATCCATCCGAGTCCTGTCGATGGCAGCTTTCCCCTGGGAGCCAGCTTGCCTCCCACACAGGATGGAGGCAGGCAGCAGTATGACCCTTGGTCTGAGTGCTTGGCACGGGAATATCAAACCCCGTCTGTGTGAAAACATCACCCCAGCCACCGGCCTGGTGCTGCTATTAAACACTTCCATTTACAGAAGCTCTCCTTCTTCTAGCTTTTTCGGAATGATGATAAATCTTCCCGCTTAAAATGCACCCCGAAGAATGACAACATCAATCATTTATTAACTGGGATTAGTTTACAAGCTTTCTAACCCCTTCCATGTGAGGAGTGCCTTCTGACTGCTGGAAAAGGGATGTAGCCAAGGAGCCTCTGCTCTTTTCCATGTGCTCCGTCTCCCACTCATCCTGCACCCGCCTTTCCCCCCAAACTGGACCCTTCTTTGCCCGTTGCTTTGCTTGTTTGGAGGTCTCAGCACAAAGCCACCCCTTTCCTTCACCTGGCAAGAAATGAGGTATGTGATTCTGCTCTAATTTCCCCAGTATTAGGAGTGAAGCGGGAGCTCCTGTCAGGCCAATTCTCTTTCCGGATTCTTTACAATGAAATGCAGCAACAAGGGAAACATAATACTTCATTATACTACAATACAGTGAGCAATTTACATGCTTCTCTCTCTCTCTCTCTTTTTCCTTTTTTTTCTTTTTTTTTTTTTTTTTTTTTAATTGTGCCAGTGCACCTGAAGGTGGGAAGGAGCTGTAAAAACAAACAATCACGCGTTTATCCCAAAGTCCTGCTCCAAAGCACCAGGGTCCCTGTGGTCGGTGTCCTCACCCTGACTCCAGCATGGGATGGGAGAAGCCCCAGAGCTTTGTGTTAGAAGCTGGTTTTTTTGTGTTAGCTCAGATGGGATCCCAGAGCACTGCAGCTCAGGTTCTTTTTCTGCCTCTCCTCTGCTCCTTCTTCTCAGTAGGATGCTCCAGTCTGGGCGTGTTGTCAGCTCCTGCCTGGTTTCTGCCAACCCCAAATGAACCACTCCTTATCCAGAATATGGCCAATGATTCAGCGGCAGTGGTAGGATCTTGTGTCTCACATTAAATCAATGGAACTTCCTTGCATTGACAGGCCCTTGCCACTTAAGTAGACAAGAAACGGGTACGAATGGATGCTGCAGGTTCCTCCCGACTGTGAGGCATAAATCTCAAGGGAACGGCAGCAGAGAGGTGAAAAACTGCTGGAAACACAGCACAGGATTCAGGATTTATTTGGAGTTTTTCTTCTATATGTGAATGACAAAATGATAGCAGCCTTCTTCCTGCCAAGGGTTAGCAATTAGTATGGCAAAAGGAAAAGGTAATTTGATGGCGAGTTTGGCAAAGAGCTCTTACGCATGCCTTGATGTTGCACTGCAACAATAATGTATAAAATCACCTTTGACAAGGCATTGCACCCTGGCAATCCTTCAGGAGATTTTTGCTTAAATAAGAGCCAGGCAAGGGCTCCGCCACGGAGAATGCTTGCTGCTTGGCTGTGACAAGCGAGGTCCTGCTTAAGCACGCTGCACATTTTAAAAGTTTGTAAGCATTCTTGTGACAGTATAAAAATGGTTGGAGGGCATCAGATGCTAGGATAATGAGGTTGGTATAATTAGCCTTGATGGATAGGTAACGAGATAGAGAAGCATGGATGGGAATTAATAGATTAAACAGCCAGATTAACTACTACTGTTAAAAGAGTGACTCCTGACCCAGCCCTCCAGCTGCGAGTGATCTGGCTCAGCTAGCTCTGCTATAAAGCTGCAAGGCAGGGCAGCCCACCCCTTTCTCTTGTAGGTTGGTTGTGTCTTATTGGAAGAAGGAATGCTAAAGTCATTACATCCCCTTCCCTCCCATTCCAAGGGGAGCCAGGCTGTGCTGCTGTGAGTAGAAATGTCATTTCTGAAATGTAATTTGGCTGGAGAACGCTGCAGGACAGCAGCAGCTGTAGAGGCAAATCCAAATAATGCTCAGCACTGTAATTGTGTATGTTTAAAAAAAAAAAAAAGAGAGAGAAAGAAAGAAAAGGGAGAGAGAGAGTGGTCTCCTCTCCTCTGCTGGGTATTACAGATGTAGCTGTCATCCTATTTCCTTCACTGAGCGGTTGTAGGTGTTCGGTGCTGATACTCCTGGGTGTTGTACAGAGATTGGAATATAATTTCTGATGCACAGAGGTCAAGCTGCGCGGCTGTACAGGCAAGCCGTAGGTCTGACAAGGACTTAGCGAGCTCAGAGCCTGATCCAAGTCCCTCAACGGGGACGGCTGGGCTGGCTCGGATGAGCCACAGGGGGCGAGGTGCAGCCCAGCAGTGCCACAAGCAGTGTCTGGGAGGCTCCTGGGCGCTTCCCTCCGTCCTCAGCTTTATTTCCACTTGGGTGTGCAGCTCGCAGAGCCCTGTTTGTGTCCTCCTCTCTACCCTGTGTGTCTTGTCCTTGTGTGTTTGGGACTAAATGCCTAGGAGGTGATGGGACTAAGATCCCTCTGGTCCCTTGTCCTTCCCTGCTGGAAAATGCAGCAGTGGGCTCACGTGCAGGTTGTCCTTGTGCACTCCTCACCTGCTGCCCCCCCCAAATAACCTCTCTGTGGCCTGCCATGCAGACTGCATCACCTGTGAATGACCAATCCTAGCTGCACGCTACAGTTCTGTTAAATCACTTAAGTTGCTTTGCAGCAGAAATATAATATTGTTTTACTGTGCCCTAAATTAGATGGTGTGCTTTATATAGACATTAATCAATACATGAAAGAGACACCATTAGGGAAGACAGAGTTCTTAGCTTTTAAATGAACTCTTTGCAGTGTTACATCCCAGATTGTGAAAATTGAAATCAATTTATCAATCTAATTTTCTTTTCACAATTTATGCTTTTATTTTTCAATTCACTCTAATCAGGCAGCTGAGCTAAAGAGCAACAGCTTCTGCGTGCAGTCAATGTCTTCTTCCAGGTTTGCTGTGAATTCACAGTAGGCTGCTCCTGTTTGTGGCAGGGGATACGCTCTATTAGATGGGATACAAAAGTGATGTTCTCTTGTGCTGTGTGATCATTAGAGTTTCTGTGTTCTCTTCATTGTAATGGTGAATTATCCCACTCCAGTAACGTCATCCAACTTTCCTAAATTATTAATCCTTTTCAACAGGCTATGGGAGTCTTCCGCTTTGTTTCCTATGCTACTTTGCAGCAAATAAACAGTGGTTGCAGAGATGGCTGTATTTCAGCAGCAAAAGAAAAGATCTCAATAGATCTTCTCATCCTTCACGGGAGGTACTCTGAGGTTCGGTTAACTTGTGCTTGTGAGGCAGCCAGAGCCTCTGAAAGATGGGATTGCTGCGAAGAAGTGCAAAGCGTTCCTATTATAGACCGAATATTTCCTTTCAAACATATTAGCCAGGTAATCCCCGATGGTGTTTTGCCATTCTGCACTGTTCCAGCTCTCGGTTTCTTCAGGTAGTAAATGCTTCCTGTTTCTAACAAGCTGGGAATCTGATGAAAGCATAGAGAAAACAACCAAGCAGCAGAAGAAACAAACTGTGCAGAAAGCAGTATATTGCTCCTATAGGGTATCTTCAAGTTTGCCTCATAATGATCCAGCAGCTGTGAATCTATACAAACTAGCAATGTTCCAAAGGGCTGTAATTATTAATCTGCTAACGCAGACACAATATACTCAGCCTTCCTCTCATCCTCTCCTAGGAATGGAAAATAATGCTGTAGTGGCAATTACCTTAATGCAATTATCTGAAATGTGAAATTTCATAACAACGCTTCATGTCCTGGTTTTTAGAGAACGGTAAGGAAGCAGGGGCTCTCCCAGAGCTGCTGTGCTGCTCTGCTTCAGCGTTTCATCCCGTCAACCCACACGTCCTCATCTCCTGCTGCTGCAGGGAGCAGACTCGGACAGCAGCAGCGGGCAAAGAGGTGCAGAGCTGCTCTACGTCAGTCTGGCCAGCGCTCATCCCTCCCAGCCAGTGTTTCAGCTCCCGAGCAGAGCTCGGTGCCACGGGTGTTAGCAGAGCTGTGTTCTGAATAAGGATTCCTGAGATCAAATGGCATCATATGAGCAGTCGAGGCAGAGCTCACCCCAAAAACTGAATCAACGTAGCTTAGGTGAATTTGTCTTGCTTAGACACAGCTTTTTGTAGCCCTTACCGAGGATAAGGAAAATATAGGAAGCCATCCTTATGGTAATCCCTGGGTTAATGGTAAGCATTAACGAAGCGATTCCTCCAGCCTGCAGAACCCATAGCAACCAGTCATTAAGGACACTCAGCGTGAGGATCCAAGCTAAAGAAAGAAAGTTCCTTGAAACACTTGCACACGCACATACCAATCAGACAAGAAAATGTTCTGCAATTTCTCCAGGACAGACTTGAAGACTATTTCAGTGGCCCCATCTCTGAGGAAGGAAGGAACTAATTGCAAAAGGATTTTAAAAAGAAAGATTGTAACTAGCCCCAAACAGTGAAATGGATTTTACTTCCTCTGCTCTGATAAATATTTAATTATCAAATGTAATGCGAGGATTGGGTTTTGTTCTTGGTTGTTTTGATAGGCTTTTGTTTGTTTTTATACATACATTTATTTATTTATATTCTGCATTTCCATTGTGACTGACATTCTTGTGTGGCATCTTCAGGCTGATATCTCTTATAATTAGATGGAATTGTCTTTTCATAACGCTAATCTGAACTGACTAATTACTCAATGAATATTTAGCTCCTTGCACAGGCAAACAGTAAGCAGGGAAGCAGCCCTCGCTGCCTGCCTGGTTCCCAGCTAACTCCGCCGAGAGCACGGAAGGGCCGGGGGTGCTGGGGGCGAGGTGTGGGTGGTGCTGGGTGCCCCCCTGCTGGAGCAGGACCCCGGGACCTCTGCAGAGCTCAGCATCCTGCCTCGTAGCTCTCGTGGCCTCTTTTCCTCTTTCCCTCTTCCCTCCTGGTAGAATCCTGCATGATTCTTAGCATTTCATTTTTAAAAATCTCATCCCGAGGATGTAATTGCTTGAAAACGTTTATTTACTTAAGGGACTCTTTACTGAAAACTCCAGGCTCTTGACTACTAATATCATACATTTACGTAATTGTGTAATTAGAAATCAAATGACGAATGTTTATTTAGGCTCCATTTTTCACTCATGCCTCCAGTTCTCCCTGTTCCAAGTGCGGCACACTGCTCCAGGCTGATTTCTGCTCTTCTGTGCTCTTGAGCACATGGCCTTTTGCAATATCACCCTCTCTCCAGCTCAGCAACCTTGCGAATGCCCACACTTAATTCCTCCCTGGCCTCTACTCAAGGCTGATGAATTATTACTCATGCAAAATCTCATTAAAATCATTGAGAATTTGCACAAATGAAGCACCCCAGGATCTGGCAGAACAGCCCTACTCTGCTGCCTTACGGAGTCAGTATTAGAGCTGCATCCTTAGCCAACGTACATCACCATCGATGTATGCTGCTGGCTCTAACTAACCCCTACTCCATCCCACATAAACGGCAGTCTTCTTGTATCTCATTTCGTGCAGCAGAATTTTTCCCAGCAGGATTGATAACAATATAGCCTCGTAAATAATGTTCCCCAATGGGATGCTGTATTGGTGTCTGGCTATTAATGGTTGTGTATTTTTCTTCATAATGTTCAACTGCCTTATTTATGATTAATGGGGCTCACTGTCTTTCTAAGGAGTAGTAGAATGGTTATTACTGGCTGGTTTGTTTTTTTAATATATATTCTTTTTTCAAATTGAAGTGTTTGTTACTGTTAAAGCCCTCTACTGTTAAAGGCGTCCTTAAAAGCAAAATGGGAATGTTTGTTTTTCAGTCTCTGGCCATGTGTGACACTTCACACGTACAGCTTGTTCCTGCAAAGGTGACTCCCTCCCCCTGTGTGCCTGCTGCATCCCTGGCGTTCCCTCCTCGAACACAAAATGCTCTCAAAATGCATCAGCTTTGGGGGAGCCCGAGTGTTGTAAAGCTTCAGCTTCAGTCAGCTGTGCCTCTCACTGCATGAAGGTCTCTATATCTGGCATTTGATGGCCCCAACCTTATAAGTAGCCATAAAAATGTAAGGGCAACTGCACCTTAAGGTATTGTTTCCACATCATCTCTCCCTGATACATGCAGGCACATTGCTGTGTGTTAGCAGCCGGTCCTGGCTGGGGATAAATGACTGGCATCAGTTGCAATAAGTGGTACTGAAGGGAGATTTAAAGGTCTTCCCATCTTCAGTCTTTACTACAAGCTGTTTTGATGAGCACCCTCGATTACATCATTCAGAGCATCTGGGCTGAAGCTTCTGCAGCTACAGGCTGTGGGTCTGGGTGCCAGGCAGGCACCCTGTGGTGCTGGACGTGGGGAGGGAAGGGAGGTCCCCAGTATACGCAGCTCCCACTGGGGAGGGTGCTGGAGCTGGTAGGTATGCCTGATGTTGGCTTTCATCATTTTTTTGAGTCCCACTGAAACTACATCCATCGGTTAGGGACTCTGAAAGTGCAGGGGAATAAAACTCCTAATTTAAAACGGCCCCAAAAATGCCTTTTGGCAGCTTTACTGTGTGGCACGCACAAGAAAAGGAACAGATGCAGTTTAAGTTTCTGCTGCACACTGAGGCCTCTTTGATAATTCTGTTGATAGCTTACAAAAGGTGCGGTGACAGGAGGTTTGTTTTCACTGAGTGAGAGCGAGGTGTGCTGCGGGGCCTTTTTGGGACCCGCCTGGATGCGTGCCTGAGCTCACTGGCACCACAAGGCTTTCCTTGGAGCCCGGCAAGTAGGAGGAGGTCTGTGCCTGCAGGGAAACTTGGCCTGTGCATTTCTGTGGTGGAAAACTCAAGAGATTATGTTAACACCAAGAGTGATGTTAACAGCCCTGCTGACTCCATATCCCTGTCAGTGTGAGAACAGGGAGCTCGGTGTCCACCTCAGCCCCAGTCCCCACCAGCTTGGCTTTGGCTGAGGAAGGCCACAGGAGCTTCCAACTGTAAGTGCTGGCTGCGACTCTGCTACTGAAATAATGAGATAACCCCAGCAAAACCAGTGGCAACCCTGCCAGCATCCCAGTGCCGTGTCCCCCTGCCCAGCAGATGGGTCCCCGCTGTCCAGATGTTGTCACCAGGAAGTCCTGTCAGGGGTTGCTGGCCAGGGTCTCGTTCTCGCCTGTCAGACTTGACATCTTCAGTGTATAATTAAATGCCAGGACGCGAGCAGCAGAGCAGGTGCATGCTAATGAGGAGATCAATTTTAATTATGATTTTAATTAAACACCCAATCCGGTAGGAAATATGACAAGCAGGCTAGAAATGCAAAATTTATAATGAAGAAAAAGAATGGCAAGAGAAAGGAGACAGAAACAAGGAGCGTGCACCAGCAGAGTGCTGGGGACGGCGCTGCGGCAAGGCGAGGTGGGGATGTCCTGGGGGAGCTGGGTGGGTGCCCACGGGCAGGACAGACCTGGGCAGGCTGTGCCTTCCCAGGAGCCTCGCTGCAAGCAGGACACTGCCAGGAGTTCTCCAGGCAGTGCAAGACATGGATGAAGCCCCTCTGGTTCCCCTTTGTAAAGCATTTGCAGTTGCACTGACCCATCTAAGCGTTTGTTTACTGCAAGTGCACAATACATGTCAGATGAAGGATGGGTTTGTGGTGGAGAGCCGGGGCTGAAATTGAGGGCATCTTGGTCCATTCCCTCCCTAACCAAGCCTGTGTCCTTCTCCAGTCTCTGCTTGCAGAAGAGGGCTGGCAGCACCTGGCTGCCCCTGGGCTGCGAGCCCCTCGGGGTGGGTTGTGGCTGCGAGCGAATCGCTCTGCTCAGCAGGATGCTCTCAGCACAATCAGAAGACAAAAAAAGAAGCTGGAATTGTCTTATGGTTGCTGTAATTCGATGAAGAAAGCCTGATGCTCAAAAAAAAAAAAAAAAGGGTAATGTTCTGCTGTTGTTTTTTTCCATCCCCATTCCCTGTAGGCCCTATACAAACCCAGCAGGCGGGCTGGGCAGCCCCCTGCCAGAACCCCCTTGGCGGGGGCAGGTGGTGCCTTTGCTGCCTGCTCAGCGGAGGCTCGGTAGCTGGATGTGTGGCACTGGAAGCTGGGGATGATGCGACTGCTCCTCTGTTTAAAAACAGATGTGTCGATTTAGGCTCCGTGGCAAAACACAGGAGGAGGGGGAAATCGGCTCGATGGAAGCCAGCTGAGAGAGGAACAAAACTGAGAGGAGAGCCAGGGACTTGTGTGCTCGGGTAAACAATGGGGTGTGCAACCACACAGCAAAAATAAGCTATAAAGGGAATTACCACTAAATGGAGATCTTTGGCGAGATGCTTCGCAGAGGCCCGTGTCACAGGGGGCTCCGGTTTTGGGTCACGGATCAGAGGGAACCTTTAGGATCCCTCAGTGCACAGCCCAGTATGTCTGACTGCTCTGAATTAAGTCCTATGTGACCCAGGGCATGCTGTGAGAGAGCAAATTCATCCCTGATTTCAAGTTTCCCCAGAGCAGGGAATCCCCCACTGTTCCCGCAGTTGATAATTTTCACTGCATTGCTCATCCAAATCCGTCTGGCTCCAGCTCTCAACATGTTGTCTTTGCAATAGCATGCCTTTAACCCGTAGATTTGTGAGCCACTTCAGGCAGGTTTTTCTCTCCCCAGCATGGGCACAGGTAGACTGGAGTCAGCTCGTTCTGTCACTCCTGTCTCATCATGTGTGCCCATTGAGCTCCTGAGGCACGGAGGAGGGTGGTGGCCCCCCAGCTTGGTGCCATCCCCAAGGGACAGCAGCACGGTCCCACAGAAGGACAGGAGGCACGGCACGCTCTGCTGGCACAAGGCCCAGGGAAAGGAAAGACCTCGGTAAGAGCCGACTGTCTCGTCAGCTAATCAGAATTGAATGCTCCCAATTATGTATTTAACGTGAGTACAGATGCTGGGAGCATGGTTTTTAAGCTCATCAGTTATCTGAACTCACCCCTGGGCCCCGTCCCTCCCTCTAGTCTCCCCCTGACTCTGCGGAGATATTGATTTTGCTGTTTTTCACTATTACATATTATAAATTGACTTCAGCAACCCTTTTCCCTAACTAATGAGGCCATTAGTGATAGGGCGTGGGCGGACAGGCGGCTAACCCGAGATCAATCAGATGGGGTATCAGTCTGTGCTGCGAGACAGCCACAAAATGCAGTGCAGATGGTACCCGTACCCTGTACCCGTACCCCATACCCATACCCACTGTCTCCACTGGCCATGTCCCTAAGGGATGCTGCACGGAGGTGTGCGAGCACTGGGAAGCCAAAGGGCTTGATGTGTAGATGCGGAGGCCGTAAGGAATTTGAGGTGGCTGCCTGGGAGCGTGCCATTTCCCACCGCTGTTCTGCAATTCTCTGCACCTTTCCGTGCGGTTTGGCTCCTGGCCTCGGTGTCTGAATTAGGGTGAATTATGAGGAGCTGTGATTGGAGCCATTTGGTTGCAACAAGCCCTGCTCACGACCTTCCCCGAAACAAGGAGGCTCAGAGGCAGCCCTGGCGGGGAGAAGGCAGCATCCTTCTGCAGCCCCGACCAGCCACTCCCCCGCCGGGCCCGGCTTTTGTTTGCTGGCTTGAAGCTTGCTTTGTGGATTTCTCCCTCCCGTTTAATTAGCTGCTTTGAGAGCTCAGGCAGAAACCAAAAAGCACTGGCCTGTGTTTTTTACATAGCATGAGAGCCTCCCTGCATTTTTACCTTTCACCCTCTGGAAATGTCAGAGCAGCAGGGAATCCATGCTGCTTTGTTGCCTCTACTGTTTTAATAACTTTATGGCTCGCAGTCCTCCGGTGGCCTGTTCTGCCCACCTCCCTTTCGGAAGAGGAGGGCACGCGGGGAGATAACAGCCCATCTGATGTAGAGGAGGCAGGGAACAGGAGCACCACATATATCTTTAACCCTGTGCGTCGGTTGGGTCATTTCATTTAGGCAGTAAGGTATTTTCTGCCGCCTGAGCAGCGGAGTCCCATGCACTTTTCACACGTTGGCCCAGTAAATCATTCTGGCCCGATAAAAATGAAAGGGACGGTTAGTTACTTATCTGGGTCTCAATTTAAAAGCCCGCAGTTAAGGGGGGAGCGGTGTGCGAGGAGGGAGGGGGCTGGTGGGGAGCGGGGCACCTCGCTCACCTCTGGCAGTGGGTGATTGTTAGAGCTGAGCCACCTCTGGCTGCAGGAAGCAATTTGTCTCTGAGAGGCTGACAGGGGCTCCTTTTTTCTCCACTTACTCCTTGCTCAGAAATAAAAGGGGCATCCGCTCACATGAAAAGCAGGGAAGGCTCCAGGTTTCCCTTCTAAGGTCTCTCCCAAGCTGGCACGGACTGGCAATTTGTACAAATGACACTTCCCTGGGAGGAAAAAAAAAAAAAAAAAAAGGAAGAAGAAGAAGAAAGACCCACCCCAGCTTCCAATTTGTGCCTCATCAGTCTGCTCCAGCTCCTCTTCTCCCGACTTTCATCCTAATTTGTGATACTCTGGCTATGTTCTCCATCTCCCCAGTGGCTGACCACTGTCAAAACAAGCCAGCCCTTCCCTGGCAAGCAGCGATGATTGCAGGGACAAGTGGAACTGCCCCGGCTGCTGGGTTATTCTGCATCCTGCTGAAGCTGAGCTCCTGCTGGTCCTGAGCACGGCACGGCCCATGATGGGGACCCAGCCTTGGCATCAGCACTTGGCCATGCACGGATGCCCAGGCCAATGAATCCACATTAGCTCTCAAAGCGGATTAGTTAAACCCTAGCAAACTCCTTTGTGGGTGTTTTTATTCAGTATTAGAGTGGTTCTAATTCGATTTATCTTAATTCACTTACAATTTGCGTATAATTAAACTACAGTGAACCAAGGGATCTGATTTACCCAGCACCAGTGAAATCTGATGAGGACTGTGAATCAGCCATCTCAGTTCACTGCACAGTGTATTAATATAAATTGAAATCAATGGTGTTTTACATTAATGCTTTCTTGAATGTCCATATACGTGCATGTCTGGAAGAGAGCACAGAAGGCATTTGTCTTCAGGGAAAAACACTGACTCCTTTTGCTTTGTGCTCATGCACAGCACCCTTGGGCTTCTTACCCATTCTCCCTATTTCCCCACACCTTCCCAGAAAATGCACTATGTGAAATTATCTGAATTTGCCCCTTTAGCTGTCGTGCTGCTGGCAAAGGGCTAGGATGGGAAGACTCGAACCCAGCTGGAGAGGCGCTCTGGACTACGAGGGACACCCTGGGCACAGGAGCCTCCCCTTCCCGCCCCTCAGCTCCATTCAGAGCCAGATGCTGGGAAACAGCCCTTAAATCCAGAATTCTCAAGTTACAAAGCGGTGAGGCAGTTGCATTTAGACACCCTCTCACACTCGAAGAGACAAAGCCGAGCACCCTGTTGTTGTAAGTGCCATAGTTATAGTGCACGCCTGTAATAACCAGGTGCAAAGAGAGCAAAGGAAAGCGTGTTCCTGGATGTGAATAGTATCCTCTCCCCGCAGATGACCGCGGATATCTTCGTCGGGCACGCAGCTGGCCGGGAGGCGAGCAGGAGCCGTGCAACTTTGGTTTAACGCCTCCCTCTCATCACCGTGTTTGTCTGGCTAAACGCTGCTGCAAAGAAAGCTGATTGCCGGGCAGCGAGCTCCAAACCCTCCTGGAAGGAGCAACAGAAGCCTCTGATGGGGAAAAAAAAAAGGAGGCAGGGTCCTGCTCCCTGCAGCTCCAACAGCTCCAAGCCCCGGTCCCAGGCGCTGCGCACCCACCGCCGGCCGCCCCTCCCCAGCCCGGGGCCTGCCCAGGAGGAAAGGTTTGCTTTGGTTTGTAAAATGATCCATGTAATTAGACAAAAGAGTTAAACGGAAGGATTTATTCCTACAAAAGTGTCTCCTAATGGCACTAACACCTGACAAAAGGGGGTCATTATCACAAGATAATGGACCTTGTCAACATTAAGCTCTCTTAGGACGCAATTCAACACACTCAATTATCTTCTAATCAGGGCCATTTTGTCAGAGGATATTGCCCTAAGGAATCAATTAGATTATATATACGTCATTAATATTTTATGGCAAAATCGTTCGCACGAAAGTGTTAAATACCTTCGCGAGGCTCCTGCCCGCCCCCGGGGCAGGCGCGCGGGGTGCGGGGTGCCCCGGGGTGCCCAGAGCCGGGTTGGCAGCACCCAGCCCTGGTGCTCAGCCCGGGGCCCCGGCGCCTTCGGGCTCCATCCGCATTCAGCTGAGCTCCGGCGCTGCCTGCGGGTCCCTGTCGGTCCCTGTCGGTCCCTGTCGTCGGCCCCCGCGAGGACGTGGCCGGTAGGGCTGCTCTCAAATGCCCGCATCCCGCCGGCTCTGAAGTTATTTTAACGCTCCGAGTTATATTTAACTCAAGCCATAATAGTTTGGCACTTAGAAACCTCTCTGTTTTATTAAGGTAGGCATTTGGATACTTGCAAGTGAAGCTAGTTGGAAAATGGAGCTGCAGAAAATTGCGGAGAAAGTGATTTATTTTCATTAACATTTTTTTTTTTTTTTTTCTCCAGAAAAACAGTTCTCTGCCACCTGGCCATTACCCGATTCATCCAGTACATCTCATCTGCTGGACTGGAAGCTCCTGGAGGCAAAGCCTGCTATTTGCCGTGTGTGGGCACATCACCTGCTGTAATGGGACTATGACTAGGTAAAGGTTTCTAAAAATGCCACCTCAGTGGAACCGTTACAATAATTATAATGATTGTACAGGGTGCCAAATGTCCTTAACATCCAAAGATTTCAGTTCTCGAGCAACATCCATTAAAATTAATCCCTTTGGGAGGCTTTTTCCAAATACTTCTTTGGTGGATTCATGCTGTTTTCATTCTCTCAGGTGGATTTTCGTGCTGGTAAAAATACAATGTAAGGAGTGAACTTAATATAAGGAAAATAAGTATAATAACCTAGTAGCATTACAAAATGTTGCGATATTCCTGCATCATCCAAGATTTCTGTGTGTAAATAAAGAATTCAGCTTCTCATTGCCCTGTTCCCTGGTGACATCGCCCTCCCACACTCCCACGCCTGTTGCAGCATGGCACTTGCCGAATACCTGAATGGTGATGCTTACCAAAATCTTGTCCGGCTCTTTGTTTCCTCTGATGGACTTGTCAGAAGCCCTCTCAAAAGAAATAAAGCTCCTTAAGAAGCAAGTACAGTCTAAGGCAATGAGTTCTTTGATGTGTTTGCAGGGCATCACGGTGCAGAGCGTGTTCCAGGAGTTAGAGGTGCAGAGGAACCCCCCTGCCCCACTCCATGTCTCCTCTTCTTGCATCTGATCTCCTAGATGCAAAAGGCAAGTGTTTCACATTAATGGGGATTGACATATGGTAGGATTTTTTTTTTAAAAGTAGTTCTTCTCATTCCCTAGGCAGTTTTGATGTGAATATTAATATTAACATAATTTCATGATGATTAGAGAACACAATTAGGGGCTATTAATAATGACACAAATAATGACATTTAAGGCCTCATTTTCATGTGAGTAATACTCTGTCTGGTGGTATTTAAACAGCTCTGTCTAGCACAATTACTGCGGTGCCAAGGTGCAATCGCATAATCGCAGTATCAATCATGCAGCTCCTTGCCAGCTCCTGCCCCCTGCAAAAAGAACTGGCAGTTCAGTGTCTCCCGTCACCTGCAACGAGGCTGGAAGGGACGGGGATGTCAGCGAGCGGAGATGTTGTGGCAGAAGAGTCTGCAGAAACTCTGACAGCACCACAAAGTCAGCAAGCTGCTCCAGCGAGAGGCTGCCTGATGGGAGAGGGTATCGTCATCTAACTACATCCATGAGCGTTACCATCAACCTCTGCTCCCCTGAGCACAGTCACAACACCACTGACCCAGCAGCTCATGTTGTGGCAGGTCACAACTAGAACAGCACAGAGAAGTGACAGGCCAGCACCGTTTGGAGGCTCGGGGGGGCTGGATGGCAGTGTTCCAGTTCCACCCCATCTGGGAAAGCTCCGGGACCTGACTTTTATTCTTGGCCTGCAGGGCATCCTCAGGCAAACCCCTCATCTCCCTGAGCCTTACTTTCCTCAGCCTTGGGGATGAAGGAGGAAAATGTTGCCGTAATATTAGTATAGCACTGTGCCTGTGACTTGCTGTTATCCTGCTGCCACTCTGACTGTAGCCTCCTATCTGCCTTGCTCTCAAAAGCTCCCATTTCGCTGAGAATTCCCCCAGCAAGCCCTGTGAAATGCCACGAGAATCCCATCTGATCTTCCCCGTGATCTCCAGGAGGCTGTCTCCCACACCCCACTGCAAAATCACCCCCTAATGGACTTATTCCAGCTTAACTCCACTGAATTCGGGCATTGAAAACGCCCCATTTCTTTTACAATACGCTCACTGCCAAGACCAGCCCTTGAAAGTGGCCGTGCTGTGCTAATGTGAGTTAATGGAAACCTCTGAATCAATTTTTTGCTCCCTGAAGAAAATCCCCCTGCTTTATGCAGCAAAAGCTGTAATACTGAAAATGGCTTCAGATTTTTGATAGAGAAGAAGGGGGCGGGGAGGAAGGTGTGCTGTCGCTCCACAACGAGGGGTCAAGTGCAGCTTCTCGGGCTGCTGGCTGGTCTCAGGCGGTGCCCCCGGGTGGCACCGTGCTGCCCATGTCCAGGGGGCTCAGAGGAGCTGTGCCTCCTCTCACCTGGCAGAGGATGGTGGTTCTGGGGTAGCAACCACCTTCCCAATACAAACTTCCATGTATCCGAAACCCCAAATGCACGGAGGCAGATGGCAACGCAGGGCTGTTGGGTTTCTTGTCCCTGATGGGACCACGTGAAATGCCAAGCTTGCAGACCATTGCCCCCAGCCATCCCAGGGGATCTCTGCGCTGCACCTGGCTAGGCTGGGGCATCCCTCTTAGACACCGTAATTCATTTTCAACAGAGAAAGTGAGTGACTAAACAACCCAGGCCCTCCTTCTTCAAGTCCTACCTACCAAAGTCCTCTGATGGTCTCACAGGAACAGCCAGAAGAAAGTCCTGAAAGATCCTGGTCTTATGCAGTGACCAAAGCTCCACAGGCTGCTTAGGAGCTAAGGCTGCATTTCACTCGGATCCTGATGTGACAGTCAGTGCTACAAGTGTGTGTGTGCAGGAATCCCCCAGGCAGCGGATGCAGAAGTGCGCTCCATTTGTTAGGCATTATGTACACCTATAATTCACACATACAACACGCTGCAATAAACAAAGTATTTTCATTAAATTCTTAAGACAAACAGCTTCAGGCCATCCTGCATTTCAATGCACACACAAACATCTCGGTAAAATTCTGCTCATTCAGACTTAACGTTTAATTTCACAGAGAACATTTTCATACAATCAGGCACTCAATTTTGCATGCACAGTCTGGTGCCTGCAGTTACTTTGCAAGTGCAAAGGCTCACGTATGGACCTGGGAAGGAGGTACTCAGATTCTGGCAGCCTGATTTACAGGCAGAAATGGGTAGGTTTTGAATGGCCACCAGGAATGGAAACAACTTTGCAGGCAGGGCTCTCAGACCTCTTGCAATTTGCAGGCTAAGATTTCCAGAAATTATTGTGGTGGGTTCATCCACTCTTAAGGTTCTCAACTGAGGCAGATTTCTGGGAGATGTGTTGCTGAGAATTCTGTGAAAACGCGGTCTGCCTGAGGGCCTCTCCGTTTGGACCCTACAAAGACAAGGAGTCCTTTTCCCTTCCCTGCCTGTTTTCAAAAATACCTGAAGTCCTTGCTGAGGCTGTAGGAGATGGTTCAGAGGTCCTGCACCTGTCTCTGGACAGGCTCTGCAGCTGTACTCAGCGCTGGAAAAGAGCACAAGCAGAGTCAGAGGGAACAAAGACCAGAAATCAGGCTGGTGTTTGGGCAAGGCAAGGAGCATCGCGCTTCCCAAGAGAGCACCCCCCAGAGCTGGTGCTTGCGAAGCAGGCAGAAGATCACCTTGGAGAAAAACAACCACTGTGGGGTTCCTGAGGCTTCCTCTTCAAACCCTGCGACCTCCTGACACCTCCCGACAGTGCAAAGCCAGCCAAGGCCTTGTGTTTCCCCCAGCGAAGGCAGGACTGCTGGTGGGAGGGGGCAAGGCTTGACAATAGACAGCAAACGCCACCAAGCAAGCTATTAAACTTTAATCAAACAATGCAGAAGGCTACAGAGATAATACTAAAATTTAATGAGCCAGTCTTGTTGGCTTCCTGGAAGAACTGCAGTACAGTAAATGTGTTGCTCCTGAAAGGGGTCTGACTTTCAGATATCATCCACAAACCCTCCCCAGTCTTTGTTCACCAGAAGAAACGACGTGTGAAGTAGTTCATTATGGCTGGTTAAATGAGTTTTTTTTTCCTCTGCCTCCTCCAGATACCGATTGTTTCTTTTGCTTTCTCATCTCCCTGCAAGTTATTTATTCCAGGATTTTGTCTCCTGCTTTAGAGCACAGAAACTGAAAGGCCTCGCAGTCCAGCATAAATGCAGACCCTCTTTGAGTAACTGGGATGTTAAATTGGTTTAGTCAGCCTGGCTCAACCTGCAGTGATCTTTTCTCTGGGTGCCCCTTAATCCTGCTAAGGGGTTCAGTCCCAGTTTCCTCCCAGCCTCAGCTACCCTACTCCCTGGTGCCCAGAAACACTTTATGCAGTCCTCGAGCAAGTTCATGCTGGCTTGATGGTAGGGTTGTGGCGCAGTTTTGCTGCTTTGGGTTCTCTTAAAGCACAAAAACAGCTGCTAAATCTAAACCTTTTGCTCCCTACCTTGCAGCTTGTGGGATGCAAAGGTAGCAGGCTACAAAAGCCCAACACCGAGAGAGAGAGGGGAAAACATCCTTAATGCAGATTGTGACAGACATCACAGCCAAACTCCTGGGTGGGCCTGGAGATGGTGGGGCGAGCGCTTCTCTCACTGGGGCATTTCACCCCCCCAACACTGCTTTTGCCTCCCATCTCCCCCGAAGATGTTGGGGTTCCTCTAGCCGTGCTGCCGAGTCCAGCATCCTACTGCTGAGGTTAACCAAGGATCAGCACACAGGTTTTGGATGGGCAGGAAGGAAAACCACAAAACAAAACTGTTTATTATTATTATTATTATTATTATTATTATTATTATTATTATTATTATTTATTTCAGCTTGGAACATGCTCTACCTCCCAGTTTAAGATGCAAGCAGCATAGCATCCAGAACTGCACAGCTGCATGGAGCAATTCAAAAATTGTCTTGTTGGACTACAATGTGCCAATTTTTCAAATTTACAGCCATTTTCAGTATTACAGCTTGTGGCACTAAAGCCAGGAGGATTTTCTTCAGGGAGCAAGAATTGATTCGGAGGTTACCATTACTGCATGCTACCGCAGCATGGCCTCTCCTGGAGCTGCTGTAGGGCGGGAGGCTTTTAAACACTGGAAGGGGGAGGCTTCGGTGACCAGATTGCACAGACCTCAGGGCAGAGAGATGATGCTCGGATACTGCAGGAAACGGGAGGGCAAAACAGCCAGTCCGAGCACCCCGTCTAGACTGAGCAGGGTTGGCAGCGTTTCCCACACCGTTTTAATATGCCTAGTTGAACTCAAGGCTTAGGAAAGTAAATTAGTCCTTGGGCTGGAGCCAGGTCCGTGGTACTCTTGTGCTCTGCTTGCAGCTCACAGAAACGCAGTTCATTTGGGGACTGATTGCAGTGATGCTTCGGGGTAATATGTAAGGGGGTGACAGGCAGGTGGGGCCCCACGAGGACATATGCAGTGACTGGGCTTCAGAGTGGGTTTGGCCATGGATGTTTTGGCTGCAACTCCATCCTCGGTTTATTTATATGATAGGAAAATACTATTCATTGCTCTGCTAAGGCGGGCTTTCCCAAAAATCCCCTTCAAAAGCATTTCTGGGCAGTACCTGGCCCAGCTCAGGGCTGCTGTCATGATGAGCAGCACCCACCGCAGCCAGCAGCTCCGTCTGGCAGGACGAAGCACCACAGCAGTGCCTTTCACTGCTGGGCCATGAAACCGTTTCTGCTGCTGTGGGCTTTTCTCTATTCCCCTCCCCAGCTTCCCATTGCCTTGCCTTTATTATTATTTAACAAATATTTATTATTATTTGCATTTCATTATTACTCCTGGTGAGACCAGCTCTGCTCTTGCTGTGCAGCAGCTCTCTGGGGGGCTGCAGGGCAGTGCTGGGGGCAGGTGGGGCAGGGCAGGCTGATGATGGTCACCCCAAGGGTTTGCCACTGGGGAGGGCATATAGTGGGGTGGGGGCTGCTGCCCTGGGGGTGCTGTGGTGAAGCCATGGTGAATGGGGGGCTCTGAGGGCGTTCAATGGCCCCACCTGCCTGGGGAGCTGCTGGGCTGGGAGGGGGAGCTTGTACTGCTAAGTGCTGACAGGACGTCGCTGTCAACACGATGTTCTGCCTTGATGAACCTTCATATATAAAGATATTTAATGAATTAGTTAATTAATGACTGGAGTTTGATTGATGGATCATACGGAGTTCTCAGCAGGGTGAGCCTGACCCTGGGATATTGCTGCTGTTGCTTAAATGCATCCCCTCGCTGGTCCGAAGCACTCCGTGTTCTGGTAATTTGCATGCATTAAGTGTAGCTCCTTAATAGGATGTAATGTTAGTGAAAAGCCAAAAGCATAGCAGCTGTAACTTAAAAGACAGCCCCATTACTGCAAGCCTTATAATTAGGGTAAGAGGGAGACTTGTGCTGCCATATGTTAAACTCTTTTGAGGTTAATAGCTCTGTAAGATTTTGCAATTTAAAAAAATTAGTCTTGAGGAATGATGACAAGGCTCGTCAATGAGACTGTTCAAATGGGGGGCCAGGGATGCTCTGCCCTGCTCCAGCCTCATCGCTCAACTTGCCAGGCTCTGGAGACGGAGATGCTTGCAGGCATCCTGTGCCCTGGGTCACTGCTGTCCTGCCCTCCTCTCCCCCAGCCCTTCTGTAGAAATCTTTATTTCTGTCCTCTGTTCCCCTTGCCTGCTATCTGCGCCTCCCCAGCTGTGCCCAGGAGGTGGTCGTGGCTTTGTTTTACCAGCTGTGGACAGCGTGTGTTAGCAGCCCTTCTCTAGCCTTGCTGCTTTTTTTTGCAGCCAACTTGTTTAAATTAGAAGCAACAGCTGATGCCTCTAGGTCCCTGGTCTAGTGTTCAGCTGGTATGCTGGGGCGGGTAAAAATAGCCCTTCTGCAGGACTTGTTCATTAAAGTCCTTGTCCTGTGTAATCTCTGGCAAGTGCCCTCTGCTTCAGGTAGCAGAGAACGAGAGCTCCACAAGGCTGGGCTGGGTCAGGGCTCTGTGCTGGGGGAGCCCACTCCTGGCGCTCTGTGTTTTCCCCAGCCAAGGGGGCAGTCTCGTCTTGGTGGGGGCTGAGAATCGCAGCTCTTGTGTTTTCCTCCATGGCTGCTGTTCATCCTTTCCTGTGTCATGTGGGCAGATTATTCTACCTTAGTAGCTGCAATTTCCTCATCCATAAAACTGAGACTAAAAATGTGCTTGTTAAGGGCATCACAGGGCCGCCTGTATCTACAAGGGCTTTGAAGTCCTCTTGTTAAAAGGACCGTGGAAGTGCAAGGCATTTATTATTATTATTACGTGAGATGGGTGGCTATCAGGCAGCCGCCAAGCTCTGAGGTCTGTTATGTCCACGGTGGGCTGGGTGCCAGGACCCTCACAGCACTCCTGATGCTCGTGCAGTTGGTGCTGGCAGCTGCTGCTGGTTGCCCAGGTGAGGAATTCTTTGGGCACTGGCTTGTTTACTCCTGTTGTTAAATGACTGGTAAATAGTACTTATAAATAGTCAAGAGGAAAAAGATGGGACTACTTGTTTTGGGAAGGTTACACGTGAAGCTTTGTCGCAGAGGCCGTGGCAGGGCTGTTCTGCTTCGGCTGTGTATGGGTGCAAATGGGCCCACGTGGTAGGAGGTGAGGATGGATGGTGGTGCTGAGATCAAGTCAGGCAGGCTTGCTAAATATTAATGTTCTCAGCTACAACTGTGGAAGGCTTTAAGGTCATCCTGGAATCATTTTAATAGTTTCCTTCCTCCCTCCCTATTAAAGTGTTTAATTGCTTTTTTATTTAAATGCATCAAGATTTCCTGATACGGTAGTCCTTTTGGCACACTTGTCCTCTTCAGAGGGGCTGGAGAAACTGAAAAAAATATTCCTGAAACTTCAGGTTATTGGGTGCAAGGCAGTTATGGATTTGTGCTTGGGAGATACACTTCTGGGGGACTCCTAGGTGGTCTGACATCTCAGGCAGGGTTGTTTCAGTGTTGTATGGTACTTGGCATGACAGAGCCCAGGTCTGTTGTGTTTAGTGGCATCTATGTAGCTGATAAGCATAGTACTTGGCAGCCTACCCTCAGGAACAGCCTGCAAGCTGCCTTTTTCCCTTACCCATCGTGTGCTTCAATGTCAAAGGCAAAATCACCATCTTTGGATCAATAGCAAAGCCATTAAAGTGTGTCTTCCATTTCTGTGTGTGATGCTGCTGTGTTCATCACTCCATTGGCAACTGTTTTATAACAAGTTCATTTCTTCTTGTAGTGGGAAATACTTCACTGTCCTGTCCTTGTTTCTGCAGGTCGACCATGAGATGGTTGATCCCTTAGCAGAGACGACTGGTTAGAGAGGTTTTTGGAGTGGAGTAGCTACATGGCTGCAAGTTTCCAGCAGAGAGGAGGAGCTGCCAGCCTACAGCTTGCTCACACTTCAAAATAGAGCTGCACCTGGGGCAGCAGCAGTGCAAGAGCATGAATAACTTGCTTAGACTCCTTTTGCTCAAAGGGACTTACACATTTGCAAGCATATTCTAAAGCATGACTCTCCTACATAGGAGCATGAAAAGCCCTTCACTGCCCTCTTTCACATTCCTCTGAGAAAATCTGCCCAGGCTATCATGCTTACAGGGAGCAAGCTGGATTGGCAGGTTTGAGGTCTGGTACAGCCTATGGATCACCTCACTACCCAATTTATTCCTTGTTCAGCATCTGTAACTCACTGATGCACAGAGCATGTGCAGTGTCTGGACGCTGCCTGATGTATCATGATATGCTCAATGTATTTTCTTGGTGCTGGAACACCCTCAGCACCATACTGAGAACTGTGACTGGTCACCTGTAACTGTAAATCTTATTTGTGCCATCCTTTAATTGCCTATATTGAGCAGGCATGCCAGGATGTTTTGGTCCTGCACTTCCCTTGGCTCTGTTTGCTGGGAACAAAGCTTAACCCACCAGCTCATCTGGGTTTGCATCTACTTGGTCCCTAAGTAGCATTTTGCAAGTTAGGTGGAGCTGACTTGCAACAGGTTTGCTGAAATCTGCCAGCTAGTATGTCCTCAAGCTCCAACAGGTGGTGCAGCTGGCAGAGGCATGCTGGCATGGGGTGGCATCCTCCCTGTGGCTATCCTGCCTCTGCCAGCACTTCTCTGCATGCAGCTTATCTCCCTGCACGCAGCACCCGGTGCAGAAATCCTGCCCTCCCGGGTGGTGGGACCTGAGCTGCAGGCAGGGCTGTTCCTGCCTGGGGGTACCGAGCTGCCAGCACCCTCCCCAGAGCTCCGCGATGCTCAGCATCCTGTTCCAGCAGCTTCTTCCATGTTTGAGGAGAATGATATCTTAGTTGTCTGAAGAGACCCTACTTTGTAATCATTTCTGCTGGGCCTGGAGTTTGGGCCTTGTTTCCAGCTAGTAGGAAAAATCAATAATGCTTAAATTATTCAATTAAAAGCACCGCCTGCCAGTTCCTCCTCTGCGATGCGGCCGTCTCCTGCAGGCAGGAGCGCCTGCTGCCTGCGTGCCGCTGGTACCCTGGCCCCTTCCATGCTGTGGGGGCCCCAGCAGCCTGTCCAGAGGGGAGCAGCTTGCTGAGGCAGCATCCAGCAGCCCGTGAATGCCTTCTTGACCTGCCTGAGGTCTTCTTCGGGCTCCGAGAGGTTTTCTACAATGGCAGAGATCTGGTCTGGCTGCAAACTTCTGGAGGGAGAGGTGTGTGTTGAAGAATGGTTTGGTGGTGCCTCATCCTGCTCTGAAGAGGTTTGTAAGGGTTTTGTGAGGTCTGCCCTTCCAATAAACCCCATCAGAGGTATCAGAACCAGGGTACCCACCCCGCTGGTGGTGCAGCTCCTGGGCATGGGCTGCATCCCTGCTGCTCTTGGCCTGGTGTAGCACAGCTGGGATGGGTGGGGGGACGTGGAGCTGGAGCTGGGTCTGCTCCAGCTGAAGGAAAACTCATGTCAGGGGCATGGGACCTGCAGCCAGCACAGCGAGAGGCTGGCTGGTGGGTGACGAGTAAGGACAGTGAGCAAAAAAGAAATCAATCTTCTGGCACTGGTTAAATAATGACTGTGTTGTCTGAACAGCCAAGAAATACCTTTTGGATAGCGTGACAGAAAACCTTATGGATGCTGTCAAACATGCCCGTAGTTCCTACGGGCACATCGTTGATCTAGTTCCCTCTGTGAGGCAAGACAAATGACCTCTTGGCTAGAGCAGGTCCGGTAGCCTCCATCCCTGCCCTGGTGGTGGTGGGTACTGGAGGAACTGGGATTTGCAGGGCTGCTGCTGGCAGGTCGGGATAACCAGGCCCTGGCAGGCTGCAACAGCACTGCCCTGGGCAGCCACTTGGACTCTGAGCTCGTGGTGCTGGGTTGGGTGCTGTAATGCCCCCTGTCCCATCTCCTGTCACCTGTGGTGGGTCTCCTGGCCCCTTCTGTGCTCCTCCCCAAAAACAGGGGGTAGTGGCACTGGGTTATGCTCCTTGGAGTGGCCCGGGTGTCCCCTCCTGTGTGTCACGGGCAGGGAGGGTGGCCAGGCCAGGCAGGCTTTCTCCTAGCACTGATACTGTCTGCTTGCTATTATTCCTTGCCCCTCCAACTGGCATTACCCTGCCTATGCTGAATGCTGATGAGGTGTAAATACTGCTCTGATGTCAAACTTCAGCTAAATTGCCTCAGATACAGTATGCTGAGCAGCACTTTAGCTCACAGCTCTCCACGCAAGCTGGGGAAGGGGGGTGTTGAATAATGCTTTTACTATTTTATACCTCCTTCCTCCAGAAGACTTCCAAGCCCTTTGCAAATATTAGCCAAGAAGGCAGGTGAGGATTAGTGTTCCTGCTTCACAGATATATAAAGCAGAAAGCTGTGCAGGAATGGCAGGGTCTGTGCAAGGCTGTGGAGTCGGTGGGTGTTGGACGAGGACCTGGGGCTCTTCCAGGGCCACCAGACCCTGCTCCACCTCAGGGTGCTCAGGGCCACCCCCAGCTTGCTCCCACCAGCCCCTCTCCTGCTGGCCTCATGATAACCTGCGTGTCCCTGGCTCTGTCAGGAGCTGAGCTTTCTCGCAGCTCTGCCTGCTAGCCTCGGTTAGGATTTTTGGAATGAGAGCTCCTTGGCATTTGTCCTGTAAGCAGCGATTAGGAGCTGCCACTCCTCGCTGCTTTCAGGTGTCCTGGAGGACAGAAGTGTTGGAGCAATTAGCTCTCAGGCAAGCCCAGTGTCCTAGATACCTCCTGCTCTTGGTATAAAACACTGAGACTGAGAATCCTAAACACAGAGAAACCTGTCATGTTTTTTTCCCCATGGTTTTGTTTCACTCTTTAAATTATTTAATTGATTAGCCCTTTCTTTTTATATATCCATGTTAAGCTGGTTTCCACAGTAACAACCAAAACTGGAACCCAAAGCTTGGAGTCATATTTGAGTAAATAATGCCAAAAACAATCTTTGAATATTTAATCAAATTCACTGTCATGCCCCTTTTATCTTTATTTCCTGTGAATCTCCCACAAACAGATTTAATGGAAACACAAAAACAGTAGAGGACATCCTTGAGGTGAGACAGAGCTGGGTGCAGACCCAACCCTCCAGCCTTAGGTCTGCTGACAAAATTGTTCTTGGGCAGAACAACTCCTCTGCGCCCTGTAAAGTACATGTCTGTAAATGCATCCTGCTGTGATGCCTTTGTGCAGCAACACGAGGCTGTTGACTCATGTTCAATTTGTGACCTGCTGTAACCCCGAGCTTTCTGCAGTCCTGGTTTTCCAGCAGTACCTTACAAGTTAATTACATTCCCTGGACTTTTCGATCACACTCCCAGTTTATCAGAATCACAATTGATCCTTAGCTTATCCTCCAATGTGCTGCCAGCCCTAGTGTGGTGTCATCTGCAAGTCTAATAATTCTTTCTATTCCATCATTTAGGTCATGAATGAAAATACTGAGTAGTACTTGACCTCGGACCCCAGCAGTGTCCCTGGCAGATACATCCTTCTGTTTTGACAGCAGGCCATTTATAATACTCTTTGCATACAGTAATTTATCCCCTGATATAAATGCATTCTCTGGTAACAGTTTGAATTATGTGTTTTTGCACCTCCAAAAAGTCATTTCTCCCGGAACAGTCCTGTGAAGTCAACTCTGTAAAGCAATGGTCAGCTCCAGAAGACCGGTCTTAGGCACTAGTTGCAGTTGCTAAATCCAGAAGGATTCCTCTCCGCTAAATCACCCATAGTAGGAAAAAGGAGGACAGCAAGACCTGTAGCTTTGGAGTGGGAAACAATAAATTGTGTCCCAAATTTACCTTTCCATGCACAAATCAGTGCATG
The DNA here is from genome assembly GCF_009819795.1 of Aythya fuligula. Classification (NCBI taxonomy): domain Eukaryota; kingdom Metazoa; phylum Chordata; class Aves; order Anseriformes; family Anatidae; genus Aythya; species Aythya fuligula. The sequence goes on along the minus strand of NC_045580.1, from coordinate 6,231,096 downwards.
GTATTGCAGATTCAGAACAAAGAATGTGGAATTTATTTGTTTGCCTGGAGGTGAGCTTAAAAGATGCTTGTAGGCACAGTAAGTGCTTGTAGCACTTTGTAAAAATCTGGCCCCACGCTCTCCAAAGTAAACGCTGTTAGTCCCAGCATCTGGCCTTGTAGATATGAATCATAGCCAGGTAAGAAAGTATGGTTTGTTCTGCCCCCCAGATTTGAAAGAATTGCAGGGATTTATTTTTTAGAGAACCTTACATCAGCTTTTCTCAAACAGAATTTCGAGGGGGAAGAATTTCAACAAGCAGCGTGTGTTCTTATTTCAAGTCAGACGCAGAGGTGAATGGGGAGGCTGTTGCAATAATGCCATGTTACAAGTCAGCAGTGCAGGCTGTCCGGGGGCAGGGTTTTAGCCTCTCTTATCCCTGATGCTGCTGCACGGAGCAAGAGGTTTAACATTGACAATATTGTCAACCTGCAGTAATTATCTTGGTTAACCTCTAGGCAGATCAATTATCCTTTCTGACAAGGAATATAATATTAATACCCAGTTGTGTTGGTTTACTTACAATAGCTCTTTGGTACTTTTCCATAGTATCACAACACGTCTTAATCAGATGGTGAGTGGGCTTAATTAGCCGAAGTATAGGTTTTATTTTTGATTTCTATGACTACTTAATCTAATGGAAACACATTATCTGCTCTGAGGTCTGCAGTTTTCCATTTGTAATTATTGCTGCTCTTAATTGATGGTGCATCAGGGGTTGTGGCTGCAATATGGAAGTTGAAATATGTCGCCTTTCTTGAGTACAGCTTCTAATATGTTACTGCTGAAAGGTCTGTGCCCTTATATGCTTGAGCAGATGGACTCCCGTTTTTTACTTGTGGGATACCTGGCTTCTGTCAAAGGAAGGAGGAAATTCTTTGGAACTATGGAATACTGAGCGTCTGCTGCGCAGAAGCTATGCGTTTGTAAAGTTTATCGTGCCATTTCATGGTGGAACTCAGATGATTACAATGCCTGTATATAGTATCTGGAAGCTGTTCAGGTAATGGAAGCAAAACAGCTTATAAATTTCCAAAACGAGGCCTGGCATTTATGACTAAAACCTCACATTTCAGGACATGCAGATGGTTAGGAAAGAACAGCTTGGAAGGATGGGCTAATATAAAATTATTAATTGTAACATTTTTTTTGCACCTTTTTTCAAACAAGGGTTCCTGTTGAAATAGGCGGCAGCTCTGGTTTGATGCAGCTGCTGTGAAGGGCTGCCTAGCCTGAGGGCAGTCATGCTACCTCTGTGTTACCATGCTGCACTAGTATTTTGTACGCTCTTGGTGGCTGGAGTTTGCAAGGCTAAGTGGCTTAGCCTCTTCTGTTTTCCCTGGAGAGAAGAAACGGAGCTGCTTTGTCTGCAGGGCTGGCAGTGCCTCCATGGCCCCTTACCAGAGGGCCACCGACGTGCAGTTACATGCAGCACTGTTGGAGATGTACCTGAAAGGATGGATGTGTAAAGGTGTATTTTGCAGCTCCAGCATCTTCATGAGTTTTGGGTGTTGCCTTTTCCAGCTTCTGCCAGCAGAGGGAATATATGTAAATGTGCCAAATACTCTTTCTCCTCTATTTGTTGCCATTAAAAGGACACAGCTTGGCTCCAGAGCAGGCAACTGGGCAGGCAGGTATTCAGAACCAGGTGCTGTCTCTTGGGCCACGTCAACCCATGCTCAGGACCCTAGCGAGAGCTTTCCCATGTGCTCAGCAGCCGGTGCACTGGGGGGAGGTTTGTTTTACAAAATATTTGCACCGATTCCTTTGTGCCCGACCTGCTTCAGTGACAAGGAGAAGCTGAAGACTCTTCCCCAGCCTCTTACAGGGTGACTGATCAGATAATGTTCTGTAAGCAAATGCACAAATAACATGAATTGGGGTTGGCACTGAGCAGTGAGGTGTAAAAAAAGCAATTTGAGGTGTTCTAAGAAAATGCCAGAGCCTCTAAGATGTGATTGCCTGTCGGGAAGCCATGCCCGGAGTGCAGAGCTGCTGCGCCACTGGGAGCACTGCCGGCGAGGCACTGGGGAGAGCAGAAGGGGTTGTGTGGGTAGGATGAGGTTGGGCTCCCCATGCAACCCTCAGCTGATCATGTAGTCTCCCTTGGCTGCAGCACCTCAGCTCTAAGAATTGGTTGCTTTATGCTGAAGTGTTCAGGGCAGAGCTGCCCATGTGCAGCACCGAGCATGGTGGTGCGAGAGCAGGGAGCTGATGACTGGAATGGGATGAGAGTTGCTTCCCCCTCCCTTGTGGCGGGTAAATAAGCAGAGCGTTCAGCACAGCCAGGGTCATTTGCTGCTTTCCAGAGACAAGTGCACCTCTTTGCTGAACACAGATTCCTCTGCACGTGGTGCTGTGTGTGTGCACAGCTTTGATTCTGGGACATGTCCCTTATCCGTGCCCACTCCGGCCCCCATTTCTGAAGTTGAATCTGCCTGCAGGCTTCTTCCCTGGGAACAACCTAGCGAGCTGCACAGGAGGATTCATCCTTCCAAGCTTCTGCCATGATTCAATTCCTCATGCTCCAGCACAAGCCATTCCCATAGCAGCTTCCCTGGGTGCCGGGTGCCCCCGCTATGCCTGGCCCCTGTCCCGTGGGGCCGCTCTCCCTGCGCCCTCTGCTCCAGCCAAGCCCCCGCTGCTGCGGGTGCTGCTCTCCCATCGCTTCTGTGCCAGCCTGTCTGGAGAGAGGAAGATGATATCCGAGATGGCAGCCTTGCATTTCTGCTCCATTTCCCTCCAGCCTCTGCTGCCTCCCTCCCCTTTTGTAACATTCATTAGCCACGGAGAGGCGAGGCTGAAGCAGCACACGGAGGTGGTGTGCAGCCCCTGAGTAACCTCGCTGCTGAGCACCGTGCCTTTGTGCCCCCCCCATCTCCTCTCAGTGGAGTAATAAGACCTCACCTCTGTGCCCCAGCCACCCTGTGTAATACTGGCGTTCCTCGTTAGTGCTGCACAACCAACATCTGTCTCTTTTATGGTGTCTGTTTACCTTGGGAAACTTCTGGGGGAAGCTCTTTATTGTTAAAAATAAAAGGCAGGTTATAAGAGAGCTGGGAATTCCATGAATTCATATTATTTAGAAATCACTGGAGTTTCACCTTTAATGGATGAGCAGCTTGTGAACATCTGAGTGGCATTAGGTAGCCAGCCTGGCTACCTGGGGGAGCGGGAGGGAGCCTGTCAAGTGCCGAGAACTGGGACACTCCAGGAGCCTCCCTGCTCTGCTGACATGAGCAGAAATCCAGCAGGATCCCACAAGTTTAGACTCATTGCTGGGTTAGACCACTGCTTTCCACGTCACTTCTGGAAAGCCAGAGCGTGCAGCTGTATGTGGAGGACAGGGCTGCCCCTCACTAGACCTTGCATGCCTGTTTCACTGCAGAGCTCACGTCTGAGCTTCTCTTTTCTCTGCCTGCTGTTCCCTGCCTGGCAGAAGAAAAAGGACTTCAATGCAAGGGGCTGTGAAGGAGGTCAGAGCCGAGGGCTGCGAGCTTTCTGTCCATCACGGAGAAAGGAGGGGGGCAGGATGGATGGTTGTGTGGGGCCACAGCAAGTGGGAACTGGCTGCAGGGTGAGATGCGGGGCAGAGGGAAGCAATCCCTGTACCCAAGTGAAGGGTCATGCTCAGGATGGCAGGAGGGGAACCTGTTTTGGATATCCCTGCTGTTTGCAGCTGGTGTGCCCGGTTGGTGCGGCTCTGCCAGCTGGATCTGCTGCGTTTGGTAGGTGGCCGTTTGATGTGGTGGCCGTTCTTGGTGCAAAACCAAAGGTGCTGGTGAGGCTTCAGATGAGCAGCTGGAAAGCTGCCTTCGTCTCCTGAACGCTCCTGGTGCTTTCTTAGCATGTCTTCGCTGCTGCTTGAACATAATGCCAGGACAGGAGCTAAAATACTCTTTCAGATAAGGATGTGAGGGTGTTATCTGGAAGCCTGCAGATACTGTATGTCAGGGGAAAGGTCACTGAAAAGAGGGAGGTGGTGGAGATGGAGATTAGGTGATTTGGAGATGGCTTGAGGGATTTACTGGAGAGACAGAGCTCCTGTGGAGCATGAATGGGCAATAGCACCTCTGATGGATTATAGGGCACCTTGTTCAGAGGCTTTCCATGCTGCTGCAGACACCAGCAGGGAAGAGACGGGGAAATCTTGCATTGAAAGGAAGCTGCAAAGCTCCAGATAGTTACATCCCTTGTTATTTCTCTACCTGCCCAGAAAGCGCGTTATCATCCCGGCAGAGCTGAGGCAGGAACTTGCAGCAGGAGCCGAGCCTGCCCCGAGCTTGTGGTGGAGAATTGGTTTGGCAGCAGCACGGCCACCTGAGGAGCGAGATGGATAGGAACAGGATGGCTTTTCTGTGTCTGAGCTTCCCGTGGCACAGGCTGTGCTGGGAAATTCATGTTGGTGTCCACCTGGGGAAGCCCCCTCCTCTGTGCCTCACTGTGTTCATCTCCAAACAGCTTACTCTGGTGTGGAAGTGTTTCTGCGAGCTTGTTCCAGGCTCTAGGATGAATGTGCTGTCTCTGACCTCCTCTAGCTGCTTCTGCCTTTCGGATCTGCCCTTTCATATCCCATTTCAAACCTACTTTTAGTAAAAGCACAGTTTACCGTCTTGATTATATTACACGGGGGCTTTTCTTTGCCCCTTTATTGCTACAGAAAATAAACGGCGAGCTGATACTGCTGTGCAATTGCTGTCAAGGATGTGAACCTCGGGTAATCAGCCACAAGATCGCATCTTATCAGCTGGAGCTGAGCAGCGAGACCCCTGCACCACGGCTGGGCCAACTGTATCAGACTTCAGCCCCTATTGTTAAGGACACAGAAACTAAGAACAGGGATTTGCCGGTCTGGCAAGGCTCACGTCTTGGCCGTGAGGATCTTCCCCAAACTTTCTCCTGGCTGCGTTCCTAGACTGGCTTTTCTCCTCAGTTGTGTTTGTTTTAGATGGGTGTTGGGCTTTGTAATTGGTATTTAGTAAATATCCTCAAGCCCTCGCTGCAGCCTGGCAGCGATGTTCCCAACTCAAGGCAGGCGCCCCTTGCCCAGCCGCTGCTGCTCCGGCCCCTGCGGCCGGATCCTGCCACCAGCATCCCTCTGCCCATGGGAGGTGTGCAGGTCCCGAAGAGTATTTCGATCAGGGCCAGCCCCAGGCTACAAGGACATTTCTCATTCCCCTGTGTTCCAATGAGCCTGGATGCTCCGATAGCTGCGTGAGCACGCGGTCCCTTCTGTAGTCCCGCTAAGCCTTTGTCCTTATTTCCTGTGACAGTAAGCTCCCCAACTTCATTACAGGGTGGAAAACAATTTCTTTTTATCAGCTTGGGCTTTCCTACTGCCTACCTTCATTGAAAACCCCAGTTTTCATATCTTATGAGATGGTGGTGAAGTACCAATCTGCCTCTTCTGGATCATCCATTTTCTTTTTATTGTCTCCTCTTATCAGTTGCCACTCCAAAGGCAGAGTTTCTTTTTTTTTTTTTTTTCTTCTTAAATCTCTCTTCATCTCCGAGTTTCCCAGGAGCTCTTCCCCTCTCCTCTGAACACCACCTGCTCCTTTGGTCTCCGTTTTGTGCTGGGAGGTCGGACCGGGTGCAGTACTGCGGGTGGGATTCCAGCAGCATCCCCTGCCAGAGCTTTGCTGCCCTTCACTGCTGAGCAAGAGCTTTCAGCGAGCTGTCTGCGAGGCTGGCAGGCCCTTGAGCTGAGCTGACAGGATTAATTTAAAATCCCATATGGTGGAAGAGTTGACTCTTCCCTCCCAAATCGCTCCCTGCATGGGTAGCGATCCCCAGCTGGTGTCTTGTTGCCATCTTACCTGGGTTTCCTCTGATCTCCGAAGCTCTTTGGTCTTCCCTGAAGCTGGCAAACCACAGCAGCTGTCCTGTCCATGTGGTGGTGTGATTCTCACCTCTTTCTTGGATAATAAAGCACATCAAAGTCTGTAAGAGGACACCCGGAGTGCAGGGGGGTTCCCAAAGTATGGGGCAGCCTCCCCGTGACCTGGGGAGTGGCAGTGCCAGCAGGGGGGCAGCAGCCTCCAGTGTTTGGGGGGGCAAACCTGGGGCTGTTGGAGCTGGGCAGCTTTGCCTTAAAGCAAGGGAGCTGAGACCTGGATTCTGCTCACAAGTTTAACTTGATTAAATATAACTTTGGGCAAGTGAATTAATCTTTCTGTATTTGTTCCTTCTGCAGCTCCCAGCGTCGAGGTTCTGTTGGTTAATGTTTATAAAAGTCTTTTGAAATCTGGCTGTTGGCGTGTGGGTCCAACAAAGAAGCAACAGTGAACAATAAAAGAATATTTTCCAAAATACAGTGTAGTAAAAGCAACCGAGATAAGGTCTGCTCTCATTAATTTAAAAAATGATATTTTTCTTTCTTCTTTCAATAAAAACTGTCTGCGTGATAAACTGACATCTTAAACAATTGTTTAAGCAGCACAGGTTTAAATATATACTTCCTGCATATGCTGCTGATGAGTCACTAGTCAAAGTTATTTATCAGATGTGATCATTCTGTACTAGACAGTGTAAGACTGAGCTCTTTTCTTCCCACAGCTACACAGTTACTGCGAACAATGAGGGCGCTAAAGTTTTGCCCGTGATTAAATGATTTTGAGTCAAATTAACATCTTTTGGGAATTTGGAGAGTTCCAGAGATGGTTCTGAGAATGCAATATTTTCTGTAGTCTGAAGGAATGAGCAAAGCTTAAGCCATTCACAAGAAATGCCTTTAGAAATGCATTTTGGGAATCTCAGACGCTTGGAGCTCTGCTGTCAGTTTCTGAACGCTTACAGTCCTGTTCCTTTTGATTGCAAATACACAAACACTCCTCAGCTAATGTAAGAGTAACTCGCTATGCAGAGAAAAGAACAAACAGACTATACAAAAGGCTGACAATATGTGCAGTGAGAAAACTGATTTAATAAATGTATATAGACGTGCGCACACCCGATGAGCTTTTATTTGTGTCAACATCAGATGGTAAGTAACAAGGATAAACAATTTAAGGAAGGTGGTTCATGAGATATCTACCAAAAATTAGTGCTGAAGCATTTTACTGAGTCGTTTTAGAGTCCTGGAGTGATCAGAGCTCTTGGCATTTGTGATTTGCCTTCAGCAAAGTTAATAATTGTAATCAAAGTAAATCTGGGAGCATATTCACTTCAACAAGTGTAGTGTTGAGTGAGGTGATGGCTGCGTTTATGGACTGCACATCAAAACCGGGGCTCAGTGTGCTATGATCTAATGACAGTAATGTTGATGAAACCATGAATAGGATGAGGAGTCACTACTCTGTGTATCCTTAATGCAGCATTTGGTGTCACTGCTGATGTAGGTGACTTTGGAAGGCGATGCTGGGACAAATGGTTCGTGCTGGTTGCTGCAGAAGCCTGACCCCACGCACGGGGCTGATGGGCACTGCAGTGAGATGCTGCCTGTGCCTGCCGGAGGACAGGGTCTCTTTCTTCTGCCGCTCGCAGGGTTGGTCTCCTGAACAAAACACCTCTATTTTCTTTTAATCAAATTGTCACCAGGAAACACATCTGTTACTGCTTGCTTTGCCGCTTTCATCCGAGGTGAGGACGGAGCCGTCCTTTTGAGCTTGCCTCTGTTTATGCAAAGCACTTCAGCCAGGCAGGGCTACTCGGGTATCAAAGGCAGAGACTGGAGAGGTGGCCTGCCGGCATTTGCATATAAAATTGCAAACCGAAATACAAACACCAGAAAGATGTGAAGATCAGTGTGAAGGGTGAGCATGAAAGGCACTGGCAGGCCCCAGAAGCGGGGGGAGCGAGGGCAGGTACGGAGAGGGAAGCGGTGAGATATGAAAGAGAGAGAAAATGAACACACAGAATATTTTAACTAACAGAAAAGTTTCTTGTACTGAAGACAGATGATGAAAGAGAGACAGTGAGGAATTATTAGGACAGAAGATAAGGAAACAGCAGAGATAGGAAATAATTATTTTGTATCTGTCTTTATAAATGAAAATGAAGGGCATTAACTTAAATAGGATTTAGATTTTCAGGGACAGAAGGGGATGAATTAGGAAGTGTTCAGATAACAGCAAAAATGATTATTAAAGGTCGGGGGCTCTTGAAACCGACGCCGCTCCTCTGCTGCGCAGCCGGCAAGGAGCCTGCGGCCGCTCCGGGGATGCTTGGGGGCCTGGTGCTGGGCAAGGACCACCCCGGTCCCATCAGAGCAGATCCTGGGAGTTGGGCAGCCCTACAGAGCCCCCAGTGCCGCTGACTCGTGTACCAGGCTCAGTCAGAGGCCTGCAGAAGAGAGCAGGGGGAAGCTCTGCGGGGAGATGTGAGACCCTTCCACACGGCGAGATGAGATGGTGCTGGGAGCAGGTGGAGCTGAGGGCTGCTGGAGTCTCCTGGGGAGGGCTGGCAGAATATTAATGGTGTTAGTGTTTGGAAGAGCTCTATGCTGCCTCTTCCCTTCCTGGAAGCTGCCCTCTGGGATTTAGGCATTAGTATTTTGCCTGTGCTTTGTAATCGAGCTCTGAGCAGCCCACCTGCTTCAGCTGAACTTCTGCGATGGGGATATGGGCATGGTCCATTTTCTCTCTAAACCCCCTGCCCGTGGCAAAGATTTCCCCAACAAAGATGCTGGTGTTTAGGATAATGATAATTAGGAACAGTTTCTAATATTGCTATTGGGGTAGGAAAAAAAACACAACACAGTCCCAGTAAGAACTTCCTAGAGGTGTTTGTATCCCCCCTTGCTCACATACAACAAAATTCAGCAAGTCAAGCATTTTATTAAGTTCTTAAGCCAAACAGCCCTAGGCCCTATTACATTTTCATGCTCTTAGAAGAGCGCTTGCAAAATTCTTTTCATTTGCACTTAGTTTAATTTCAGATGATGCTTTCATAAATCAGCTTCACCACTTTGCATGCATAGCTTGGTACGTGTGGTTATTTGTAAGCATAAAACCTTATGTCTGTAACTAAAAATGTTTGTTTGTCTGGTTTAATGGAACAAATAGGTAGGTTTGAATATGCCAATAATCACAAATATGGAAGTTAGGCTGAGTGATTCATTTAGAACTGCAGGTCAAGATTTCCCAAAGAGATTAATGGTGTCAAGCCCCATGTCTGAAACTGAGCTATTTGAACAAAGCCTGACCTTTGGAAGCTGCGTGCTAACTACTTTCTAAAAACAGCACTGGAAGTGCTTTCCTTTGGGTGTTGAACCTCATGAGCCACTTATGAAAATCCCTGCCACTGCTCCAGTGCTGGCTATCCAACCTGATATGAACTTTTAACTTTTACCCAATAAACAAGATGTAATAGGCTTTAAATAAACTAAATAACAGTAATTTCTCTTAACCTCAGACTCTTAATAACACTTCTCCCTCGTATTACTCTGATATACTCAATTTCCCTGTTAATGGGCTTGTTTTGGATGGTGTTACAGTCCTACACGGACTCAGAAGAATCCTTTCAGCTTTCCCATAGGTTCCTGCTTTCGTGCAGTGCTGCTGGTGGGTCTGCACACTTTGTCTCTTGAAGATGGGCTGGGCGCTGGGTTTGGAGCATGCCTCGGGGCTGGGCTGACTTTAATCTCACATGCCAACAGCATCAGATAGCCAGCTAATACCCTGGTCTGCCATAGCCGGGGAATTGAGGGATACGTGAGGCTGCAGTTTACTGCCTGCTTGAGCCCCTCTTCCCAGTGGTAACTACACCCAGCCTCTGTCCATGGAGAGAGCTGAGGGATGGAGCTGTGTAATCCTCCTGTTAAAATCCTGCATGGGAAAAGCTAGAGGAGTTCCATATGCTTGTTGCCTAAAAGAAGAGCAGGATCAACCTCTTGAGTGGGCGAGTTGCTTATTTATAACTCTCCCACTGAGCTTGAGTTTGTTTAATTTTCTGGAGCAGCACACTGCTTGTGAATGTGGCTGTATAAATTTTCTAACAATAGTCTGGGACTATATATAAACCTGAAGACGCTGCAGTCCATGGTGCATTCAAATTAACAGGATGATGCATGATATATGGCATGCCATAGGTAATCTTGGATCTTAGGTTGCTGCTGGTCTTATCAGCCCTGAAAATCAGAGTGGAAACAGTAGGTTTGCCTCCCTCCTGTATATAGCTTAAGAATAGCAACCTGATTTTTCAGTACCACCTGCTATTGTCCTCTGCTGTTGCAATTTACTGCTACCTGATGTGTTCAGACCCACATGCTGCTGGTCCCTCTCGCTCTTTTACCACCGGTTCTTGTTCCCGATGCACTGTTACACCCTGTGAGCTTTGTGCTGAAGCAACTACAGCAAATTTGTGCGGGATATTGGCATCATTTTATATGGACCCTTGATGAATCTGGTTGCACGTGCCACCAGAAGAGGAAGGCAGGCAGCAGTGGGGAGGGTTGCAGGGAAACAAAGGGGTAAAGTGGCAGGGTGAAAGGCAGCAGTGTCAGCACATCGGCAGGCAAAGTGCTCAGGGTTTTTAAATAGACATAATTCAAAAGAGGTTTTTAAGAGATGTCCATTATACTGTTAATTGCTAATTGATAAAATCTGACAGAGTAAAGGCCTGAATCTGCATGAGGGACGCTAAGCTCATCCTGTAAATTACCCAGATAGAGCTGGAGTTTCCTTCTTGGCTATTCTGTCAGCAAGAATGGGTCTATTCACCTGTTAAAGTGGAAAACCATGATCACAAGGAGATTTAGAACACAGTTGTGGGAAAGAATTGAAAGGCGAAGCTGCCTTGTCAAATGGCTAACTGCAGAGCTTCTCCAGGCAGGGGACGGCCAAACAAGGGGCACCTTGGGATCAGGGCTCCTGTGTACAGGATGCCCAGGTGTACCAGGGCTGCTTGTCTGGAGCACAGATGTGAGGGGGGATGAAGAGCAGGGTTCTAGGGAGGGTGTGGGAGGTGCAGCCACTTAAGGAGCTCCCTGTGAATAGGAGATACTCACCGAGCTACAGGCAGAGGAGGTGCGGTACTGGGGAAACATCTCAAGAATAGAAGGAATTTCTGGATTTCTGAAGTCTAATTGTGATATTTTTTGGGTAAGTCCTTTTAAAGATAAATTATCCGCTTGGCAAAAAGGACAAGCTGATGTTATTAGACGGTCTTTGTAGTGGGGCTAGTTCTGAATGTGACCTGGGCTTCACTGAAGGGATTTGGGGACTTGCTTTTGGAAGAGCAGGCTTACCTGTATGGTCTTAGAACAATTTATACCCCAAGTAGGCTTACTGGGCATGTACACAGCCTGAATTCATGGATGCTGTTCAGAGTGGATGCACTTGCTGTTTGGCACAGGGCAGCAATAGCAAGTTCTGCGCTGTCTCAATGGAGCAAAGTAAATTCCATCAGCTCCAGAGCTATACACTGAACCCAGGGAGGGGCTGCCTGAACCTCTGGATAAGCTGAGTCACAATATGACCATTTCATGTCATGCAAAACAAAAGGTGTAATTTAAAATATCATCCTTTGGATGTATTGAGCAGTATTTGGTTGTCAAAACTGTGTTTCTTTAAGCCAACGGTCCAGAAAAAACTGGTAATGAAGAGTTGTTTGACAGCAGGAAAGTGGAAAGGATGCATATGAAAATGACACATGACTTTCTAGTTTTTCATAAACTTAATTGACTTTTTCCACATACAGTTACACTGAATTACTTCCTGTGTATGTACCTTCATGTTAGGGAACGAGATTGCATAAATAAATTGCATGCATATAAGGTGAATAAAAGGACATTCCAGCAGCGGTGCATGTGTGTCTGTGGCCAGAAGGGAAATGCTTGTGCTCAGTGGACTGCAGCACTGGCAGGCTTGTTGATCTACTGCTGTATATAACCTACTTCTCAGCTTGTTTTGTATCAGTTGTAGAGCTTAAAAGCAAAGGCATTTTCTTCACTACACCCACCTGTTGCTTGCATTACAACTGCTATGCAAATGACTTGTATTATCATGGCCAGAGATTAGGCATCTTCCTTGCAAATTCAGCATTCGTCCACAGAAAGCACATCTCCTATGAAGCTAGCATAAAGGATAAATGCCTCATTCCTTGGTGTGTGTTTTTTTTTCCACATCATTCCTCCACAGTCTTGAAGAAATGTCTGACAAGACCTATTATTTTTCCAGTTATCCAAACTGTCCACATCTTAACAGCTTCCTACTTCAGTTGAGACAGTCTGAAAAGTTTAATATCATTTCAAATCAGAGAGCCAATAAAACTTGACATTATTAATATGATGTCAAGGGGTTTTCCAACTGCTTAGGGAAAAACAATGTGTCGCATTAAGCATAGCTCCTTGCATGGTGAAATATTAAGTGACTTTTCAATGAGTACCAGCTGGAGCTATTAGTTTTTCTTTGCTGCAGTTGATACTGAGAAAAGGTCTGGTTGAGAACCTTTTATGAAGACATTAGCTGAGTCTGTGCAATCAGAAAGGCTTGTGATTTCCGAGGGACTGCTCTCTATTGGGGGCTGCATATGCAAGTATGAATTATTAAAGGCTGTAAATACATTTGTCAGGATGTGCTTTCTCTCTCCCTTAATGCACTTGTTACACTAGGGAGTCTGGATCATCTACTGGGAATTTGATCTTAGATTTTAATAAACTGAACCAACTTCTTAATCTTCTCCCGCACCTTCCACTGGGAGCTGAGAAACAAGGGAGTGTTACAGGCTTCATTTTCTGTGGTCTAATTCACGGTCGGACTGTGGTAGTTTGCTCTGGGTGTTGCTGCTGGATGTTGCCTAATACTAGCCCTACACTTTGACCTAGAAAGCCTGCCTTGGCTCTGGACGTTAATTTTTCAGAATGGACTTCCCCCCGGGTATAGCCATTGCTGCTTTCCTGGCTGGCTTGTTTTTCTTGTTGGTGCCTGGGCGGCTTTGAACAGGCAGGAGGCCTGATGGTTCTGCAATCTTTCCTTTACCTTCAAGTTATTGTAAAAGAAAATTGCTTCATCTCTTTGTGTGTCCAGACTAAACATGTTCTGCACAAAAAAGTTAAAATATTTTTTTTTTTTAGAATGCCTTTGGTAACACACCCTGGGATCAAGTAGTTATTTAGTGTGCTTAAGGCTTTGTACAGCACATTAAAGCCTCACAGATAAAGCCTCACTAGCTGTTTACAGTGTGTATGTGTTAGTGCACGTTCTTAAACACACCTCTGGATTCTGGTCTCGACTGTGCCTCATTTTCTTGTTTCCCCACTCGTACAATAACTAATGCTTTGATGCCTCACAAGGGAAGTGTAAGTATTTAATTTAACTTTTATGAAGTTCTTTGACAACGTAAAGATCACTGAATATAAAGCAGAGTTTCAGGGAAGTTGAGGCAGTGATGTTCCACTTTTATCTCCGATAGGAGTTCACACATCTGAGCTCCAGTCCCTCAAAAACCCCAGGACTTCCAGCCAACCATATTGTTGCCTTAAGGCCATAACTATTTTTGACATTTTTAGCCTATAAAACCATAAATCCCCCTTTGACATTATAATACACCAGAACTGGTTTATTACTGTAGCTGCTAATTCAGTTGCAGTCCTACTTCTGCAAGGCAGTGCAGCTGCAGTGGAAATTGGAGTAGCAAATGGGGTTCAATAGGTCCCTTCCAAGGACATGATGATCCCATGGACAGCCCGGCTCTGTCCTGTGGGGGAAGCTGCAGCTTTTCCCCTCCAGTGGGGGTTGCTTGGCTTCAGGCAGCTCTCAGACCTTTGAGGCAGGAGCATGGGGCTCCTGTTCTCAGCCAGGGTGCCTGTCCCTTCCTGAGCTCTGCCTTTACCCAACTTGTGATGAATTTCCCTCCTAGGAAGGGAGCGATGAGAAATGGATGCCCAGGGAGCCATCTAGCAGTCACGGGTAGATGCCACCCCCACGCAGAGGGCACCTGCCCGTGGCTGGTGCATGTCCCTGGGGCTGGATGTGATCGTTCAGCTTTGCCTCTCAGCTCGTCCAGTCTGAGGGCTTTCTGCTTCTCCAAACCACAGATCTGCTTTTCCAGCCTGTGCTGGCCACCAGGGGATCTTGCTCCCCAAGAGACCACCTGCAGTTGTGCTTGATTTCTCCCTGGGCTGCTGAGGAGCAGCAGGAGGAGCATCCTCTGCAGGCAGGGTGAGCCTGGGACCTGGGCACTGCTTCTGCTCCCGAATCTGCTGGCCCCATGCAGGAAAGCAGGCGGCTGTACACAGCCTTCGCCGAGGAGGAAGCCTCTTGCTGCCTCTTCCCTGCTGCACAACCTTCCTTCACCTTCTTTCTTTTAATGTCTTAATCAAGTGGCTGATAAGAGAAGTGATCCATGAAAAGGACGGGTATCTTGACAAGACACAGAAGCTTGTGGCAGCACTTTCCCCACAGATCAGCATCCTCCACAAGAGGGAGAGACAAAAAAGACAGATTTTTGTACCCTTAAGCTTCCACCACTGCAGTTCAAAAGACCAATCTTTACAGAAAATAAATTTAAAGGAGAATTTTTGATGTATATGATGGTCTCTTGTGGTTGACAGGAGTGCTGCTGGCAGTATATGGAGTATGCAAAGCCAGAGTTGGGATTACTTAAAAGTGTCTGTAGTTCTTTGATTAACCAGTGTGTATTTTATTTTTTATATGGCACAATCAGAGCCCTACATTGATAATATCTTGCTATTATTGTTCAATACATGAAACTCCCCTTTTTCCTGCAGTGTGTAGCTGCTTTTTAGGGCACTTTTTAAAGAACTCATTCTCCGCATATTAAATTTATGCCTTTAAAGCCGGCTTTGTGCACTCGGGTGTAATCGTGGTGTGGTGTCATGCACTTCAGTCTCATGAAGAGGGATTTGGGGGTGTGAAAGCCCTGAAAGGGAAGGCTCTGTGCCATGATGGACGCAGTGCTTGCAGGGGGAGAGCCATGGCATTTTCCTCCTCCCTGCTGGCTGGTGATGTCCCATGGGTACCGGATGCCCATCTCTGCTCCCCCTTTACTGCTTGGCAGGGAGGGTGTGGGTAGAGCTGTCACAACAGGAGCAGTGTCACCGTATTTTGGTTCTCTGCCTCTTTTACAAGGGTGCAAGTGAGGCACCAGGAGGGAGGTGTCATGCCGGAGATTATCCATCAGGTCGCCAGCACAGCCAGGAACAGATGCGAGGCCTCCGCTCTCCTAAATGACTGCATTTTCTTTGTACCCTGCCTCATCAGCTGCCTTGTTCAGCTGTTTCCTGGGTCTGGGCTACAGGCATGTGAGAAGTTTGCAAAATAAAGAGATAATAATAGTAAACTCCAAGAAGGCAGAAGTGAGCAATCCGAAACTTGAGCTGCTTCAAGCGGGAAGTTCAGCAGCTGTAGCGAAACAAAGAAGCAAAGCCTGTTCAGCACCCAGGGTGGGCTTGGGTTTTGGGTTGCTGCTGCCTCGTGTTCTTGTGTTTTGCTCCTGGAAAGGGAGCACCTGGCCCTTGTCTGCCCCTGTCCAGGGTAGGGAGAGGGGCAGCAGGGCAAGGCTCCTGCACCAGGCATCGTCACCTCCAGCCAGAAGCTTGTCCCTGCCCAAAAGACCTCGCCGCCTCCCCAGCAAGTGTAGAATTTGAAGCCAGGCTATCAGCTCTAGCTGGAATCTGTCAGGCTGGTCTCTTCTGCTTTTATCCTGTGATTTTATTTATTTATTTTGCTTCTGGCCTCTCTGCTGCCAGCAATACCTGTTCCTGAGTCCGACTGAGCTGGTGTAGTATTAAGGATCGTAATCCTTATGATCCTGTGTGATCCATACATCCTGTGTGATGTAATAACACTCCAGCTCTCCCCTCTGCAGCTGTATTGCTTTTGCTGTGCTGATGGCCCTAATGACTTGTTCTTGTCAGTTGACTGAGCAGACAGGGCTCCTGGGGTGTAGCGCAGCTGGAGAGGAGCTAAATCAAGGTGCCTTATTCCCCTTACAGACCTGCTTCCACCCCCTTTCTGAAAGGGGGAAAAATCATATGAAGATTACTTAGCTCGTTCCTAGGGAAGCTTTGGCTTCGCTAAAAGAAATGCCATCTGTTTCGGTGCACTGAATTTATGCAGGGAAGACAGCAGTGTTAATAAACAGTGTGTAACAGCCTCGGTCCACCTCCGTTAGAGCTGTCCCGGGAAGGATGAGAGATGCTGGGCCAGGGGAGAGACCAGAAAGGAAAAGCAGGGTGCTGGGGCTGGAGCTGGTCGGGTGTGGTGTGCTCAGCACTGCGGGATCGGAAATGAAGAGGGAAGGGATGCTCAGCCCTTTGATTATTTTCCTCCTTTTATAATGCCTTCACTTGAAATAGAAATGAAGGTAGAGAGTAAATTCCACATCCAAAGATGGGTGTCTGGTTCTGAATAGGATCGATTTAGGGTCAGTACTTCAACGGCTCAGAGGATTTGGGTTTCAAAAGTTCCCAACCATTACTGCAGTCAGATTTTTCTAAAGGGCCCAGCATGATGACATTTACAGCCAGATTTTTCAAAAACAGTGTAGTACTTCAGATGCTGAACTCCTGAAAATCTAGTCATTTAATTTGTTAAATGAGAGCGAAGGTCTCTTCAGATAATCTCTGTCATTGTAAGAGTGGAGCTCTTCTGTGGGAAAAGCAGTCTATTCCTAACCAAATCTCCTTTCAGGTTTGAAGCACATTAGCCTAGAGTCACTTTAAAGCACATTTTAAAGGCTGAGAGCAACCTAAAGAGGGAAACGAGACCTAATATCAATTAGCTGAAATTTGCATGGCCTGTCACTTAAATTCGGAGATGTTTTGTCTGTGACAATGTTGTCTGCGTTCGTGGGGGACAACTTGCTGAACTATGGCATTTCCCCTGTACGTGCCTTGCTGGAATCGGGAAGGATGCTGCACAAGCCTGCCTGAGTGAGTGATGGGTCTCCAAAGGCGAATAAAAATACTTCTGTGACAATTCACTTCCAAGATTTCAGGCGCATCTTTTTCTTAAGAGACTCTGGTGGGCTGAGCACCGTCTGGGGAAACACAACTCTGAGTTCATTACTCCCTCCAGCTGCAGGTTTTGTAGGATTTGGGCAAGTCACTTAATCTGCCCCTGCTCCTGCCCCGTCATGTCGGGCCGGTAATTCTTTCCAGCTAAATGTGGGTGTCCTGAGGGAGGAGCACGGGGGGAGATCTGCCGGTGGTGATCTTTCCCTCCCTATGTATAATAATCCTGAACTGACGAAATAATGACTAGTCAATACCTGCCCCTTTCATCTGGCAATCTCTATTTGCACACTTTAAGGGCCTGATTTTTCAGAAGCCCAAGCGCTCAGAGAGCACAAGGGCTCAAACACGAGCCTGGGGATGGCTGCTACAGCCACAGCACAATGCTGTCCCCTGTGTGTGCACTCCTTTCCAAAGACATTTCTCTGAACACAGCGTGTAGGTGTAGAGTGTGGATAAACACCAACCGATGGGCTGAACCTCTTATTGACCTTTAACTGCTTGGTAACTGATTCTCTCCCATAATAAATATCTCCTGCAATTAATAGTCAATTGGTACTTAATTAATGAAGCAATAACAATGGAACAGAACATTGTCACGGGATAATGGTCTCCTGCAGCCATTATACTGTAGCTGTCCCACTAAATCAAAATTAAGTGCAGTGCTCCGTCTGTTTGGAGCAGGAGGGAAGCGCTGCCCGCCCCAGCCCTCGGCTGCAGCAGGGTGCTCTGAGCAGCCCCATCTCTGTGCCAGCAAAGCAGAGAAAAGGCTCTGGAGTAAAGCAGGCAGGTAATTGTAGTGAAGGTTAAGAGTACAGAACAAATGAAGGCTTTAAATAATCCCCACGAAGGTCTCAGCCACCTGGTAGGGCTGCAGCATGCAGGGCTGGATGCTGGCAGTGGCTGCTGTGGGCTGTGTGCAGGGGAAAAGCTCAGCTCGCACCAAGAGGAGTTCAGTGCACTGGGTCCTGCCTTTCCTTGTGCCAACCTTTTGGTAGAAATGATGTGTGCTGCTCTGGGGGGCTGTCAGGAGCGAATGCCAGAGCCTTTCCTCTAGGGACAGGGCTTTTGGGCAGTGAGCTCCAGGCTGTAAAACATCCCATGGCTCGCTCCTGAGCCCCGTCCTTCCCTGAAGTGCTGTTGCCTTAAAGGTGACTCAAAACATGTGAACGCCAGCTTCCTGTTCGTTTTTTTAAAAAAGCCCCATTTTTCTGTCTTGTCAGGTCTATTTAAGTATTTAATGAGGTGAGATAGTACCAATAAATTTACCACAGCACAATAACTCTGATGTGGGCCACAGCCTCATAAACTTCCATCCCCGGGACGGGAGGGTGAGCCACTCGCCCAGGCTGCACCGCGGTGATTGCTGTGCTCAGGCACTCTGAAGGTTGGCCAAGGACTTTGGAGGCTCTGCCACAACCAGGAGCATGCTCACCAGGATGAGCTGCAGGGGGCTTTCCAGGCACGAAGCTGCTAAATTGGCAGTGGGGATGCAGGGGATGGGGCTAAATCCTGCTGGGATGGTGGACAACTGCTTTATCCCGTACTACTCCTGTTACAGTCCATGGAGGCCTCTGAGAGCTCATCAGCAGGAGCAGCTGGTGCTGTAGCAAGCAGAGCTGACTTTCAGCTGATTTCCTCCTGGGGACCCCCAGGAGCAGTGTCCTCTTCACTCATGAACAGGGACTTAGTGCAGGCAGGCTGAGAAATCAGCCTGGCACTTTGAAGCCTGTGGGTGCTGGGCTTGCACCAAAACTGCATGGCTTGTGGTGCCTCTGCCCACACCCCATGCAGGAGGACAGTGTGGACACGGGATCCGTGTCTGCTGCAGCTGATCCCTGTGGCTGGTTGGGGTCGGTGAGCCCTGTGGCAGAGCCAAGGGTCCTGGTGCTGAGCAGGGCCAGCGAGCTCAGGCACCGTGCTCCTGGCGGTTCTGCCACATCCAGCCTCTGAGGAAGAGCTGGGTGACTGTGCTGCAGAGCACAGAGAAATGCTCATCTCTGAATGTCTCCTGAATGAGTAATCTCACAGATATTCCCCCCTACACACACTACTTGCAAATCTGTTTGCAAGCAGCTTGCTTTCTGGGAGGACTTGGAATTGTTAGCTGGCTCCTGCATCCCGTTTACTGAGGCATCCCTTCCTGTGACTGGCTTTGGCAATGACATTTCTCTTGATCTGAATGTGTTGGTTTCTTTTTTTTTTTGAGTAGAGAGGATGGGGAAAGATGAGATTAAAGCTGTTTCATGTGGGGGCATCTGTGAGTTTAAGATTCATTCTGGTACTTTGGCATGAGTGCTTGTGGCTGATGCAAAGTTATATTGAAGTTTGAAAGAATTGTCTCTGGCTCTGTATCTGTCTCAAGATTTTAATTGCTTCTGTAGTCTGATATTGCCCATTCAGCAGGTGCAAGAGCTGAACTATTAGCTAAATTATCCATTTTCCATGGGTCCTATACATTCTAGTAGTATGCAGCAGTAAATTACAGAGATTTCATGATTTTCCTCTTTTTGCTTCTGGCACTGACCCCTCTGAGCTGGGGAGTAAGAACAGGATCTGTGCTATCCATCGGCTGTATCTGGGCCCACTGGAGCACCCTGTTTACACCAATCCTGTACAAATTCATTTTGTGTTCTTCTCTATAAATAGCTTTCCAGTGCTTGCCCATACTAAAGAACCATCATACTCCATAACTGGCCAGGCACAAATCTAATTATCCCAAAAGGGGAGGGAGTGGAGAGAAGAAAGCACATAGAAATTTCATCATCTAACCTTGTGAAATCTGTATGACTTGGAGCTCCAGAGCCTTTGCTTTCAGAGTACAGCTCACCTTCAGAAGCATGGGTTATTTAAGCACACTTTTTTTTAGCTATTTTTTTCTTCTTTTTTTTTTTTTCTTTTCCTCTGTGCACTGTGCTAAGGGACATACTGAGAGTAGTTTATTACAGCTTTCTGTTTCGTTCTGCTGCAGTACAGTAGAAATAATGCAATCATGTCTCAGCTCCATATGGTCTCAGAGGCTGAGAAGCAGAACAACCTTTTGCTTTGTTTGTGTTTTCACTTAGAGCGTTGGGGGATGCTGTGGGGAGCTGCTGGCTCGGCTGCTGTCGGCCCCCCCTCTACTGTGCCCTGCTCCCCAAAATGCCACGGCGCAGCGGTGTCCCGGTGTTCGGAATGATGGTGTGGCTAGAGAAGGAATACTGTGCTTGGAAAACAGCCATCGTTTATCTAAATATTTGTGTTTGTATGTGTGGGCTCCATATTGCAGAGAGCAAGTGCGGTTCTGTAGCCTCTCCACTACAGCAGGTCAGACCATACGATCCGAAGCTGCCTGCCAGGTTTGAAACATGCAAGTGTGTTTGCCTTGTGTGGCAGCAAATAACCTCGTGCTGCCCGTTGGATGAGACTGGGGTGCGAAGAGCACCAGGCTGCAGTGATGAGAGCCCAGACTGTAGGAAATCAGGGGTTGTCTCCTGCGTTTGGGAGCTGGGGGACCCTGGAGGAGCCGTGCTTCAGTGCTACTGAGGGTTGTTACTTCGGCTCCAGAGGACCCCCCCCGAAGCATCCCGGTCCCATTTGGGTCATTTTCATAACAAAAAATTCATTGTCAGCAGTGGCTTCTAAGAACTGAAGCCAGGAGTGGGGAAATGGCACTGTTGTAAGGTGCAACTGATTTTTTTTTTTTCAGATTTCTCAGAATTTGGCAGGGCACAAATTGCGCACACAGTGTTGGGCATGAACTTGGTCCAAAGCACCCAGTTCTGCAGCTGATGCCCAGATTTGTTATCAGTGAGCTGCTCCAAGCAGTGCTGCTCTGACCAGGGGATCTGATTCAGCTAAATAGAGAATTAAACTGTTCTTTGAACAAAGAGTTGAAAGGTGCAAGGCCTGTACGGTGCGGATCAATGCAGTACACACAAATTCCTGAACCGCTGGGTTTGCTTGGCTTTGGAGGTCGTGAACTCTGCTAAATTCTTTCAGCCTCTGGTTCTGGAGCTCCATGAAACAAACCTGGGGAGAAGGAAAACATTCCTGGTGCCCGTGTGCCCCTGCACAGAGCTGCACAAACAAATGGTTCCAATTATGAAATGGAGTTTGCATGCACTGTGTTATTTCACCCAGTGCCAGAGGGTCTGAATTTCCTCACTACTATGGATAAAGTCTGTCAGCCAACATCTACACTCGTGTAAAAACATAAAATCGAGCTTTGTCTTTCATCAGAAAAACAAACTACGTGCCACAGAGCAGAATAGCAGAGGGAGCACCGGCAGGGCTGAGCAGAGCAGTGCTGGGCAGCAAGGCAGGGAGAGAGCCAGGCTCGGGACACCTCTGCAGGAGCTGGGGCACCCTGCACACACCATTTTCCTGGGGAGAGGACAAAGCAGGAAGGCACAGGGGCGAGGTGTCTGCTGCATTGCTTAAAAACCCTGCTGTGGGGCATGGGTGGTACATAGAGAGACCCTGAGGGAAGGCACAGGGAAGCAGCTTGAAAAATCAGGAAGGGTTTTGCACAGAGATGTACAGCAGCTTGAGAAGGCATCTTTTCCTTTTGGAGCTGTGCAGATGGACAAGACCAACGAGCTGAGCTGCAATGAGGCTCAGTATGGCCTGCTCCCGATTTATTTGGACTGGGGAGCAACCTGGCAGTACAGGAATACGACACCTCTCTTGTCAGCGGATGCTGGGTCAAAACGTTCCCGTGTTATCAGTGAAGTATTTCCTACTTGGCACTTAACATAAATAGATCTCAAAACACTTCACAGAAGAAGACGGAATGAAATTGTGTTGGGGGGAAACGTGGATGCAAAGCTTTGCCCCAGCTGCAGCAGGACAGTGGCAAAGGAGAGGGGAGAGCTGCTGCTTCCCACCATCAGCTGGTGGCTTTGTTCTCCCAGACTTGCTGCCTGCCTTTATAAATGCAGGATGGGAAAGGCCCCTGCCAAAGGTCTTCCAGGCTACAAGGACGTGGTGACAGGAGGGAGGGCAGCCCATGCCAGAGCACTTAGCAGCATCCTGCACCCAGCCCAAGGCATGGTGCCTGGGGGCACCCAAATGGGCACAGAGCCCAGGCCTGCTGGCTTGAGCATCCTCAGGCAAAAGCACCACATCTCACCTCTCTGCATAAAGCATTTTTCTGTCATCTGCAAGATACTTTTTATCTGAAGAGCTCTCTTCACTAGCATAATTTCTCAAATTACTTGCTTTTTCTTTACCTTCCATGTGTGTGCTTGCACTTTTCCTGCCTCATGTTGACGTCATGTTTTAGTACAGCAGCAATAACATCCAGCCTGTGGATAAATTTGTGCATGTGAGAAATAAGAGGGCTTCACCCGTGATGGGTCTGTCCAAGTACTCCAGAAGAGCAGTCCAGCCCTTGGGATGCTGTTTGTCTAAATTTTCTGAAACCCACGGCTATAATTAGGCTGCACTCTGGGTATTTATAACCCTTCATGGCTTTGTGCTTAGTGTTTCTAAATGCAGAGTGGGAATTGGGGCCGGCAAGGTAAAACTCACCGGAATAAACAGTGCGGGGCAGGCAGGTGCATTCTGCAGGGAGGTCTGAAGGGGGTGAGCCCGAGGCCCCTAGCTGCCTGGAGGTGGGGGGCCGTGCCCCCCAGCCCTCTGTCCCGGGCTGTGATCTTGGCTCCGTGACCCTGAGCAGGAACGTGAGACCCGCAGGGGGAACCTGGGGGAGCAATGCTGCTTGTTCAGAAGGAAGCGTCTGGTCAGTGATTAACCAGTGGGTTTTGTGATGTGAGGGCTCTGGCCTGACTTCTGAGGGTGTCTGTTCACAGAGCAGCCAAGTTCAGGAGGTAAACGCTGAAGTTCCCTAAACGTAATGCCCCTCGTTACCCGAGAGGGTGCTGGTGCTTGGAAAATGGTTGTGGTGGTGGTGTCACAGCAGCCTTTTGAAGGGCGTGTGGTTTATTTCCATTGCACTTTCAACCAAAGGCTAGAGTAGGTGGGGCTCCACAAGAATCTGCCCCTGGGCAGAGGGGAAAAACTGCTGGAGGATGGAGAAGCCAGGTTAAAGGAGCCTCTGCATGCAGGAGGTGGAGGAGCTTTGGGAGGGCATCAGGATGCTGCCTCTGTCTCCCTCCCTTTGCTACTCAGCAGAGCAGGAGAGATGGCTTGAAAAGCTAGCTAAATAGCAGAAATAAGTTGCTAGCAACTAGAAAAGTAAAAACAAAACCAAAAAGCATCAAGACCCGGGGAATGCTTATTTGCCTCCAGTAACTGATTCCTGTCATGCAAACTGACAACAAGCGCGTATTGAATATTTGATGTTTTACTGGAAAGTGGGGCATTAGTAGTGGATGTGATGGTAAAGTGAACTGCTGCCTGGGCTAGCAAATCGACTGACGCTGGAGCTGGGAGGACGAGAGAATCTCAGTGCTCCATGTGCAGGCTGGCAGCCCTTACTCTGGTGGTGCAAATGGCCTTGGGACGGAGCTGTCTGTGTTTGGGACCTGATTGCTTCGGTTGCATTCAGGCAAACGCACCCAGAACGCAGGGCCTGGGTGCCAGCCTGCTCGGCTCCTAACCCGGCGTTCGAGGCACGCTCCGTGCCGTGCTGTTAAATGCCCTACATATGGATGAATGTTTCTTTAAAGCCTTTAAAAGTAAGCAGCAGCAAAAGAGATCCTTGGCTGCTTGACAAGGCAAATGTGGTAGAAATTCCATATGTTTCTGGCTTTAGCCTTCCCCAGAGTGCCCCATTTTCTCCATGTTTTGATTTTTAGATCAGGCGTAAGCAACTTTTCTCGTTGGTCCGGTTGCTGGTAGAAGTGCTCCCATCTCCAGTCTTTTGTTGCTGAAGCAAATTAGGCAGAGTTTCAGCTCCCTTACCTTCACACATGCTGCCAAGTAAATCCTGCAACTTTTGGGGGTGACGACATAAATTTGCAATGGTGTTCTGCAAAAGCACCCTACCAAACCAGAGCTGTCTAGCATCCATAACAAGCTTATCAAAGAGTTTCTTTGCAGTGAGATCTGAGCCCTCCAGGTTTTGATTCATAGCAGGTGAAGGCAGAGTGTGCTGAAACCTGATTGAAATGTGCGAGGTCAACAAAATAGAGCAGAGAGTGCACAATAATTGGGGAAGAAGCAGCAGCCTTGCTTTCTGCATGTGTTCATGTGATCCCTGTACTTTAATCTCCCATTTCCAAAGGGAAGCCTGTCTTGCATACTTTATTATGGTGTTCATTTGCACAGGAGGTCTCCTGTTGTTATTATTATTTTTTTTTAAAGGGGGGGGAAGGGGAACATAACTGAAATTACTGCTGACTTTACTCTCCTCCTTTCTCGTGAAACCAAAAAGGGAAAAGCCTCCCTCTCTCCCTCCCACCCAGCAGGGGTGTGGGGAGAGGAGTGGTACCTGACATTCATTTTAAGGATTCTTACCTCTTGCAGAGTTTGAGCCCTTTTTCTTACTGCAGTGCTGATGTTTACTACAGATGAGCAGATCTGAAAATGAGGAAAGCCTTCTGTGCTCTTTCGGAAGCTAAAATCTCTTGAATGATGAGGTCTGAGGGCTGAAAGAGCTGGGCTCCTTGGGGCAAAACGCATTTGCTAGAACAGATCTTGCCTCTGCCTGGGAGAATTGCCCCAGATTTGGGGATCTCTGACCTTTCTCAGAGGTTTGGGGAAGAGGTAGGAAGAGTTTTAAGTAAATGTTTTCCCAAAAGGCTATAACATTTTGTTGGAAATGCTCCATTCCCTAACATCTGTGCAAATTAAAATCTTTCTTTGCTTTCAAGTGGTTGTCTGGGGGAGGGCTCCCTTCTCCTCTGCATTCTGTCTCTGAAATGGAATATGTTAAAAGGTAAATAAATAAATAAATAAAAACTGGGAAGGGGAGAGAGGAAGGGGAAAGAAATCTGTCCCCTTTTCCCTCCTTCCCATCTGTTGTTTAATCACCAGCTGTTTGTCCTTAAGCTTGGATTACAACCTCTTCATCAGCCTCTTCTGTGCAACACCTTGTGCAGCGGGGCCTTTGAATCCCCCACACCGCATTATACATGCACCGCGTGCGGGAAGGGCCTCGCTTCTGAAAATCTGGGGGAGATCTCTGGCCCCATTGCTGTCTCTCCTGTAGAAATGTTAATTTCTCCTCTCTGCATGTTCCTACTTGAGACGTCTCTGCTGGAAATCCCTTTGTGATGGTGACTGGGTGTCCCATGCCTTCACCCCAGGGTACAAGTGCTTAGGGTCACCACCTTTCTTCCTTGCAGAGGAAATGAACCTAAATGCTAGCAAGTGTGATAAGCAATCAGCCATTAGGCATGTGTAGGGCATGCTGGCTGCTGTGGCAGCATATTATTTACCCTCTCACAGGGAGTGAATAAATAAGACTCAGTTTCAAGTGCTCGGCTGGGAGGTGATGCCCAGGCATGAGCTTGGAGTCAGAGCAGTGGCAAGGCAGGAGCGGTGCGGTGGCTGCTCACCAGCTTTGTGCCATGTGTCTGTGCCATCTCTGACCCCGTACAGGCTGTCTGGCTCACGGAGGGGTCTGTGACAAGCACACGAGCTGATGGTGGTTGATGGAGTTAGAAGCCAAGAGTGATGCCGGATTTTTAGCGTGGGTGCCAACTCGGCCTCCATCTGGAGTAGCCGTAGGAGAAGTCAGCATAAAACCTGGGGACTGCTTAACAAGCTCTTTAGTGCTGCTGAATGTGCTGAGCTCATCCAGGGAAGCTGTGGGTGCCAAGCGTTTTCTACTGACGGACTTAATGCTGTAGGATGGGGAGCCCTCGGTCTGCTCCCTCTGCTTCCTGGCTACCTTTGGGGGACGGCTGAGCAGCCCCGCAGCCAGCCCTGCACTTGTAGAGCTGCTGCTTTACACAGAGGGAGAAACATTGTGCTGCCGCTCATCACCCTTCCCTTCAGACTCTTGCTGCTGAACCAATTCTGTGTCTGAGTGCAGATGTGCAGGTTTCCTCCTTGGCACCACCCGCACGTGCCCGCTTTGTGGGCTTGTGCTTCAGACCCCTGCCCAGTGACAGCAGCTGCAGCAATGAGAGTTCAGCTGCACCACAGTTGCCTGAAGACATAGCTACTGGAGCCTAATTATCACCAAAACGGATCACTACCTCACTGCAGACACCAGCCTGATTAACAAACATCCCCAGCCAGATGAGAGCTCCCTGCACAACCCACACGGAGAGCCTCGGTGCTCTGCAACAAAGGAGGTGTGGGTTTAAAGAGGCGACATCTCGCTGTGCATGCAGCGAAGCACCAAGCAGTGCCTGCTACATCTTTATTAATGATACCAGTATCAAATGTGAACTATTCGTAGGCACCTGTGTCAATCGGAGAGGACAAGACAGAAGCAGAAATCCGGGGCTGCAAAACGGCATCCAAAATAGTTTTATAGATTAGCCCGACTGCTTTTTCAGGGGGGAAAAATGTTCAAAGGAAACCAGGGCACGGTGAGCAGCCTGGTACAGAAAGCTCAGAATCGATCGATTTAGCTGAGTTCACGCTCCTCCCAGAAATGAAGGAGAGATAGGGCTAAGGTTTTTGGGACACAACTCACAGCAGAGCTGCGAGAATTTCTTGGCAGAATTTCTTCTTGCGGGAAGCAGCTGCACAGTGTGGACGGGCGTTGTTCTCATGTCCTGTGCGCAGACACCTGAGCAGGTGTTGCACTGGGTGCTGTGAAATACGTGCAGGTCTGATGTGAAATATGTGCAGGTTTGATCAGGGGAAGAGAGAAAGAGTGGGTTCCCCTGGTCAGAATTGCAGCAGAAGGAGTTTGAGGTGGCAGGCAGGGTTAACGCTGCTGGGCTGGCAGGGTGGCACATGGCCTCAGGCAGGACGGGCTCCAGTACAGCCCAGCACAGCTCTGACACCAGAGTAAGTCCCAGAAAGAGAGGAAAATACTGTATTTGTAAGCAAGTCTCAGATAACAGCTTGCTCGGTCACCGTGGGGTCACCTGCTGCCATGTACTTTAGGTGAAGTCTGTGAACAGTGGCTTTAAAATAGCTTTTAATCTCTGATTTCCTGGGAAACACAGTAATGCAAGGGTAAGGAGCTGCCTGGAGTCAGCGGAGGCCGTGCGTTTGTTGGTTAATGCCTCACCAGCAAAGCAGAGGTTTGTTAGAGGAGGGCTAATCATTTACAAGCTTTAAGTTTAGATGCGTGGCTTAAATTTCATTGCGTCATGCCCTGAGTATGTGCATTAGGGTCCTGGCTGCAGGCTGGTGCTGCGGGTTTGGTCTTTGTGCCCCTTGATGGGAGAGATTGGCAGTGCAGCACGGATCTCAGTCTGCTTGCATGGGCTTGCTGCTGCTTGTCTGGTAAATATCAATGTCAGTCTGTGTCTGGAAAGAAAAATCATATTGCAGTGAAACTGCAAGCATGGCGAGTCTCGATATTTGCATTTTTTAAGAGCTTCAGTCCTTTGTCTTCTCTGTGTATTAAAAGGAGGGTAAAAGAGTGCAAATCTCAGCTCTTGGCTTGTGGAGCAGGGCTTTGGGGGCATGACCAGGAGCAGCTTAAAGCCTCAAGAAGACACCATGCCTGGAATAATGCACGATGTGATCGCACGCCAAGCTCACACCTCCAAGATATAAGGTTTGCTCAGGACTCAATCATCTGGGTTTCGACAGAGCGGCCAGGACAGCCGGTCCCCCGGCACCCCAGGCTCCAACCCACTCCCGCTAACACCAGGCTGGGCATCTCCCTGTGTCAGGGCATGGCTCTGCCCTGCTGGGTTCCTCACACCCATCCCTGCCTCGGAGACCTTTGTGCCTCCCTCCTCAGCCCACAGGGTCACCTGCGAATTTCACGTTTGAAACCACTATAGATTTTCCTGACTGATGCACCTTGCTACGCTGTGCAACACACACCAGACAAAACAAAAAGAACTCAATCAGCCACTTAAACAAAAATAAAATAATAATAATAATAAAAAAAATCAAACAAACCCCACCGGCTTCCCATTATGGGCTGGGCAGATCTGGCAGTTATAACTTGAAAGGGTTCCCATTGACCCATAGCACTCAGTTGAAATGAAGGTAGCAGTGCAAATACGGGCTGAAGATGTGGGCTCAGGAGAGCTCTTCCCTTACATAAAAAGAACATTTTGCTTTTTTCTTTCTTGTTACCTGCAAATGAGAAAGAAATGCTGTGCTCCTCCACTCTGCGTAGCATTATTCCTACCATACCAGCTCTCAGCTCCCTTTTCCCTTAGCTAATAAGTAATCATGAGGAGGTTTGTGGCCTTGTTTATTATATTTGGCCCAGAAAATGCTTTTTTCCTCTCCTCCTCCCCCTGCCTCTTTCAGTAAAATGCTTTCTGAGATTTATTTGTAAGCCTGTAAATACAGAGTAAATAGCTTTAATTTAATTTACTGGGCTCCTGTAAGAAACTGTATCTGCAAGCAGGAATTGTTTCAGCCTCTGCTGAGCTGAGACGTGCCTGTGGATGCTGGATGGTCAGGTCTTTCTGATTTTTTTTTTTATATTTAATTTTTATTTTCTTTACCCCTTCCTAAGGGGAAAAACTGTTTCTTTGCCTTCTGCTGCCTCCGGGAGCTTTGTTTGCACTGTGCTGTGTGCGTAGGTCGGATGCGTGGTGCCGAACATGACAAATTGCCATCCTGACCCTGAGAAATGGAAGGTAGCGATCTGATCCTGCAATGAGGCCCATACATCTGTTGTCCCAGCTTGCTTTTAAGGTGGCAGCGTGACAGATCCAGAGAGGACATCCTCCTGCCTTTTGCCCAGACTTGAGTTCTGAGGAGGCTGTTTCAGTATTTTCTCTCTGGTCTTGGAGGATTCACGGATTCTGGCAAATATTTGGCAGACAGAGCTTGATGCCTGTCTCTTTTTGTAAACTTTGTGTCTACAGCGCTGTGACTTGGGTGCAGAGTTTTATGAATGGGGAACGTTGGTGGCATATGGGAAGCAGTGCTGAGCCTAAAATCGTGGTGAGAAAAAAGGGGGAGGACGTGCGATGACATTCGCTGAAGGTTGGAAGGAATGAGGCTCCTGCGTCGGTCTGCCTGGATGGGTGCCCGGGTGCCTGCAGAGCCTGGCTGTAAGGGGGGGTCGGTCGGCCGAAAGCTGCTGACTGTTGCCATGTAACAGAGCCGCTCCTCAGCCGACTGCCAAATGTCTAATGTGGGGGACCCCATGTGCAAATCTGTCTGCGGCTTGTAAATGGACAAGGGCAGAGTCAAGAATCAGATTATCAGCATCCCACCCGGCGCTCCGTTGTGCGGCGGGTGCGTTGCTCTCCTCCTTCGCCCTCCGCCCTGTGCTCCAGCAGATAGCACATATATCCTCCCTGGCACAGCGATGTGCGTGCTCCTCTTGGCAGAAATGTGATGCAACCACAGCTGAGTTATGTCAGTCCTGAACCCACGCTCCCAGGACCCGTTCATACAATCGCTGGGCACAGCAGTTCCCGTGCGAAGCGAGCAGGTCTCTGCATGGTAAAGAGAAGCAGCAGCAGCTCAATTCCACTTGCTGGTGATGAAATGAGATTGCTACACCACTTCCTCTCCTGCTTTCCAGCGCATTCTTGTCCACATCCCCTCCCTCCCAGCCCAGCACCGCTCCTGGGGCTGCAGGGAGAAGCCGCTCATCCCCGTGCTGTTGGGTAGCAGCGCGCTCCATGGCCACGAGCCCAGAGCAGAACGGGTGGGAATACAGGCAAAGCTGGCAGCCTTGGCACGTTATCCAAGATAAATCCTGGATAAATGAGTCACTGACGCAGGAGGCTTGCTACACCCTGTTTCGCCCCTGTAACAGTGGCTGGCACTCTCCCAGTTAATCAAGTGTTGCTTGTGCACCAGCTCGTGCGCGGGGCTCGAGTGCTGCTCCCGGCTTGCTCATCTGCCAGTGACGAGCCCGAAGCGAGGAGGGTGGCTGCCTCACTTGCCTCTGTGTGTGTGTGTGGTTTTATTCTTCGAGTTATGAGATTTGCCAACTGAGATTTTTTTTTTTTTTTTCATTTTGCATCAATTTATTAGGAGTTTACCCCCACACACACCTCTTTTATTTTGTTAGCTGCCTTGGTTAAGTCTGACAGCTTATTTAGAACGGGCTGGTGCCCAGAGGTAGAATTTGCAAACAAATAACTTTCACCCAACATGACAGTGTGCAATAGATTGCAAAAATCCTAGGCAATGCTCTCTGACATGACAGTGACAATAGGAGTTTTGTCCTCATTAGTTTTCCCAACATAAAGACTTCCAGCTCTGCCCAGCCCTTATTGCCTGTCAGTAGGAACAGACTTCAACAACACCCCACTGCTCTGCAACAAGCTGGTGCTGTCGCGGTGATTTGAGGAGCGAGGACACCCTTCTCCCTGCTGTCCCCAGCCGCACTGATGCAGGGCTGGACGAGCCCTGAGTGTACGTCTGTAGCAGGATTTGGCCCCTGTGTGAATGAGTCATTTGTGTGAATTTGACTCCACATCTGGTTTTGGATAGGGGAAGAAGGGAGGGGAAGGCGGTTGCCTTCCCATTTGCTGCTTAGCACAGATCTAAGAGTTATGGCAAGTGTTGTTCTCTTCTGTGGTCATAGCAACTTCCAAATTAATTTTGCTTACTTTTAATCTGAAGTATTTGCAGTTCCCAAATGAGTTGTCCTCTCCAGCACTGATCTCAATTACTTTGTTATGATCAGAGTGTGTGTGGTGGCAGGGGAAGAGGAGGAGCAAATCGTGCCACTGCTTAAAATGTGCTCTGGTCTGGGGGCTATGGCAAGAGGATGATGTTCCTTCCTCTGCAAGGGATGGACTGGGGATTGGGGAATGCCCCTCTTTAAAACATCTTGTTCCTTGAGCAGAACATCTGACAGCGCAGCCACTTCTCTAGCAGAAAATCCAGTTGTGCTATGGTTTCAGGATCACTGTCTCCCTTATTTAAGACTTGGGACATTGAGCTCCCAGGGGACAGAGGAACCCTTTCTCCATCTCTTCCCGCTCCCAAGCTGCCGCTAACAAATGCCTTTGGAGCAGCTGTTGAATGTCCATGGAGAAAAACCGACAGTCTCCCCGAGAAAGGAGACTGATGACACACTTCTCCTGCTTGGGTGCAAGGGGGCTACCATTTTTCCTAATTAGTCATGATGTCTTGCCCATCACAGGAATAAATAGCAAGCTTTCCCTAAGGATGTGAGATGAGAAGCACTATTTATCGTTGCTCTCTGAGGAAGCTGACAACATGACAGGTGAAATATCAGGAATAATTAAGAAAAATAAGGGCTTATGTACTTTATTGCATCAACAGCAGGGATGTATTGCCAGCTCCTCGTGGATTCTCATTGTGTGCCCCCATCCTGACATCATCTGTAAATATTGTATTTTCTCAGAGCTGCACTCTTGTGCTTCTGTAGTGCCTCTCACCCGGGGCCCTTGGCAACTGCTGAACATCCCTGCAGGCACGAGTGCTGCTTATTGTTCCCTTTTAGCCGCTTAAATGAAACAAAGGTGCTTGCTTGGTGACTCAGTGATGGCTTCAATCCGCAGTCCGGCAGTCCTGGTTCTCAGCTGCCTGCTGAGCTGCTGGAAAACACCACCTCCTCCTCACCCTTGATCCTGCTTCTGCTTCTCTGTCCCTGTTTCTCTGACCACTGTCTTTGCAGCAAAGCCAGGAGCTCCTTTTTTTTTTTTTTTTCTTGGAATAGTCTTTGCTTCCACACAGTGTTCATGAATTTTTCACTTAATAGTCCTGGGTTTGCTTTGTGCCACTGAGCTTTCCCGGAGATATGAACATGTTGGGTAACAAATGTGTGTGTTTAGTAAATACTATTTTCCAGCGAGCTCTTTGTCTGGGAGAGAGGAAGGAGAAATCACTAACCTGCGTATGAGCAGAGGACTTATGGATTTTAGACTGAACCTTTTTACAAATTGTTGACTTCAGAAAAGTGGCTGGGAAGCAGATCCCTCTGAGACAGGCGCTCTGGGAAGGCTACGGCTGCCCTTACCACTTACGAACCAATGCATCTTTTTTCTGTCTGGTAGTGAAAGCTCTTGGCTGCATTAGGGAGAGCATCCACTGACTTTGAACTGCAGCTTTTTGCACCATCCCTCCAGAAATCGATGGCGAGTGACGGCCCAGAGCTGGGGGAGCGGGGCTGGGGGGGAGCAGCTCCCAGGACCTGGTTCCCATTAAGCGTGAGCCGTGCCCCTGGGGTGCTCCCTGCTCCTCTCGGGCTGAGGCCACGCTCCCGTGCCTGGCTGAATATTAAGTTAAAGCTGCAGCCCGCCTGCGTTAGGAAGATCTGTTTGCTTATGAGGCAGGACAGCTGGAGAGCTCAGAAACTGTATCTATTCAAACAATGTGAAAATCTGATTACAGCAAGTGTCACTGGGCATCACTTAACTCTTCCTCTGCAGCCCTGGCTTTGGCTGACAAGCATAATAGATCTCTTGGATACATCTTGTGCTGAAATAAAATGCCTGGTCAAAAGTGCTTAAAATCCTTCAAGTTTAGAGTTTGCTAATCATGTCTCTCATTTGTTGGCTCAATGTGATTTTCGGGCTGTCCGTCCTACATTAAGCCTCATTAAGATTGTGTAGCAGTGTTCATAAATGCGGTCAGTAAAATGTGTCTTTTTTTAGGCACTTAGGAGAAAAGAAATTGTATGTCACAGTCCTCATCTTGTCCCCTTTGACCATATGCTGTAAGTGCTCATTGGAACTTTTTAAGAGGCTTTTGAAAGAGATCTTTTGTTAGAGGGGGAGGAGAAAGCTAGCAGCAAACAACTCCTGAACTGGGAAATGCTGCTCCTGGGGCACTTATATTTAGCTCACTTGCAGCAGTGTCCCTTCAATTTATACTTACACTTTTGTTCCTTTTAACTACCAGCACTGAGGGTCTAAAAGAGAGACACCAGCCAGGGATAGGCAGTTTCTCCTTGTGGAGGTGAAGGTATTTTTAACACAATGCCCAAGAAAAAAGAATTTGTTTCCTCCAACATTCAGTCAAAATCAGTGCTGTGAAGGATCTCTCCTGGCAAGCAAAGCCTGTGCACTCCTGTCCACAAAAGCATCACATGCAGTAATGGAAGCAAAATCAAATACAAAAGCTGGAGAGGTGTACTGGAAAACAAAGGTAGAAAGAAGTTCATCCCTGCTCGGTGGCCTGTGATGACTCACTCCTGAGGCTAAGCACTGCGAGGGAGGCAGGCAAGCCACCCACATTAATTCAAAATATGCAGGGTGGCCGGAATCCCAGCCCAGCAAAAAGAGAAGATGGGGTTGCAACGAGAGCCAGGTCTCTGCCAAAATGAGGACTGGTTTTTGTTCCTTTAAATATTTATAGAGTGCTGTAGTACCTTGTGCTACAGCCCGCGTTCCCGGAGGCTTTGGAGTAGGAAAAATGTCCAGAGCAGACTCTGCTGGCTAGCAGTACTGCTGTGAGATGCTGCTTTGGAGCCTGTCCTTGGGGACTTTTCATCTCCCGTTTGATTTACGGACCAAGCAGCCCCAGGGCATGAGTGCAGAAGCGTGAATCTGCTTCAGCTGTGGCTGGATCCAAAAAATAGGTATTTCATGCCCTATGCCAGAGAAGTACGTTGTCTTGGGAGAGGTGTCCTGCTGGCCCAGCAGATAAGGAGCAAGGCAAAGGTGGGGAAGAAGCTGTTAAAAATAAGCAGTGGCTTCAAGACAGACTGAAACAGGCCAGATTTCATGAAATGGCTTACTCGTAGCCATGGTATGGTTCCTTTTGTTCTGCCAAAGAACCTGGGGCTCTGTTACTGGGCCTGGCTGCTCGCTGTGAGCTGCAGGGCAGGAGCAGGGCTCTCAGGGTGAGTGGTGTGTGTTCGTCACACGTCCCCTGCTCATTGCCTTGCACCGTTGGTGCTGTGATCTGGGAACGTCCTCACAGCCTGCCCATCCTGCCAAGCACAGCCCTTCCTTCCCCTTTGCTGTCGTTAACGTGTTTGCTTTTGGTAGCTGGCTGCTAACAAGTCAGACAAGTCTTGGGTTTAAATGTGTGATTCCTCAATTCTCCCAGCAAATAAGCCAAGATAAAACCCTGACCTTTGAAGCCACTTGTAATTTAATACAGCTTAAGTAGTAAACATTGAACAGTTGCAAAGGAATATGATCAAAGCCATTGATTTCTTTGTAGTGACATAGTGACTTTCTGAATAATTCCCAATAATGAGAAAATCTGAGAAAATTGAAACCTGTTTGTAGATATTATAAGCCTAAATGATCAAATAAATAATTAGCAAGCTACTCATTTAAGCTCTGCATACAAGAAAGCAAGAAAATCCTTAAATGCCGCTAAAATACTAGACTTCGCATCTTTTGGGGGCAAAATAGAAAAAAATCACCCCAAAAATATTACTGTTTCTGCTTGGTAGCAGTGTCGGTTTCCAGATGGTTAATGCTGATCAGAGTTCCCATGGGGCTGCTGGGGGCTACGTGGAGGATGAGGTGCACAAGGGTGGGAAAAGGCAGCATGGAGGTGTGAAGCATCACTGCTCAGCTCCTGGGCCTGCCTCTGCCACTGCAAAGTTGCAGTAGCAATAGTTACCTGACCCTTTGGTACAGTCAGTGTGGAAAGCAAAAGTCAGCACAACACTAATGGTAAGCGGTGCTCTTGGAAATATTTCTTCCTGCATCCTAGGAGAAGAGGTATTTGAATATTTGTTACAGAACTTAACTGCAGTTGAATTCATTTAGCATGGGCTGTCTGTGATGCCCCGGTAGAGGACATTTTAAAGCACCGTTAGTGTCGTGCTGGTTCCTTCTTTGCATTTGGAAAGGACTAAACTTGCTGGTGAATGGGCTTGAAGAAACAGGAGCGATTTGTGGGCGCATCCAGCATGGCTCCTCCTGCCTGCTGGGGTGCAAGCGGCTGTGCTGCCGGCTTTGTTCTCCCCAGCCAGCTGTACAAACACGGTGCTTAACCCTGCAGAGAAAACCTTTACCCTGTGTCCCGACCCTGTCCTCTGAAGTACACCTCACACTTACTGCACTTCTGCCGGAGGAAATCAGCTCTTATTTGCATTGCTGGCTTCTGCCGTCATCCATAATCAAATCTTCATTTTTATTAAGAAGAATGAATGCCCTAGGGTCCTGCCTGAGTGCCCGCTCCCCTCCTTGCTGCAGTGGGTCCTGCTCC
This sequence comes from Aythya fuligula, assembly GCF_009819795.1. Lineage (NCBI taxonomy): Eukaryota > Metazoa > Chordata > Aves > Anseriformes > Anatidae > Aythya > Aythya fuligula. Next base: position 6,196,040 of record NC_045580.1, on the reverse strand, counting down.
TAGGTTTAAGCCAGAACGCTGGGCCTGGTCTCACCCAGGAAGCGTAACTAAAAATTGCTTCTGTTGTAAGCTCTGTCAGCTCTGGGGGAATGACTTTTCCTTGCTTCTTCCTTGCCCTGGAAACAGAGGGCAGACAGTGTTAAATGTTGTGGTTGTGCACCGTGTGGTACGATGCTCTGAAACGCTGCCGTCGTGACAGCCACAGGAATTTAGTGGTTCTTGTGAGTTATTTACTGGTGGGGAAGAAAGCAGCATTTCTGGTTTGTGTTGCACACAAAATGCCTACCTGATTACGGGTTTCCAGACTTCCAGAGATGCCTTCCCCAACAGGCATGTTCAGCAGGATGCTTGCCTACCCCCTGCAGAGACACCCTGCTCTCAAAAGTCAGACTCGTCTGGGTTTTCATACGCAGTCCTGTTGGCTTTCAGATGTCAGTATTTCAGTTTTGTCTTGTGGCTGCTGTTCAAAGAAGAAAAATAGGGTGGCCAAAAATCCGGATGCAGCAGATAATGCTGACAGTCACACCAGGGCAGTTCTGCCTCTCAGGGCAGGAAGCCACCATTTATTGCTAATGCCAGGACGAGGCTCAAAGTGGATGTCCTCGAAACACAGCCGCGCTCTTCCCCAGCCCTTCAGACAGAAATGAAAAGGCTTTCATGTTCTGCGGGGGTGGAGAGCACAATTTGTGGTGACCTGTCTCTGGCTGGTATTTGAAAGGTCACTTTGAGTACGACACTCTCTGAGCCCATTGATTTGGGGAGGAAAAAAAAAAAAAAAAAAAAAAAGCCCCAGCCCTGTACAGAAGGGAAAAGCGGGGGAGAGGAAGCGAAAATAGAACTGGCCACAGCCATTGTTTAAAACTAACAAAGAGCCACTGAAAGGCTCCGCTCGCTGTCAATAGCCCAGGCGAGGGCGGCCGCTGGGCAGGCGGCTGGGGCCGGGCTGTGCGGGCACTGGAGCCTCCGCTCAGCTCCTGTGGTTGGTGGCAAACGCCTGCAGGAGCTGGGGCTGTGGGGAGGCCTGGCAGTGTGCAGAGGGCTTGGATGGACCATCAGCTCCCTCCTGGCAGCGAGGGGTGGGTGCCCAAAGCCCCGTCAGAGAATGTGTGCATCCAGCTGGGCATGCCTCGCAGGGGCTGCTGCTGATGGTGCAGGAGCTCCAGGAGCAGGCATGTTGGGTCCCTACAAACCAAAATGTAGCCTGGAAGGGGCTTCACCCCACAACCACAGTTGGATCATTACCTTGGAAGCAGCCGAGGCCAGGAAAGAAACGATTTGCCCTAAAGAGCTCAGCCAACTGTCAGCTGTTTGGTGAGCATTAGTGAATAATAAGGAGAAAGAGCAGCATTAGCCCTGCATCCATGCAGTAATCTGTCATACAACAAGGAAAGTATTGGCACGTTGTCATGTTTCAAACACTGCTAATCAATGTCTCATAGAAAAAAAAAAAAAATCACCCTGAATGCACCCAGCGGCACGGTGCTGGCTGCGCAGCTGGAAGCTGGCAGGGGTCAGGGGCAGGGGGACAGATGCCCCCTGCCTCTTGAGGGCAAGGGGCTGGGGACAGCAGGCAAGGTGAGGACCCTGGGCTCTCCCTGAGCTCTTAGTGCTTGTAGAGCACACGTAGCTGCAATTTTAGGAAGGCTAGCAGAAGATCAAGCAGTAAGTTTTTAGCTAGAGTCATGCTGAAGGGTTAGCTTGTTATCTGCATAGTGGTTAAATCCCAGGAAGAGCCTCTTATTTCGGGATGTAGGTGATCTACTTTCTCCCTGAGCATCGTGGCTGGTGTTTAGAAGGGTGCACAAAGTCACATCAAATAACAAACTGGTCTTTGTCAGAGGTTACGGGCCTTGCACAGGGAATAGATGGAGTGAGTTGAGGGGAACTGTGGTGGATGGTCACAAGAAGGGAAAGTTTCAGTGCCTGAGACCCAGATTCAATTTGTTGTATTGTCTTACCTTCTGTGTGGGACTGGATAAATTAATCTCTAGCTCAGTGCCCTGCCTGGAAAATGGGGATAATAGCATCTCGGAGTTGCTCTGTGGGTGGTAAATGTGTATGAAAGACACAGGACGCTCTAATGCTACCATCCTGGGAACAGTTTGAGTGCAGTAGACAGGAGAAGCCTAGCAACTGCTATCTCAGTCACTTGTGTCTCCCATAATTAATTACAATATGTAGTGGTAGACATTTGAGTGGTTGAGAGGGGAAAGGGAAAGACTCAAACTTGTAACTGGATTTCTGGAGTCAGGAGGGAAAAATTGAATTTTGCCCTGCAAAAAGGATGCGAGGGAAAAACAGAAGGGAGGAGACAGCATCTCCTGGCTCGAGTGTGTGGAAAGAGAATAATCAAGGTGCAAAGGTGATGCTTTTAGGTAGGTAGGTATCTTGGAAAATGGCATTTTCTTATTGACGTATCTGGGGAGAGACTAAAAGGGTTTTGCCAGTTAGCGATGGGAACCTTTTCTGCTGCAGGCACAAACCCAGAGGGGGTCCCAGGCAGTGGGATGTGCCTGGAAAGGCAAAGTTCTGCATTGACAGAAAAGGATTTAGCAAAATCACTTAATGGATTTATCCTTCTAATTTCCCTGAGCTCTTCCAAGCTCTGGATATAAGCAATGAGGGCAAGTTTATGCACTGATTATAGAAGTGATGGATCTAAAGAAAAAGAAGAGGTTTGAAGGGTTGAAATTTACTGCAAAGTCTGGCCCAGGAATGACCCCCTTTCTCCTCCTTTGAATTTTTTCATCTTGTGCAGAAAAATGCAGCTGGTCAGCTTGACAAGTGGAAACTGTAGCTTTGTCATTAATGTGCAATGCTGAAACAATGATGTATGGCTGGCAATAGATCATGTTGGGTTTCCGCAGAGCAGGGAAGACTAAGGCATGAGACTAATTCATGATGCATGAACGCATTGATCTTCCTGGCTCTGAAAATACAATGTAATGAACCCCCGCTAACACATCATTTTTATGCCACTGCACCTCACTAATATCTAATGATTTCACCTTGCTCTGAGATAAAACATAATTGTATGGGAGTTCCAGCTTTGTTCTTCAATATCTGAGTAGAGTTAACGAATTATGTTTTGCTCTGTAGCTATCGGCAAGTTGGGACAAGCTTACAAAAAATGCAATTATTGGGCTAAGATGCATGCCTAAAGCACTGTGTCTGTGTGTAATACTGTGTGTGTATACATACGTGTATGTGTGTACACATCTGCTGGGGCATATGTGAGAATATACACCACTTATGCATGTGCCTACTAGTAAACGAAGTAGTTAAAAAAATGGAATTGTAAAGATGTTGAGAAGCAGGTGTCCAGGCTTAGGGATTTCTGGATTTCATCCATCCCACTGGTGCTCAGAAAATGGCAGTAACTTAGAGATGGAGGCTGCCCCGTAAATGTTGTTGTTTGCAGCATTCCAGCTGGTGATTTGAAAGCACAACAATCATTTCTTCCAAAGTCCACAATCCTTTTGAAGACCAACCTGCCACAGTTCGCCCTTGCAAAGCGCCAGGCAGCTAGTTTCTTCCCCAGCCAGGCAAAGCATTTTTCTGAAGAAAATAGGTTTGAGTTCCTTTTGATAATTTTAAATGCTAACACACTCCTCAGTTGTTTGTACTTCACCTAAATGAAGCTGGTTTTTTTTTGTTGGTGGTGGTGTTTTCGTTTTCTTTTTTTTTTTTTTTTTTTTTTTTTTTCCTGCTTACTGTCTGTCCATAACCAAATGCTCTCTCTCTCTCCCAAATCATTCTGCACGTCCTGGTTTGAGGGGTTGGTAGCAGGGACTTTTCCTCCTCAGCCCGCCCGAGCCGAGGTGTGCGGTCGGGGAGCGAGATGGCGTGGATCAGTGGTGGGGACGCTTCTGACCGCATCAGTCCTGGGCTGTCAAAACCTCGACAGCAGCAAGGCTGTCTGGGGACTGCTGCGGATTGCCCTGGCTGGCAGCGGTTTGTCTTGCCATATTATCTGTAGTCACCTGTCTTCTCTTGTTTTATTTAGTGATTGGAAGCTCTTTTGGGGGTGAGCAAGTGGTAAACTCCTGTTTGTTGTACATCATCTGCTGCAGTTGGGGTCCTGGCCCCTGACTGTGGCTTTTAAGTAGGATTGCAGTACAAAAAATGAGCAAGAGCTAGTAAATGTGAGTTGAAGGTGAAGATGTTTGTGGATTCTTCAAAGGAAAACCCTACTGTTACAAAATAAGTCAATGGAAATCTAACCATTCTTGACAGTGAAAGCTGAAGTAATGTTGTACCTAATTTGAAATTCCCTCTAGGCTGAGTAAGACTTTTCCTTTCATGTGTGATGTTTGTATCCCTTCTGGGAGCCCTTTCCTCTGTACCATGGTTGGTTACATGTGGTGTTGACAGATGATTAAGACATGAAGTCTCTTAAATCAGAGGAACAGTCAAAGTTTTGCATTGTGTGCTCAGGTGTTTACCCACAGCATTTTAATCATTTCAGGCTGGCTTTGAGGTTTTGGACTTGCTGCCTCTTGCATCTTTAGGTGTCCACAGCAAATGAGATGCTGAAGGGAACAACAAACCCCAGTCGTACAAGCAGGATACCGGAGGGGAGAGCAGTCCCTTAGGGGTAGCGATGCAGTTGGAGTGCGTGATCTTACTGGTGCATCTGGTTTCCAGCTTCTGTGCTACTCTGCTTGTCACCTCCTCAAAGGAAAACTTCGAAGTTTAGGAAACTGCAATTTCTGCTCTGCAAAACTGTGCCTCTGCATGTTTTTGAATGTTTCCAAAACACGAGGGTTAGACAGCAATGCCGCAGTGGGCTCGTGTTCTGACGCCTTGTCACACGAGCCCACGCTGGGTTTTTGGGTATTCGGGTGGGGCAGACAACACCCATGAGTCATCTTGCTGCGGAGAAGATATGGCTTTTGATGTGATCAAAGGGGCTTTTTTTTTTTTTTTTTCTTTTTCCTTTTCTTTCCCCAGCTGCATGTAACAAAAAACCCCACAGCCTGCCACACGGCGATGTCTGTCTGGAGCCGGCTGCTGCTGGAGCCTCCCCAGCCCATGCCTCCCCGCAGCCGGGCGCTCAGATCGAGCTGTCCTCATGTGGGGACAGCAGCTCCCCCAGGGGATGGAGGACGTGAGCATCACAGGGGATGAGGAGAAGTGCCCGCCAGGACTCCATTAGCTCTGACGCCTTCTCTTTATGACAGACCTGTAGCTTCCCTCGGCACTTATTTTGATGGCTTGCTTTCTCCCCCCATCCCCATGATCTCCATGTCTTGACTTTTGCAGGCACTTTTCTCCTATAAGAATATTAAGCATATTTAAAAAACACTTAAATGCTAATGTGAAACCTGAAAAGAGGATGTCAAATGCAAGAGACACTCCGAAGACATGATGTCTCTGTAGAAGGATTTGACCCTGGTAATCTAATTTGCTTTACATTTCAAATGATACTTCATTCTCTTATTATAAGGCTCTGTGTCATTGGCTCATAAAGATTACAATTTCTTGTCTCCCAATTGTAATAAATCCAATTCAAGCACCCTCTTGATTTGAAATTTGTCACAACAACATGCGGAGGGCACAGTTCCTGAGTTTTATGGTGAGGGTGCATTAGACTCATCTGCAGAAAAGATGACGCAAGACTGTAAAATGATTCGTCCTTCTTTCTCAATTGGATCTATGATAAAAAAAAAAAAAAAATCTAAATTATAGCTTATTCCTTATTATCCAACAGTAAAAAGGCTAGACCGGCAGGGGAGCCAGACTGGCTAGATTTTTTTGTGCGTTATTGTTACACTAGGGAATAATCTGGTTTCTTTAAAACCATCTGAAAATATTTCATCTTGCTTCAGCAGACTTGGGGGCTTAACCTTTCTGCTTATAATTATTGGAGATGATAGAAAACCAATCAGTATTTTGTGCATGTATCTTATCAGGCACTAAATAATATAGTCACAGTGGCTGATGCATGGCTGCTTTGTACCAACACATAATCCTGTTGACCAGATGAAGCCCTGTCGTAATGGATGGGCAGAAATAAGGCGTTCAGTTCACATGAAGTTTTGTATTTGTGCTGTTAGCGTCCAGGTACTATGGCTGTGGAGAGCTTGAGCTTTGCTAGGTGCTGTGCTGCTCACAAAGTGATTTTTTTGGTCCATATCCATGGTGTTTGTTTCAGTGACAGAGGTGTGCTAGCTGTTTTACAGCGCGTTCTTTGTTCCAGATTATGTCTGTAGGAGAATGTGTATGTAAACATTGAACCCAGGTATGCCTCGGCAGATGTTGATGAAGGTGTGGTGCAGATCCCAGCCTCACAGCCGAGCATGAACTTCGCTCTTCACGTGCTGCCAGGCACCTGCGTAGCTGGGATAAGCTCTCATCTTTTTTCATTCTGCCTCTGATCTGCACTCGGTTTTCCCCGTGGCGTGCTCCTGGCCATTTTTCCTTCAGGAACTTATTTTATGCCCTGCTTTGCAATGGCTGAACACGAGCACAAGCTATGCCAAGGCTTAATGAACCCTCCTGGAAGGAGAAGCTGGCAGTCGGGGGCGTCTCTGACAATGCTGCTGAGATGAGGGAGGGGGGAATGCTTACCGGCCTGTGCTCCGTGCCGCTGATGTACAAACATGTGCTTTGTTGAAGTGGGGAGCTGAGCTGCCTCCCGAGTTTTAACACCCAGTAGGGCTCCAGGGTTTCATGTGGCAGCTGCCTAGCTGATAAATATAGCTGACACACATCTCGAGCTAGAAATGCAACTACCCTCCGCCTGCCACCGCACTGTGCAAAGCCTCTCTCGTGTCTTGCTTGGCATCAGGCATTGGCTTGCTCCAAACGGCTTTTGTGTGAAGCTTAAAGCAGGCATCTCTCCCCCGCTTCGCATTGGAAACTTGAAATACTTTGCAGGGGAGCAGCACAGACCAAGGCTAGCTGGGCTGCTTTTCCCCTTGCCGAACCGAGAATAGAGCGCGACAACAGTTGCCTCCCACGGTCCTGGGCTGCCGTTTCATTTCCTGCCTGTATGCATCAATGACAAGATTGTCTGGAGTGGAAGGGAAATTCCTTTAATGAAAGCCACGGTGCACCTTTCCAGCCTCTTTCCGGTGTGTAGAAGCAATCTTAAATCCCTGAAAGTAGACCGCCTGCCCTTTGTAACTTGGCTCGGTGAGCCCTTGCCTTGGTGACAGTGCCTCCAGGTGCCAAGTTGCTGCCGAAAGGGAGAGGTGGCGTGCTGCAGATCCAGGCTTGGGTTGCTCTAGTTTGCTGCGTGCACAGGAGAGCAGAGGAGCTAGGGAGGTGACAGCAGTGCACCTGGTTATCAGCCATCGGTGGCACGAAAACGCTTTTTTTTGGACCGTCTCAAATAAACACATGCAAGAGATTTTTGCTTGGAGAGAACTTTTGTACTTTTAGTGGCTGTTGCTCCTTAGGGTTTTTTTTTTTTGTTTTCTTTTTTAACAAAGGTTTTAGCCAAGCAAAAAATCCCATCTGTACAGCTTTTTTATTAAAAGATAAAAAAGGAGAAGTTCATAGGAGTTAGCATTAAGTCACGGTCCGTAGCAATCTAAGGTATTCACTGGCTGGGGACTCTCTCTGTTTATTTCAAATACCCCTTTATCATTTTGTTGAAAGAGCGGTGTTCTCTGTAAAGCTCTGCCAATTGAAAAAAGAATCAGATAATGAAGACTGATGCTGCACTGATGACAGCCCTTCAGATCCTCAATAGGATTTCTCCAAAATCAAAAGACTTTTTTGTTTTATTGTCACACTTGTGGCTTAAAAAATAATTAAATTTAATCTTCTAGGTCTCGAACGAAAATGAAAATTTAAAAACAGGCCCCCCACATGCAGGAAAAGGACAAAGCAAATGCAAATATCCAGTAGGTGTTAAAGAAAATTTTGTAAATTATAAATGAAAATATCGTATTTACAGTGGGTGCTGAGCATATGCGCTTTACAAAGACTACATTATTGCTCTCAGCAAGTGTGACTGGTCTTTGTGTGTGCCTGCAGTGTTTGTCGCAAGGGAATTAAAGTCAACGTATTTATACACTTGTATAAATGTTGCTTTCATTTACTGGTTTGGCACCAGTTGTTTTTGAATCCTTTGGAAATGTACTGTCTTTTCCATGTAAATGCCACTCCAGCAAAATACTTAGACATGTATGTGACTGCACAGAAACATGCAGGGTGCACACGCTGCAAGTTGAGCCTCTGCTTAGATATTTGCTGAAGTGGAGCTGCTGTTTCCTTCCCTGCAAGAAGGAAAGGCTCTCCAGACTGCCAGCAGGCTGTGTTTGGTACCGTATTAGCTACCTCCAAGAAGCTGTGAATGCTGCAGCGAAATGTGGCAGCTGTTCCTCAGTGCTCATGAACAGGGAGCTCCAACAACCCTTACCTGAAACACAGCGGTGTTAGAGGGGCATTTTTTGCCTTCAGCTCTGTGCTAGCTGCCTGTTGTGTCATCCCAGCAGGTCAGTGCACTGCTGCAACTTGGCTAATTTGGTTTTCCCGTCTGCAGAGGGGCTGTGGTGCCACATGCACCTCCAGCGTGCCACGAGGTTGGGGGGTCACCTGCCCGGCAGTGCGGGACATAGCTGCCTGTTGTGGCACAGCAGCCTGCTCAACCTTTCTCTGTATTCCACTCTCCAATGTCAGGCTGTAACTGATTAGGACCAAACCAGGCATTTTCCCCTAAAAGTGTCCCCACCAGCAACTAACGCTCCCCCCTGCCCTGCTGGGGAGATGCCGGCTGCTCCGTGGGCACGCGTCCTTGTGTGCTGCTGGGCTGGGATGAGATAAAGTTCTCCTCTCCTCTGTGGTGATGGCAGCAGTAGTTCTGCTTTGTATTTTGGCATCTGTTTTATACCTTTTAAATTTTTGAACAAATTTGTTGTTGATCGCAGTGGGAGCCAGATAAATAAAATATATCGGGAGATATTTGTACTGTAACTAAAGCACTGAATTTCTATAGGGAGAGCGTAGCAAATGACAACTTTGTCACAGTACGTGGAAGAGTGGAAATTAGGCTTTGCATTTTTACCCGATCTTTAAGCAGGCTGAACTCAGTGCTTCCTTCTGGGGACAGGTAAAGGGAGATGCTCGGAGGCCCCGGCGGGGAGCCAGTCTAGCTGGGGGAAGCATGCAACAGTTCCTTCAGATGAGCTGTTAAATCTGAAATGCTATAACTTAGTTAATCCTTTCCTGGATTCCTTTTGACAAACTCCTAAATTTTCAAAGAGTTACACAGGATTTAGCCCCATGCCAGCTTTAATGTGAATTGTGTGGCTAAAATTCCATGCAGTTCTTTGAAAATTTCAGAGCCGGTGCTTTTCACAAGATCGACAACTGTTTTATTTCTCTTGACAGAGTATGTGGAGTGAACAAACACTGCCATTTGTAGAGAAATCTTTTTGGTCTCTCAGTCTCTATAGCACCTTTAATCTGAGACTCAAAGAGCTGTGTAAGAATGGAAAGTCCCACAGTACCTGCAAAAGTTAAATGCAGTGTGCATTACCTTCATTTTCTAGAGCGGAAAACTTGGGCTTTTTTAGGTTATCTTTTTCCCTTCTTAGATTCACACAGTAAGCGAATGGCAGTGCTGGAGGACAAGACGGAAAGCCACTTTGGCTAGCGAGTAATCTTGGTTCACCAGCCTTTGCGAAAGTAAAGGACAGAAACCATCAGTTGTCTGCATTTATTTATGAAGTGGCCGTAGTTAACATCAGCTGCTTCAAATCAGTTGGAAGCCAGGTGAGGCTGAACCCTCCAACCCCATTCCCTGTAGCAGCCACAGAGGCAGTACCAGTGATCTGCACTGGAGCTGCTTCCATCTCTAGCCTGATGTCTCGCCAATTTCTATTCATCCAAAGAGCCAGGGCTTGCTTACGCTACCAAGTTTCATTCAAGGCATCTCAAAACATTGCCCAAAGTTGGGTCCAAAGCTCGTATGATAAGAAGGTAAAGCACAACTAATGTGTCTCATTCTTTCTGCTCCTCTTGTCTTATGCGCGTGTTTGAAACAGGGGGTTTGGCTCTTTCTCCAGAAGTATGCCACAGATTGCAATTCTCATTTTTAAGTTTATTTCTGCTCTTGACTTAAAAACTGAATTAACAAACAATTGATTATCAGTTTTAAAATGCAAAAACACCATCTGGTCTTTGAGATGTGCTAAATTGCTGGGGGGCGGGAGGGGCAGGAATGATGAATCTGAAGGATTGCCACAAGTGGCACAGGAAAGGTTCCTGTGCGAAATTCCTGCTGCTCGTAACCCCTACCACCCAGAGACGAGATCTGAAACGTGATCCTCCACCCGCATACCTCTGAAGCTCAGAGGGGCTTTGGTTACGGGGTGCTGCAGCATTTCTGCCCACAACACCAATGTGCACAGCATCCCCACGCTATGCAACGAGGGAAAACCAAAGCACCTCGCTGGGGGCAGCTGGGGGCTGTGCTACACCAGCTCAGCCGTGCAAGGGGGACCCCAAAGCAGCCAAAGCAGCAGGGAGCAGGGGCTGTTCCCTCTGGTGCTTTGCTACCCCGGGCCCCCAGGTTCTCCCTGGTGCCACGTGCCGCACGGATGCCGACAGGCCTTCACAACCCAGAGGGCCGTAGCCTGAGCTCAGCCTCGCTTCTGGAGCAGGAACAGACTGGTTTTTCCATCGTTCTGTGGCTCCTGGCTGCCTCCCATGAGAGACAGGTCACAGCGAGTCTCAAGAATGAGTGGCTGCTTGTCAGTGGGATGTGTCACTTTGGGAGCAACCTTGTCATGTAATGCCAACAATTATATCAGCTATATTTGTGGGTCAGGTCAACCTTCATCAGACCTTTCTCTCCTCTCCCCTTTCCTTGCTCCTGCTACCACTCCCATATTAGCGAGCTGCTGTCTCTTGCTGCCTGCAAGTTGAGCCCTCGCTGATTTAATACAGCTTTCAATCACTGCCAATGGGGCTCACGCTTCAATATCATAACTGCTAAACACACTGTGACAAATAATCTGAGGCTAAGCTTCCAGGACAGAGGAAATCGTTTTCCTCTTGAAATTAAAGTTGATGCATAATGGAATGCAATAAGATGTTTCCAGCAGGAACACAGCCAGTTTTAGTGCATCTCGAGTCCCTTTTTGTCTGCTGAACGAGACGTTGCAGGTTACGGAAGTCATTTCCTAGAGTTCAGGATTTGCAATTTGCATTCTATAATCTCCCGGTCATTTAGCAGCAGATAATTTGTCATGGTTTGTTTTAGCTGTTGTGATATTGATATTTATTATGCAAATTGTATTTCCTACTACTTATTGTTCTGCACCCTATGAATACTTAAATTATTATAAACCTTTTTACTTAATATGGGTTGTCTTCCAATTTGATGTTTGAGCAGCAGTAGGTCATAATGCACAATATTGTACAAAGGGGTCTAAAACATGTAATTAAAAATAGACAAACAAGATAATCTGGTGCCTGATGACACAGAGGCAAATGGAGCAGCTATGCAAAGTCTCTCAAGCCCAAGCTGTTTACCAGTGCTAAAGTCCTTCTGGAGGGAAGGGAATTTAGCGTCGTGGACAAAGACAAACGCTTCCTTCTAAACTGGAGGATAAATCCGGCTTAGTCGCACAATCGTGATGAGCAGGGTAGCCTGAAACTCCGCGTACGTGGCACTTGCCATCTCTCCAGGGCGAAGATGCTTGGCAGCTCGGGAGGGGCACGGGGCACCGCTCCGGGGTGGGGGCAGCCTGCGGGTGGGGGCTCCCCCCAGCCCTGCGCTGGGACCCAACGCCCGCCCGGAGCCGTTTCAGCTGCGGGCTCAGCAGGGACGTGCTGATAAAGTTGGGCTGACAACTCACCTGCGCCCAGCTTAGCGCGGAATAACCCTGCTAGCGGCGGCAGCACCACCCGACGGCCCCTCCGCCCCCCCCCCCCCCGGCATTGCCCGTGCAGGCCCACGGTGCTTCAGGATCGGAGGCTGGGGCCCGGCTCCCCTTCCCCGGTCGCTCCGAGCCCGCTGCCGGCTCCCAGCTGCCCGCTGCGGGGTGCCGAGACCCCCGGGTGGGCGGCCGTCGGGTACCGGGTACCGGGCAGGGGGAAGCGGGTGCCGGGGCTGCCGGTCCGGGGGCTGCCGCCGGGCTCGCTCCGTGCTCGCCGGGGCTCGCCCGGCCTCGCCGCGCCTCTCCCGCGGCCGCTGGGAGGCTCAACATCGCCTCCAGCGGCCCGGCTGCCGGCTCCGGCCGCGGCGGCCCCCGGGGGGGGCGCGGGTGGGCGACACGCGGCGGGGCGGGGCTGCGACACGCGTGGGGTGCGCGACGCGTGGGGTCGGCGAGGGTGGGCGGCCGCGGAGAAGGGCTCCCACGCGTGTCGCGGCCCCACCCACGCGTGTCGCGACACCCCCACGCACATCGCGACACCCCCACGCGTGTCGCGAGCGGCGCCGCCCACGCCCCACCGCTGCTTTCCCTTCCCATCCCCGAAGCGGAGCGAAGGTGGGGGCTCCCGCCCTCCTCCCGTTTTTCCGCCGCCCGGGGGGGGGGGGCGCACCGGGCCGCGTCCCCCCCCCCCCCCCCCTCTTCCCTTCGGCCCCCCCCGTCGGGGCGGAGCGAGGCCGTGGCGCTGCCCCTCCCCGCGCCGTGACGCGGCCGCATCTCATTAGCGGTGCGCGCGGTCGCTAGGTGCCGGCCGGGGCGCAGAGCCGAGCAGGTGCCGGCGATGGCGGCTCGCGCCCAGCCCCGCGGCCCCGCGCCCCGCCGCGCCCCCCCGGGCCGCCTCCTGCCGCTGCCGCCGCTGCTGCTGCTGCTCTCGGCCGCCGCCGTCATCCCCAGAGGTAGGGCGCTGCACCGGACCCCCCCCCCTTATCCCCCCCTTTATCCTCCCCACCAACAAAACCCCCCGGGGCTGGACCCGGCGCGCACCGTCCGCGGGGGGGCGCCGCGGGGCTGCGGGGCGGGTGGGGGGCAGCGGGCGCCCCGTCGGTCCGTCTGTCCGTCTGTTCGTCCGTCCAGCGAGAGTGGGGGGGGGGAGCGGCGCCGTGCGGAGGCTCCCGCTGGGTGCGGGCGGTGCCCGCGGAGCCCCCCCCCCCGGGGCTCGGAGCGGTGGTGGCGGCGCCCCCGGGGCTGCCCGCTCCGCCGGGGGGCGTTGGGCGGCGCGGGGCGGGCGCGGCGGCGGCGGCTCGGTGCCGGTTTCCATGGCAGCGGCTGCTGGCCGCGGGGGGGGCTCGCCGGGCGGCCGCCGACCTGTTGGCAGCGGCGTGCAACTCCGTCTGTCCGTCCTTCCTTCCCTCCGTCTGTCTGTCTGTCCGCCCCGTCCCGGCGGCTTTGGGCTGAGCGGGCGGCACCGGAGCGGGGCTGCCCCGGAGCCCCGAGCCCCCGCTGCCCCAGGGGAAGCCCAGCCCGACCCGGTCCGACCCGGTCCTTTGCAGCAGGGCCGTGCCGGTGCCCGTCGGGGCAGCCCGTCGGGGCCGCCCGGTGCCCGCACAAGGCTCCATTTAGCGGCTGCCGCGCCGAGCGGAGCTGGCGTGCCTTGCCCGGGACCAGGCGGCGGAACAAGCGAGCCATTGAGCGATCTGTTGCGTTTCGCTGATACGGAGAAGAGGGGAGGGGGGGGGCGAAGGCGCGGGCAGCGCGGCCGAACAAAGAGCTTTATTCACGGCCGCGCTCTGCCCGCTCCCGGCGCCGGGGGCTCAGCCCGACGGGGGGCACCGCTGCGGGCCCCGGGGGTCGACCCCGTCCCCGCGATTTTCTCCGTTCCGGCTGCCCTGCGGCCCCCGGAGCCTGTCGGGGGTGGAAAGGAGCCGTCGGTGGCAGCCCCTTTTTATTAAGAGCTGAGGAAACACTTGTGTCGCTCCGGCACGGCTCGGCAGCAGCCGCCCAGATGTTTATGTGATTAACGCGCTGTCCTCGTAGTTTTTTCGGAGGGCTTGCGCGGAGGTGGGTTTTGTGGGATCCGTGCTCGGTTCAGCTCCACACGCAGGGAATTGTCTGTTGGTCTGACCTGTGGAGAGCTTCCACTTCAACCAGCCTGAAATAAAAACAAAAGCCCTGCTGGGGGATAACTCCGCTCGCTCTTTGTGTTGCCATCCACCACCCAACATCTTCCCTCGCGTTTCAAATCGTTTTTAAGGGCCGCTTTTAGCCAGGGGCTCGTGCGGTGTCACAGCAGCACGAGCCTGGTTGCCGGAGCCCCGCTGGCGGCCGTAGCAGCCCGCTTCAGACCGTTGGAGCAGGAGCCGTTGGGAAGGAACGAGCCGGGGCTGGGTGCTGCAGCTCGATGCCGGTGCCTGACGTGTGCACTCGATGTTTTCCGATAGCGAAAGGCACCGCACGGTACGAACCGAGATGGCGATGCTGTTGGTAGAAGATAACTACCTGGTGATGCCAGCGCTCTGTCGCGAATGAAGGATAACATCCTAAAAGTCCTGCTTTAATGTATTTCAGACAAAACTTCTTAACGCTGAAGACTTCTGGCTTTTTTTTTTTTTTTTTTTTTTTTGATATTTCCTTCCGTTTCTCCCCTGTCTTTTAAAAGCTACTAGTTTGTTAGCTTCAGTACTCCTGGAAGAGAAACCCAGCGGTGTGGCAGTCGGTGTCTGGCAGTGATTGCTGCCCGCTGTCGCCGTGTCTCCGTACCGCTTGCCACGCAAGGAACACCAGCCCCGTGGTGCAGCAGCATCCTGCGAGCTGGAGCGCGCGTTGGAGTCTGCTGCCATCGCTTCCCTGCCCTCCTGGAGCTCGGGTGGTTGGGCTGGCAATAGGCAACGCTAGGGCTCTGTTTAAACCCAGCTGGTACCTGGAGACGAATCCGTGCATTTCTGCAGCACCTTTTGATCTGATCGCGATGCCTTACAGTGAATTAAACTTTGTAACACCCCTGCGAAGTAGGACGAGAGCTGAGGGATGGTTTCGGCTAAGGCTGAGATGCAGTCAGCGCTGGAGCACGGCAGCTGCCTGGCGGCGCACAGCCATGTTGCGCGGCAGTTTAGAAAGAATAACTTCCCAGCCGAAGCCGCGGGAGGCGTTCAGAGGAGCGGTGCCAGCATCGCTCCGAAGCCCAGTTGTGGTGCTGGGTGTGACAGCCACGCTGACACGAGGGTGCTGCGGGTGCGCCTCGGGACAAGCAGCCGTCACAACTGCACGCTGCGGCATCTGCCAACGTGAAACAAGCCCCGAATGCAATAGGCCAGGGGAAGACCTTTGCTCCTTTGTAAATACGGAGTCAGTTTCTAAGGAGCTTTTGTGTGCAAGCAAGACAAAGCTTCTGATCTGCAACGGTTTCGCTGAGACTTGGCTGGGCTCTTGCATTGGAAAATACACTGACGTTCTGGTTGTGTTCTGCATGAAATGCAAACACTTGAGGAAAATTGCAAGGAAGAGGCTGGTAAATAAAGTAATCCATCTGGATTGCAGCTTGGGCTCATTTGTCTTGCATGTAGGCAGTTGGGCACAGGTTTATAAGCACGACAATCTGGCTGAGAAACCACTGCCAAGGAGCCTCCTGTGATTTCCAAGGATGGGAAGCCTCGCGGGGAGTCGGCTCTGCTCTGTGCAGGATCTACACACAAGAGGGGGCAGTTCCTCGCACCTTTGGCCCGATGGACACCTGTTGGGTTTATTACTGGCAGCGCTGGGTGTCACGATATGCACTGGACGTCGCGATATGCCTTGGCAAGAGCAGGGGCTGCTGGCGGTTCCCTCTGCAGAGGTGGCTGGGGTGCACCTGAGGCCGGGAGGAGGAGACGCGCTCCTCCTGTGCGTGCCCTTCCTTATCAGTCTCTGGTCTGTTGATGTTGCTTCGCTGTTTTCCTTGCTTGTATTTCACTCTGTCTCTTCTGGGTGTGTAAATAAAGAAGGCTTTGTAATCAAACAGCCCTGACTCGGTAACTGAAGATGGCTTGGCGTTGCTTCCTCAGGTCTGTGCCAGAGCCCAATGCGTGTTCGGGGGGGCAGAGGCGTGCGGACCGGGGCTCTGCCCCGTCGCCTGGCTAAGAAGGGATGGGTCGGCTTCCTCGCCCTCTGTCTGCCCGGGGCCACCCAGAATAAAGCATTTGTTTTAGGCTAGGTCTGCTCTCTCTTTGAAATGACTGTTTAAATGCTCCTAATAACATGTTTGCTCAAAAACCTACTTTACAAAATAGCTTTCTGATACTGCATGTAGGCAGATTTTTCTGGCGTTTCTGTTCAGCGCCAGCTTTTCTAGAGATTATTGTCATAATTTTAAAAGGGATTTTAACAACTGGTGCCTTTTTTTGACAGTGTAGCAGTACTCCTGTCTTGAATACAGGGGCTCTGCATATCCAAAAAAATGAAGTTGCTTTCTGTGGTTCAGGGAGATATGATTTTAACAGACTTCAGAAGCTTTAAATGTAATGCAAGCTGTAAGTCTGCAGCATTCACTGCAGCTGGAATTCAGCCAGTAAGTAAATACTTATGCAGCGGTTTGAGAGTACAAGCAAAGCCGGACGTGTAATCTGTATCTCTTCTGAGAAATGGGATGCGACATTAAAAAAGTTGTATTTGTTCCTCTGAGGAATACTGTGTGCTGTTCTCTAGTGGCACAAACCCACTGGCATTAAATAAAGAGACTTTGTTTGGAAACCTGCAATGAAGAAGAGACCCTAGCTGGAATGTTGTAATTACGAGTGGTATGTACTTGTTTAAGTTTCATAAATCAGTTACTTCCCTGGCGATTTAATTGCATGCTGCAGCTAGCAGCTGCTGTTGTGGTTAACGGGAGCTCCACCACAGAGCTCTTTGAAGGTCGTCCAGTGCTGGCTTGGAAGCTTTGGTGCGCTTGGCTTCACGACCAGGCACCAGGGGAGAATGCTGGTGGAAGAGGCTATTTTTGCATGTCTGAAAAAAAGATACCGCGAGGCTTCAATCAAAAATGTAGTAATTGGAAGGGGAGTATTTCACAACAGAGCTTGGCAGCTGGGCCACGCGCTGGTGCGCGGTGTCTGGTCCCACTGCTCCCAGCTCGTGGCTGGTCATGGTCGAGCCCTGTCCCTGCGTTTGGGTGCTTGGTTCCTTGGTTTGCAAGCGCAAAGAGCCCGAGTGCAAGCAATGCACGTGGCAGCTGGCTCCTCTTCTGATGTTTGTCTGCTCGTGAACAGAATCTGCCTGGTTTCTCTTGGCTTTTTTTCCCCCAGAATAAGCTTTTTTCCCCATCTTTCCTCATGTATTTGTTACCTGGTGATCTTGTTGGTTTTCCTGTCATGCTGCACATTGGGCTGCGTCTTAAGTCTTTGTATGGCAAAGGAGTTAGCTGTTAGGGAGCTGTGCTAAGTGTGCTGGATGGGACTTTGGAAATCGGACTTTGGGGTTAATCTCATTCATCTGTTCAGCGTGTATTATCGTGAGTGATAACAGTACCTGAACAGCGACGTTGTCATAGTTGGTGTTTACCTGCTGAACGTGCCAAGTGGCTTTTCTGTTTTATTTAAAGCACTTACCTGGGCTGTGCTAGGAACTCCTACTGGCCTGCATGGATAGTTAGTTGAAATCAGTGATGGCCCTGCATGGGCCGGTATGATATTTCTACTCTACAGTTCAGTTTGAGTGGATTATGTTCTTCTGTAGTTTAAAATTTTGAGTAATAACATCAAACCCTAATGGATATCTCAAGGTGGTGCTACTATAACAACTGACACCCTGTTAAGATACTAGTATAGAGGTAAATGGTATTTAAAATGGTATTTAAGCACATCTCTGCTCAGAAATATAAAACTTTCAAGGGCTGTCTTAACATGAAAACTAAAGAGATTGTTCAGCTTATTTTTTTTTTTTGTCACTGGAAATGCTTGTGCATCTTGGTGTCTGTTTGCTGTCATTCTTATCTGGAGGTGCTGTGTTGTTTTCCCTGGTTTATATTTTTACCTTCCCAGGGCATGTGTGGGTAGCTTCAGCCTCTGGGGATTGCAGTGCTGTGATCGGGAGTTGCATAAGCGGCTTTCTCTGAAGGGTAGATGGAAACAGTGTTCATGGCCAGGGCTTGGCTTTTTTTTGTAACTTCTAAAGCAGCAGCAGTTAATATTTCTGTGGGTTTTGCCAGATCACTGAAGTCGGTGTCAGCCCCTTCCCTTCTGTTAGTGACAATATGAGGGAAATGTAATTGTTGAGGAGACGATGGGCTCTGAGCTGTAGGAGATGACAGGCATTCCTTTAAAATGCAGGTGTATGTTTGGCACTGCTGGGGAATAGTTGTGTTAGAAACGTACTTTCCCTGCCAAGACCAGCTGTGAAGTGTTTGCCCTAAACAATTTATATTACTGGCCCGATTCTTCACTAGGACAGACAGCAAAAGTCCGTGGCTGCTACTACATTTTCCAGACTCCTTGGTGAAGCAAAGGAAGCTTAATAGCAAGAAACTGTAGTTGAATGTTTTGCTCAAATGGTTTTCTCCGAGAAGGTTCAGGTACTGATTAGCTTACATGACAGTGAACTTCTCTTATCTCTTGTATGTTCAGCATCTTGAAAGTGAGGGAACTCTTTGAAAAATGCATTTGACAATTACATTAACAGTGTCTGGTGCCGTGTACAGGATTAAGCTGCCGGAGGGCACAGGCAAGCCCTCGCTGGCTTTTAGGGAGGATGTGGGACTGTGCGGTTCATTCCCCTTGGGTTTCCTGCAGGACGGTGATCTGCTGCTGACCACCAGGTGCCGGGTACCGGCTCCCCAGACAGATCTGGGAGGAGGCAGGCATTTCGTGTACAGAGCTTGAGGCAGTGCCAGCGTGTTACTCGCATCGGGGTGAAGGCAGCTTGCACGTTCCCTCTGGTTTTGCAGCATAACTATGCGAGCTCTGCACTGCTGACATGCAGAGCGTGGGCGCTTACCTGGGGTGAGGAGTTGAAGCGTGGGCTGTTAATCCCCTGCAGGCAGGGGAGCTCCTGGAGGCGAGGCACCGTGGGCAGTGGTGGTCTCTGGACCACCTGAGTGGTGGTGGAGGTGCAAATGGAGCTGGTGGAGCCGAGGAGATCTGCAAACCTGGCACGTTGCCTCCTGAAGTTACACGGGCTCTTGTCAAGCGCTGGGTATATAAAACACTGGGTTTGGGTTACGGCTGTGGATGAACCTCTTTGATCTTGTTTTGCCCTTTTTTAACAGTTTGTGAGCAACCGAATCTGATTTATAATCTCTTCAAAGGTCTGCAGCCAGAATGGAAGTGTTACTGTATTCCCCAAGCTATCGCAAAGCATCACGAGTTGATCGTCTCTGAGGTGGACTCGAGTGGTTTTCTTCCATTCACAAAGATGCACTCAAGTGCTAATCCACAACACGACAACTTTCGTGAGCTTGGACCTGAGAGATCTCAAAATTTGATGCGGAGGCACACCTTTCTTAAAGCGGTGTGCCAGCCGAGGATGTGATCTTCTCATGGACAGCATGAGACCAAAGCAGGACTTGGCAGGCGGTAGCAGGAGAGGTCCGAGGCTGCCGTGGCTTCCAGTTCTTGCATCCACTTTGTGCCAGTTACCACAGCATGTATCCCTCCTTGGGAGTGTGATGAGGGAGAAAGAAGCACCAAGCAGCAAAGTGACATTCCCCCCTTTCCCTTGCTCCCCCCGTTCAGTAATAGAAATACGAGTGAGTCTGCAGCATCAAAAGAGAGATCAGAGTAATCGGATCAAGCATGAGAAACTGCTTGTTGCTGCCTCTCTGTTTTTAAATGAGGCTGCCTGGCAGCTTCCCTCTCAGAACACTTCTAAATACTGGTGATGTTCAGCTTTGGAGCTGGGGTTATAGTGAAGTAGGGCTCTACTAAAATTAGGCTAGAAAGAAAACTTTCCTTGTGTGCTCTGAGCGTTATGCATCAGCTCTGGGCTAACACGCTAAAAGAAAGGGGTGTCGTGCCCTCCCGGCCTTTATGTCGTACCTGAGAAGAGGAACGCTCGTCTCCAGCTCTAATTGCAGAGACAGCACTTTCACTTCATGCGTTTTATTGCAGTAGTGCTCTTCTGAAATGTGTTCTGTGACACTGAGACATCTGCGACCTTGGCAAACGTACACGGCTTTATTGAAAGGCATTCGCTTCCCTGCCCTGCTGCCACAGTGGGGCATGGGATAACTTTTGGGCAACAGCTGCTCTTTGTCCATTGAAAGGCAATGAAATTGCACGGCTGGGTCAAATAGGGGAGAAAAGCTGCTGGCTCTTGGGTATGGCTTACCTGCAAAGATTTTTCTTCTTCAGCCATAATTGTCTCTTGTGCCTTCTACTGTGCCTGCTGGAGGCATGTGGACATCCATCCCAGTTCCTAATGTTTGCTGTGCTCCATAACATCAAAACTGTCACTTACCGTACAGTTGTAAAGCTATAATTGCCTTTGGGTACACAGTTGTGTTTGCTCAAGCATTACGTACGGATTAGTTGGTCGAGGTTTGTAGAAGAACGACAAGTATTTATTTTTTTTTAAACTTTCCTAAAGCAGAAAGTGATTCCCAACTTCTTGCTGGACATTGCAGATAAGATGGCTTGCTTTTGGGAATACTGCTCTAAAAAGATACTCATCAGTTCTTTTAAAACATTGCTTGAAGTAAGGTTTTTTGTTATGCCACAGATAATCCAATGATGCGGTGAAGTAAACCTAAGCAAAGATGCTGCATAAACCAGGACAAACACGAAAATCCTGGACTGCTTTGCAGAGTTAGGTTATTTGGAGGGTCACATCTAATTCTCATTGGTTTCATTACAATGAAGACCTAAAATATTCTCATTTAGAGACTTAACTGCTGTAGTGTTTTTGTTTGTTTGTTTCTTTCTTTCTTTGTTTGTTTTTCTAATTTGGATTCTAAGTTATTTTGCTTCTAAACATGGGCTATCCATTTGTATTCCCACTACTTGCCTCTTTGATATCTTTATCCATGTTAGTTTACGTGTACTTAGGTTATGAAGTCAGAAGGAAAAGACTTCAGCAGGAGCAGAGAAGCTCTTGTGAGCTGCCCTTCGTGCTTTCCCCAGCTTGTGTAAAGTAGGTGCTCCTCCTAGCTGAATTGAGGGTAGTCACTGCTGTGTACCTGTGAGCAACTTCAACAAGAAAGTATGCTGCGTTGTTCTTGCTGTCAGCAGCTTGTTAGAAACGCTTATGCCCGGATCCCATTTCCTGCCTTAATTGGGGGAAGATTTCTGGATAACTTCATTACGTTGCTTCATATTGAGATCCGGAATGATGCTGTTTTGGTACCATTTCATGACGACTGTTTGGCTTGGACTTCTGGAGTCAGGTGGATAGTTGGTTACCAAACATCAAAACTGTGAATGTTCGTCAGTGATGGTCATTTTTGTCAAACTCAGGTGTGAAGAGGGAGAAGCGATTGGGTTAGTTGAACCTGTTTGGAGTAAGCATGCTTTTTTGGGATGGGTGCAGCAGGAACAAAGCAAAGCAAAACCCTTTCTTATCATAGGAAGTGCTTTTGTGGTGACAGTGAGAATCTAGGTCATTTAACAGAAACTCGTTCTCTAAGCAGATTAAATTTTTTTTTTTTTTTTTTACCACCCTAGTTTTTTACCATGCTGTGCGGAGTCCGCAGAAACTACGCCCAGTTCCTTAGCACATATTAACCAACAGGGGGTCAAATTAAATTGATGTGCGGAAACATTTTGATTTGCAGTTGAGCAGTGGGTGTAGTTTGGTTGTAATAGGGCATCCTGCTGAGTGAGCTGGTATTTCCTTTGCTCTTCTGCAAAGTAATACCCTCTGTTATGTGAGAGAAGTGATTGTGCTTCTGGATATGGACGGTGGAACAGAAGAGGATGCGCGGGCTCGGTGTGTGTGGGTGGAGGAGAGGAGCAGAGATCCCTGCCGGGAGCAGTGTGATTTGGCAGAAAGCTCTGTGGCTTGGCGTCGGTACCCGTATTGATACAGCATGCTCCTAATCTGTCCGTTGTAAACGCTTACAGCAGCTCATGGTGGGAATAAGGCAGAACCCATTTAACTTGTTCCAGCTTCTTGTTCTTAGTCACTGTTGAAGTCTGGGTGTGTGGAAAGGTTCTTCTGGGTGTGTAAAAACAGAGTATAATTTTCCTTTGTCGTTTGAATTTTTCACTTTTGAACTTAATTTTCTAATAGCTTAACTGCTGCTCAAATGAAGACTTGTGCTGTGTCATTAGGAGTGGATGTATAAGATGATGATTGCATGACTTTTGTTTTCTGCCATATCGCACTTAAGCACTGTTCTTCCTCCATGCTCAGCTTCTGGTCTGAGGGTGGCTCTGAAATGGATATTTCTCATTAACCTAGTAGGCAGAACTACTGAAAATGACTCCTATGCTCAGGTTTTTGAGCTCTGCCCACTTAAACAATTTTTAGTTTGATTTAAAGGTCTTAATCATTCCATATAATCTTTAGTAGAATGTACACATGTTAATCAACCCTACCGAAGCCGAACCTGCCAGTTACTGCTTCTTTTGCCTGTCAAGTGTAGTTGCACTTTTTTTTTTTAAATAAAAGCAAGGATTAAAGTGGGATAGATAGGAGATTAACACTGTTCCCTTTGGACATCTTCAGGGAAGGATGGAGAAAATTGTAGACAAGAAATAAAGAAAATACTTGGAGGCAAATCATTTATTGCTATGTAGCAGTACATAGAGCCTTGTAAACAGGGGGTTTATAGCAAAACCAATGATGTAGCTTTTCAAATCTCTGGGAGGATTTTGGATACACAGTTATGCCTCCCTCCTCTAGGCTCTTTTTCGTAAATTGGATCTTAAGTTTTCAAGTACGTTAGCACAACATGATGTATGTAGAATGCAGCTCTAAAGGGGTGTTTATATGTTAGATAAAGCTGTTATTTTGTCTTTTTTGGGTAGCTTTTCATTTTCAATTTCATGTTGAAGTTGGATGGGTCTATTGATCTTGCTCCTGGTTGAGATCACAGAGGTTGTCTTTAGTAAGAGCTCCTCATAAATATAACTTAACTATTTACCATAGAATTAATTTTGTATTTTCTTGCAAGATTCAAATGTTTTGTGGACGACCCATTGTATTTACAATTCACCTTTTCCTCTCTGACACCTCTCCTTCCCACCCACACACCACACCCCTCCCAAAATCTGACTTCTTTGGGTTTATGTGCAAGACTAACAAGGCAGGAATAGAGAAGAAAAATAGGTGGACATATGCAACTGGCGTACGTTGGCAGCTTGAGTCCAACATTTTTATTAACTTCTGGAATTAATCCTCGGGGAATGCACAGCCATGTGCAATGAGTCAGTGTTTGTGGAACAGTGCTGTGCATCTGGAGGGTAAGACATCTCGAGCAGCTTAAAGAAACTTGCGGTACATGCAAATAACTGAAGAATTAAGAATTTACACTACTTGTATGTACTCAGTGGGTGAAGAGGTAGCTTGACTTTTAATGAGTAATCTGTTACAGCAGCAGTGAGTAGTTAAATCTGCTTTCAGGCTTAAAATGCAGTGTAATCTTCAGGGTTTTGCCATGCTGTAGGGTCTTTCACTATGGAATTTCACAGCACCGGTCGCTATGCCCCCAGAATTTTATTTGCAGTTGTTTTAGCTTGGTTTCTTCTCGTGGACTTCATTACAAACAGCTCCTGGAGGGGCGTTAGGGTTAGTGGTAAGCAGTGCTTGTGCTGGTTTCTGCAAGGCCACCAAGACCTTCAGGGTGCCAGTGGAGGCTCTTGGCTGGTGTGTGGCCTGCTGGCATGCATGGGCTTCCTGCGGTGGTGGCAGCAGGAAGGCCTTACTGGGAAGGCCTTACTGGCCTGTCTGAGCCCAGCATGGGGTCACTGGTCAGCGTGCCCTGAGGGACCCCCAGGATGGTGCTGGCTGACTGGCCAGTGCTGCCTCCTGCAGTGGTACAAGCTGGAAAAAGGGTGTTGTGTTTGCCTGTCAATCCCCATGTCACGTTTAAATCCTTTTGTAAAATGGAGAGTAACGTAAATTAATTCTGCAGTGAATAAACAAGCATTAGGAAGCTATTTTGAGCCTGGTCATCTGCGTGTCCATCTGGGGAGAGCCAAACGGACTGACCTATAGCGCTGGCTCTCTGTGTTGATATCTATGAAAAGATTTTGTGCTGAAATTAATGGGAACATTGTCTGGTGAGTGCAGACTAAAGGGGGTGTGGGAATATTGTTGAAAAATGGTGTGGATTGTTCGCTGCTGCTGCTGTTGGGTTTCATTGCCTGAAGAATGAACCTTGCACTTCCAACTGTCACTGAATTCACAAGGGAAGCCTTTCGAAATGCAGTTTTTCTTTGCTTTAAATAAAATATCCCTTGTAGCAGGCCAGGAAAGTGGTGTCCATTAAAGATGCAATCCAAAACAATATTAAAGTTTTAATAACTTAGTATTTTTGTTGTGCCAAAAAAATCAGATTACTTAAAGAATAGCTTTTCCTTGCTCAGCTGATTTATAAATGCCAATGAAATCTTTTGCCTAAACCTCTGTAAAAGTTGAATTTGAATGAACTAGCTAAAGAGACATTTTTGTCAGTTTAATAAGCATAATAAAACGGTAAATCTTAGTGAAAAAAGCACCTCTGAAATTGGTATCTTTTCATTTTAAATTGGTTCCTAGGATTTATAAGGAATTCAAAGGCAGATAGAATGAACAGCTCTGGGTAGATATTGAAGCAACATGTTCCTATTTTTCTGGAAAATATATGGACAGTGTGGAATAGAAGCCAAGCTCTGAGAAACTACAGCACATAAATTACTACTCGCGTGGCTTGCAGCAGTGGCAGAAGTAGTCCTGGGTGTTCCCTTTGGTTTTGCAGTCAGTGCTCAGAGTGGTTGCTGTTTCCTCCTGTGCATTGACTTCAGCAATTTCACTTATCTGTATCTGTTGCTCACAATTTGTGATTTTGTATGTTAGTCTTCTCTCGGAGTGACTTTTTTTTTTCAGCATCCATTTGTCCAGGTTATCAGCATGCAGAGGAGAGCTGACTTGTATTTACATGATTTAGTTGTAAATATGGTAAGCGTTGATAGATATTGTTGTCATAAGTGCTTACAGCTACTGGACTGATTACTGAATTTCTTCTGTGAAAATCTGTACAAGCTATGCATACCAGCAGCTTCCCAAGGGAAGTGTGTGAAATGAGCTTGTGGCTTTTCATGGAGAAATCAAATCCTAGGTGTGGCTGTATTGTGCTAATTTATTGAGGAAGTATTGTCTGGCAACAACTGGGGTTCTGAGGCTTTAATGAAGGAAAAATAAGAGGCGATTTTTTTTTTTTTTTTTTGGTGGGAACAGATGCCATTATGTGGAATACTATTTGGGGAGGATATGAGTAGAAAACATCTGTAATGTTATACACAAGGGGCTTGGAGTGAGTGATGTTAATCGTTGCCACTGGGGTTGAAGGAACAAATGCATTATTTGCTAGTAGTTTCTTTTTAATTGACTAATACGCTCTGCCTGAGCTACCGTTGTTTAATAGCATTACTTCCAGGGTGTTTTACACATCTATCTAGACCCCCTGTGTTTCCAAATGACTGTTTCTAGGAAATGTCTTTCCAAATGCAGTAATCCTGGATCTGGCAAAATATTCCCTAGGGGGTGTGGCTTCTAGAGGGCTCCCTGCAGACACAAGGAACATCCTCAAGCTGCCGAAGATATTCAGTTCTTGTACTTTGGACCAATGAAAAATGACAGTTTGGGGGTGTAATTTGAGATTTTGAGATATTTTAAGGTGGCAGAGGTTATTATATTTAAAAAGCAAACAAATATGGAGAGGGAAAAACAAGGCAGGTAACAGATGGTGCCTCCCGTACTTGCATGTGGCTTCATCAGTGCTGTATAGTGCCAGCTGCTGGGAGGATGAAGTGCTGGACTTGCTGCCGATGACTTGAACTCAGCACACTCCTAAGTAATCAAAGTTTGTAAGCTGATTTGCGAAAGTGTGATGCTGCAAGGCAGTGGCAAATGGAGATGCAGTATGTTCACTGGTTAGATATAATGCCCTTGATGCTGAATTTAGACCACAGACTTTTTTTTTAAGTATCCGTCTCACCCCACCCTGTCCAAGTAATTTCCTGTGTAATACCAACACTTACAGTCTTAAATCTCTCACAGCAGCTTAGACTATGTGAGGAAAACCTAGGATCTGTGTCCCAGTTCTTATGGCCTTAGCTTTTCAGGATACCAGCCATCTCAGCAGCACTGTACGTGTGAAATGAGAGCTGTGCACGCTGCTCAGCGAAGGCACTTCTCAGTTTGGAGCTGCTTTGTCAGGCATATAGACAAGTAGGAAGGGATATCTATTTATTCTCAGGAGGGATGAATTGCAACTGCAAAACCAGTCCCTTTGGTAGGAGATGGAGTTGCTTGTCTGGATTTGCAGCTCGGTTTGATTTGTTTGCCTTTCAGCACCTTGATTCAGGAGTGTTTTGCCTGAGAGGGGGGAAAAAATCTGTACTTGTGGGGTCAGGAAAAAGGGAGGATAGGAATCCTGAGTACTTAATATGGGCAGTGTAAGCTTTGCAGAGTCACACATCCAGATGGATTACATGAGGAACTTGACATCTTGTTTAAAAACAAATCATTCATTATGTAGCAGTGAATAATCAAGCATTACAGTTTCATCTCTGGAGGTTCCTTTTTTTGGTTGGAATTTTGATAGTTCAGTAATTAAAAGCTGAAAGCTATTACACTGTCTACATGTTGATCAATTGGTAATTAAAAAGTTGATGATAGATATGGTATTTCATGGGACTGGTTTGTTACGATCAGATTTCCTTAGTGTGTTTTGAAAATTGTCATTTAACTTAGCACTTAAGCATTTTTCAATATTCATGGACTATTTTATTTGAATTTTATAAATGCCTTTAAATTATCAAAATTTGCATACAGTAATTTGAGATTCTGGATCGCATGATTTTAATATGATCTGAAAGGTTAGTTTCTTCTCCGTCTGTGGAAACGCATTTCCAGCCTATGTAAATGTTCTTCCTCTCTATACTATATAATTCTTTGGCTGTTGTATCATTAATTTGCTGTGGCAGATTGCCGTGGCTGGCTTAATCAGCCTGAATCTAAGGCAAATACTTAAGAGTACTTGAGGTATGACCCTTGTCACAGGATTCGTTCCTCGTAAGTCATTCAACTTTCCTGCCGGCTGCTTAATCTGCACCTGATGTCAAAGTGCTAATTGGGACCAAAGCGATTCAGGCTCCCGGGCTGAGGTGTTGACTGCAGCGCCTGCATTTTCCTGCACGTGTGGTCCCTCGGGTCAGGGTGCAGTGTGAGCTGCTGTGAGAGTGTCACGGCTCTGGCACAACCCTGGCTCATGCGTCCTCGTTAGAGTGGTCCTATCAAACACATGAGGGGGATTTGGATGCTGCAGGGCCCCAGGGAGCTCTCCTGCAGCTCAGGTGTGTCTTCAGATGGGAACAACTGTGCGGGAAGTATGTACCTGCTGCTGGTTTAAGACTGGGTTTCCAGTATTGCAGTAGAATCCGTAATAAGGCTAAATTCCTCTGGTTTTGTAGTTGTAGGTACAATGTAAACAAACACAATTCTGAAAGGAGAGCATGCCAAGTTGTCAGTAGCTCTTGCTCACGTTGTAAACTGTTTCCTTTGTATTGCTTTAGTGTCTGGGGATTTGGTGACCGTTTGTCTCGGTCACTGCAAATAGCGAAGACGATTCCTGTCCTAGAGAGAGTCTAAACCTAGGCTTCATGGCAGAGGACTGGAGGCTTCTTTCAGTTACCATCATCTTGTGTGTGGGTTTGAGAGCTTCAAGGATAATCAGTGGAAGAGGAAACAGCACGTCTGAAGCATGCTTTGAGGGTTTCTTGTGAGGGCTGCGAAGTTCAAGTTAGGCTCACCGTGTGTGCTGTGAAGGTGACGGACCGGGCAGAATTCCTGCCTTCCCTTTCGGTGAGATGAAGGCATTAATCTTGTCCCCGGGAGAGGCTGCTGCAGACTGCTTGTTTGCAACAGCAGTGTTAAATGAGAAGAACTGGAAGGATCGTAAGTGGAAGACCGTCAAAATGCTGCTCTATTTAAATTGGAGGATTTTGTCAAATTGATTTTTCAAAGGGACATGTAATGCTGGTAAGTAATATACTTAAAAAGCACAGAATTGTGCTACAGTATCAAAATCTTGGGTTGTACAGGACAGCTTGTCCTATCTTTGGAGCTCCTGCTTTTTCAGCTTTTGGCTTCCCTGCTTGATGAATATTTGAAAAGCCTGGAGGCCTACTGAGCCTCTTACAGCTGAGGGAAGGTTGAAGATAAGTTTTTGATAATACAATCAGGGATAAAGCAGTCCAAAATGAAGGAAAACTGTGTTGGTAATGGCCTCCTTGATGGAAGATTCATTGCTTCAGGAGCCTAATCTGAGACCAAGATGAAGCCCAAGCCTGACACTCTGCAGAGCATAATGCAAGATTTACAGGTCTGCCACACTCCAGAGATTAAAAATAAAAAGACCTCCAAGCCTCCCTTTATACCCTTGAAAAACTTCAGGGGGAAAAAGAGGAGATTTGTTTTCTTGTGAATATTTAATAAATAAATAAAACAAAACCAAACAAACGAACCAACCTTTCTGCCAAGGCATTCAGATTCCTCCCTTCTCCGATGCTCACAGTCCTGCGGCTGGCAGGGAGTTGTTGGGGTACGATATTGTTGGGTGAATGCAGCAGCTGCAGTGCACGCTGCTGGGCAGGGCTTATGTGGGTGCTGGGTGAGCTCAGCTCCTTAGAAACCCTTCTCGAGCAGTTGTCAGCTTGGCTGGGGTGAGCCTGGCCAAGTGCCCTACCTGAGCTGTGCTCCTGGAATGGTTTCGCTGTAGTTGGCTTGAACATAGTGAGCCACTTAAGATCCCTGCCAAGCTGATCTACCGGAAAACACCTTCCTATCACTTAATCTGGCAATTCTTAATAAACCTGTGAAGGCAGGCAGGACTCTGCTAACACACCTGAAAAGATGCCTGTTTCGGGTCACGAGCCTCTCCATCACACCGTGGGGCATCCAGTGCTGTGGTGCTTCAGGAGAGCCAAGAGGAACAGCACAGAAGTCAGATCCTTGGAACTGGAAGGGAAGAGAAGGGCAGAGGCTGTCCCAGCTCTCACATTTGACTACTGGGAAGACCTCCTGTACTCCAAGACGGAGCTATTTGTATTCACATCGTGGTATAAACGCTCGTAGTTGCTTCACCCGGTCCTTTGAGACAGACAGCATGTGGGACGACCGTTTTCTGCATGAGATGAAGATATGACATTGGTGTGTTAACATTAATGACTTAGATGCTTTCTGAAAAAAAGCACTCTGTCCTTAGATACTTGTTGCTTTGTGACAGCTGGTTCCAGTAATTTGTTTTTATAGGGCAGTTTGTAGTAAATGAATGACATGTTGAATATTTTACTGAGATTTTAGATTATCTAAAGAATACTTTCCGGTTTACTAATTGGTAGATAATGCTGCGTACATTGATGTTGACACGAGCAAATGGATTTAAAATGGTTTTGAAGTGAGCCTCATTAAAAGATGTTCTAATTCAGTCAACAGGAAATGTCAACTAATATGTCTGTACTCGCTCTCTCAGCCCAGATTGGGGTAGTGTTGAAGCTTTTATGGGTCTGTATTAATTATAGGCAAGTGTGACTGCTGCATGTGGCTATTGATAAGTCTTGTTAAATTCTTGATGACAAATTCTGTGAATTCGGTTCATTAGAAGGTGGTAAATGTGAAAGCTGTGTAATTAGCTGTCTTACAGATTTCCTTTTGGCCTTTGATGAACCATCCTGAACCAGGCGAGGGAAGGGAGGCCTAAAAGTGGTCTAGTTCTGAAAAATACCTAAGGCAAATGAACAGACAGAACTGGAAGGTGTGGTCAGGTTGATTTGCTATGTGTTTGAGTCTCTTGAAAGTTCTGGAGGCAGGCAGTGATTTTGGAAAGCTTTCTAAAAGATGATTTTCCATAATCTGGGAGCTGAGTTGCAGGATGCCTCTAACTGTCTAAAGCAAGCTTGGTAGGAATGGGGAGGAAGCTCCGTGTTGCAGTCTGAGCTGCTGTTGAGGCTGTCTCTCTATGCATGTAATATTTGCCTGTAGCTGTGAGAAAAGAAGGCAGAAAACCTCTAAAAGGGCCCACTTGCATATAGACGTTGCCATGATGCACAGGGCTTTTGTTGGCAAAGGTGATCAGATCATCCAGCTAGATACTGCTGAGCAGTTACAGTCCAAAAGCATCCTAAGAGGTAGATCTTGCTGCCTCCTCAGGCTTTCAGTAAATCGCTGTAGTGTCACAGGACTCCAGGCCCTTTTTGTTATAGATGGGTGGAGATTCGTTACTCACCCAGATTAGCATCTGCCAAATGTGTGTTTTCTGACAACCAAATAACTACACTCTCTTTACAAATCTAGATGGTACTAGACCATGCTACGTGAATTTGATACAGAAGAAAAAGGAAGCTTTGGTGTGAAAGCCTTGCATCAGTACATGTGTAGCTCTGGTCTAGCATTAACCCTTTTCTCTTTCAGGGAAAATGAACATCTCTGAAGCTTAGTAAATGAAGAAAACAATGCTTTGGAGACACGACTAACGTATCAAACATTCACTATGTTGCATAAACCTTCTGTGGGTGTAATGCAATGTTGTCTCTAAAGAGATTTGTGGCTGTTGGGGCAAGTGAGGAAGCAATCCTTTTCAGTAAACTGTGGCTTGATGAAAACTATTTTAAACAAACCCGGAGAAACTTAGACTTCTCTTACAGCATTGTTGTGCTTCTCTTCCACTTACTCTCTATAGTTGCAGCCATCTGGCTTGCTTAGGGAGCACAGTGTTCACTGAAATAAGACTAATGTTTGAAATATCTGACTTTGCTAATTGGGGAAGGAGTGTAAAAGAGAAGCTGTCTATAGTCTTTGTCAGCAATCTTTAAATCTTGGAGAAATGGGGAGCAGAACACTGCAGTGAAGCCACGAGAAATTGCTGGAGTATGGGGAGAAGGGAAAAATTTCCTTCAGAAGTAAAAGCAGCTTTTGCTTGTAGCGCAACTGAGGTTTCTTCGACTAAGTTTAAGTGATTGTGGCATCAGAAATAAGCTCCTGTATTCTGTGCAGTCTGTAGTGCTGCATTTCCAACTCCTAGGGTCTGCATCCAGTGTTTTTGTTGTGTTTACTGTGTGTGTGCACGGAGCAGTTGCTCACAGGGAGGGAAAGCAGTGTGTGCAATGTCACAGCTACTGTCATGTGGGCAGGGATGCAACTTGCTCTCCAGACCTCCTTTGTATTGGCAGTACAAATGCTGCCAGTCTTTACTTCTGTTTCCCTACTGTTGTCTTGTTTCCCAGATAGTTATTTATGTCGATGGCTTTCATACTACGTGTTACACAGTGCCTAGTGCAAGGCAGCATTCGCCTTTGTTATGCCTTCTGGTTTCTGCCCTGTTCCAAATAAACAAAATCATTGCTAATGTTAGAGGAGAACTTTCCCTACCAAACCTAAGAATAGAGTAATAATACAACACAGGAAATGAATTCCTTTTCTTGTTACTTCTATAATCCCATCTGATGCTTGTGGGCCAACCCGTTTACTCTCTTATGGGCATGCCAGACTGTTCAAATGGGACTTAAGCCACTCTGAGTTTCTGTTGATGTTGAAAACTAACAAATATGAATGCTACTCATTTAGAGAACAATCCTGACAGTAGACTGCATGTAGGCATAATCAAAGGATACTTAATGTACTACATTACCTGGGATATTGGGGGTTATTTTTATTATATTCTGAAAGTAATCTGCAAGATCTGATATGAAGAGACACAAAAGGTTAGTTGAAAGCAGACAAGAACTGAATCATTGAATTGAATAAAAACTGCATTGTGCAAGCTGTAATGCTCCTTTCCATTCATTACTGCAATTATAATTATGGAACCCAAAGTATTTAATTGGCCTCACATACTCTTTACACTGAATAGATTGCATTGTTACTATTTAAAAAAAAATATCCTCTTATGCATTGCAAATACATGTACGTGTTGCTCTCTGGTTCTCAAGAGGTTTCTTTGTTTATATGATGAGTGATTAACTGAATTATGGATCTTCTCTATGTTGTGTCAAACTAAAATCAAATGGAAGAAGAATTCTTCCCATGCATCAGATGAAATTAAATGGAAGCTTAAAAAATACAGCTTCCTACATTAAAAACCCGACCAAAAAACAAAGTGATTTTGGCCATTAAAACTGATTTCAGAGGTATGGGAGCCTCTAAAATAGATTTTAAAGAAAAAAAGGTAAGCAAAGTAAAGCTAAAATACTGATTTTAAGGCTCAGTGCATGTTTTGCAGAACTGACTTTTGGACCAGTGCTCTTCAGGCAAAACTTGAGTAAGGCAAAGCAAAGTCACCTAAAAGGATGTATTTTGGCCTGAAAGGGTCTCACAATTGTTGTTCCTCTAACAATTAGTAACAATGATCTTATTATTTCCATTAATGAAAACTGCTTGTCAAGCAGCAGGGAAGATGGCTTGACCCAGTTTGTATCCCTGTGCGTGCACATTAAATTTAGTAGTCAAAACTATAGAGGGAAAAGGGCTGCATCTTCTGTTTGGCTCTACTTTCAGGGTAGCTGATCTATACATCTGACAGATTTTCATCTCCAGGTATGGTGGGTTGGCATGCTGGTTTGTGAAATCATTTGTTTTGTTTTCCTCTCCTGCTTAAAGCTGTATCGAGATTTCGAAAGCACGGTACTACCAGTGTGTATTCATAGGGAATATTTGCCGGCTGAGCTCACATCTGTCTATTTGGCTTCGATGCCCACGTTGCTCCGGGTTAACATGTTGTTGTGTGTTATCTTCACTGCTGTAACTCCTGTGGTGTGTGCTCTTACTCTGTATCGCACAAGGTACCTTCTCTGTCTCATTTTGGGTGAGCTAGCTCAAATTATCTTGCTTTATGCACCTTTGCTTTTTGTGTATTGTGTGTGAAACAAGCAGACATGTTTAATTACAAAGCAGTAATTCCATCAGCAAGGCTCTAGTGAGCCCTTTAAATGTAGGGGAAGCCACTTTGTTCTCCATTAAGAACAGAAAGGTGCAGAAAGGTTTGTTTTCCACATTTACTTCTGCATCCCTGTTTGATGCTCGTACGGTATTTATTGTCTTTTCCTGATCTTTTAATGTTTCCACAAATGGAAGGACAGTGGGTTCTGATATACCCAGATTGTAACTTCCCACTTAAATGGCTTTTTAAATGGAGCGTTTTTCTGAATTGCTGCTTCTTCTTGTTGGCTAATCTTCGCTGAGGGTTGGTGGGGGATGAGGACTGAAATCGTCATACACAAAGATGCTGTGTGTAACACTTGGCAGGAAGACTTGAAATTGGATTACAAGCTACTATTCCAGCAAGTAAATGTCCATGGTGTTTTTATAGCTTATCTCTATTCATCTATGTTTGTAGGGCTGTGCTTGCCAAGTGTTAATGTAAACACTCTATTTTGAGACATCGGTCCATTTGCCTTCTGGACATGCTTCTTTTATAAGGTGGTAGTAAACCTCTGTACATAAAAATAAAATAGCCCTGTGGTCATAACTGCACACAAACTAATGTTACTGATGCAAAGTGTCTGACAGCAATTGCCACCTGTGTCAGCAATTCAGTGCACTCTAACTGAAGCCTGGTTTCAGGAAAATACTCTCGCTTTATGCACCAGAGCTTGCCCTGGGCTTCATCTTGTCTTCTGTCTTTGGAGCTGCTGCTTTGGGCTCCAGTACAGGGCCGGAATGAGTGAGCTGAGCAATGCAGCTACCAAAGGTGGTTTTCTAGGCTCTGTGGTGGGTGGCATGTTCCCAGCAGTGAAGCTGGTGTTATCCTATGGCTGAACTGGGAAGAACTACTCTGGCTTTCAACAGAGTTGCTTGCCTCTCCTAGAAAAAGTTTTATAGACTTGATGCTCAGTGCAAAATGGGTAATAGTTCGAACTCTTTCAAGGATTTAGGGAACTTTCTTAGTATATTGTTGGTTTGACTTAAATTGTTTATAAACATCTCCTGAAACTGACAGGAGAGAAAAAAATGAGCAAAGCTTGTGTGTCTAGCCAAGCAGTAGATCATGCTGGTGGTACGTGTTGCACAGTATTTTAGAATAGACCGTCCAAGCTCTCTGACCTACAGCCTGGAGAAGATGTGGGGAATTCCAGTATTAGAGGGATCTTGTCAAACTCTCAATGTCTTGTAGGTCAAAGTACCCGAAATATGTCAGTGATGTTGAGTGGAATGCAAATCACAAATGTCCATTGCACTTTGTTTAATAAACACATTTGCACTTGTGTATAATGAACTCCTTTTATACTGCCTTGTAACTAACACGCTTATTCTGCAGCCCTTCCTTTTAGGACAGGGGAACTCACGGTCAGCTGTGCTCTGCATGACTTTATGAGAAATGTGTGTGATCAGCTCCCTGAGTGACAAATGGTAACTGTCGCTTAATTTTTATCCCCAATTATGTATCTCTGGGACCAATTTTTCAGGTGGAATGTTGGAGCCATTAAAAAGAAATAAGTAAACTCTGCCGTATTCCATCATTTTTGGCAGCTGCCCAGTGGTCTGTAGCTTTAATATGTGCATTTCTGTATGGATATTTTTCATAAGGCTTCTGCAAGAGGGCTGTTCAACACTTTACTTGTGACTTAACTTATGAAGATGCAAGTTGTAAGTAAATCCTAAGCCAAGCTCTTCTATGTGGAGCAAATGCTGTTTTGGTATTATTGTTCCCAGAATTTATAGGTAAATTGGTAGTAGATATGTTTAATACTTTCATTCTCAATATTTCTAGCCTCAAATAGGGCAGACTCTTCCCTGAATCATAAATGTTTAAGGGAAGTGACATTGCATTGCTCTGCTTGTTTTTTACTTATCGGATTAGAGGTAGATAAACTGGTTTGTGCTTTTCACTTTTTGGCAGTTCATTGGTTTCTGCAACACAGTTGTAATTTAAAGGCTGGCAGAACCTTAGTTTTATTGGAAGCATTAATATACCATATAGAGGCTTAAGCATTATCAAGCTTTCCCAGTTGCTCTTAATATTTTCTATAGAAAGCAATAAGGATCATGGTTTTGGGATGCAATAATATTCAACTAAATTTTCAGTGCTCCTAGGTATGTTATGCAGGTTCTTACCTCCTCTGTTATGGGGAACAGAAGTCCTGTGTCATCTGGGGATGCAGGATTTCCAACCCATTAGTTTATTTCCAAGTAAGAAGTTTTATAGTGTGTTGCAAGTAATTTGGCGTTTTTAAAGGTAGCTAAGGGAAGCTTGATTTCCTTGGAAGTT
This sequence comes from Aythya fuligula, assembly GCF_009819795.1. Lineage (NCBI taxonomy): Eukaryota > Metazoa > Chordata > Aves > Anseriformes > Anatidae > Aythya > Aythya fuligula. The sequence goes on along the minus strand of NC_045580.1, from coordinate 6,160,838 downwards.
GAAGGAGTCTTGTCGTGGGCTTCACGTTCACTTCAGACTGCTATGTGAGTTTTTGGTAAGGGGCCCTTTTGTGTTGTCAGAGAATTTGTCCTCATGTTGGTGTGGTCTACTTTCTTATCAAGCTGCCTATTATCATAAAGGCGTATGATTTGTGAGTAGCCTTCTGCTGTTGATGCCTGCCTTTTGTTTTTATCATGCGGTTCATCAGCCATTTTAGGAAGGGAGCACAGATATTTTATCGTGAGCAACGTAAGAAGCTTTACATTGTGTGCCACTTTGCAGTCGCTAATATACTTAATGAGCTTACTAAGTTGCAGGAACTATGTACAAGAGTATTGGTTTCTTTAGCAGATTGATGTGTTTATATGCATGTAAATCTATATACAACGAAAGCTGCTTAGCAGCTGCAGTTGTAAATGCACACTAGGCTTGTTGGACACGCAGTCTTTGGTTGCTGCTGTTGACACAACGAAGTAACCCCAGTTGGTTAGCACAGTTTGTTCCCAGGAAATACTGGAGGCTAGCGTGTGCTAAGTTTTGATCCCAGAGGGGATTTTCTGACAAACTTGTCATTTTCTTTAAAGCACAGCGAATATTCTTGGCGTGCCAACGCAGTTGTAAATCTAATGTGTCCCTTTGTATGCGTTGGCCCAGGCTAGTGAACTGGATTGCCCCTGCTTGTGCATGGGTGAGAAGAAGAAAAGTGAGGTTGGTTGCCTGCGCTTGCCGGGCAGAAGGGCTATCTGTCACTGTCACAGCCTCGCCCTGCCTGGATTGCTTCTGCTTCCGTCAGATGGAGATGAACGGTGACTGCTGACACCTTTGTGAAGTCTTCTTGGAGACCTATCCTTTTCAAAGCAAATGTTTTCTAGTGAATGAGGGGTTTAGTTTGCTAGTAATAACCCTGAAGAAGTTGATGAATGTAGCACTTCTCCCAGGTCAGCCTGTGCTGTCCATGGCATGGGAAGGAGCAGGTTGCAGCTGCTGCCCTTCTCACAGCACAGTAATGTTCCCAGGCAAACTGTAGCTTTGTAGATCTTGGTTCTTTCCTACACCCTTCTAGGATGTGGAGCTCTCTTAATTTCTGTGGGAAATGTAGTCTGTGGTATTTAACAACTGTCTGCATAAATAATAAACAGCTGAGTAAACTTGGGAAAAAACACCCCAAAATAAACATCCCAGGTGTCTCGTCTTCATTCACAAATCATCTTCTATCACATGGTTCAGATGCATTTCCCATTACGGATTTTGGGTTGAATAACTCAGCATTCTCGACAGCAACGTGAAATAAACGGGGGTGGCATGCCAAGTCGTGTTCTGTGTGCTGCCTTCTGCTCGCTGTGAGCCTGTCCTGGGATGGCTTTGATAACTCCTGCCTCTCGGAGCCAAGGCTCTCTGCCCCTACAAGGTGGTGCACCACATTGTGAGGTGATGGTGTGTATGTACATTGAAAACTAGTCCGCAGTCTCCCAAGTGTAAGAAAATGCTTCACATTTTGCACTGGTACAGTTTGAGCCTTGCTTTGTGAAGTAGATGCATGTCTGATGTTAAGCTACAGTTGATATTGTCAAGCTATTTTTTAAGCAGTTACACATGAAGAAAGCAGTTGATGTCCTTTTCGAACGTTATTTCTCTCTGTATGATTTGATTGGAATGAATGAGAGACTACATCTAATTGCAGGCTGTAGTTATTTAAACTTTTTGCAGTGGAGTTCACACCTGTTTTGTAGTTCCACTGTTATCTCTGCAGTTCCACATTCAGGATAAATGTATCTGTATGGTTATACCGATGAATAACTTCCCTTTGTCATTAATATTTAATAAATAGTTAGCTATTGTGATCTTGTTCTGTTTGGTACTTGCAGAGATTTTGGGAGGACATAGTTACGATGTTTCTGTACTCCCTTTGGTGTTTTTTGCCCTGCTGGTTATAAATGAATGATTGCAGCCCTTGCACAACTTCTGAATGGACAATGCAGCTCTTGTGCAAGTCCAGCGTGTCTCCCACTTGTCCGGGGAAGTCAGTGCTGAGGACTGGAAGATAATGAAGTTAATGAGTACACCAGAGTCAGCAGTGTTCTTGCATTGAGAGCGCAACGAATGGAAGATGCTGTCCTTGGTTAAACTAATTTCATCAGAGGTTGGGTTTGGGAAGCACGGCTTTGTGTGTGCATGGGCTCCAGCTACACGCCTCGCTGCTGGCAGCGGGCCCCCTTGCTTGTACGGAGGTGACCTGGAGCATGACCCAGTTTCCACCTGCACTTTGAGGAGTGTAGCTTTGAGGCTGGCTGGTTTGATTTGAAACTGCATAGATTATTAAAATACATGTGCTTTTCAATAAAGGGGTGCTGGAGATTTATTTCAGTGTATCGAATTTTACTTAGTGCTTATTAGTCGCTATTGTTAAAAATAAGTGCTCGCTGATACCACTACGTTAAAGGTGAAGATGTTCCAAAGCACAAGGAAAGCATGTGTTCGTAGGTGTTCATTACAGCTTAACTGCCACTGTCATTCTTTCCAGAGAGCATTACAGATCCTATTCTGTGGAAAGATTTAACCCCTTGAAAAACAACAGACAGTCAAAACACTTGCAAGGTTAATATCAGTTAAGAAATAGCTTTTAAAACCAGGCAAGCTCAAAAGTCGGCGTTTCTTGAATAAAACACGTTTCTGCTTTTGAAAAAAAAAAAAAAATCCTTCTGAAGAAATCACATTTTTCCTGGGAAAGCTCAGTGACGGAAAGTACAGGTATAAGCACCCTAGATAATAGAAAGGGAGCTGAAAGAGATTATCTTTATTTCTGAGATAGGATCTGATGTATTAGATAATTTCTAATTTAGTTTTGAAAATCCTCCAGTTACAGGGATCCTGTAATGCTCCTTGACAGCCTTTACACACGCTTAGCTGTCCTGATAGTTTTCGTATTTATAAGTTTTCTAACTATTAAGTTTAAACCTTTCTTGCTGAAGAGGCTTGTGCTGTAAAATTGCTCAATGGGATTTAAACACATGTGCAGCAAATTGCTGAGGGCTGGAGCACAGGTGCACTGGATATAGTGTTTTCCTTTCATTGACCTTAGCCGAAGAAGCAAAAGGATTCAGCAAGCATGGTTCCAGGTAATGCGATTTGCTGAAAAAGTATATATTTTTAGGGTGTTTACTACAGAGGTCTAAAATTACATGGACGTTTTGCCGCCCTCAACAAGAAAAAATGCATCTCCAGTTAAGTTCCATAATAAAAACAGTGCTTTAATAGAGACCTTTTCTTTAAAAGCTCAAGTATTTTAATGAAACTTGCTTCATCGTAAATCAAAGCACTTACTGCTCTGTAACCACAAAGTCTGACTCAGGGCTGGCATTTCTTTTATCTTGGTGAGCAGTTCTGACACTGTTCATCTGATTTGTTTCATTATTTTTCTTTCAGAATAGTACATCATCCGCAGAAACTAATTCTTTAGGTGTCAGTTCAGGGACTCAGCAGTAATCTAAGCCCCGTGCTTGTGCTCCACAGCAACACTGCGCCGCGAGACCCAGAGAGGCGGTATTGATCCTCTGGTGCCTTAACCAGTAACACGTTTACAGCCCTCGCTCCTTTGATCCCTCCTTGGGATTCCTCCTTGAAATCTCCTCTTTCCACAGCCTGGTGAGGAGCAGAGGCCCCGTGCCCACCGGGGTCTGGGCGAGCTCCCCGCAGCCAGGCGGGCGCAGTGGCCGCTGGAGGCTCGCGGCGGATCAATAGCAATTCTGTTATGGGCCAGATGTCAAAGCACAGAAATATGCTTTCAAATCCCAGGGACTTGCTGTGACAGCTAGTGTGCTAAAAGACATTTGCTTGGCAATCAAAGGCATTAATAGTGGTTTTTGTTGACCACCTGTTCGGGGGAGGTTTTTAATTACCTTTTTGGTTGCTGGCCAGCGTGATAATGCCGCTACATGTTTCCTTTCCTTCGTTTGGTTCCCCCAGCTTGAACACAAAGCAAGCATTAAATTGCCTTTTCAGAAGTGTTGAAGCCTTTGGAAGGGGCGGCATGCTTATTCCATATCTTAGTTGTATCTTGAAACCTGGGGTGACAGAAAGTTGAATTTCAAGGGAAAAGGCTAAGAATAGGCTTCAGGAGTAATTGGCAGTCTTTATGCTGCTCGCTTTGTTCAGGATGTTTGCATGCCGGAGGATGGCTTGGGAAAGGCACTTCATTACATGTGGCATGAACTGGAAGGAGAGAGGACTGCTGGTGCTCTGTGTAATTTTTGGATGCAATCTTCTAATCTGAGAACTTGAAAATGCAGAGTCTGACACCTGAAGGGTGTTTATTCCAGTGTGGATCATCAGCCTTCAGATTCCTGTTAAGAGACCTCTGTCTCCTGAGCTAATGCAGAAACTTTGCGGTAAGCTGTTATTTTCTGTGTGAACCAGTCAAGAGAAGAGGGATGAAATGCGCGCTGGTGAATGGGTTTTATAGATACTTGTTGACAGCAGCGGAGGATTGCAGCATTCTGGCCTTGCTTTGGGAGCTCTGGCAATGCTCTGCTCATAGATTTTCTCTGCTTTTACCCCAGGCTGTCTCATTTTCTACTCACTTTTCTTTTTGGTTTCTACCAGCTCGTGTAGCCTCTCATTTGTCTCCTTTCGGAGTCTGGAGGTGGGGGTGGCAGCAGCTGCACCCCTGCTGGTGGGCAGGCTCCGTGCTCACTCCCTGCTGGCTTATCTTTAGGAAAAGCTGTGTGAGTCCCCCATGTCCATGGGCACGGGGACTGGAGGGGTCACACAGGTGGGGGCTGTGCAGGAAGGAATTGGGCTCAGCGCAGGTATGGGGTCTGCAGATGTCTGAGCTGCCAAATTCTGCTGACCCTCTCCTGCGCACATACAGCCAGATGGGACTTGGCCCATCTTGCACAGATTTTTCCATCAAAAATTAAGGTAAATTGCTGTCACAGAAGTGACTTTCTTTCTACTGCACCCCCTCCTTTCCCTCGGCTTCTTTATCAAATTTCAAGGCTCGTTCTTGAGCATGTGGTTACTGGAGATGCTGCCTAAAGGCACTGACAGTAAAAATCCTTCTGCAAGGAAAATGGAGGTTCCTCCAAGCTGGACGTGATGGAGACCCAAAACATTTTGGCTGAAAATCTGCTCTTCTCTTTCATGAGCGTGGGTTCCCCCACTCTGACCCCTTCCTGCTGTAAGAGATAGAAACCATCTGCCTCCCCAGAACAGCCCAGGGTCAGGGCTTGTGGGGATTCAGATTTACCACTGACCACCTAGATACGCTTTCTGTGGTTACAGTGGGCACCTTTAGAGGGGGGGTGGTCGAAAAGTGAGGAAGTGGAGATGCTGTGGTGGGGCTGGGTGGAACAAAGCCTCCCTGCCCTGGCAGAGGAGCTTCCCCGTGGCCAGGAGCCGTCGCTCCCGCAGCGAGCGCTGCCGCTGCAGCCTCCGCCAGCACGGTTGTCAAAGCTGTCTTTGATGAGGGGAGAGGATAATTCTGACCTACCTCTGAGAGCTGTTAAGGATTAATGTTTACACAGGGCTTTGAATATGTCAAGCTTTATGTAAATACCAGATATGACTTTTTTATTAATACCCCCTGCATGCTCTCAAGTAAATAACCCCTGCCGTGCGCGTGGTGCCTGAAGGCAGGCAGGGAAGGCAGGGCAGCGCGGTGCCGGCAGCCAGGACATCCCATGGCAGCTGCTGGGCACCGCAGACCCTTGCCCATGTGCCCCTGAGAGGGTCTGTGCTCCCTGGCTGTGCCCCACGGTGAGATTGCAGATGAACCGTCAGGTAGGAGCGGAGCCACGTAGTGCTAGACATTTAAATGAGAAGGCAATAGCCCTTGGGGGCAGGCTGGCTTGGTACCAGCTTTATTAATTATTACTTTTTTTTTTATTTTAATCTGCAAAAACGGTCATCCTCTGAAATGCCACTTCAAGGTTTAAAAGTAAGTTATATGGGATGAAAGGAGAGTTGTGTGTTTTGTTTTTTTTTTTTTTTTCTTTTAACGAGAAAACGTTAAAATATCCTGTCATTTTGGACTGTAAATTCCATTAATTTACAACTTGGCTTACTCTTAATACGGGATTCTTAAAGAGGGAGGATTAAACTGTGGTTTATAGCTCCTCTGCACTTGTTTGTATGTGTTTGTAACAACAGACAAAAAAAAAACTTTACATCTAACCTTTCCTGTATATTTCTTACATAAGGCTGTGTCAGGCTTTTACTGCTCCATTCAGGAACTCATTTCCAAAACTTTGTTATGCATAAGAAACTACGGAGGGTGGGAATTGACTTTTTGCCAGTTACTTACTTAAACCGAAGAGATCTTTGCATTCAAATTACTTATCTGGAGTGCTGGCAGGCTAATAAATTCAAGGGGCTGTTCTAACCACTGTCAATCTCAAATGTAATCCTATTAAAATAATTGAGTATTTTCAGGGTTTAGAATTCCCTCTTCCTGCTGTCCAGGGCACACAAGAGAAAACATGAAAGGCAGCCTGGAGTGTCCTCCGAATGTCATTGAGCCGACCCCGTGTGCGTTGTGTAATTCCCTTCTGCCAGGACTTGGCCAGCTGCAGCACGCGTGGGGGCACGAAGTTTGTAACACAGCGATGTAGGGCAGTCTGAACTCCAACTTCTTGCCTTTTTTTTTTGGTGGAAGTGATGTCAGTGGTTTTGGCCTTGCTCTGTGTTTCGATTGGGTTACTTCACCTTGATTAGAGTGGGAGACTTTTTGTTGCCCTCTGGGATTTGCACAGGGAATGCAAGGAATGTCAGCCCTAACCCGACCTGCTCTTTCAGGGGCCATCCCATGCAACTGCCAGCTGCGCTGTGCACTTAATTCAAATGGGAGGCTAACCCCCGTAGCAAATTCCTTTTTTTTTCCTGTTTTTTTTCTTTTTTCTGATCCTTATAGATGCTGAGATAGGTGCTAGCAATCTCTCTGCCCACGTTTTTGTTTTTGTTTTTCATTTGAAAGTCAGATCGGTTCTTTGTTTCGTAGTGTGGCCCCACCAACAATTGTTTCAGCAGAGCTAGGACAATGGAAGCTCTTTGTGGTGATGCTGCTGTCGAAGCCCCCAGGACATCAAAGCATAGCTTCTGTTGCTTTTTCAGAGATGACAGTTTCTCCAGTTTGTCTTTTGATAATCTTCAAATGCAGGCATGACCTGAATTTACGATGTGGAGAAAGAAAAACGGTAGGAAAAATCTCTGAAAGCTTTTAAGGTATCTTTGACAGCAGTAAACTAGAGAAAATAAGCACAAGTTCTTTCCTCTCCCCTTTATTTTTGCAGGTCACTTTAGGGGAAATCAGAGCAAAATCCGAATACTTCAAAAACAACCCTCAACCCAATTTCCACCAGCAACCAACCAAAAGTCTCCTGCCATGCAGCCCCCAAACCTAAAATTCTCTTTGGCAGGCTTGTGTGAAAACCATCTTTGAATTACTTGCCACAAGCAGGAGGTGAAGTTCCCCTGATCTGGGAAAGTAAACATTTATTTTCCATAGTATGTTCAATCACTGCCGAAGCTTTTACGTGGTGATGCAGCACTTTGGCACAGACAGCTGACCTGTGTGTTTTCCCATCTTGGTATTACCTTTGCACCCAGCAAGCTCAAAAGGCAGCGTTGTTTGGCCAGAGAGAAATGATGGGATGCAGAGGTGATTCCTCTTGCTTGTTTCCTCATAATTATAAGGGTGCGATATTGTTCAGCTCAGTTTTTCTGCAGAGCATGGTCTAAAATGTGTGCCTGTCTTGCTTTGTGGCTTGTGTGTGTTCCATTTCACCCATGAGCTTGTGTTACCTTGAATTGAATTGGTTTATGGCATGCTGTTTTCGGTAAAGCGGCAAAAGAAATGGTCACATAATTCAGCAGGGCTTGCCCTTGGAGTGATTTAGTTACACTGGGTGATGGCCGAGGAGCCTTATTGATTTGGAGCTCCCATTGGAGCTGAATTCGGAAAGCTTTGCAGCACCTGCAAGACACTCGCCTGAATAGAGCTACTGAGAAAAGCATTTCAGTTATTGGCATTGCTCCTAATGCATTTTGTATGTGTCTATACCACAGGGAGAAATGTGTGGTTATTGTTGAAATATTATCTACACAGGTTTTCAGAAGATGAAGAAAAGGCACTTTGCTGCAATAACTGTTGTGGACATGCTATTGTGATAATGCTTTGGCGTTTTTATATTGAGATGTGGCTCAATATATTTTCGCCTTGCTCTGTGCGTTTTTAAAAACAGTCAAGCAGAGAGATTTGATAAATGGGGCTTTGAAGGCTGCTTTCTGCTGTCCAGTAATTTTGGCTTGAAATGTTTATTTGAATCGTTGTTTAGTTAAATCTACTTGGATCTGGATAGTAATACGTATCAGCTGTTCTAGTAGCTGTGGTATGTATTAAGCATGAAATAACATTGATCATAGGAATATGAGGGAATAAATGAATCTCAGAATTGCTTTATGTTGGTAAGTTGATTTGGATGAACTCGAGGGAACAGATTTTTCTTTTGTCGTGGCTTTGCAATGTATGTTACGGTCTGCTGGAAACAACTCTAAATATGTCTTGAAGCCACCATAATATGTGAGGAAATGTCCTTTCTGTGTGGTGATTTTGCAGGAAGGTTTTATAATTGTTTTCCGTAACAGCACCAAACCTGTGGCTTTTTCTCAACCCCTTTTTCAACATGGCTCATAAAACTCCTTTAAATGTGTGGGGGGCTTTACGTGAAAGGCAGTTACTTAGCACTGGCCTCAAGGGAAATGGTACAGTGTGGAAAAACCTGGAGGTGAAAATAGGAAACCCATGTTGTAGCTCAACATTTTTGTCTTGGTTGCTAGCTTTTCACCATCTTTTATCCTTACAAAACAAAATGGAGTTTGTCTAATCACCAAAGTTGCAGAGTAAGTACTTGTGTCCAGGGTGATAGTTGTCAGTGCCAAGAAATAGAATTGAGCAAAATTAAACCAAAACCTGATTAGTGACCTACTTAGAAGAAGCAGAAGGTTCTTGGATTCTAGCTGAAGTAAATTCCAAATACTGTATTTAATTGTTTCTTCCTGATTAATAACATCTAAGTATAATATCTGTCAGGATTTTTAAAACAAGGAAGCAACTTTAAAGCATTACATTTACTTTACCTTGGGAGAACTTAATTAGCTGTCAACCACACTGCACATGAATGGTGACTTTTGAATGAAATTATCAAATCTCTATTCCTGAGGCATTTTTTCTCCCTACTTCCACACGGAAGAGGGGAACAGGAGAGATTTGTTTAGATAGAAGCAAAAGTAATTTTTAGGAAAATGCTTTTGTGCATGCAGTTTTCTTGTATTAATTACAGAAGCATATAAACATTCTATTCCTGGGTGAAAGTGAGTGACTTACACAGAGGGGTTATTAAATCAGGTTGGAAGTGCACGTCCAAGCAGATACAAGATTGTGGCCTTGTGGTTCTCCATTTAATGGGCTAATTTCTTACGGGATTGAACTTCTATCATTCAACTGCATACCATGGTAATTTACTTATTTTGCAAATGCAATAAATAGATCAAAGCCAGCAAATCAATTGAACAATCCTAATTTAGAGCTCCTTGCTTTTGCCATCACGTGATGGCAAAAACGTGCCATGGTGATCAGGAAATCTGATGCATTGGTGAAGATGGTGAAGAGAGTTGAGGACATAATGGTATAGGAAAAGAAAGCAAAGCAATTTGAAGTATTAAAATATCTTAGTGTTTTGATAGGTTTGTTGGCAGTGATATGAGTTGGTGAGACAGTGTGTGAGTATAAACAGCTTTACTGCAGCATTAATGTTATATATAACTTGCCTCTTCTACCCAATGCACGCCTGATGCTAGGTGAACGTGTTATCCAAATGAATCCTCTAAACCTGTGTTTAAAGGACCAGCTTGCTGCTTTGCTTTTAGGTCTGATAGATCTGCTGATACTGTCATTCTTCAATGGTTTCTCACCAGTGTTCTCATAATGACTAAAGCAAACACATAGGTGACAAAAAAAAGTAAATAAAAAGATTTTTTTTTTTTGCTAAAATGGGGATATTTGCATCTCTTTCAGAAATTTGATGCATAACTACCTTGATAATCAAACCTCCAGTCATAGCTTAATTATATAATTATATGGTCTGATTTTTTTTCTTTTCTTTTTTTTTTTTTTTTTTCTACACCCTTAGAGCCCTGAACTAGGAAGAAATCTAGATACAGCAGACATCTGAGAGGACCATTAGATGCTTTGTTAAATTCTCTTGTAGTGCTCTAAGCTTGGTGTTTATCAAGAGTCAAGGCAATATGGCACTCCGTTTTAAGTTTTGGCTTTATTTGAACTCAGAGTAAGTTCTAAGGTTCTTGTATGGACCAGGTACCACGAGGCTTTTTCTGTGTGCTACGCTCTGTTGTGTTGTGTGGAGTATCTCCTGCCATGGTGGCGTCTTCAGGTTTTATTTTGAACTGTTGTAATTCATCTGTTCTCAGTGATGCGTGTGTTTTGCAAAACGTGTCTGTGGCTTCTCTAATCATTCTTGAAGAAATGTTGTTCTGTCACCTTGTGAATGATCTGCGAGGAAAGTTTGTGAGGCAGTGTAACACGAGCTAGAAATGCTTCAGCCGTTTATAAGTGATTATATTCAGTTTGCAGTGTCCAAGCACCATAATGAATGAAGTCAGTGTCGCTAATGGCACTGATAAAAGCAAATTCTGCCTTTATTTCCTGTAGTCACTACATCATCTCGACCAATGGAAGCCATAACAGGATTTTCACACAAGATGGGCATTAAATTGGTGATGATGCGTGAGCTCCTCACATCTGCTGGGCTGTCACTCCTGGTAGCTGGCGCTTCTGCAGCTAACCTGCGTTTAGCTGTAACTTCATTCTTGGGTTGTTTCTTAACTCATTTGATTATATACTAAAACTGATTCCTTTACTGATTAAAACTGATTTCCTTTAGGGGTATTTGCAGCTCTGTTTTTCTTTTTCCTTTGAGGAATGGGTGGGTGGTATTTGAGTTGTGTATGCTAATGCCTTGGTAAACTTCCATCCTTCATCCCGTGATTGAAGTCCTCCTGTTGTCTCAGTGGGGACAGAAGTTTGCTAAATCTGCTTAGAAATGGGGACGTGTGAGACAATAAGGAAAAGGACTGTTCTGGCAAAAACTGAAATACGTAATGTTGGGGTTGTTTTTTTTTCAATCCAGATCTGCCCTTCAACTCCACTGTCACAAGTCTTTGCAGACCTTCTGATTGAGCTTCCTTGCCTTCCAAAGCAATATCGAGAGAAACTGTAAAGTGATCCCCACATATTTGAGGCAACTTGTGACAAACAATTTAAAATTTGGCAGATGTAACAAAATTGTTAGCTGTATCCTGACACTACTTCTGGGGCTTAGGAATGTGTTTTTGTAGCAGATGGAGCTATTAGTTAGCTGTGCTATCTTGAAGAATTGCTTTCCCAGGTAATCAGCTCTGCTCATTTAGGATGTCGTTTCCCCACCTCGATATGTCAGCCGAGGAAGCAGGAATGATTAATCACTGCGGCTTGGACACTGCACAAGAATAACTGCGTAGAGGGAATCATTCTGTGGAGCACCAATGCCACAGGGAGTTTAAAGTGCTCTGATGCAAAGCAAACAAGATGGAAAAGATGACCGTGATGCTTCCTGATGGCTGTGTGTCAGTGCATAGAGTTTCTGTGGCAACCTGAAGATTTGCAATTCATAGAAAGCCTGGAGCGAGACAAAACTTCTAAGCCCTGGCTGTCACTGCTGTGGAACGGGTGCCACCAACACCTGGCAACCTTCTTCCATTGCTTGCTTTTCATGGTTGGCAGAATGTATCATATAAGAGTAACGTGCACAGTTAACCCTTCTTAAAATGTGTACCTTCAACGTTTCCAATTAATCTTCTACAAAAGAAAGGCTTGTGAGAAGCGTTTGAAAAAATAACATTTGCTATTGATCTTAACTGCAGGCTTATTATTGAAAATACTGCTTTCTTGTAGACAGATCAACAAAAAATATAAAATAATATAAAATAAGCACATCTTTATTTCTTTTGGATTAGACTGAAAATGAGGTGTGTTTTTTTCAATTACTAGTATTCTTAAATTGCCAATAAAGGTTAGTCTTTCTTTTTTTTTCTGAACTAGCAGATCTCAAGCTCAAGTCTTCTTGATGACTACTTCTATTTTCATTTAACCTCTTCAAAAGAAATTTGGAATATTTCACAAGACTTCTGGTGTTGTGATGTACAATATAAACATAAGGTGCCTGGGATTTGTGATGTGAAAGGGCATCAACCTGAAGTAGGTGGAAACCACTAAGCCAAAGCTACGGTAGTTAATACTGGCAAGCTTAATCTTTGCGAAACTGTCAACTTGAAAAACAGACACTGGAAACTTATTAGGACTGCTCTTGCTAAGTGTTAGTCTTCATTGCAGTTTGGGCTGTACTGCAATGGGTGAACTGCGAGTACGAAAGTTGTAGCAGCATCTTTTGTAGAGAGTTTGACGGTAGATGTACAGTCTGGTGTGAAATCTGAAGGACTGCATCCCAAAGCTCCCCCATGGCATTTGGTGTAAGCAGGCTGCCCTGGTACCACTGGTGCTGGCTCAGCAGGCATGCCATGAATTGGTCGAAATACACCAGTAGTGCTGGCAGCTGTGCTAACCTCACCTCATAGTGCATGCTTACTGACTTTATCTTAAAAAGTCACTGCAGCATTGGAATACCTCTTCCAGAAACTTGCTTTGAGGCCCATTTGGCAATGCAGTGCTTCCTGTGGCTTTGGGAGGGATTTTTGTTTTCCCCCTCGGGGCGCAGTGCTGGTGTCTGCACTGCCCGTCTGTCTGCACTCGCTGCTGGTAGAATAACAAACTCGGTTCCTTAGCGTAGCTCGAGGCTTGTGTACCTTTGCATTTTCTGCATTCTCTGCACCTAATCCTAGATGTTTCCAAAGTTAAATAAAAGGTCATGCATATTTTATACATCAGATGTAAGCATGTTGTTCCGTACTTACATAAAGACAGAGCGAGTAAGAAGCTACATGCATAGTAAGTAGGATAATACACTGCTCAGGGCGGGTTGTTTTCTGGAGTGTGTGCTGGCCCCAAGGCATTGAGACATTTAATTTGTAGCGTAGCAAAGATATTTACCTTGAAGCATGTTTGTGAACCTTATCCTTACCTAGTTTAGTCATGTCTGTTTCTGAAAACATTTTTGTTTATTTTCAAAGCACCTAATGCCTGTAGCAAAATTTTGAAGTTAATTGCCTGGATATATACTGCAAGGAAAATGAAGTGTTACAAGAAGATAGCTGTAGATAGAGGGGCTGAGAGAATAACCTCGGGGCATCTGCCTGTGAGCAGACATGTAAAAATATTAATTTTTGAACTTTTGACTTCAAATGTTTTGTGTAAAAATGTTTAAGTACTCTTTCCATCAGATTTGATCTTTTGAGGCACAGGACCTTGTTGTGGTTGGCAGAGCTCCTGTAACGTATTTCTTTTTAAACGATCTCTGAAGTTGTCAAGTACTTTTTTATGAAAGTGCTTGATGGAAAGCTGTACAATTTGTTCCGGCAGTAGCGTAGAATGAGTTGTGTTTTTTCAGTGGAAACGGAGTTGGTTTTTTGAAACTGTTAACGTTTAAGAGAAGACTTGTGTGAACGCTCACAGGAATGGAAGCACAGCTTCTTCTTTGTTTGTTTTCCCAAACAAGTGTGTGAAAATACACGGCAGAGTACGTGTACTCAGGTATGGGCTAGGGCAGCAGACTTGTTTCTTGAAACTGGAAAGTTACTCCTAAAACACAAAATAAAAACTACAGAGGTGTGGGCTTTGCTTTTCAAGATGTTTATATGTCAACTTTCACAATTTGTCTGCCCCCTCCTCCCCTCATGTGTTGCCATTATGATGGATGAATTTCTTGGCTACTGGCTCCATGGTTGTTGTGACTGAGTAGGAGCATCCTGACACACAAAATCACAGCAGACTGTAGCTGAGTCATAAATGACTGAACTAGTTAGATTATCACTTCCTACACAGGCTCTCTGAAGTTGTCCTGAGAATCCAAATGAAGGGAACTTCCACTGGCAGTGGGAAAAGCTCTGAAGACTTTTCTGCAAGTACACAAATAAAAAATAAAATTAATTACTGACTGTTATTTCTAAATATCAGAATGGATAGCCCAAGCCTTGAGCGTTCCTTGCTGGTGACCTTGCAAACCTTCTGTGGGCTGCAGAACTTGTTTCCCAAGCAGTGAAGATGCCTTTGAAGGCCACGTATTTCTGGCTGTGACTCTGGAATTGTGTTGAAACAGGTAGTCAGCTACTGCTCGAACATCACCTAGCCAAGAAGCAAGCAGCATTGTTCATCAGGATTAACCATTTCCATGTAAATAATTCAGACCTAAGGAACACATCTTTAAGAAAAGTATCTTTCAAAAAATGTATCTTTAATTCTGGGATATTTAACCAATCAAGAAGGACTGGGCTGCTCCAATGAAATTCTCATGTTTCAGTCTTGAGCCTTGTTCCCCAGGGAATGGGGAAGCATTTCTCACATATTGCTGAGTCTGTTTTTGACCCTAATAAGGCAAATGGACAAGAAAAGAAGAGCAGCAGGGACATGTCAGATGAAAAATTAAATGTTCTGAAATTGATTATACGCTGCAGAAACGTGGTCGTCTTTCTAGTAGGAAACTGTAAACAAAACAAATTGGATCAATTATCCCTTTCTTTGCAGCAGCCATTGCAATTAGTGAGCACCTGGAGTGCAAAACATGTTTCCCAGGTGGAGTCAAAATAAAACGCTGGGTGGCCCCAGGCCTTGTGCCTGCACCGGCTGCGCTCTGCGGCACGGGAGCAGCGCCGCTGCCTGCTGCTCCTCACCAGCCTGGCAAGGGCTGAGCTGGCACCGCTCGTGGTGTGGCTCCGAGATGTGTCCTTCAAGCCCAGGTGTGCTGCGTGGCAGCTTCAATCAGCATGGTCACCTCCTCAGGGTACACAGATGGAAAAAAAAACCACAACACATCGTTTCTGCATGTGGTAACTTGCAGGCAGCCTTCAGCAAACAAGGTCCCCTCCTCAGTGCATTTCTGCAGCGGTTTCCAGACAGGCGTGGTTCAAGTTCTGCACGTGGCTAGATGTTTTGCCAAGCCTGGCACTTGATGAAGTGAGGTGCCATGTTGGGAAGATAGTTATGCGTGCAGACTTGAGTCCATGAAGTGTACGTTTAATAAGAAGTGTCACTTGTCAAAATAAATGAGCAAGATTTTTATTGCATGTTCACTCGCTTGTAAAATTTGCTAGTCTGCGATGGCTCTTAATCATTAATGTGAATTAGCCAGGTTCTTCTGTAGTTTAATTACTAGTATGTCATGTTTACATTCTCTCTTGATGAACTAATGGTTACATTATATGCACAGTTTCATTATAGGTAATGGGCAAAATAAAAAATACCAAAGATGTGTGTAGATGTTGTAAAGCGCTCATTCTTCGGAAGATTGAGGTATAATTGCAGCTGAACAGAAGTCTGGATAGGAGCTCTGGGTCATCATGTCCAACCCTGTAAGCTGTCCATAGCGACTTGAGGACAATGAACTATCCTAGTCCAGGGCACGTTATGCTCCTATGCAGGAACTGCTGCTCAGTATGCGTCTCTGATAATACTTGTTGCTTGCTTTGGATTCTTCTTTCTGTTGATATGGTGCTGCTTTGTGGTGGTGGTTGACTGTATCATTCCATATTCACAGCCCGTTTCTCATAGCAAGGTTTAATTATGTTGATAGGCAAAAGCAGGAATGCTTTCTATTGTTTCTTACTTCATTGTTCCTTGAGGATTAATGAGAAAATTGGCAGAAAATTGACCAGAGATGCAGACATTTGAAAGGATTTTTTCCTTCTATGATATTACTTACAGCTTTTCAATAACTGAGAGAGCTTTTAAGCTATGTCACACTGTGGGTATGTTGTATGTTAATTGTTTGACTTGGTTTTTATAAGATGACTGAGCTACAGTATTTAAACAGAATGGCAGGTGGAGCCATAGATAACATTGAACTGAAATTCATTGCGGGAGATGTACTCCTACAGATTGTCTGAAATTTAGCTGTGGCTTTACTCATCTTCTTAGGTAAGTAAAGCAGAGCCAGTTATGCAGCAAGCTCTGTGCCTGGCAAGTTGGTCTGTTGGAAGTGCAGCCTGGCCGAGCTTTAGAGGTGGCTGCCAACTCGTCCTCCGAGTGGCAGCAATTGTACCGCCTTTTTCTTCCTTGACCTCTTGCTCAAAATGAAATTCTTAATTGCTAAGAAAACTGAGTCATACTGCATGTTGTCAAGGAGACAAATAAAGCCTATTGAACTCACAGAAACAGCATTAAAGACATTGGCATGTTTCCTCTTAGTTCTATAAGCGGGCGGTTTGTGACACTGAAGTTCTCCAGATGTTATGTACAGCTGTTGCCTGAACAATATAGATTTCACAATGACATACCTGAATACAAAGAAAGCAACTTTCCCCTTCCTCTTATCTGTGCTCCTAGGGAATTCTCTATTTACCTTGATGATGCAGGCTTCTAAGAAGCTGCTCTTGATAATGACTATGTAAGAGCAGACAAGATGTGCAGGGGTCGTAATTGGAAAGGGAAATAACATTTAAGAAGTGAGAAACTGAAGATGCTTTCCATATGGAATAATATGTAATCAACCTTTTAAATGCAAGGAGTGCTGACTCCTTCTTTGGGCAAAAAGCAGTCTGTAAATCACCTGTAGCAGTTCTGCTGGGTAAGTCACCTTGTTACAACTAAGTGAGAAATTAGGCTTAGTGTCCAGCATCAATTTATTGCTTTTATATTTTCAGTCATGTTATTTGCTTACCTGCAGCTGAGAGGATACGGGCAAATTCAGAGATGGTGGTGCAGGAGAACTCTTGTGCTGTTTTCCACAGTCGTAATGGTGAGCACATTTTGTGTTCGGAGCACGTTTGAGGTCTGTGAGCACATTTGGCTTTGAGCTGGTGCTTGTGTGCGCTAGCGCGAGCGGGGAGCACCAAGCAGGTGCTGCTTCCCTGCGTGCACAGGTAGAGCTCTGCCTCTCTGCAAGGCGCTGAGAAGGTGCAGGGACTCGCAGTTCTTCTAAGAATACTTATTTCTGGATTTACTTGCATGAATGGATCTAAATGATTTCCATAACAATTACCTCTGGAAATTCCAGTACTTGAGCGGTTCTTACTGTTTTTAAGTGAAGAGACAATGAGGTAAAAGCAGTTTATGCTGAAGCAGTTGCTGTTCCGTGGCTAACCTTAGGGTAGGATTCTGGTGTCCTGACTTTACTATTAGCAAGTCACTTTCTTCCATTGATCATTGAAATAAAGGGTGTTAAGGGCCTTAAGCTTCACATGGAGCCATTACAAGACACATCAGGAATCTAACCGTGAAGGTATCTCTGAGCAATGGGTGATCAAGTTGCTTAAAGTTCAGGTGCTCTGCTGCAGTTTGCTTGGATTACATAGAAGGTGGCTTTCCACACATACACCTGTCTTTTATCTCAGGGCTTGGAAGAATCCAGATGTATGCCCGTCAGTATGTCTGCTTAAATTAGAGGTGACAAATTATTGATAATTAGCATTGCTTTTTGTTTTACCATTGAAAAATGTGAATTTATAAAAGCCAATTTATTTTTATCTTTGGCCTCAGGAACTCCAGAGCAGTTGTACTTATTCTTAATTGCTTGTTTTATGGGTGAAAATTAGGCTGTAATGCGAACTGCAGTGTGAGGAGACTTGGTTAGATAGAACGCTTGCAATGTTTGAATGGCAAGGAGAAAAACCAGTGCTGAGGTTTGTCTAATACTTCACAAATTCCAATTTTTATTAAATTTAACAATGCAACCATTTCTAACCGTTCTATAACTAAATATAGTAATGAAATTTTATTTGAAGTCAGGAACATTATCCAGATATGACTTGATGTGTGTAAGATACTGCACATCAATGGAGTGGTACAGATTGTGTTAAATGGGCCTGAAATAATCTTCAGGAAAGAAAATCGTTTTCTATTCTTCTTGACACAAAGTGTTTGTCACAGATATGCATTCTTATCCGCATCTTGTTAGTGAAATCATTATACTTTTCATTACAACTTTTATGCAAATATGCTGGTTTTCCTTGATTAGGTTTGCATGAACACGCTGTAATTACAGGCTGAGGTGATATTAATGTGTAACAATTAAATATGTAATTACTATGTGTAATTACGGCTGGGAGAGTGCGTTGTAATGGCCTGTGCACCATGCCAGCTCACGGGCAGGGTGTCGCCAGCAGTTGTGATTTTACGCCCATTTGTACCAACAAATCTTCAACGGCTCTCTCGGCAGAGATGTCTTGAGGTGGAAGGGGCCATTAGAGCCGGGGACACGCAGGGTTTTATGGTTTTATGCCATGCCCCCTGCAGGAGCTGCGGGGCTCTGGGAGCACACCCGGTGGCCCGGCTGCGGGCCTGGTCCGCTTCGGGCAGGGGTTTGGTGCACTCAGTGTTCCCCTCCTCCTGCTCATCTCCTCACAAAGGCAGCCAGCAGCAGAGGAGCCTCATTTGCCCCCGGCTGGCTTTCCAGAAAGCTCTCCCAGCTCATGTCCCACTGTCACTGCAGTGCTGGGCTGGTGCCCGAGGACACTCTGCAGCCGCGGCCTCCTGCTGACAGGCACCAGAGGATGGGTGCTGGTGCATCTCAAATTTAAGATGTGACGTGATGCAGGCATGATAAAGGCAGATCATCAGCAAAGGTCGGGTATATTCCGTTTGATATCTGATATATCCACAGGAATAGATCCTATTCCTGGTGGGAGGAAGGACTTGGTGCCCAGACAGGGGGGTTAATTTTTAGCCTCAGCCTGGCGGTGCAACTCGTCAGTTCTGTTGGGCTTGGGGAAGGTTTTGTTGATGTGTATGGGGAGGAGAAAGAGCCCTGTGCCTGGGAGGTGTTTTCAGCCTTCCCTTTCTGCAGATGAGCAGAGGCTGAGAGGAGAAGCTTCGTGCTCAGGGATTCTGGGGCTCTGCCGGGGGTCCACGAGAGCTCTTGCTGAGCCTTTCTCTACCACTTAAAAACCTGCTGCGACTTGGAGCTTTGCTAAAGAGAATGACTTAAGGCTAGCTCTTCAACCACGTCTTCTGGACGTGTGGGAGTGCCTGTTTTACCTGGCTCTTAGGACAGCTGGGGGTTGGTTGGTTATGTATATCTGGAGATGAGATCTGTTTTCCTCTTAGTACGCTTTTACTCTGATGCTGTGAGGATGATTTTGCTTTAGCTCCTTTCCATTGATGTGTAGACTAGGCAACAAGAATGCCTGGGGGGTACATCTTGAAGAGGGCTACCATGAAGCAGATAAAATGGTAATACTTTTTCTGCTGGAAGAATACCAATGAGGGACTTGAGGAACCTCCTCAACTGAGGTTTTCTCTGTACTAGGAAAGGAGGCGAGGAAGAATACAAATGTAGCCCAGTCAAAAATGCTCCCTGATACCTGCATTGCAGTGAGGACACAGGCTAATGGCTAGGGTATCCGAAACAGAAGAAAGAAGAAAGTTGGAGGCGATGGGAGTTTACTGATAGTGTCCTAATATTGCCTTGTATGAAGGCTGCACGCATAAATGTTTCTGCATGGCATGGGGGGCTGCCTTGTCCTGATGAAGCATCACTTAGTGGGGGATGCAGGAACAGAAGTGTCTGTGGTACAAGGGATCGGGCTGTGCTGTGGTTGCAGACCACCCAGTGGGAATTTCTCCTTCATATGACACTTTGCTGTGTCTTCAGTTGGTGCTGGCAGAAAGAATATACCTGCTAAAATTCTCCTCTTGGAGCAAGGTTAAATGGTCTTTTCCAGGGGATTAAGTATTGAGACATTTTCAGAGACTGAGGATATCCATTTCTTGCTCTGAGGGAGTTTCAAAGGGTTTGTTTCTATTTGTCAGTCCCTGTTGGGAGAGAAGGGATTCCATGTCAGCAGTTGTGGAAATGTACTTTTAGAGATGACTGAGTGTAATTAAGAGATGTGTTGGCAAAGGCATGTATTTAAACGTCTTTGCTTTTTTTCACAGAATCCTTATTCAAGTGTTCCTGTAGCTGTAATTTCTTTATTTTTGGTTTGGAGTTTGGGTTTTTCTGTCAGCTGATAATGCATCAAGAGCTTCTCTGGTGGCTTTCTTGGAGAGGCAGCGCAGCCTCTGCTTGTTTCCTTCCCGCTGCTTCGCGTCCCAGAGCTTGAATTGTGATGGGATTCCTAATGCAAAAGAACAACTTGCTATCTGTAGCTTGAAGAAATGAGTTATTGTGCCAGTAAGAATTGTTTGAAGAATTAAAATTGACCCATTTCCTTCAGGCACAGCAAAGTTAATACTCAAGAGTGTTAACATCGTAGGAGTGATTTGAGAAGTATTATTCATCAAATCCCTGTGCTAATATGTATGTAGGTATAAATAAAACGGCCTCAAAGGTTGTTTCAGTATTTATTAACCTATCCTCTTCTTCAGGGGCCTAACTTGGCTGCAAAAGCTTGGTCAAGGCTTTTAGGTAGTTGTCTGTGCACTGTTTCCCACTTTATTGAAGCAGAGAAACCTCTTCTGGAAAAAAGGCTGCTAACTTATGGCTGTTGTCATACACCTGCACAAAAGCAATAACTTCCAGCAGCTGCAGAGAGCTCCTCTTGCTGCAGCCTGAGCAGCAGTGGGCTATGGACTGAACCACAACTGGAGTGGTGCCCATGCCATCACCTAAACGTGCCCAGAAGCTCAGGGCAGATCTGCCACTGTGAAACTTCGCGTGATAGACAGCATTAGATCTTGCACTTGTGATTTTTCTAAGATTTAGCTTGGAGCTAGGGTCTGTATTCGCTGTATTCTAATGCTAAAGCATAAAGGCACCATTTTTCTTTTCTAGATTTTTGCATGTAACTTGCTATATTTGTACTAATTTTATTTTTTCTCTGTTTTCTTTAGGTAAGTGGATACAACTTGAATGTTAATGTTCTGCATTGGACAACTGCTGAATCTGGACACTGGAAACCGTAAGCCAGTTGTCAGCTGAGCGATGCGTCCTTAGTAAGTCTAGAAACACGCAAGAGCTGTGGTGTCCCTGCAGCACGCATGGGGGTCAGCCTTGTGTTGGTCAGAGACACTTAACTTCTGGATGCTGGCGTTTTTGGTGGCTTGTTTGGATAGGCAGTGGCCTTTTCTGTCACCTGGGAAGTGCTGATAACTTCAAGTGGCAGGTTGACTTTTTTTGTCTCTAAAGCATCTATGGTGTGTTTTTTTTTTTGTTGTTGTTGTTGTTTTTTTTTCCTTTCTCTGGGATTCTCTCACTTGATTGAGGAGAGAACTCACACTTCCTCTCTCACCATTGCTGTGAAAACCCATTTAGTCTTTCCCAAGTAGTGATTTTTCGGTCTGATTTTTTTCCATTGTATGCTTAGGATTGTTATTCTTCAAAGAGTAAATTTTAAATACAATTTGATTCCTTGGCTTGGGAGTGTTCTTCAGCTTAGTGTTGAAAGGGAGCATGAGGTAAGAGGCAGGAAGTTTTTTTTTCTTTTTTTTTCTTCTTTTTAAATAATGCTTAACCTAGAATTAAATTCAGAGGAGTGCCTGGAGAAAGTAAGATCTGTGATCAGATTCTCAGAATACTTTTTTGTCTTATCTAATAAGCAAGAGAAGCTAGTAGAGGGAATTATATGCTGGAAGGGGAATTTTAATAGCAACAAATATGCAAAGAGGAAAGCATCTCAAGTGAATAAAGAATGCAGACTGGTAAATGACAGATCTTTACCCTGTTTGAAGAATGCAACTGTTTTGTGGTACAAACCTAAAACCTGGCCTTCCCCACTGGAGCTAGAGAAGACTTAGCATCTACTTTGAGGTTTTGAGGTTGTGAGAATCCATAGTTCTTGCCTGTTGATGTGGAAGTCTCCCAACCAGAAATAAATTAGGATAAAGTAGCAGTTCCAAAACCATTCTGTAGCATCCTCACTTCTGATTGTACAAACCGTGCCTATGTAAATGAATTTGATTTGCAGCCCCGCTTCTAAGGGTTGATACTTCTAAGTGATACACATCCATAATTTCTGTTCAATTAGTTATTGGAGAGGGTGTTGCATTTTAATTCAGGTACAATCATGATCAGCTCTTTGACCACAGGCATCAGTTTTCTTCTTTTACTAATGCCAGGGCATATTACAGGAAAATATGAGCATCTTATACTGGGTGTCATCTGCGCTCAGAGTCTTTTTGTCTAAGAATCCAGTTAAATAACACAGCATTTTGTCTAATTCCTGGAGGTGTCATTTAAGCAGCTGTGTTCTAGAGGCAGGGCTCTGGGGAAAACGCAGGGTTGGCTTTTCTTTGTTTCAGATGTGCTATCATAAGTTGGAGTGTATGCAGGAGGCAGTCTTGCAAGACCTGAGTACTATTGGCAGTTGAGGAGCTGGTGCCATTCGGGGTCAGATATATGGCTGTGCTGTAGCTAACTCCAATTAAAGCAGAAAGCATTTTCAATTTTTAAAAAAGGAAATGTTAAAAGCTTTAATTTACTGCAGTGAACTGTGGATCATGGTTTAAGCTGGGAAGACAAGTCCCGTTGTGCAGGCCTCCACATGAAAGTAACACCAATTCTGGCTTTCAGCAATGTGTATGTGATGACATAAAGGACTGAATGAGCCAGCCTGTGTGGTTGTGGGTACTGGCCTGGGCAGAAGCTGTGAGGTGCTGTCCCAGATGTGCTGCCCTCTTCAGCTCTGGAGCCACAGACCCCGTGCACAGGTTGCTGTTTTCAGCCAGGATGCTCCAGACGTGCACGGTGAGGCTCAGCAGGCTCTGCATGCCTGCCTTTCATATGCAAAACCAGATGTGTGGAGTGGTCTGCTAATTAGAAGGGAAAAATGGGAATGGGAGTAAAATAAATTATCATTCCAACTAGGAGCCATTTAGTAAAAAATACTTGTGTAATGTGTTAGAATCCCTTTTTTGAGCAATAACACCCTCATCGTTGTATTCAAACACTGAGATAAATGCATCAATCTAAATTCATGATTTTAGTTTTTTCATATAGTTGCTAATTATTGAACATAACTAGTTTATTCATAATTTCTTTTCTCCTTCTGCTTGATAGCCTTAATCCTGTATTTGTGCGGCTGTCATTCCCATGGTAACAGACTAGTGTCTGAAGCAGAAGATTATTAAATACAGAATAGTACATTAAAATAATGTTAAGGTTCTGACTTAGAGACTTTCACATGGGGGCAAACTTCAAAAAAAGAGAACATTTTTACAAAAAGCAATTTACTTTGCCAGTAATGTTCTCTATTCCCATAGCTATTACTGAAGAGATTTGTTTGAGTAACAGCCTGCTCCCTCGCAACCCATCTCCTCCTCCCGCTTTGCAGAGAAATCCTAATCTTGTGTTTGTGTCGTCAGTCTGTTTCCATGGTAACTGTCACAAACGTATCGTGACCTCACAACAGGATGGCAAAGGACGAAAATGTGCGTTGAGAGGCGGTATTAAAAATGATCATCAAAAACAAAGAAAAACCTCAAGCCCTGGTGGGTGTAACAAAACATAATAGAGAAAAAGGCGATGGGGTTGTGGCACACTGCACTGGTAGCTTGTGTGTGTACATATACAGCCACAATTACTTTGCCTCCTGATCTTGCTTTGCAGAAACTTTCCTATAAAACCATGTTATTGTGGCTTCCCTTAACTTGTGATTTGAATAGCAGGGCTGACAGCTGAATGGGCACGCTACCTTTTTGTGGTGTCAAACGTTTACCCTCTTAGCTTCTGGAATCTGTTTTCTGCCATGGGTCATATATGAGTGAGGACAAGGCACTAATTGTGGCTTTGCTGCAGCACAGGACCCTGCGGAAAGCAAATTCGTGCAATAACAGGCTTCAACAAGGTGCTTCTTACACGTTTACAAAAACAGATTCTCATTAATTAAAACTGAAGCTAAAATTTGAAAGAGGATTAGGAAGGATTAATAAAGAAAGGTAGTGAAGAGGCTTGATTATCTGCCGTGGAGATATCAGCTGAATAACATGTCGTGGGCAATGAGATGGAGTAGAAAACTCGTGCGTACCTGGGATCGGTGGATATGGCAACTTGTGATGCTTTTTGCTCGTTTGCGCTGACCAGGCTGATGCAGGAAGCTTCCCAGAGAGAAATTTGCCCCTGTAATGCCTTGACAAGAGCTGCTCCTCTTTTCCTCAGCAGGTGAGAAGCTCTTGGCATAAGGTAACGTGGGAGCTGGGTTGGGTCCCCCTGCTGTCAGAACAGAGGCTTTTACTTCGTCCTTTTGGAGAAGAAGCACGTTGTCCAGGGGTTTGGTTTTGGTGATCTGCTTTCCTTAGGATTTGAGAGGGATCTTAGCAGGTACATTTGAAGGTATCTTGCCAACATTTTCATCCTGCAGCCAGCAAGAGATGACTTTGGGCTGTGGTGCTGCCTCTGGTGACTCCTGGAGCAAGTTCATCTGCTGATGTCAGGAGCACAGAGCCGTGCTAGCAGTTTGACAGCCCCTTTTGTGATCCTTTTCAGAGCCTGTAGTTAAGACAGTGTTATTGGCAATTTTGGTGTGTATCATGATGGCTAGCAGCTAAGGAGGGGTCTCCAAAGGGAAGTTCTTGTTCTCATCCAAGGAGCTGTGTGTACAAGGATGATTTGGCCCCTGAGGCAAGGGCTGAGAAGGACTGGGGTGTGCTGGCTGGTCTGCGCAAGTGGGGTTTGGAGCAAGTGCTTGTATTACACTGCCTCTGAGCTCAACCATTTCCTACATACCAAGCATGTAGCAAGCAAAGATGATAAAAATAGGGAGCGACATACAGAAAGTTACTGCTGCTCGAATGCTGTCTTCATTTACAGATGCTTAAAGCAGTGAAGCCACATAGAGAAAGTGTGGCTGTCTGCATACCTCATGTATTTTTAATACAATCCTTTATAGCACTAATAAGATCTTCGTGCAGCTTGAGCTTCAGCAAGTGCTGCTGGCCCCACCAACTAATAATCGATATGTGTACACTAGATTTTTGCAGACAGCTGCAGACTCTTTCTGTGCACGCTGTGTGGCCGTGGATATGCAGTGCCTGCGTTCCTGGCTTGCCCCTCGTGCCAGCACATAGCGGAGCGATGTGCGGCTACACGAGAGGAATTCAGAACGGGCCAGCCTGGGGCGAGGGCAGGGTGAACTTGTCTGGATGGAAAAAGCCTCTTGTGGGCATTAGCAGCAATGTGCTGGGGCGGTGCTCACAAGAACAGCATTGCCTAGATGCTTTTTTTTTTTTTTTTTAAATCCGTTTTTTTCTCTATGAGTAACTTGTAGGGCTCGATTGATTTGTGGAACATGTGCCCTTTCTCTTTTAAGCAGTTTCTCCATCCTCTTACTACTAAAGAGCTTAAGCATTATTTTCCTCTTCAATTGGTGACGCTGGAAGAGTTGAGCGAGCACAGATTTCTGCGTTCCATAAACCATAAGGTCCTGCCTGCAACTTAAATCTCTTTATTTGTTTTGTTATTGCTTTTCACATATGTTTGGTTATAAAAAACAAGTTTTCCCTCTGGAGATGGACTTTAAAAAGAAAAAAAAGGAGAAAAAAGGCTATAAGGAAACATTGTTATCAGAGTATCTTGTTTTGCTCTTAGCCTTAAGAAATACTTGACTTCAAAAGAAAATAGCAGTAGGTCTCCTAGTTTTTGTACCTTTCCTTTGTTCCATTTGTAATGTGTGCTGGCTAACTTTTGTTTTAGACTACAGCCTACAGTGACTTCACAAGACAGTTTTGTAAAACGATAGTGCTGTAATGCTTTCTTCAGTGGATTTCGATGTTTCTTCCACCGCTGACGTGTTCCTGTGGCAGCTTCCACTTGTGTGGGAGTGTGCATCCCCTGTGAGTATCCTTCATAGGTGCACGTACAAGAGGGAAATGACAAAGTTAGCAGAAAAATATCCTTTGAAAGTAGGGCATCTTTGCTCTCGTCTCTTGCAGAGCTGCTTCTGTTTTGTAACTGTCGTCTTTTCCCTCCCTCCCCAGCCAGCCCTCTGCCTCGTGGGTAATTTATGACCGAGTTCAGTGAAATTCTGCATTTGGCTGATACATTGAAAAATCCATTTGCTATCAATGACTTCCTTTAATATAAAAGGAAGTAGATTTATGGGAAGAGGAGCACTGGCATCACAAGTACCCTTTATCTTTCCTCTTTTAGTTCATTCACTCCTAACCTGTGTCTGTTTGAACCAGGAGCATTATTGGTGTTCTGAAAGATTAGGATTTGAAACTGTAAATTTAACTCTGATTTCCACCTCCTGGGAGATAACCTGAGGACACGGGGCTTCAGCTGCATTAAAACACAGAGGTATGCTCCCTTCTGTGCTGTGCCCATTTTTTAATATTTTCTTGAGCTTTTCCCATTGAAGATAGAGGGTGAGGAATGAAAGTCTGAACTGGGAAGCGATGATTTTTACTTTTAACTTGATTCTTTCCCTGCTTTTGTGCAAAAATGTGATGGGGCTTTAAAAATGATGTAATAACTGCCTTTTAAGGATATAACCCAAAATGAAAGTCACAGTTACGACCTCTGAATGGAAAACGTTTCCAGAAGTGGGTTTAAATCTGCAGTAAATGGTAGGGTGGTGTGACCAGCAGCCGCTGAACCCATGGCACCAGAGAGGCGATGGGAGCCGATGGGCTGAGCGCAGCTACCGAAAGGTCACCACAGTGGTGCCTGTGGATTGAGCACCTATCAACCAGTTATCTTCAAATTATCTTCTCCCCCTCACTTTTCAATTCAAGAGCCACGCCAGTGTGCTAATCCCTGGGCTTCAGGAAGTGTGAAAGAGCTGTGGAGCAGCAAGGCAGGGCAAAATTAAATTGGCATTGGGGTTGCTTGGTTGAAGGGGACAGGAGATGACGTACGAACCCAATGCAGTTTGACTTCTAGAACAAATGGATTGGAGGTAAAAATATTTCTTCCAAAAAGGGGGTAGAAAAGCACTGTGGTTTGTAATGGAGTACTTAGCCTAAAATAATTTTAGCCGGTTTCATGGCAAGATCATTTCCAATGTTAATTGCCTTTTTGCTTGAAAAGGATGTTGTTACAAAGTGAGTAATGGGGCTGTTTTTCAAGACATCCGAAAGCTGAATTGGGATATTTTCCAAAGTCCTGCAAGTGCAGAGGTTGAGCCGCTGCTGGCCAGAAAATGCTTTGCTGTGGTCTGGCCAGGCAGGTGACCAAGGACCGTGGCCCAGTTGAGTGCTGGGGACATGGGGTGGTGAGCGGGGCGATGTCAGTGGTGTGCTGCTGTGCATATCTGAAGCCTGAGCCCGCAGCAGCAGCCAGGGCATGGTGCATGGGGGATGCTCAGCAGTCCCCATCGAGCCACGTGTCCACGCTCTGCTCCACTCCTCTGTAAAGGATAGGAATGTGGTGACGAACCAGCGGGACACAAGGCTGCAGCAAAGGCAGCATGCTTCCAAAAATGAACAAGAATTAGATGGAAAATTCCTGCATTTTGTTCGTTTTGATGAATTCCGTAAGTTGGAAGGCTAATTGTGCTCAATTATTGCAGTCTAGTGCAGATAGGTTAATAGTTTCTAGACGTTGATGTGCATTGATTTCTTTCTCAGGCTTTGAGACTATAGTTGATTTATAAAGAATGACTAAGTTTGGTTTACTGTCAATTGTTAGGGTTTTTTTTTTTGCATTGCTGCTGCTGTATTATTGGCAGCCATTAAATTGATTCAATTTGAAAACTGAATGAGAAATTAGTGTGTTCTTATGTGGATATGTTTCAACTAAATTATTAAATGAAGTGGTTGACTTTTCTATCTGAGTTAAACAAGTAGAAAAACTCTAATTAACTATTTCATTGACTGGGGAGAAGCTGGAAAATTGACATAAGATGTTGACCTCTGATATTTTTTTTTCTTCCTTGTTTCTTCCCTGTTCTATGGAAGCCAGGGTGAGCTTTAACAGGGATAAAAGACGAGACTGGTATATATAATTTGCTCCCAGAAATAAAAATGTTTTCATTTCTGTCTTGCACATCTCTTTTGCTTTATTTCTCCTTTCCCTCAGAAAGGTTATCTGGCAGTTTCTGATACTTGCCAGTGCAATGATCCTTACAGCTCTGTATCGTATCGCTCACCCTTGTAAAGAGGTGCCTTTGGATGTGCCAGAGGCGCGGGCTCCTTGGGAGTCCTTGCAGTGCACCGACAATACTGAACGCAGTTTTAATTATGGCTCAGAGGGATGGGGGGGAAAGATGTTTTTTTTTTTCCCTTTTGTAGGAAAGGCACATAGCTGCTCCAGTGACAAAACACTCTGAAGCTTCGCTGTCTGCCTTCCTGTGCATTCCAAGCACTGTGCAGAAGGCACGTTTCAATTCTCGAGCTCTGCAGCAGAAACAGGCTTGGCCCAGGGTGAATTGCATGCCCTCCACTTACCCCGTGTGGTATAAATGAAGTGGTCTGCAACTGCGGAGTCTTGGTACAGTACACTTTGAAGATGCTTCATTAGTATCTACCACTATTTATACTCGATCTGCATTTGTACTCTGCAAGACCAGTTATGTGGCACTAAGGTGCTCTTTTTGGAAATGGACGTGGACGGTGATGGTTGGGCAGCGAGGAGGTGCAGCTGGTCACGGCCCTGCCCTGAGATCTGGGGCTAGAATTCAGGCACTTCTCTCTCCTTCTTGTTGGGCCTGGCTTTTATTTTGGTTGGTTTTCATGATTAATGAGCACGTTGCACGGCCTTCCATGCCCTCGCCCTGCTTTGTACTCTTCTGGTGCTTTGTAGCTCTCCTAGCACCATTGCCTACAGCACTCTGACTTAACGTGGCTGTACGCACTTACAGGTTGTTGGCTTTTCTTAAAGAAAAGAAAGCAAGCAATGCAGCACTACCTTTGGTTTGGATATTTGCCCAATAAAACCCGTGTGCCACTTATATGTCATAATCAACTTTTCCGGGAAGATTCCAGCAAGTCTCAAATAATCCAAGGTGCTTCGTGCAAGTCTCGGGGATGCTAGCAGATGTCCTGCACCCGTTGTTAGGCCAAGATTCAACAGCTGCTCTGCTGCCAAATATGTTAAGTATGATGGGTAGACACTTACTTGGCACAGCTGCCCATTCCTGGTAAAATGCTAGAAAATGCATCATATTATTATCTTGTGAACTTTGAAGCTCACAGATGGAAAGCAGCATGTAATAAATGATTGGTGAGAGTCCATTAAAATAGCCACTGCAAAACCTCCCCCGGGCTCCACGGGGGTGCAGAGCCCTGGTTTACAGAGAGAGAAACGGAGACACGTGTAAGTGGGAGAAACTGAAATTTGTAGCAGCAGCAAATCTTCCCATTATTGAACATTTCAGCCTCGTGTCCATCCTTACACAAGAGAGGGTGGTACTGGCCAGGCTGCAAGGGCTGTGGTTAGTATTAACCAGCAATGTAAACTGGTAGTTATGCGGGAAGTCCCTTGTACATGAAGTACCACCAGCTGTTTGTTACAGAAGAGTACATCATTGTTTTCTGAGTAGCAGGCATTTTTCTTCGCTTTATTTGCATGCAAAGTAACATACGCTTTTTTGAAAGCTGGGTACATGTGGAGTTGTGTAACACTACAAACTGAGAAATGAAGGATCACGTTTTTTAGCAATACATGCTACGCTACTTTGAGCCTCCCTGATCTAGGAAAATACTTGCTTTTTATCAAGAATATCCAAGTCACTCTCCTAATACAAAATTATATTAACCACATAAAATTGGATTTCTTGGCACTGTGTGGCATTAGTAATTAATTTTTTGTTCTTGTTCAAATGTAATGCATTTTTTTCTATCTCAGGTCTGCATCTAAATGCCATAAAGCAATGTTATTATCTTTATTAACTTAAGGTTTCACTAGGAATTGCTTGGGACTTTATGGAGTACGTTGTGTTTTGCTACGAGGTGGATGTGGCACGTACAGTTATATTTACCTGATTTGGGAAACAGAGAATGCATTTTACTTCATTTATTTTTAACTGGATAAGCCAGCCCAGCATACCTTGATGATGTTCTTCACTATAATGAAAGCTACTGGGTGACCTGGGGAAGCAATGTTTTAGTTCTGCAACCTGAAATTCTTGTGTGGGGGTCTGTGAAGTTTGTTCACATATCCCTGTCCTATACATGGCAGCTCCTTTAACCTTACCTTATCTATTTTTAGTCATAATATGCTGTAATAAGTATATATGATAGCTAGCTTGGTGGGAGAAGCTAAAATCACTGTGAATGCAGGCTTTCTGTAAGGTTTCTGAGAGCTATAATAGGATGCATTTGTGATATAATGTTGGAAAAAGGTGAGCTATCCATCAAACGCGTGATCTTGGATTTGAGTCTTCTATTTAGATTAAGCACGTTAAGAAAGATGGATGGTAAACACATTTCAACAGCATTGTCCCCAAACCAGAGTGAAATATAAAGACGCTTGAAGGATTCAATTACGTTAGCAAATAGTGTGAACAGGAACTGGGTAAAAAGGAAGGTTGTAGGGCAGTGGAATGCAAGCTGTGGATTCATGTCGTTTGGGCATAAAAGCATTTTTTTTTTTTAACCCTCCAATTCACATAGCATCCCTACAAGCTGCTTGTTTGGTGTATTTTATGATGTCCCTCTAAATGTCTTTAGTATTTTACATGTTTTGATATGTATGCACCATTTTGTGCATTTAGCCACCACTAGACTGTGGTGGGTGCACGTAGGCACTCTCAGCTGCCTTAGTGTTCATGAAGTCCGTCTTTCAAGCCAGTGTGGAGCAGATGTTATTTTTGTCTTTGCAGCTGGATACACAAGAATGCTGCTTTGAACTCTTTGCTCTACATCATACCGGTGTTACTTGCATTGTCGGTGCTGGTTGGGGGTAGAAGCAGCTGAGTTTTATTGCTTCCTTGTAAAATTAATGCCCGTGGAAAAAGTTGTCAAGAAACTGTGTCTTTTGCCACACTACAAGATTCAGGAGAACAAAATAGAATTTTACTACTCTGGCATTGTAAACTCACTTTCCTATGACTTCAGTCTGGGAGTGCAGTTGCAGCTCATGCTCACTGCTGGGATGCTTTCTTCCTCTTGAGGTAACCACAGTCAATGAAATGTTCCTTTTCTGCCAGTCTAGCACCTGGCAATTAAGGAAACCATATGATACTTGTACTTTTGTCATCTTTATCCTTTCTGAAATCCTTAGTACTGCCAATTGAGGTACATGTGATGGTGCAACACTTGTGCTGTTGAGATGTGGTCCCGTGCTGTGAGCCTGGTCCCAAGCCTTCCCTTCCACTTCGTGGGGTGGCAGAGAAAGTTCTGTAGGTCAGCTTGGAATCAGCATGCTTGCAAGGAAAAAAATTAAACTTGACTTCAAAGGACAACTCTGACACGGTCAATTAATAATTAAAACAGTTTTTTAATGAGCTATGCAATTACCTGTGTGTCCCTGGAGATGATAGTTTATGGTATTATTGCACAGTGCCCTTTCTTTAGTCATGGCAGATGACATCTGTAATTTAAAGCAGGCTAGACATTAAAGTGACAGAACTTTCATTAACCTTGTCTAAAGTTTGTTAATGACAAATGTCTCTTAAAAAAAAAAAAAAAAGCTATTGTCAAAACATGAATTTAGCAAAAAGAAGCCTTTAATCCTATGGTTTGATGATTTCTTTCCTGTTAACAAGTAGGTGTGAATCTTCCAGATGTCAGCAGGGGATCTGTGTTTTGAGGAGACTTTGGTTTCCCTCCCCATTCCTCAATATTTAAGTTGGACAGCTCAGTATCTGGTGAGGTGGCACGTTCACCATGTGTTTTTCTTGCTTGAGTTTTCCGTTTCTGTAGCTATCAGTAGTTCAGGCATCGGATATGACTTACACTTGTGACTTGAGTTCAGTTTGTGAACTTGTGCAGGGACAGGGACCTGGGCACAGGGGCCAGGAGCTGCATCCCCCTGTGCTGGCTGCCCTCTGAGCACCGCCAACGCCTTGTTTACTGTGCTGAAACATGCATTGGGTTTTAATTTCCTCACCTCTCTTAATTCCTGGCTTTTATGGCTTACGGGGGCTGGTGTTGGTGTAGGAAGGAGAGGCAGGATGCAGGAACCGTGCATTTTGTTTATGCATCTATCAGGCACCCTGTCTGAGAGCGTTTGGATGCTTCTGTAAATACCTTGTTATGATACATTGGTGAAGCTGACAGCCTTAACTCCTCAAATGTGAGTTCTCAGACGCAGTGCTTTCCATTTGTGGCACTGAGAAGTTAATTTAGTTTCCTCTGGAATCTAGATTAAAGACAGAAATTATCTGCTTGAATCACAAGCAACTTTGTAGGAAAGGGATCAGCATCAGGGAAGGCTGGTGGGGAGAGATGCATTAGCAAGGAGATTGCTTTGAAAAGGATAAGTCAGATCTTAACATCTCAGTATTGAATGTCAGGCTGTTTGGAAATGGAATTTTTGCAGAGGCATCAATGGAGATGCTGTAGGAGAAAACATTTTGTTTGGCATTATCGTCTCCCATATGAAGCAGGTAGGAGGTGGCTTTTTTTTTTTTAATTATCTTTAGGTGAACTTTTAAGAGTTCATAGCAACTCATTAGTGTCCTATTACTTCAGACATTGTTAAACTGGATGAATTTTTGCTTCCAATCCTGTGAGATTTAAAGACCTATTAATATTGACTGCTGTATTTAGGAAGCGTATTTCATTCAGAACACAGTTACTTCTAACGTATTTCAAGATGATGAGAGCTGTATTTCATCTGCCAGAAAGAAATGTTATTTCCCATTTTAAATTAGCAATAAGGAATGTAAATGTCTGTGTAACGGTAACAATGTATTTCATGCCTTTCTATTTGTTGTGACAAATTGGATTTAAAAAAACTCGCTTCTGCAAGAGTGTTTTATTTGCCCAGAGGAAAGGATTTGCGATACGTGCTGGAGCCCTTTGCTATTAATGTAAGTGTGCGCGTGTATACGTGTTGGTGTGTACAGACAGAGAAAGCATGTGCAAGTATTTCCTTGTTGTTGCTCAAGTTTGTCAGAATTTGAGAGGCAGGTACTTGAACAGAAGGAGTTACCTTCCTTTTGACCGTGGCTTGGCAGTAAGACTGCGATGCCGTTGCTCCTTTCTGTTATTTTCGCTATTCTTTTATAGTTTTCTTTTTTTGTTTGTTTGTTTGTTTGTTTTTTGTTAACGAGGGGGTAGTACCCGTGTTTCTTGCAGGATGTCACTTGCATTCTCACCATTTGTCTTCAGTTTGCAATGAGCCAAGGCCAATGACAGCAGCCTGTCATTGCGTCTTCTTGCACATACGAGCTGAATGTGGCATGGACTTTCTGTCTGGGTAAGTAGGCTCTATTTCTACTTAATGAGTAGTTTGGAGGTTTTAGGTCTTTAATTCGGGTTTAAAAGATAGCTAAAGACAAAATCACATGATGCTTTCCTTTTTGTGGTGTTAATGAAGTTTTAGTCAGTGCAAATAGCATCTTCACATCCTCCAAAGGTAATGGAGTGGGATGGATATGAGCCTCTAGCCTGTTGTTATGCCGGTTTATGGAGGCATTGCTAATTCCAGTTTTCCCTGCTAATCTTCTCAGTATAGATTTCTAGTTGGTCTTTCATTAACATGAGATCAATATGGAATCGATTTGGGACGGATCTGTAATTTGGGAAGGAAACAAAACAACTTGATACTAATGAAGTAGTTAAAAACAGATGTAGACTTTCTATAATCACTTCACTTTTTGCTATTTTGTAATTTTCCAACTGAAAAAGTAAACTTCTCAGATGAAGGGCAGTTTCTTATAAGGATGTAAACCACTCTTTACTGTGTGGCTTTTTAGTAATGTCACTGTCCACTGCATTTTAATTTTTTTCCTATTTGTTCACAAAGCCTTGAATTCCAGTGCAGTGTGTCCACCTAAGGATTCCCTTAAAAATGTGTAGTGCACCTGCAAACCACCACTTCTTAATAAAGACAAAACAAAGCAGATCCTATGGATTACTGTCACTGAAATTCAGAGAAAAAGGGCATAGAGGTTGCTGTGGACAACATTATTAGTAGTGGATTTTGAAGGTAGCTGAGAGTTACAGCCTTGTATGAGTGTCTTGTGATCCCAGAAACCTTTTTAAAGCTTCTGTACGCCTAAAAGAGGAAACATCCATTCCCACCTAGCAGGTTTGACCTTCTTCAGTGTGAAGGTAGTGAACCCTTGTGATTATTAGTCAATTCAACTAGTAATGGCGCTGCTGAAAATAGATGGGGAATAGCAATTATGTGTATTTACCTAAGTAAAACATAATGTGTATTCCCTGGATAAATGTATCATGTTGCCAAATTTTTGTCTACAAATCGCTAAAACCGGTTATGCAAGCATGTTTGCAAATGCACATGGCTCTAGGGACTGTGTTTTTGTACAAAATAGCCCATTAATCTGAACAAAATGTTTTAAATAGTTTTAGATGATTTATTCCTAAAAGCTTAGTGTCTCTGATGTAACAAGTAGCAAATGAGCAGATGTGCTGATACTTGTTCTGATGTGTGGTAGACGGGCTTGAGAGGAATCTCCACTTGCACTGACATTGTAGTTCTGCATAATGTTGGGCTCCGGCAGTACAGAGAGCTGAATTGTAGGAACATTCAGTCGCAGGCTTTCTTGTGTGTTTAATTGCTGATTTGCTAGAGATATGCAAAAAGGCTGGAGAATGTATACGGCCTGATGGTTTGAGTTACTCATCCTATTTGTATAAGCTAATAAAGGAGAGTACAATATGCAAACATGCATGCTCTTAAGCTATGAAGCAGGCCAGAGAGCGTAGCTGTGCTCTGGCATTCTTCAGAGGTTTTTCGGAATCGGTTGGCTTTCATGGCAGGCGACAGCTATTACTTGGCTGTTTGAATTTAGAAGGTGTATAAACTAGTAAATTGGTTGGCAAGCTGAAATTAGTTCATAACCTACGTTTTTAAGTAAAATTAGGTAAATAGTTGAAAGAACTGCTGCATATATGTCAAAAGAACTGAGTAGCCTTGGAAGAAGGTTGTGCATATCAAGTACAGCTTTAGGAACTGCCTACATTACAGAACGCTTGTCTTTTTAATAAATTCTTTCTTGCAATTTGCTTGTATGTTTTGCAGACTGTTCAATTAACACAGAGCAGTGATTGCAAAGATGGGCTTGTGCCATCTGATAAGTATGGCGAAGGTTACCTTGTGATGGGCCTCGGGGTGGGGGAGTTCTTTCTGCTTCAGCAAGTTACCACAGATAGATAATAGTGGTTGAGTTTGTTTGGAGATAGTGTGAACCAGTTAAAATGAGTGCTTTCCTATCCTTTTTCTTAATTTGAAGTTTAACTCCATAGCCACCCTCGTAAGTAGCAGGAGTCTTTCTTAGCAGAACAGAGTTGTGGGGGTCTGTCACTCGCTTTAACTCGATCCTTCATCTCCGAATAATTTCTTTCAGTTACAATTTTCCGTAAATTCTGCTGGCTTAGGCCAGTGTGTCCTGAGCTGGAAGATGACTTCATGGTGTTTCAAAGTCATCTTGTCCCTGCCCTTGTTGCCTGGGCTGGGATCAGGTTTCCCCAACCCATTCCTGACAGGCAGTCATCATCAGCTTGTTTTTAAAACTGCTCTGACTGCCTTAAGCAATCTATTTCTGTGGGTTTTTTTCATGCTTGAATAAACCTGCCACGCTGTGGTTTAAACCTGTTGCAGTTTGCCAGATCTGTAATGTCTATGCAGAGCAGTATATTTTCATTGCAGCTACCTCTTGTGTAGCTGCAATTTGGAGACCATTATTTTCTTCCGATGTCCTCTCCAGCATGAGCAAGTTCAGTTTCTATGCAGGTTGTGTCATTTTAGAGAATGCACAACTGCAGTGAACCAAGCACGAACCCAGCTGAGAGGAGATGCCTGGCTTTTACACCTCCTGCCAGGTTAGTTTTCAGTTTGGGATGCTACCTCGCTGTGCAGGCACACCAGTACTAGTACCAGGGCACGAGTTGGAGGGGACGTGGTGAAGACAGGTGAGGCTGTTCCCTGTTCAGCTCCTTTACCACTTCTCACTAGTTTAGCTCATCTCTGGATCTGTTGTAAAGTCAGAACGGCTGCTTCAGGGCCCCTTGATTAATGAAGGTAATATTGGGTGTTGGTGGAGAAACGTCTGGTATGGATTGCTTTGCTTCTTAGGATGGTGGGTTGCTCACTGGGTAGCTCCTTTTAATCGCAGCTGGCTATTGCATTGTTTTATTGCAGACAGTTCAGCTGATATTGAAGAAAGCTAAAGGAATAGGAACAGATTTGGTTTAAAAGATAGTGAAATAGCTGGTGCTTAGCTAACTTGTGATATTGCTGCTCTTGGTGTTTTATAACCACAAAAATATCAAATGCTGTACAGTTCGGGACTTACGATGTTGGGGGGAAGCAAGGTTAAATAGCATCTCACACCTTTCACTTCACATCTCATTATTCATTGCTAATAGAAGCCGAGACCATCTGTCTCTGCACAGAACATTGGTATGTGACAGGCATAGTAGATGTTACAAAACTTTCTCTCCGAGATGTTTATTTATGGTGTGTTCTGCTGTTGGTGTTCCTGTGCCTCCTGCAGCTCTCCAGCTCTTAAGGAGGAAGCCACAAGCTCAGCTGCTGCTGTAGGTAAACCAGTTGGGATGCTGTGGCTTTGCTACGCATTTCCAAGGCTATCAAGAGCTAGGGATGTTGCTTCCTTTCCTCTTACATTGCGTCCACATAGACACATTTCATTCCATTGGTGCTGGGTATCTGTCTGAGACGTGGGGATAGGAAACAGGCCATGCTATCAGGATTGCAGTAGCGTCGTGGTTGTTAACCATAATAACGAATTTGCTGCTGCAGTTCCTGCTCCCTCTGCTCCAGCCTGAGTCTTTCAGTCTCGGTACTGCGCTATTTGGATGCCTCTGTCTGCTGAACTGGGGAGCTGTGGGCAGACTGGGGCAGACGGGTGCCCGTTAACACCCAGAGGTGGGCTGGGAAAGGGGGGAAGAAGAGCATTTCCCTCAGTTACACAGTGTGCGCGGAGCTCCCGAGATGCCGTCTCTTTGTTTCCCTGCAGTTTTGCTGTAGAAATACTTAGAATATCAAATACCCATCTTCCCTGGAGGGAAAAAGCTGCTGTGGGATTTTTTTTTTTTTTTTAATTCTTTTGTGTTTTCTTACTGCAGCAGTAAGGAAAAATATCTGCTGCTTTCCATCAGTTAAATTGACGCTTATAAAAGATTTAACAAATGCCTTCTTCCAAACATTTATATGGCTTGTGAATTCAAGCAGCAACCAGAAAACCAAACACAAAGGGTTGTGTTGAGTAAGAATCCCTCGTGTTCAGGTTTCGGTCATCGTGGTGGCTGTGGTGCAGTTCAGTTACTTTCTCGGCTGTCTGCAGCCCACTGCCTCCTCATTTTTCCCCTCCCTGCCACAAAGGAGATAGACTGTGAATTTCTGAATTAGCTCAACATTGCAGAGGGTGGTAGGAGAAATAAAAGGGAGCAAAATTAACTTTTTTTTGTGGCTGTTTAATAACTGTGACATCTAAATCTAGACTCTTTGCATTAAGAAGCAGAGCTACTGAATCACGGTCCTGCAGAAAGAAGCAAAGGAATACAAATTGTAAGTAACAGCTTCAGCTTTGGATAGCACATACTGCAGTTGGCAACACAAGGAGTACTTGCAAGTATTTGCAGGTACTAGTACAGCAGAGCAGAGAGTTGCTTAAACAAAGCACACGCGTGCTGGCTGCGATGATGCCTCTTAAGCAGCCTGTAACCAGGAGTTATAACGAAGCAGGCTGCTTTACTGCCTGAATCTGTATGTACATATGTTGTGTGTCCCTACGTGAGCAGCTGGTATGAAGGACAGAGATCAATTTAAATGCTGAATAATTTAAGGCGAAAGTGCAGTATGCTACGCATTAAGTCTGGCCACTTAAGTAAGAGATGATAGATTCCCGCAGAATCCATTATTCTCACTTTTCGGAGACATTTTAGGGAGACAGCCTTCCTAAGGGGATTGAGGTCATCACTCTTCCCTTTTTAAGACCTGGTGAATTGCCTTTTGGACACTTTATCTTATGAATGACATGGTGTTCAGTCTAGGGGTTCTGCTGACAGCATAAACTATACAAATACAGCTCAGTTTGTGAACATCAGCAGAATCTGAGATTGAAATACTACTGTAGCGTTTATGATTTAGTCATGGAATGTAAAGAATTTTCAACAGTAAATGCATCGGGTCTTGAGGTGGTTTTATCCTCTGCAGAGTTCTAAGTTAGATGCCAGTAGGATATCAGTATTCACTTTATAGATTTTTTTTTTTTCCGGAAGATTTTTCGTATTTTCGCTAGTCTGATGTTGTTCATATTCAGGTTTTTTGCTATCAATAACTGTAGAAGCAGTCCTAGCAGCGCTTGCAGAAATTGCTTTGTCTGTGCTTTATTCTTTCTATTATTTATTGGTCGGCACTAAAACATGATTATTTTTCTGTATTCCTGTTGAGATACAGCTTTGAAAGATGCTATCCAAAGATGCAAAATCTGCAGTTTTCTTCTACTGATTAATTTGCAGGAGAACAACTGTTTTTATTACAGGTAGCTGATTTGAAAATTAATCCTTTGGAAGTTAAGGGCTTGCATATTTTTTACACTTTAAGATAGATCTCAGATGCGTGGTGAGGCAGTAGTAGTATTTCCTTCCTTTGAAATAATGTATGTGATACAGAGCTTGTTTTCAGGCTTAGGAAGAACTACCTCACTGCAAAGCTGGACTTGCAGTGCTCTATCTTCATTGCTGCTAAATTCCCCGTAAGTGTTGCCTGGATTTCTAGAGTACTCCTTCCTCGCTTGTTCAGCAGGAAGCCAAGGCATTGCATCTTTTTTTTTTTTTTTTCCTGGTGCTTTACTGGGTAAATGTAAACCCTTCTTCGTGCTACTGGAGGGTTTGTGTGAAGACAGGAGAGAAGAGCCTGCAGTGAGGATGCGTGGTGAGCCACACTGGGTGAGGCTGGGTGCAGCCAGTGCCTGTCGGAGGTATCTGAAGGAGAGCCCTGCTCCCTGCAGGGGCTGCCAACCCACGATGAAATGCTGCCAGCAGCCTTATGCGAATAGAATGGAGGGTTTGGGGTGAGGAGACGATGAAGAGCTCATGCTAACTCAGTGTTGAAAATAAAGTTTTTGAGCTGATGTGGGAATGGTTGGTACAGTTGCTAGAGCTGTCTGCTTGCAAAGGTGTAAATACACAGGTATGAGTGTAGGCTGGATGCATGTCTTTCCAGCCTCTTAAAAATCTCAGTTTTGAAACACGTTTTTATAACATCTGAGCTATTCCTGCAGATTTGAACTAGAAGAGATGGAAGAAGAGAATTAGAAGCTGAGGTTCCTTGTCTGAGATAGCCCTTTTGTACGAGGCTCCCGCTGGTCCTTTTACCCTAGACTTTTATGAACAGAGGAGAAACCTGTGCTGTACTTCTCAAACAACAATTTTGTCAGCATAAGCATCTTGCCCAGATAAGTGTTCTTTAATAAACCTAGCAGTACTATTCTACTGGCCTGCAGTTCTGGATGAAAATTGACTGAGATGAATAATTTATCTAGAGGTTCTGCCAACCCATGGCCTTGCTCTACTCAGCAAGGAATAACTTTATTAGTATGGATAGCGTGAGGATGATCCATCTGTTTGGAAAGGGGACGATATTGAGGTAGATTGTCAGATCAGATGAAGCTGAAGTTCTTAAATAGGCTTTTAAGTAGGATTTGAAATTCAGGAAAGTTTTTATTTGGTTATGATCAAAATCTGGTAGCAGGGAGAAGTTATAATGGTACAAGAAACAAGTTGCTTAACTTACCATCTGCAATGAATCTCTATTGGCAATACGTGTCTTTGAGCGGTATATTTGGCCACTGAGCTGGAAAATTGTTATCATTTGTGAAAAGGCTATTTTTAGTCTGCAACATCTGTGGAACACCATTTC
This sequence comes from Aythya fuligula, assembly GCF_009819795.1. Classification (NCBI taxonomy): domain Eukaryota; kingdom Metazoa; phylum Chordata; class Aves; order Anseriformes; family Anatidae; genus Aythya; species Aythya fuligula. The sequence continues at coordinate 6,120,786 of NC_045580.1, read as the reverse complement.
CTCAAACTTTCACTATCTTTTGACAAGTCAGCCAGATGTGACTCACTTGAGCATATTGGATGGAGAGGAAAAAACAATGCATTGTGTTTACCAGAAATGCAAACATGACCTTTTTAGTATGAAGGCAGCCTTTATTCCAATCTCATGGAAGAGGCAATAAGAAAAGATTGATTTTTAACGTCAGTATTAAACATTCTTACAATTTAGTATTTTGGTATAATGTTGTGGAAGTCATCTTGAACAGACTTCTGTAAAAATGTAATTTTCTCTCTACTAATTTCAGACTTGAAAGGCAAGATGACTGACTATTACATTACTGTTCTCACACCGTGCGTCATCTTCTGTAATGAACTCCACTTAAACCAAGATGTTTTGAATTGGCCTTCATTGCTAAGTGCGTGTGAAAACGGTGGGGTTCAGTGGCAGTTGTTTCACTTTTCCCAGAAATACTTCTCTACATCAGAATTCAAAGATGTTTGCTTTCCCTGTCACAATTTCTGCAGTCAAGTTTGGCTTTTCACTGCTCCATAATCTTCCATTAGTAATAGGCACAGAAAATAATGCTGAGGCTGTGCCAGGTAGTCCCCATGCCACAGTGGCTCATGCTCCATTTTGATTTGTGACCTTGTTAACCTTGCCAATATTAAAGTCCTTTCTTTTTCTTTTAAGTATGTCTGTGATCAGATGTGAGTGGACAAGGAACACTGTTTGAGCCCAAAAAAGTCTAGAGTGTGTTAAGAAAACAGCTCAAATCCACCTGAGCTTGGTGTAGTTGCTGCGAGCCAGCTCTTTGGAGGAAGGTTGGCTTTGGTTGCCTGTGTGTAATGGATGGCTCGCAGTGGAGAGTTCTTTCTCCTGCGAGATAACCACTGAGAAAGCTGTTGAACGTTATTGGCTTTTTATGAATGATGAGATGCATCTTTTATTCACTGTTTGTGTGTCTTCAGTTTTTTGAGATTGTCACTCTGAAAATCGCATTGCCATCATTTACTGAAGCTGGAGCTGGCTCGGGAGCTGCAGCTCTTCAGCTCCGAGTCGTCCTGCGGCACAGGCAGGCGGTGGCTGTGCAGCGGGTGCAGCGCCCTGCTGTCACAAAGCGGCTTTTGTGGGGGTGGAGATGCCTACCGAAATGGCTTGCAGCTTGAGATGCTGCTGAGTAGGAGTTGGACCTTGACTTGAGGTCGCAAAAACAGGTTTGGCTTAAAATCGGTTGCTAACTACTATAATCAGAAGCAGATTTGTTTAAGTTACTTTTAAAATTGGATAGCATAAGTTAACTTACAGCAATATATTAACTGCTTGCTTCCTGCCCTCATGCACACATACATCCCCAGGGAAGGATGGGCCCTGAAGCTCATGACAACTCTTTGGGGGTGTTTTGCAGAGTTTTTTTTGTAATCCTGGTATGGCCTTCAATCCACTGCAAGCTGAAACAGAATAACCATGGTAGACCACATGAACTAAACAGGGCACTTTACTGCATGTGAAAACTTGCTGCATCAAGTGCATCTTATCCTTCAGCACTGTTTAGTCAAAGCAAAGAAACCCCAAGAAATATTACCTTCCACGCTTTGACTGAATTGTTAGAATAGGAGTTAGTCCTTGACATTTGATGTCTCTGAAACAGGTTTGGCTTCAATTTGCTTGTTTACTACTGTAGTCATGAGCAGATTTGTTAGACAGGGCTAATTATATGTGCATGTTCCAAAATCATTTGGAAACTGTAACATTTGTTGCTTTTGAAACACTTTGAAATATGCAAATATTTCATACAATGAAGAGAACTGATTTCTCCAGGAATCCACAAATGGTGCTAAAGAAAAACATGATTTTTTTTGGAGGCCCAAAGCTAATCCATTTCTTGAAAAATCAGGGAAGGAGGAGAGGGAATTCTCCCATCTACACTGCTTCGTATAAATGCATGCCATCCGAGATGAAAAATGAACAGGTGTAGTATTTATTTACTCTTCTGCACAGGAATTTGTTAAACAAGTAGTGGGAAGATTACCAGGAAATCCATTCAGTTACAAAAGAATTGATCCGTGGTGGTATTTGTCTACATGGTCTGGCTGCTTTGCGACACAGCCCAGCAGCTGCAAAGGGCTTGCATCAACGTACTGGGGCACGGAGCCCATGTTGGCACCACCTTTACCAGTTTTTAATCCCCAAGCTCTTAAAATGAAATTCCTCAAACCGCAAAATTTTAAGCGTATGTAGGTTGCTAATTACTAAGTGTTCGATTCATATCATAATTAGCATGTTTTTACTGAAATTTGAATGTTTGTTGCATTTGCTCTCGTTCCTTCACATGTGCCTTCAATTACTTTGCAGTGCAGCTGTTGAGCCTAGCTCAGTATGGCACCTGAGCGTTGTCAGGTCATCACAGCCACTTCACCTCCCCTTTCATCTTTCACGGGTCATGATGTAACCTTTGCTTCATGGTGGGTTGAGTTTTTTTTACTGATTTGTGCATTTCAGCAAACAGTGTTGTAAAAAGGAAAAAAAAAAATCTGATCTTCACGTGTGGTAAATACAACCCTCTAAAGCTGCTAGCTGGAAGGTAAGTGTTGAGGCTACCCGTGTACCTTATGCTAGCAGTTGGAATGGATGTTGATGTTGTAATGTTGGCTGGCTTCAGGTTTACCCTGCAAATTGCTAGATACTGGGATCTTAAAGTGTTTCCTTTAGGGCAAAAAGTATCATACAAGAAAACCTCAGTGAAAGCTGTTAGCATGATGGGAGTTGCCAATGCCTTTCATATTATTTGGATAATTTAAATAATAAAAAAAAAAGCCTCCTTATTTTGTTTTTTCTTTGCTTGAAACCATGTCTATCTGCCAACCTTTCCGAAATGTCATGATGTAATTATTTTAACAGGCAGTCTGTGCTCCTTTATTTGGGGGATATTAACCTTTCTAAACAAAAGGAATGTTAATATACATTGGAGATGCAACTAATGGGATTTCATTTTTCTTATTAGAAAAGACTTGAATTCTCTTTTTAAATTATTGTAAAAGAATTCAGCAAGTCAAGTAATTGCCTTCAGCTAATCCATGATAGCAAATTTGAACGTGAATATCCAGATCATTTTGTATGGATTGGAACAAGTAATGTGATTTTCTTGTTTTTTATTTGCTTTAGCTAAACAGTGTTGAAGGATGATATAAATTCATTGAAGTTGGGACAAAGAAAATGCTAATTATTAATGTGCTAAGTCCTGATACGCTATAAAATGTACCGTTTAATTTGGGAAGCCTATTGTGGCCTATTTATATTTCATAGCATATGGATTCAAAGTTTGTATTCATACTAGGTTCAGTAACTTTCCATGATAGTCTTGAAATTTCAACTCAGTTCGTGGGGAGTTTCTCTGTGGTTTAGAGATGCTAAGCAAATCAGGTGAATGGCTCATGACTTCCAAAGGATGTGGATATTTTTGGTTCCTCGGATACCATGAGTCAACTTTTGGTATGATGCCTGTTGCCTGCTAAATTAGGAAACTGAGATTCTAGCAGAAAGTGAGGTGCTAGTTGGATGTGTTGGTCTGGACATATTTGTATGCATTTTGATAATATTTTATAGAGTTTGGCTGAAGTTGACTGTATTAATTAGAAGTTTGTATATGTGCAATCTATACTTAAAGCTGTCTGCTGGTTACCAAATAGCTGCTTGGCTTGTAATGTTATTTTCAGTGCAAACACTATTGCTTTTATGAGCTGATGCTGCATTTCAAGCCCTTTATTTTTTTTTCCCCCCATAGTGCCTTGCAGTTGGAATGTGTCTGGATAAGTATCCCAGACTCTAAAGGATTTATCTTTCAATCTTGGTTTTAAAAGAATATTTCAAAGCACTCTAATCACCTTGCTTTATCTGCAGTGAACCTAATGTATTTTGCAGTGCTATAACTGCTTCAGCACCTCTCTTGAAGTTATAAAGAAGCAATGCTTACAGTTAACAGATACATAATAGAATTTAATATAACCCCTTGATGCATAAAGGAGGATAAGTGGAAAGCAAAGTTGATTGCATGTCTGGAAGAATATTTGTGCCTGATTTATGTTCTAATTTTAGCATTGGGTTTTCTTTGTGATAGGAAAATGTCACATTAGCATGGCCCTTTTAATCTAATACAGTTCTAGTGAAAACAAACACCAGTGCTGAACCTGTACTTCAGGCTTTCCCAAACTTAGTAATCTGATGACTTTGTTAGAACATTGTCTGGGTTACAGTAATCTTCATACATTTTTTTTTTTTTAAAGAAATATCTGAATAATAGTTTTATTTCTTTCTTTCTCCTCAGTCTCAGCAATGCCCCTGAGTAACTGGCTCCTTATCAGCTGCTTGGGGAGATGTGCTTGTGATAGTTAATCCTTGCATATGGAATCAGCAGCTCAGAAGGTTTTTTAAGGCATCGATGATGTTTGTTAGAGGTTGAAATAAAGCAACTCCCAAAGCCTGAAGCTCTGAAGCTGTCAAACACACAGCACTGTTGAAATATACAAGCCAAGGTATTTCTTTTCAGCACTTAGTGTTTCCATCAGCTTTTTGCTACAGATAAAACTCTACAATTAAAGTTGTCAGTTCCTAGGTGTCATGACCCAGGATTTGGAATTCCAGGCTTGCCCAGAGTTTGAGGTATGACTGCCCGGTGTAGGAGCTGCTCACTAAGACCCTGGAGATCTAATCTTGTGTGGAACTGGAGACTGCTTCTGAACTAATTATGATAAACAGAAATTGATAAATCATCTTGTGTCTGTAGGAAGAAAGTGAGTATTAAATTTGATTAGAAAATGACAGGTTTTAGCCTGGTAATTTGCAGTCTTTATTAACAAACTTGTAAAACTTATCAATAACACAAGAAACCTCTTTATTTGTGCGACTTTATTGCAGCTGCTATCTTTTTTTTTTTTTTTTTTTTTTTTTTTTCCAGAAGAAGTAGTGCTGATATCTCATCCTCACTGATGCTTATTAACATCCTAGGATCCATTTCATTTTTATACAGTGCCTTTCTCTACTTATATGCCACAGATGAGTCACTAGCATGTTTTGATTCCTGGTCGTTCTCTGCTTGCTTTGCCAAATCCCCCAAGATTTCTTTTCGAGGTGATACGTGGTAGATAACCACGACTCCAATCCTGTCCACAGACTTTGTGTGGGATTTTTGGGTTTTTATCAGGCGGTGGTATGAAACACGCAGTGGAGAAAATAGTAGCCATATGTAGTGTACTCGTGTCAAAAGTTGGGGAGAGCTGCAGAGGAAGGAAAGCTTTCGGAATCTTTTCCGAGTTACCTTGGCTACGCAGTGCTCCTGGGGGAGGAGGGCACCTGCAGGAGCTCCTTGGGACCAAGTGGGGATGGTGCTGGGCACACTCCCCCTCCTCATCATCAGGGTAACGAGTGGGCTCACGTGGAACAAAAAGCTGCCTGGCTGCTCCTCAGGAGCCACCGGTGCCTGAGACAACGAAGAGTAGCTGCTGATAGCACGTGATATCTGGTCATTCCTAGCCACGTTAGCATGCATGGTGCCGTAGTTCCCCTGTAGGATTAGTGATTTTGGAGGTGGGTGTGTGAGGTGGCACGGCTGTGCGGCAGCTTGACGTGACAGCATTCGAGGATGCAGAGCAAGCAGCAGCTGAGTGCTTCCAGGAGAGCCTGCAGAACAAAGATTTTTCCTGAAGGCCTTCAGGGTGCATTTATGCTCGAGCCGAAAGCGTTGGTAATAATGACAGTGCTGTCACCCTGCATCAGGAGGATTCCAACTGCAAAAACATTTGCTGGTAATATTCGGCAAGAGAAGTGGAGCTGTCGATTGCAGAGATCCTGACAAATTGAGCAGAGCTGCAGCCACCAGGGTGAGGGCAAGGCTTCCTCTGTGGAGAGAGGAGAACGTGGAGATTTATTATGCAGATCTGCAGTTTGGAGTCGCATCGTGTCCGCTTGGGATGATGCTGTTAAAAGTTGTGCTGCTTTTGTAGATAAACACTAAGACATCCGCTTTCAACTTCACATTCTTTAACCTTGTTTTATTCCTTGCTGAGTGCTGACATTTCAAGGCAGATGAAAATCATACTAAATTTAGCCATGAGAGAAGTTCCCTATTCTTCCTCTCCCCCCCCCCTCCGCACGCTCCCCGTTCCAGGCGCAGCGTCTGAATTCTTTTGATTAGTTTTGCCCTTGGTTTCTGCCTCAGATGTGAAGTTTTCTAAAGCAGCGATGACAAATAGTGTATTTTTTTCATTTGGCAGGCGCTCAGGTTGCAGCTGTCCCGCTGCTGGCCTCCAGCAGGGGCTGTGCCTACAGGCCTCGGGTGCCTGCTGGAGTCCCACACCAGGTCCTGGCCCGCAGGAACCCAACGTGTATGGCCTGCTCGGGAAGAGCCCCGTGTGCCCCAGGGGTGCTGGAGGCCTCTTCAGGCCCTTCCAGCCATGAATCCTTGAGCAAATTGCTGATCTCAGGAACTTGTTAGAATTGTGAGTATCACACGCCTCATTAAGGCACTGGCAGAGCGCATCCGTACCTGTCCCAGCTGCCCCTCGGAGAACACATCAGATGTTCCCCCAGCAAATTTAGGCCTATGACTGAGCAAAGGCAAATTATTCTGCTGTGTTATGAGGACTATTCAAACCAGAACCCTCCGGGGGAGAAACTTTTTTGAGGCAGCTGTGCTTCAAAATTTTATTTGAGCTCTTGTCTTTGCATTTGGACAAGCAGAGTTGGCCCTTGATAGTTGCTAGCTCTGCTCCAAATAGAGTTAAAGAGATTACAGCTGCTTCAGCTGCGCCTGGAATTGGCAGATAAACAGGTGAGGTGTGTAAAGGAAGATACCCAAACTCCCCCTCTCATCACTAAAAAGGAAAACTAATATCTTGAGACCGTGTGTGTGAATTTGGTCATCCGATCTATCGCAGGGAGTATTATGAAAGATTTTTGTTCACAGCTGGCTCATCTTTTCCAAAGACATCTTGATGAATTGTTTCCCACAGCTGACCAATGAATTTTGTCCAGTCTTGAATAGCCAGTAACTCAGCTCATCTGCCCTACCAGTGTATTTGCTGCATCTTGATTGTTGCATTGTTTTCCAGCCTTTCATTTAGCACCAGTTGGTTTGCATTTTTAATAAGGAGAATTTGGTGACATCTAAGGATTAAATAACCCCCATCAGTTGTGAAATTAAGTTCTCTTGAGTGTTAAAATGCTACTTAGATGGCAAGCTTACATTTCTATTATTAGTCTTAGGCATACAGCTGAAAAATGAGACTTAAATGTAATGTTATCTCCTTCTGTAGCCACTTAAACTTGCATGTGTCTTTCTTGGAACAAAATGCACCTGTGTAAATCTTGTAATTTTATCCAACACAAAGCAAAGGCGAGGCAAAACTTGAACTGCCATCGCTTCTGGCACAAAGCCATTGTGCCATGGGTGAGGACATACTGGATGCTAGCAAGTTCTTTGGACTAGCAAAAACTGTTTGTAACAGCTGTTATGACAAACAGGAGAATGCTGCAAGGGAGCGTGCATTGGTTTTGTTGAGTCGGGGGGTGTGAGGTCTTCTGTCATCTGTGGTAAAATGTTGTGCTGCTACTAAACGCTCAGCGAAACATTAAGGGTGCTATGGCTGAAAGATGTGCTGGAAATCTTCTCTTTAAGTAATAGCACTTTGCATATGCCATTAAGCTTTTTGCTTTTTTAAAAAAACTACCCATATTCTTTGCTTAGGAAACAAAAATAACGTGTGTAATATTTCAATTTAGGATCAAAACGTAGATTTCCCCAACCCAAATCTCATTTCCTTATATTACTATTTATAAGAAAACTATGGCTTCTGTAGATTCTTTTGAAATTGATATGTTCTTTAGCTATTACACTGATAACATTCTTGAGCAAAACATAGCAGTGGCTCTTCAGTATGATAAATTGACACTGTTTTTTAGGTTCTCTATTAACTTTGTTCCTGAGGAATCAAATTAAAGCGATCTTCTATTATAGTATAGAAGAACCTGCACATACAGCTATTTTTTTATGGTAGCCATAGTTCTTAAGGTAAGTTAAAGTTATTTCAATTGTTACTTATCTTTGCAGTGACGGTCATGACAAATGGCTGGTGTAATTTCTTTCCTTAGTAGATGGATATAAAGTGAAGATATTACATGGGCTTCTCACTGAATTCATAAATTTTTAGATTGGGAACATTGAATTAGATATTGAAACATTTAACTTGACAAGAAGATAGAGAATTGTTTTCTGATCTTGTTGGTAAAATAAAGTGAGACTCGGTTGCTGAAATTTATGTTGGCAACTTTTTGTTGCTGTATAGTTTAGATACTGGAAGAACAAATAATCCAGCAGATAAAGATTGCTGGGCTTTATTTTAAAGAAGGTGTACAGGTGTTTTTTTTTCCCCCTGCCATATGAAAAGCTGTGAATTAGTGTGCAGGATCTCAGGTGTGCAGCAGATGGTTTGATCTGCCAGTGTGGCCTTGAAAGGAGAACCTTCAGGTGGATGCAACAGGCAAGGGCTTTGCAAAGTGCTTGTGGAGAAAGATGTGCACTGATGAACTCAGGTTTTGGGGATGTCTTGTTATATCATGCAAATAGGAAAATATTATTTGAGTACTTTTTTCCAGCAATATATTTTTTTATTTACATGTCTGCTAGTTCAAAATGATAGTGGTGTTTGGTTTAGTTGTGCGAACCCTCCGTACCTGTTGGGTGGCTGATACAGATGGGAGCAGGAGAAAGATCTCCAGAAGCTGAAGCGCCGTGCCATGGAGCTGCAGAGCAACAGCTTGCAGCAGCACCAGTGGTGGTGCTGTGAATAGCCTGGCTCTGCTCTCCAGGCAAGCTCAGCTCCTTCTTTGCCCCGGGACTGGTGGATGTGTAGAGCCAAGGGGTACAACTCAGCCCCATGGCATTACTGTTTGTGTTCTTAAGATGTGAGTTTAAGCCCGGCGGTATCGGTGTGAGGTCCGTGGGATTTGCTGATGTGTGCTTTTTTCCCCATGAACTGCAGTTATATTTAGCATGATGATAATTGGGTACTGCCCTTCAAAATGCATCATTTTATCATTTTAGTTTGCAAGATAGATAAGAAAGGAGCGAATCGGTTGAAGTGCAAAACTGACACTTGTGGCTCCCCGACTGTATCTACAGTGCTTGTAGTTTCCCTTATAAAAGGCAAGGAAAACTTGGCTTCGGTTTTGCCAGCTATAAAGAAAATATTTTGATATGAGCTCATGACTCATCTGAGATAAAAAGGAGAGAAGCACGAGCACTAGAGCCGTGCGTGGCTTCCCCAGCTAGCAGAGGAAGGAGCCAAGGCTGGGAATACAGCACAGGGGGGTTGAGGCTGGAGAGCAGCTCACTTTGTTCTGTGGGCACTGGTGCCTTCAGCCTAGGAAGCTGTGGTGCCCACTCAATTCCCATTTCTTTTCTCAACGACTGGGACCTCAGTATCGCCAGTGGACTACTGCCAGGCTGTCTCTGAATGCATCCGAAGCTCACTTCATCCATAATCCAGTTCAGACTCCTTTCCTTTACAGAGGCACAATAAAAATGTGTCCTCTCTAAAAGGGATGAATGACCTCTCTGCAGTCACCTCCTTCATCTGTGTCCTTCAGACTGCAAGTACAAGGCTGCTGCTGAAACTGCTTTCCTCTTCTGGGACGGCACCGGGAGGAAGGCTTTGCCCCCTCCTGGGTGCAAAGTGCACTGGTTGGTGGTTTGAAGTCTTGTCTTGCTGCTTTTTGCCACCTTTTCCCCTGCTGCCCCTATTCCAGTGCATTTTTTGTTTGTTGGCCTGTTCTTCTGCTACACACTCTTCTTCATTTCATCCCGTTAGGATGGGCATGGTGGCACAGGGATGGCAGAGCACATGCCTGCCGTGCCAGCAGGTGAATGCCGAGGTGTGAAAGCTGGGGCTGCAATTTTCTCAAAGACGTGGCTGCTACTGTGGCTCTTCAAAAGACCTAGTGCATGAGAAGCAATTTGCATCGGGATGCTGATGGTGCTGTCCCTCCTCATCTTCATGCTTGAGCTCCCTCTGTCCTTGTGGTCCGACTGCTGGGAGAACAGGTAGTGCAGAGGACGCTGGTTTCTGCCCTTTGTCTCCTGGTGCAGCGTGACTGCCACGTTGACTTCTTCTCTTCTCCCTGAAAGCACTTTTGGGGCAGTGTGGCGTTGGGTAGTGCTGCAGGTTCCCTTCAAGGGCATGCAGGCTGGGATGGACGGCTCTCCCCACCAGGAGGGTGTTTTTGGACACCAGAAGGCTACCCAAGCATGCGAGATTGCAGGAAAGTTTTGGAATCTCAAATCTCTAAGTGATTGCATAACTGAACTAAAGTAAAACTTGACAATATTTTATCCCATAATGCTTCAAATTGGCTCGAGTCTGGATGTTATTACACAGACTGGAAAACAGATTGGCATAATATTAAATCAGAATTTATTAGATCTGGAGGAGGAGCCCGTGAGATGCTGCAGGGATTGTTGTTAAACTAGCTTGTTAATAAAGGTTCTTTAAATAAAAAGAAGGCAGGGGTTGGGGGGGAGTAGCTTATTAATCTTGTGTGAGTTGTTGGGGAGGTGCTGTGTATGCAGGAGAGCAGAAGGATGACAGAGTGTTCTAGAATTACTTAAAAACGAGAAAGGAAATTAAATTACCTGGAAGCTTTTTAATGAATCCACCTAGGGAGTATTGACTGACTCTCTTCTGGGAGAAGTGAGGAGAGGGCAGCACGAGTAGCCAGCTTTTCAGTGGGTGCCAGTGACAGGACTCGACGTGAGCTTTGATTAAAGGGATGCAAAACAGTTGTGCAGCTCCTGGTGGCTCAGGCCTGGAGCTGAGATGCAGACACGAGATCTTGCTCCTTGTTTCAGGGCTGAAATACAGAATTTGGGGTTCAGACCTGCCACTCTCCCTCCGGGACGTGGCTGCAGCTTGAGAAAAGCCCCGGGAACACGGGCGGCAGGACGGGGCTGCAGGCGAGGGGAGGGCATCGCGTTCTGCTGCGTCTAAAGCAATCAGCCTCCCTGCTGCAGGAGCCGTGCTCAGACCTGTGTCCAGGAAGGGAATTGGAAATAGCAGGGTGAAGCATAAGCTGAGCAATGTGAAGTGATGAGATTTATTAGACTGGAATAGTCTCCCAAGAGGAACGGTGGAGGCTTAATGACTTGTCATTTCTGGGCTAGAATGGGCAAAGCACTTGGGTGTGTGTTGTAGCAAGTGGTTTTGTGGGCAGGCAAGTGGACAGGCCAGACAGCGTAAGAAGTCTCTTTCATTTGTAAGTTGTGATATACAGGGTTTTGAATGATACTCATTTAGTGTTTGTCTTTAATTTGTTGGATAGTCGATTCAGAAAAGATGATTTTTCTTATTTTTTGTGTGCTTCAGGATGGTTAACCATCACAAAAATAAGATGTCTGTCTCAAGCTGGTTGCAGGGAAAATGGCTCTTTAAATAAATAAAATAAATGCATGTAAATCCAAGGGAGTTCAATAGGAGGAGGAGAAATGGCAAAGGCTATAGCATGGAAATCGGGTACTATGCGGCTCTTACTGAATGTTATCCCTTAAAGATTATATCCAGAATGAGACGTACAGCAAACCAAATGCATTCACACACGTGGACATGCACATAATACAATGTTGATTTTATTCAGTATAGAATTCTAAATATTAATTTGGAGCCATATCAGTGTGCCAGTTATATGGTGTCGTGCAAATGAACAGAATACTTTGGTCTTCTAGGGACTGTTTGTTCAGTATAATTGCAGCTTTAAACAAATTCAGTGGTCAGAAAGCTATAAAACATTTGCAGGCAAAAGCACGCTTTGAATATTCATCTTTTTTAAGTGCTACCAAGTGACATCTAAGACAAACTGGGCAGACATGGGTGCCAGGCAAAACAGAGAGCAGGGAATCGTACTGGCTCATTGGTATTCTAGATGTGAATCTTAAATTAGTGCGAGATATTTTAAAATGGATTTTTAAATGCCAGGCACATAAGAGACAGAATTGATATTAATATTAATGGGCTTAAGAGATATTTAGTGAAATATTTGTATAATTTAATTTTCTACATAATCAAGTCGGAAAACTATCAAGTGACCACAGGGCTCGAAGATTTCAGTCCGAGCAGTCCACGAGCTATGCCTGGATGTGCAGAACATTAGCACGTAACTTCATCTTCCTGGGACTGCTTACACTAGGATGGGGTGTGCTCGGTGAGCAGGCAGGACTGGGAGAACAAGAGGCAAGCCAAAGCCTTCTGCTGGCCTTTTACATTCCTTAATGGCCTAAAAAGCAACAGGAGCAGTTAACCCCGGGCAGAGGGGAAGGGCTCATTTCCTCGGGAGCGTGCAGTCCCACGGCAGGGAGCGTTTCTCTAAGCAAACAAGAGCTCAGAAGTAAGAAGGGATGGTATCTCCTGCAGACAGAAATGAAATGAGGGCAGTTACAGGAGGAGGAGGAGATGGGAGAAAGTAAAACATTAATGAAGATATAAAGCACTGCACCTACACCGGGAGCAGCGTGATGTTCTTGCTCATCTGTCCACGCGGAGCTAGCTGGAGCTTGAAATTTTAAAGCCTGGGTGGGGAAGAGGGGCAGGGGTGGGCAGCTCATTGCAGTGCTGCAGTAGCACTGGCAGCCAGCTTAACGGCTCCAGGGCGTTGTGCATGGGAGTGAGCAGCCCTCTGTGATGGAGGGGGACCTGTCTTTTAAATCGACAGCAGATTTTTTTTTTTAGGATCTTTTTTGGAAGATCTCAGTGAGGCGGAATGTATTACGTGCTGTAGGGCTAGGGAAACACCTTGGTGAACAGCATCTGCCCAGGTTACGTGTTGGGTCATGGTTTTGAGAGGCAAAACCACCACTTAAAGTCTTTGGCAGCGAGTGCTCTGACGTTAATTTACTGACCAGAGGCCTGTTAAAGACGGGGTGTGGAGCTGCACTGAGTTACTGCACTGGGGCTGGAGTTGGCAGAGCCAGGCTCTGGTGCTGGGGAGCCCAGGCTCTGCTCCTGCAGCTACCTCAGGTACCCTGCGGCTCTGCTTTCTGCACGTCTTCCTCCTCTCAGCAAGGAGTTTGCCTCCACCTACAGGAAGCAGAAAGCAAAATAAATATATAAATAATAGAAATCACAGCGCCTTCTGTTAGTCCTCATCTTTCAGGGAGGCTCAGTAAAGCATCTCATCAGGCTTGATTGCTGAGTGAAGCGCTCAGACGTGCTACTGAAAGGTGCTGTGGTGGTCTGAAGACTTCTTAGCCATTAGACAGGTTTTAATTCACCTTTTCTCGTAACCCAAACCTCAAAAAGGAAGAGGCGTAAGAGCTGACAAGCTAGTAATTGAATTTTGGTTGGCATTAGTGAGGCTTCCACTGGGGTTCGTGGTTGAAAGACAAAGCAGATATTTCTGAGGAGAACATTAATAATGCTGGAAGGTTTAAAAGACAGCAGCTTTGGGTAAAGTGGAGCATTGAGTACTGTCCAGATGGAACAGGCTGTAGGCAAACAGCACGGTAACTGTCTCAATCTCCTGTCTGTGCACAGGAAGAGAGGACCAGGCTGAATTATTCACATCGATCACACCAGACAGGTTGGGCAGGAACTTCAGGAAAGTGGATGTGCTGGAAATCCCTTTTCACATAAAAATGATAAAAAGGAGAACGCGGCACCTTTCCTGCCTGCTCTGGAACTGGAGCTGAGGCTGCTGCGTTGGACTGGAAGGAGGTGATGGTGCCCGCGTGCTGATGGCCCCACAGCCGGAGGGTTCAGGGGTGGTGATGCTCCAGCATGCCCCCTCTGCTGAAACACTGCGTGCCTCGTGCTTGCCCAGCTCCTCCAGCAGTGTCTGTGAAGTGACCTCACCAGTAGCACCAGCTTCCCCTCTTAGGAACAGGACACCAAAAGAGACCTGTGACCATCTTGGGCTCATTTTGGGTTAAGCGCTGCTATTTTAGGCATGCTCCATACTTAGTTCTGCTTCCCCTTTCTCTGTTTACTTACTCGGAATTAAAAAACAAAGCACTGACAACTCTCCTATTGCTTCTCTACTGAAAGTATGGGAATCTCTCAGTTCCTCTTTCACTCCTTAAATTGTCATCAGCGGGTTTCAGCTTTCACCTACTGCTGTATCGGAAGGGTTATTGCTGTTCAGGCTCAAATAGGTTGTTTTAATGTGAATTCCGGGGGTAAGTTTTATTTTGTCCACATAACAACTGTCTAATGGGGTGTCCCTGGAAGGACTTAGCCCCTCTAGGACTTTGCACACACAGAAAGCTCAGCAGCTTTCAAATACCTGTGTAGTTGTGTGTGAATAACTGACAGCTGGCAAACAACCAGTGCAAGAGCTTTTAATTAGGATATTGTAAAAGGGGAGGATGTGGGAACACGGCTTCGGGGCAGCATTGTGCGGGTGCCTGGAGCGAGAGGAAGGGGCTGAGGCCGTGGGCAGGCGGGTGAGGAGAACACCTCGGGGGCTCGGGCTGCCAGGCCCCAAGTCACGGCATCGATCGGCATCACGCTGCCGAAATTCTGCTCTTGTGTGCCAGGTGGATTGAGTAATGTGTGAGTGACGCCTGGCCGAAAGAAATTCCACCCTCGGTATTTTATACACCGAATACCTGACAGTAAAGCTGCGTGATGACCTTTATCTTTATGAGCTGTGAGAATTAAGGAGTTCTGTATTTTAGTTTAATTAAGCAATAAGGCGTAACAGATGGTGCTTTTCTGGGTGATTATTGAATGTCTCTGGTTTGACTGAGAAGTGCAGTAACACGGCACGCGGAAGCGTATTGTCGTTTGAGATATTTGAGGTATCTGCGAACATGTGTCTGATCTAGCTATCTGTCATCGCTGCTGTTACCAACCACGCGTCTGCACCTCTTCGCTTTCTGCAGCCTTTTACACACCGAGTGCCGGCGATGCAGCTACGCGCTGCCCGGAGGCGTTGCGAGTGTTTGGCAACGCAGATCATTACGGGGAGCCTTTGCCTGAGCCGTTCTGGATGGAGCTGGAAGCCGCAGCTCCGGGAGGCACAGCCTGCTTCGGCTCATCTCAGGTGACTGATTAAGGGGCAGCGCTAACAACCCTGGCTCTGATCAGTTTGGCAGAAATACCTGCCTACTCTTTGTCCCTTGAAACGAAATTGATTCCCTTTCTTCCCCAGCAGTTAGAGGTCTCATCAGACTTGGGCGGCTTTTTGCAATTGGAAGAACGGTATAAAAATAACTTTAAAATTGTGAATTTAGGGTAGAAAAAGGATCATTTTTTGTGAAATGAAGACCATTGCTCATATAGTACAGCAGGACTTTATTTAACAAACATTTCAAGTTAACTTACCAAACTCAGAACTGAGACATTGGAAGCTTCTGGAAATTTGTTTTCAGTCCCATTTAGCCAAGGTGTCTGTGTGATGTAGGAGGCGTTCTTCTAATAAAATTGACAAATAAATTACCCTTGAATTCATAGCACCTTATAGATTCACAGTAAAGAAACAATCCAGCACGTATTGAGGCACATCTTGCTGAAGGCATCGCAAGGCTGACAAGATCACTTTGTTATCAGCACAGGGAGAAAAAACTCGAGAAGCACAATGGGCAGGGAATGGGTAACGGATATTTTGCGACCAACTTCTGTGGTTGTGGATTGAGTACATCCAGAGTATCAAAGATTGTGTTATTTCAATATTTGTATGCATAAACAAGGTCAAGAATTGAGTGCATTTAGGCACTCAGGCTCAGGAAGCCCAGAAGAGCTGAATTCGAGGCAGGTTGATCTGCTGTTTGTTTTTTCTGACTACAAGAGAGCTTTGCAAATTGTCTGTGATCAGGGTTCTGCACACTTGCAGCCACTGTATTTACTCCAGAGGATGTTAAAAAGCTGCAGAAGCAAGGAGAAGCATGGGATTCATTGAGCAAATCTCACCAATCTGTGGCTTTTACAGGTGAGTGCCAGACAGGTAACTCAAGTTGCAGTTACTCGTGTGGTATGCAATAACTTCCCCTTTTTTTGCCCCCTAATCCTATCAAAGCTGTGAATTGCTTGCAGCCTGGCACCAAGCTTGTATTCTAGATGGCTGACTAATATGCCCAAATTTTTCTCATTAATGGAATATTTGAAATGATCAAAATGAAATAGATTCACTTGCTGGCTGTAGAGTTGTTATAAGGATGATCTATGGGGAGTTTTTAATATAGTTTCTTTGGAGAAAATCACACATTTCTCAATCTTGTGCTGTTACAAGGAGATGCAGGTTTGTATTTTAAATCACAAACTTTGAAAATCAGTAAGTACCCAAGAAAACTTTACATTTCAGTTTTGAAAAATTATTTTTTCCTGCTTCTCTTCTCGACCTTTCCATTTGTTCACTGAGCTGTTTCCCTGTTACCCCTTTTAGTACCTTGAATTATGTGCTGTGTGGGGTACTGCCCCACCAAGTGCCCGGGGGATGACAGAAGTGCCTTCCTCCTGCTGCAGCTGCGCCAGAGATGGCGATGTGCAATGCAGGTTTGCTGTGCTCTGCCTGGGACTTCGGTCCTGTTCACATCCAGTGCTAGGTTTAAGAGCTTGGCATTAAACGCGAGGTGGTCCATGTGCATCGATGGCATGTCTGCAGAGCAGAAATCTGCCAGGTCGGTGTTAGCGCTCCCACGAGCAGTGGTCTCTGCAAAGCTGCCATTTTGGATGCACTATTTAAGAACCGTGTAACACAATTAAAGTAAATTCTTGGTTGTAGATTACTTGGCTTTATGCCATTTTCAGAGACAATGTCCCACTTAAATAGCTTGGATTGGGCTGAGAAGAATAATTGCTGCTATGAAATAATTTTGCAATTACCACTGTAATTAAGGGCAGTTTGTTAATGAAAGTGCTTGGTGAATAATGACTGCAGGGCACTCCATCTTGCAGCTTCGTACCAGATGATTGGTTCATGTGGTGGAAATGGTTAGGGAATCAGTGACACAGCTGTCACAGTTGCAGGATGGATGTAAATACCCAGTGCTCCTCGTGATGAAGTGCAATCATTAGCCTTCTGCCCTATGGGAACTGGTCATACAAGGAAAAATAAACTTAAAATATGATGGTAAATGCTATTGCTGATGGCTTTTAAAGTCCCCTTTTTTCCCCAACCATGTTAATTTGATATGCAGATGCCCTTAGCAAGCTGATTCATTGTTCAGTTGGGAACCTCTGAATCAATTTTTCAGGAACATGAACTTACTTGGGCTATATTTTTGTGGCTCTACTTGTTTTTTAAGCTTGGTTTCCCACATGATTTTTCAGAACACAAACCATCGTGTTTTTTCTATTATATAGGTTTAAAAAAAAAAAAAAAGCGTAGATATTTACGTGTTTCAGTATATACGTATCTCATAGCTCTAAAATCTAAAATAGACTGTTCATAGGTAAGAAGTCTTGGTATTTTTTTGTGTTCCAGTGTTAAATTAACCAAGCATTTTAAAGCACTGAATGGAGGCAGCCAGTGATAGATGCATTGTCCATAGCCTGGGGATGAGTAGGGGCTTACTGAAGCAAATGTAATAATGGTGCCAACTCTGGCAGTGGGCAAGTGATTTTCAGAAGCCTCCAATGTTTTCTGTATGGCCCAATGCCTTGTTTGTTATTACCTGGGGCTCCTTGTGGTGCACGCAAGCAGATTTTGCAGCATCAGAGGAGGGTTGGGGTTGGGGAGGACTCACTGCCTCTAAAATGGGTGCCTTTCCCAAGAACTCCAGGAACGGGCTCACTCCTCTGATCTGTTTGGGTATTTAGAATTAGGCTACTAGGGGAAAAAAATGAATTTTGGGGTGATATTCCTTTCAGATGGCTGTTAATGTACTTCCCCCTGGGGGTCACAATCATTGCCTTTTACTGGTGGAACTGAAGAGGAAGGAACTTGTGGGAATGAGATAGGTTTTTATCTTGGACCTAGGACCTCAGCCACTCAGACAAACTATCCCCTTTTTAGCTGCACTTTCAGGACGACTTTGCTCTTCAGTACATCCTGAACCTAACTGCGGCATGCCATTTTGTATTTTAAAGCAGTCCAGGAGAGGAAAATACCACTTGCTCTGACTCCTTTTGCTCTACAGTAATCTGGATAGGAAGGGAATTCTACAGTAAAAGTGATCCTTTTAGAGAAAAAGAAACTGTTTTTGTTGGTGTGTCCTTTTAGAGATTGAGGAGGGGAATGGAACAAGTAGGCAGCATCTGAATGTTAATACTGAAAGTCACTAAGCACTTCAGGTTTTATTTTATTTTTACCAACTGCATTACTCTATAGCAGTGTCTTTTGTTTTAATTGGATTTGCAAACACCGAAAAAGCGTGATTTACGAGGGCTGCTTCAATATGCACGCTGAGGTCTTCGGAACTGCTGAGGTGTTCGTTTGACCATCAGCGTGAAATAATTCGGGTTCTGTATGTTCAGTTTGTTCAAACAGTGGAAGCGCCACGAAGTGTGCGAGGAGAGGGAGGCGAGCAGGAGGAGCGGGGCTCTGGCCCCGTACCCAGCTGCCATTTTCCAAGCCCTGCCGGTTAGAGCTGTCTCGTGGAGAAACACCAGTGTAAATAGGAGGAAGCAGCCCGTCTTCCGTTTATACGAAGCTTGTCAAAGGTTTTATAGATCTCCATAATGAAGATGGATCAGGTTCATTCTCCTTGCCAGTTACTCTATCAAAATAGTGCTAATTACTGCAGTTGCACATGTTACATGCTACCATGTTCTTCGGTAGCTTAAAAGCACGTTTTGTACCGCTTACAAAAGAGGGAATTAAAGCAACTTTTTCTATTCTATTTTTGGAAAAGTAGTTAGTAAAGGAGAATGAAATTGATTTTGGTGTCACAAAGGACATTTCTGACAGGAGCATACTTTGAAATGATTCAAGGCATCTGTTTCTGTTGCAGACACCCAATGCTGCTAAGAGCTGTACCTAAATTAAACTGTTTAACATGTCAACCCTGGATATGAATGCAATTTACATCCCGGTGGCATGGCTGGAATTTTTATCGTTTAATGAACTTTCTCACTCAATTTGCAAACAAAGTCTCTGCCACAGCGACTGTTTTTGTAGCGGTGCCGTCGTGGTGCCCCTGGGGATGGAGAGGGCTGGGCGGCGCGGGCAGGCTTGGTAAACCCAAAGGTGTGTTGAACCCAAATCCAGGTGGACGTAATGAGCCATGCTGGGGCAGGTGTGTGCTCCTGCCACCAGTCTGACAGCCTGGAATGGTTTTTTCATGGTGCTTGTTTGTTTTTGTTTGCCTTTTTTTTTTTTTTTTTTTTTTTCCTGTCTAAGGTAATTATTCTTTATGCTTCTCTCTTTCCCATCTCTTACCATTAATGCAAATAACTCTTGCTGTGGAGAGTGGAGCAGCCTTTCTGAGTGAGCACAGTAAGGAAGAGAAAGGGCTGCAGGCAGCTCTGCCGTGCGCTGCGTCGTGTGCTGGGCCATCCCCAGCACCGAGGAGATGGGGTTAAGGGGAAGAATTTGGTACGTGGTGCAGTGACGGGTGCTTTTAGAGTGTATTTTACTGCTGTCTTTAACAACCAGAATGATCAGTCACTTAAGCAGGGGAAAAAAACATTGCACCTTCCAGAAGGAGGCCTCCCCATCCTCGCCCCTCTGCAGGTTCTGAAGAAAGCTCATGTTCCAAGGTGAGCACAAAATTAACGTGAGGGACTTGTAGAGCCCTACAATTAAAAGACCTTTTACTTTGCCCACTTCAGAACAGATCTGATGGTTTATTGCTGAAGTCTTGGCTCGGAGCCTGGCTGACCTTGGATCTCTGCCTTTTAAGTATCAGCGGGGTTTCTTGTGCGCTGTTGTGGCCTTTTATGCTAAGAACAAGCAGCCATTGTGGCTAGGGTGGGTTTTGAAGAAGGCCGGGAAACTTGATTTTTTTTTTCCCCCTTTCGAATGCATCTCCCAGTTGACACTTATTATGCTGGTTAGGTTTTTGTGAAGGTTAGATGCGTTTTCTATTTAGATACCTATCTTTTTAAGCTCTCCTAAACATCTTCAGTCTGATGAGGAGTCCCTGAAAGAACATGTTACAAATGCCTATTAAAATCCGGAAAATTCGGTGTCTGTTTGCTGCAGAGCCCCGCACGTTGCCAGCTCTGACACCTTTGGCAAACAGTCGAGATCTGTTGCTTCTAAACTGGTCCAGAGCTTTTCTCCTCTTTTCTTGTGTTACTTCTTTTATTGAACTCCATGCTTTTCTTCAAAACCATCATGTCTGCCATAAAAAGGATGTACGTGTGTTGGGGAGGGAGGCTACTGTGCTATGGTGTTAGGAAGTGTGTGCTCTGGCTGTGTTTTTCTTTTAAAAAACAAACAAAACCCAAAGAAACAAACAAAAACACTGAAACTCCTGATGGAAAATGCTGTAGATAAATACAGAGTCATAGTCTGGGCTGCTGAAGTAAAACACTGTATTGAAAATCTTACCCTATGCACTTAAAATAGAGCATTAAATATGCTTGTGCTGTTTTTGACATGTTAGGAGGATTGCATTAATGCAATTTAGGTATTCCTTTACTGAAAGTAAATTTTCACTCAACTTGAGTCATCTGCTTCAAGGGGAGAATAAATATTAGAGTGCTAACATAAGGAGAGTATTTAAGAGGTCATGGGTGACACGTCATTATCATTTGTATTAGTTTACATTGGCTGAAAGGATAAAAAGGGAAACAAGGATATTGACTTATGTAACTTAATATTGAATTAGCATCCCTTTGCAAAGGGCTTCTGGTTTAACTCCTGTCTGTAAATAGTTTCCATCCCAACATGGACTGGAAGACTCCAGAACAGTGGAGCAGGGATGCGTTCATCACTTCTGACTGTGTTTTTCTGTCTTTCACGATGGCACAAAGTACCTTGAAATTTCTAAGACCTTGCACTGCTGCAACTGATGTGGAGTTTGTTTTAGCTCTGACTTCAAACAGTGGATTACCTTTTATCGTATTATATGATGAATTATTGATCCCCTGATTTTGAATATTTCAGTAAAGGCACACTGACGAGGACTGGCACGCTCAGATACCGTGCCTGCTCTGCCCTTGCTCTGAACCGCTGTCAGATGAGCAAGCCCTGGCCAGGCCAAGGTGGCACGGTCCTGTGCGAGGTGACATCCTGGCTCCAGGCACCCCTATGTCATGCCATGAGTGCCAATTAAAATACTTTGCTGGGTGATGCCTTTTATACAGCATCACCTTTGTTACTGAAGGGAAAAATAGGATGGTCAAATTCTGCCATTGATCAAGACATCGGTGGGCAGGATTGCAGTCTGGAGCAGGGGCTGACCTCTCTAGAAAGATGTTGTAGGTCAGTGTTGAGAGCATTCTAGGTTTTCTTTTTTATTCTTCTGAATGCATCTGCATTCACTTATGTCGAAGTGTGCGTAATTTGTGTGTACTGAGTCGCTGAGTTTGAGGTGATCCTGGTGTAAATGTGTGTTATTCAAAATCTAAATTTCATTAAGTATGTGTAGGTAAACAGTGCTCTTGAGAGCACAGTTCTCATTTCAGCGTGCGTTTCCTGGGGAGCGGAGGGAGCTGGCAGATGACTGGAATACACATTTTCATTGTCCTCCCTATAAGCAATATGGAGGAAGGAGATAAAGCACAGAACATACGTACTTCTGGCGTCAAGCTGCCCAGGCAAGATTTTCAGGAGCTGTTTGCAGTGAAACCAAGATGTACGGTGAATGCAGGAAGAGTTCTGGAGTCTGCAAACACAGAAGATTATATCCCTGGAAATAAAAAAAAGATTTTAAGTCTCTGAAATTAGTTTCTGATTGTTTTCCTTTATGTATACTCTTTAGGTCCTGTCGTGGAGCAGCGTGCTGCTGCTGTTCTTTGACATTCCAGCTGCATTGCTCTCACTGCATAGATCGATCATAGCTGTTGCCCTGCCTGCAGTATTGACAGACAACTTAAATACTTCTCATTCTAAGGAGTGCAGCATGGATAATTAAGCAATGCACTCTACAAGTTGGTGATCTGCTTCTTGTGGAGAACCAATAATGAATAAAAAGTACATTAACCAAATTGAACTTTTGATGCCTTTAGGTCTGCAAATGTTGAATTGCCTTTATGAAATTCATTACAATTTAGAAGAGTTCTGTTAATCAAAAGACTCCTGCAGAAAATATTTTGGGATTGAAAAGTTAATTTCCATTCTGTATTGTTTAGGACAGACAGAAGAGCAGCGACAATGCTCATCTTTGAATCCTTAAATGTGCTCTGTGTCTGGGCCCATCACGTGGAAGAATTTCATTTAAACAGTTATACATGCTCCTTCTCTCCCCCACACCCCCACAAAACCAAAACTCATGCCCTTTCCCAATGACATCTCGCCTTTGAAGGAAAGAGCTGTATTTAGTTCTGTATTTAGTGCAGCTAAGCAGATACCGAAGCAGCCTGTATTATGATCTCTATGCTCTAACATATGCATGCAAATAAATTTGTATTTCTTAATGGGTGCTGCTTGAATACACGGGCTCTGGCAAATGTCCAAATTTTATCCTGTGCTTGATGGACGTGCATTTGGTGGTTTATTTAGATTTCTCTCCTAGAGCACTGAATTTGTGCAACTGCCTGTAGGGGGCTAGTAGGATTGGGGTGGTGGGCTGGGTGGTGGCAGCTCACTGTCTCCTCTTCAGGGATTTGTGCTTATGCTTGAGAAAACAGCCACATAACTCTTGAATGTTAAAAAGAAATCCCCATAAACCAGTCAAGGTAGAGGAGATAACGATCTGAACCCGAAGTTCCACTGCAGGGAGTGTGCAGGTTGGGTTTTATTGAGTGAAGAAATGCCCAAAGGTGGGGAAAACGCGACGGGGCTGCCTTGTCCTGCCTGCACTGCCCAGAGCCTGTTGGGGCTCGGCGCCTGCTCCAGCTGCTGCCAGCTCTGAGCACGGGAAGGATGAGCTCTGTAGGTGTAAGTGTGCCACACGCCGCAGTAACACAGCTCCATGGAGGTGTGAGCGCGTGCTGGTGGTGACCTGATCTGTGCCTTGGAAGCTCTCTATCTGTAGGCGTCTCAGCCAAGCAGACACTCTGCTTACAGTCCAGATGTAAAGCTGTTTTAGACTAACACGAACATACTGTGAAATCCATGTTTGCTCTCCTAACTTTTTTTTTGTGAAAAACTGCCAACTGCAAACTTGGACGGGAGCCATTTATTTGTAGCACAGTCAATCTTCCCTTAAAGAAAACCACCAGTGAATTAGCTTTTGCATAGTGTTTCAATCAAAGCATTTGATCCTTGTTTCTGTGAGATAATCCTAAGAACTTCTTATTTTGAGAATAGAAGACCATGATGGATTTAATTCATAAAGGGAAGCAGCCGTAAGGAATGTAAATGTAAGAGCCTGATAAGGTAGGATTTCCTAGTTGCCATGACAACCCCTGGGTCATGAGCCTGAGAAAATATAAAGTAAGTCCTGAAGCTGTGAAGATGATTATAAAATTTAACTGTCATTCTTCATTTAGAGTTGATGGCAAACATTATTTACTTAAGTTTATCTTCAGGCAGGCAAGGATCCTTTCTTCCTCTTTTTAAATCTGAGCCTTGGATCACAAATGAATGTGTTGTGCATGTCTGACACTACACAGCGAACCCGCTATTTATTATTCTAACCAGACAATTTGAGCGTAATATCCCTGCAGATTCGGTCACTATCCTGTGGAAAGCAGCGCTTTTATCTCGCGTATCCACCGCCAAAGCCTTGCTAAGGCGGCTGGGCGCGGGGTAATTCCGCAGAGCCGCACCGTGGCGCGGGGCAGGAGGCGGAGAGCCACGGACGCCTTGCTGCCGGCCTCGCGCCGCCGATGTTGTTTTCGTTCCCTGCAATCCGGTTTTCAGCTTCCATAGGGAAGCAGCGTGCAAAGCTAATTATTTGCTCCGTTCGTGTGCCCTCCCCAGCTGGCTGGCGGCTCGTCTCCGCCTGCGGGAGAGAACAAGAAGCAAGCTGCAGCCTCTGCGTCCGCCATGCAGCGCTCCCGGAGTTATTTAGCAGCCACACACGCCTCTCAGCAGCCCAGCGGTGCTTTGGTGTCGTGGTTGTTGTGTTTCTGGTTGCTGGGTTCTGGTTTAGCACCGGTAGATGTTTACAGGCTGGAAAAGGAATCGTTTTGTGGTGTGGGAAGCTGAAAGAGCAGTCCCGGCTGGAATAGATGAAAGCTTAAAATGCTCCCGTGTGAGCTGCTGACATTCCCGGGATTAGCTGCTGTAGGAGCTGAGCAGCATCTGGGTACTCGGTAGCTCCAGAGCAAACAGCTGCCTGATCCCAAGCTGTCCCAGATACTCTGGCTGCTGCGTAAATGCAGATTAGTTGTGTAGAAGCGCATCTTAAAGCTCTCCCCTAGACAGAAATCCGGGAGTCCCTGGCCTGGCAAGTAGACAGCCGGGGACTTTTTACTGTCCATCTGTAGAGGTAGATGTCAGACATTTCCAGCGTTATATAATAAATATCCATGAAAAGCTGTGTGTGTGCACTGAGGAGTGCAGGCAGTGTTCCTTTGCAGCTCCCCACGGCCTTTTCAGGATGGTAGGAGCTGGTTCTGTAGGGAGCAACGAAGCTGGCTGTACAAAACCTGCCCTTCTGGGCAGGACACGAACGTGTTTGAGCCAGGACAGTGTTGCCCTGCTGTGCTGCTTCCTGGTGATAACTGCACAACTGTAGTGAGCACAGCACTCGTAGATGCAACTGTTGATTTTATAGCAAGGTTTTATAAAGGTGCATAAAGGAAATTGCCCTCTATTTAATGCTAACCCTTGTTTTGTTCGGTTTTGCCTTTTTAAAGAGGGAGGAAAAGTCCTCCAATTATTTAAGAAGACTTAACTCTGGTGTTTGAATATTCCATCCAAGTGAAAGGCACTGAGAATCATCCAGAATTTGAGACTGATTTTTTTTTTTTCTGCATTTGAAAGATTCTTCTATTGCTAGTCAGTCTTACTCAAGATGATAAAAGTGAAATCGTTTGATTCAAAGAGTCCACATAAAGTAAATTCCTTTTAAGGATTTTCACTGACGACCGAAGTTAACGTGGTGCTATTTTCAGACTGGTCTCACAATTTCAGTCAGGAAAGTCTTTCACCTTTGTGGCTTTCATCCTGCAATGAAGTTGGTGTTGGCGAACCAGCAAATTCTGTTCAAGATCAGAGTTTATGGCAGTTACTAAAAAGAAGTAGCTATTGTGGAAATGGAGCAGAGAATTATTACTGTACTAAGAAAACCAGAATTCATTACTTTTCCTAGGATGGTAACTTTTTGGAATGAACTTGCCCAAGTGGAAATTGAAGCCGCCTGAAGTGCTACTCACACTGCTGTTTTATTAGCCCATAACTCGCATGACCTCAGAGCTGCTAATGTCATCTCTTGCATTTTTTGAATGCTGGTTTTGTTTTTGAACTCTTATTTTGTTGTTTGTGCTGATGAAGCCTGGTAAAGGTGGAGCTTCTCTAAGCAAAAGGAGGGAAGAGATTGTGTGAATGCTGGAGGAGGAGGTAGCACTCTCACGGTGCTGCCAGTGCAGGGGCAGCCGAAAGGGGCTTCACTGCTGGGGGGTCGCCTCCCGCATCTCCTCGCCTGCCAAGGTTAACGTGAGGTCTCTGCAAAGAGCTGCTGGCAGCCCTTCCCTTGGAGCCTGAGCTGCTGTAGGAGAGGCCTCTGTCCAAGCTGCATTAGGCTGTTACTCTGAGGTCTCCTGATCTATTTGCTCGCTGCTGCCAGCTGGATGTGCTCGTAGACATCGGTCGCCTTGAAGGCAGTGCCTTGCATGCTGCTGCTCAGCTGCGCTTTCCTCGGGCTGCCTGGCTCTGCGCGTTGCAGGGTGCCGCGCAAGGAAGCTCTGCAGATGGGGATGGGTTTTGGAATGCTCTGCATACGTGTGCAAGAATCCTTCTCAAAATAAGAGCTGACACTGTGCCCTGCAGCAGGGTCACGAGTGAGCCGCGTGACTAAGCTTTATAGGACATGAAGTTAAGGTAACTCAGTGAAGTAGGAGTCTTTCAGGGAACTTTTTCCTAGTTTTGTAGTTTTCCTCGCAGGGACCGCTGTATCTGCCCTGACTGGGCGCTCTCAGGCACCGCCACCCATTGCCTGAGGTCTGCCAACGAGCTGGATCCCCAGCTCATCTCCCATGTTCATCCACAGGGCTGTAAAGTCCTCCTTTCTCACCCCACTGTCTCCACAGGAGATGGCAGTTTTGTGGTGAACTTGCTCAGAAAGGTTTTCTGACCAACGTAGAGCAGAGTGCTTCTTGGTAGCTTCACCTGTGCGCACACAGTGCTATTCGGCATGGCAGTCTGGGCTTTACAAAAGTAAAGGCTGCCAAGAACAGAAATCTCAGGCTCCCCCATACAGAGCATTATATGCCACTGTCAGATTACTAGCCAAGTAAAAGCAGAGTCTGTGACCATTAAGGTTACCTGAGAATTTTCAGATTTGTTTTCAACATCATGCTGTAAAGTCAAGAACGGGAGGGAAAGTGGGGTAGCAGTGTATTTACCTAAATTGAGTATGTTGCATTTTCAGAAATCACGTAAACTTAATACTGCATTCTTTTAGAAATAGTTGTTGGGGCTCTGGCACCTCTTTCTGAAGCATGTGGGGGTTCTCCACGTGTCCCTGGTCCCCAGGGCCATTTCTCCTGCATGGAGCCCCATCTCCAGCAGCCCTCAGAGCATAAGCAGAAGCAGAGCTGAAGGCTGGGAGCACAGCCAAGGGCTGTGCTGGTGCTGAGCCCTTGCCTCTGTTCAGATTGCTAAATGTGAAGGAATGCACAGGCCCACTGATCAGCTTTATTGTTAGGTGAGGTGTGACCATCAGAGGATGCTAGCATGCTCATCTCCTGCGGGTGACTCCTGGAGGCCTCCCAGGGCAGTTGCCAGTGGACATCTTCATTCTTGAAATCATCACAAAATTGCCACGACCTTCCTCGCTTGGCCGTCTGTGCCTGCCATCTATTCCTTGTGACTGAATTCCCGATCACCTTCTGCCAGCACAGGCGTTGCCTTGCTCTTCTTCTTTCAGTTCAGGGTCTCATGATCAAAGCTTGTGCTGTGCATGTTAGTGTACGCCTGGTAAATCTGCTTCAGCATCCTGTAGGCACGTCAATATAACTTCAATATCCTGTGGAAAACGGGGAAATCACAAGTACTGAAAGGGCAAGTTGGGTATTTTAGGACCTTCTCCTCTCTGTGCAGAAAGAGGAGGTGTGGACTGGTTAGAGGAGCCTGCTCCTCTAATCTGAAAAGTGAAAAATACTGTAGATAAGCTTAGTCTAAAAAAAAAATAAAAATGTTGATGATTATAATGAATGTAAAGTCCCACCTTGTTTTACCCTACATGCTTTCAAAATCTGTGACCACAGGAAATGTATTCTAAGCATTTGCTTTTACATCACATAGAAAGTGTGTAATTAGTTTTTAAAATAGCTTCAGTGAACATATCCTGTAGAAAAAAATGATCAAATATAAAACAAGTCAAGGGTATCTACATGGAAAAAATATGTTCAGGCAGGGAAGAATACTATCAGGAACGCTTGTTACTGTTCAGAGTCCAGTGGGCAAAGTACAGCTTCCTGCAATAACTTATTTTCAGAAATGTTCATGATACAAAAATGATACTTTTCTCCTTAGAGCAATTGAGATGCTAGTTTCCCTGTTTATAACCTAATTTAGACCAGATAAAACTAACGCTGTTATATTTGCAACTGCCATAAATTTAAAGTAGCTAATATGAAACCATGTTTTTCTATCAGACAGGAGTTTTGATGACTTCTGTACAGAGCAAACTTAAAATTGTCTTTTTTTTTTTTTTTTTTACCAAATCAGATTATTTCTGCACACTTTATAAACACTTCTGCAATTCTGTTTCCATCTTCGTAAGAACGGGAGCAGTTTTAGGGGACAACGGTGGTGAAAATGGCACAGCACCCAGTGTCACCTCCATTAGCAGGACTGATGGTGGTGACTGCTGAGCCTTGTGCTTGCTTCTGTGCAGCAGGACTCTGTACCGCAGTCCAACCTCAGTAGAAGTGTGTCAGACCACAGAAGTGTGAGAATGTGGTGCTGCATTGTAAAATAAGAAAGCCTCCAGTCTGGGTGGATGAACAGTCTGGGCTGTGGCTGGATTTTTGGTGGAAGAAGTGGTACGTTCATGTGCAGTGCAGGCTTGATGGGTTGGTGTGCGGTGATTTTGTTGGCTCACTTCTGGCCTTTGCCATTTTCAAAATCTCTATTGTTTTTCCTTTTTAGTAAGTGGAGCAGGCTGAATATTGGCATAAGTTGAGCACAGTTTGCAGTAAATACTTAATTGTAAAGATTCTCTGAATAGGCACGGTAAGTGTCTGTGTTTCTGTGCTGCATTTATTCATCTGAGGCTCCAGTTTGGAAAGGTGTATTAAAAAGTCTGCTCCAGAAGGCTTCCCTGGGAGATACTGGTGTGCTGGAGCTCTGAAGTACAAAAGAGAATCAAAACATCCGAGCATAACACGTCTGAACACAAAACAGCATTTTTATTTAGTGTCTCATCAGTTCTCCTTAAGCGTTGCGGTATCTCTAAATTGATTTGAGATTTAGCTCAGCTGCCCTTATTATCCCTAGTTTAAGATGGAAAATACTTTTTTGCAAGTGCAAAGACTAAAGCCTTTCGAGTTAATTAAATCTGTGAAGAAGCGAACCAGGAGCTAAGCATCGTGGTTCTCCCTCCTGAGCACGGCTGGGAGGTGCCCTGGTGGTGTCCGCCTGCTGTTAGCATGCTGGTACAGTCTGACCTGACAGGATTCAGGTAACATCAGATTTTTCTATAAAATGGAGATTTCGAGCAATATGCAGGAGACTGTTCATGTAAATCACATCCCGAAATAGCTGCTCTTACAAAGACTGACAGGTACATGCCATTCTCTTCATCTGGCACATGCTGTCTGTGATACCGCTATGAGAGCTGGCAACAGCCTTGCAGTGGTGGGTGGTGAACAAAGAATGTTCTGAGAAATATTTTCCAGACAAAGTTAGAATTAAAAGCATGAAGCTAATATAAAATAATGGTGATAAAGATATAGATGAAAAGAGTTGCTGGAAATGCGTAACTAAAACCAAATTGTTAAAATAAGACATTGCTTGTTCTTGTATTGAGTTTTCCGGAGTTGTTTTCTCCTTTTTGTGAAGTGTGAATTGCTTGTGAATCTGCTTTGCCTGCTTACTATTGATACAGTGGCAGAGATCAATAATTCATGAACATATGGAACTGAATTTGCTCTTAAGATGAGGTAACTTGTTGACTCTGGAAACATTTTTTTGCTGGTCCGTCTCAGTTGAGCATGGTCATTATGCTCGACACTCACCTTTGACCAAAGCCTGCGACTCGTCGTTGACTCACCTCCCGAGATTGGAGGTGGAGAGAACACAACACGTTCATCTGCCAAATCTCTTTGAAGAGCTAGCAAAAATTGTTGCAAATGCTAGCTATTCCCCTCCCACGGCCACCCTACACACTGCCTCGAGCTTTAATCTCATCACTCATAAACACTCAAATAGTGTTGGTCCTGATAGCGCCGTGGAACCCACTCACCCCCTCCTCTGTGAGGATAATCTAGTGAAGGCTGCTACTAGTTTCCCGTTTTTGGAAGTAAGGAGGAGTGCAGAATATTTTTAACAAATCCATTTGGGAGAACGGGGAGAGACTGAGACAGCGTCAGACCCGCAGCGTGCTGTGGGCCAGTCAGTGCTGTTTTACACGGACCCATTCTCCAGCTGTTTTGTGTCTCCTACCCCCATTTTTCCAGTGATGCCTCATAATTACTTCAACTAGATGCCTGTGATCATAGGTGCAGCTGTCTGTGGAGCCTTGCTGTTTGTCCTTGCCACTCGCAGGTAACATAGACCCGTGCATGGGAGGTGCGTGCAGTGGAGGTCGTCTTGTTTCACATCCCCGAGGAGCAACCTGGCTGCTGTGCATGCAGCAGGGCAGAAACCTCTCTGCTCATTCTCCTCAGGTAACTCAGAACCCATAGAGCTGAAGCAGGGAGCAGGACACCTGGAGAAGAATGCTCCCTTACTGTAAGTGTATGCTTGAGTGCTGCTCAGCTTCTTGGTCTCGTTTCTGCAGCCCTCCTGTTCCCGTGGAAGGGATGCAGCAGAAATGCAGTCAGCTGGATGAGCAAGTCTCAAGTTCCTCTAATTTTGTGAAAGGTTGACAATAAAAAATGTAAGCTGAGGGACACCTTTTGAGCATTTACATGGTAGAAAGGATCTGACTCAGCTCCCAGAAAGCCAATTGACCTCATGGCTAATAGTCAAATCCTGTTGTCACACTTGTGACAGTCATCAGAAGTCAGCAGTCCTACATGTGGCTACTCATATGCCTTAGAAATTGGCAAATCATCCTGGTATTAGTCACATGATGACAGGACATTTCACAGGGGGAAAAAAGCATGCATAATATTCAGAACAGACCTAGGAGAGCTTAAAGGCAGCGTGACAGCTTCTCTTTCTTCTGGTCTCCCTTGTAAGCGTGTGAGATTAACAGCAGAAGCCTCGCTTCTGATACACCACCGGTGTCCAGCCAGCCCAGTTTGTGCTGACCTTGAATAAAAGCTTTTCCTGGGGACGTGTCCTTTCCTGGGTGGTGACAGTTGCCCTGTCCCTCAGGGAATATGCCTGGGACATCCGTGATCAGACAGCGTGGGCAGCACAAGCTCCTTTCAAGGTCATGTCACGCAGGAGAAACCACAAGGCAAGGTGGAGACCTGCAAGTGTTTGTGGCCAAAATGAAGTTGGGCAGCAATGGGTGTAGGTGGAATCCCACGCTGACATTTTAGATACATCTAACTAGAATAAGAGATAATTACAAAGCAGCAGTGGTAAATGTCATATGTTCTGCTTCTGTAAAAGAGATGAAGTAGTGCAAACAAGTGGGCAAAGATCATGCAACCACTAAAGATCATTATGAGTAAGTACAGCAGTACAAGATCGACCTATCTTGGCATTGCCAACTTTTTTAGCTGCCAAAATGTAACGATTGTTAAATACGTGGCTTTCCAAGCAGATCATGGTAAGGCTGTTTGTGGGTGTACTGTATTGTAGGAGGTGATAACTCTGCTCCTTTACTTCCCTGTATGGGAACACAGCTTACAACTCCCACCCCAGGAGTGACTGTTGTTTTGGGGGATGTTTCTCATTTGGGTTTTCCTAGTCCAAATAACTACTCCAGACTGATTTGAAAAAAGACATGATACGATCTCCCTTGAGGACTCCACAAATAGTTCTGTTCTGCAAGTTGTGCTGTTCTTAGCTCCGCTTCCAAGTTTTTTGTTTTTTGTTTTTTTTTTTTTTTTTTCTTCATTTTTAAGATCGTAAGCAACTGATTGCTTTTGAGAGGAAAGGTCTTATTCTCATTGTCAAGTTTCCTTGGAATGTCTTCATGTATGCCAGGTACCATTTAAAAAAAAAAAAAAAAAAAAAAAAAAAAGGATTATGATATCATCCTGATAACGTATTAACAATTGTGAAATGGTGATTGGATTGGTGTCTAGAACTTCTGTGGTTGTACAGTGAAAAGCACATGCTTATATAAAAGCACCTTTCTGTTTGCCCATGCTAAATCTTTGTGGTCAATTTTTTCCCCACAAACTCGGTGTGCCTGAATTTTTCGTTTTAATTCTGCTTTTTTTCTCTTTGCCCGTGATTACATGGGCTCAAGACATGTTACCAAACCTCCACAGTTCCAAAAACTGTAAGGTTTGTGGAAACTTCAGGGGGACTGTTGGAAAAGTACGTAAAGATGGTATCAAGACTGTGCTTAATTTATGGAAAAGAAGGGAGGTTAACACAAGAGACAGAAATCCGCTATTCTCTTTGTAAGTGAAAGGTCATGTTACTGAGCACTGCAGGGTGGATTTGTGAAAAATGAGCTCCCGTTTGCTAGGAATTAGAATGAGTATCTGACTTTTTTTTTTCCCGCTTGTGACCTTTAAAGATGCTGCTCTTAGATTGATAAGCAGGCTGATGCATTTAGCAACCCAATCCAAAATTTCTTTCTTATAGAAACACTATCTTTCAAACACGGTTGGTATTACTTCCGCAAAACATTTCTATAAAGCCCTCCAGGGAAAGAGATGCAATGAGTGTATCTTATCTGACGTACAAAAGGAAAATTCAGATTGGCTTCAAATGAATAAAAAGGCAAATTTTCTGTGGTCTAGAACACCGTATGGAATTAGCACTCGCATTAGAGGCCATGGGGCCAAACCCCTCAGCTGGAGGACTGTCCGTACCCTCTTTTTCATTTTCGTTCCCGGGCTTGAAGGGCTCTTATCCTGTGGGTCAGTAGAGAAAGCACTGGGAGGCTGACATTGCACGCTGAAAGAGGAGATGTCGTTCTACCTCTTCCCTTTTGAAGAGGGGCATTTTGAGGCATGTGATGGGCAGATCAAAGGGTGCGTGTTGGTTGCATCTGTGACGTATCGGTGTGTTTTATCTGAGTTGTGCTGTTTTATACGAGATGGCTGTCTGCTTCCGCTTGTTGATGCAAATATTGCTGTGAAGAGCTGTGTGTTCCATCAGGTTCCTGGGCTTCACAGTGTTACTGTGTGGGTTCTGCCAAACCCACAGCTGCACGTTGCTTTGGCTGCGTGTCCACCACCCCCGGGCTGCCCGTGCACAGCTCCTGAGAGAGAGCGGCTGCTAGGAGGGCTCGGAGCAGGACTCTGAGAGCAGGGATTTGGGGAAACTGGAGCTCAAGTGGCAAAAATAATGCCAGAAGATGATGTGCTGAACTAAGAAAAAGCCTTTTATCTGTAGACAAAAGTTCCATTTTCTTCAGGTGTGATGACGCATCCTCAGGATGCGCAGAGGAAGCTCCCTGCTACTGCCTGCCTCTCTTAATTAAATGGAGGGCTTGCTTTTCCAGCTTGGCAATCTCACTAAGAGGCTTTCACTATGTTTATTTTATGTTCCTAGAGTGCTTTTGGCAAGTGAAGTGATGTGACTGTAGACACCCTTAGTATTTAAACTCCTGTAACAGGACTCTCCTGTGTTGTATGTTCTGCCAGTTCTGTTGTGCAGGCAATCTATTGCTGTCCTGGACAATTAGACAGGAATGTGCTTCTTAGGGGGTGAAAATTTGTTCCAGATAAGCAAGTGCTTTTCTGGCGATGTCTCCTTTCATTGACCTTTTCACTCCTTATCTTTCACGTTAAGCAGGAGCTCAAAGCTTTGGGTTTACCAAAACTGTGCACTGCATCACCCCAGAGCAATTAACGTGATGAGTTCTACTGCATCTTTTTTGTTTGTTTGTTTGTTTTATTTTGTTTTGTTTTGTTTTATTAAGGGGTGTGTGTGTGCTTTTGAGACACAAATAATTCTCTTGCCCCGGTTCTGAGATGCTTTCCTGACCTGGTCCTGTGTTTTGCAAAGTTTGCTATTAGCTACCTAGTGCTGCAGCACGATGCTGAAATGCTCGCCCATAATGCTGTTTTCCTCTGTACTGTGGCTTGGTGTCCTGTGACAAACAGCTGATGGGCTCCCTTTCGGGTCAGCTTCAGTGGTTCTGGCACAGAAAGGGAGGGGGTGAGCTATGCTGGCAAAGCTGTCAGAATTCAGGCTTCATCTGTCTTTGATCCCTCGGCAGACAGCTTCTCCTCAGCATTTTGTTTACTGATTTTCTCTTAGTTTAAGATGCTCCGACTACTCGTTCTCTTTGGACAGAAGATGACTTCACATTTTCACATGTGCAAAGCTGTTTAAGTAAAGATGCTGAATTTCCTTGGGATACCGTGCGGGTTACAAAAAGCAAAGAATGTATACATGTAAGAAGTCTGAACACTGTAAAAATGTATTTGGACAACAGTGCGCTGAGTCTTGGAGCGTAATTTTTAACTAAATGGTGCGTTGACTTCTGACACCTCAAAGTGGCATTACGGAGTATGAATTTGTCTTACCAGCACTTGTAAAGAACAGACTCCCTTTTGTGCTAAGACATCATAGCCTCACCTCACCTGCAGGAAGTTTCAGTTCAGTGCTACTCAAACAGCATGAAGGAAGCCAAGCTTTCTCCTTTTCTGGGAGGAAAGCTTGCGTAAAGCAGTAGCGATTATACTCTTTATTTTACAGTGTTCATTTGTGAATGCCACCTTTACATAAGTACAATACTTAGGCAGTGCTCTAGCAGTACAATATCAGGGTAATGGAAATCTCATTGGACCAGCCAAGTTTCCTGGTTTTGAGCCAGACATCTGGGTTTGGTTTTTTATTGCATTCTTTAGTAGCATTAGGAAACCTAATAATGCAGCCTCTCCAGGGTATTGTGTTAAGAACCACATTCCCAACCAATTACAAAACTGTTCTACATCAGTAATGAGCCCTTACTTTGGGAAGGGATGGCGGGAAGACAAAAACACAACTTTCAATGAAAGCTGCTAAACCTTTTGACTTGAATAGATGTGTGCCTGTTAATTGGGATCGCCATCTGAAATGTTCCCTTCAGTGCTGGTGCTGTGTCCCGAGCTCTAGCAGTGGGGTAGGGAGGTGGTAGAAAGGGAAAAATGATCAAGAAGCTGTTTTTTTTAATTATTTTTTTTTCTGTTAATGGGTTTGGCAACGGTATTAAGGCATGATAAAGCATTTTTGAGACCAGAAAGGTACTCTGAGTCGTTTTCTCAACTGTGTGAGTCTCGTCATAGCAAAACTATCACGCGTATTTGGGAAGGCTTGCTTTCCCTTCCTTCAGCGCCATCCTAATTAGCAGTGACGTGATCGGAGGTGGAGGAGCTGCTTTGGCAGTGCTCTTTGTTCCTTAGCACCTCCGGCCCCCGTAAGTCTCGGCAGCCAGCAGTCAGGGTAATGGCCAACCGCAGTATGGGAAGGCTGCGAAAAGAAATACGGGATTACGCACGCACTTGGCAGGAGCTTGTACTCCATTGCTAGCAGAAAGAGAGCTGTAAAACCATGATGCTGAGAACGTGCAGACCTGAAGCAGGGGGTCTGATGCTGCTGAAGCACGGGCATGAAGTGAAGAACCAGGGAGGAGAAGCTCTGGGGCAGTTGGCGGGTGGGCGAGCAGGGGCTCAGGGGCCCTACACCCTCACCAGCGTGCAAGGTTTCTATCACTGGCCTTGCACTTCTGCTTTGCATAGATGATATTACTTTTTAATTTCCTGGCTTTTGAACGTCTTCACACTATGGCTAATGAGCTGCCTGGAAAATGAGGGAGGGCTCGGTAGCTTGCAGAGTGGCAGTGGCTGGAGCAGCCCTGGGTTGTCGCCGGGTGCTGGTGCTGGGCACTGCTGTGCCGGCTGGTGACTGTCCCCTGCAGCCCGTGGCAAAGGTCCTGCGTGGCTCATCAGTGTGCAGGAAGCTGGCAGTTCTCTGCATTGTCAGAAAGCGCTGGGATGTGGCTATTGGATGCATCCTATTCAAAGATAATCCCAAGCAGAAATGCACAGGTTATGTAATTGTGCGCCCAACGTACCGATGGTGTGCTTAGAAAGTGTCCTACAACATAGATTTTGTAAATAAACCACCCCCTGTTGTGTATTTGTGTTCAAGACCCGTGTTTGTTTCTGGGGTGTCTGAGAGCTTGCCTCTCCCAACTTGTTTTCCTCAGGCAGGCAGGTGCCCAGCGGGAGCCTGGTCGCAGTGAGATGGGTTTGGCACCTTCGGCTGCTGCCCGTTCTGCTCGGGGGGGTGCCTGTGTCTGCTGCAGCCTGCCTACCAGCATAAACCTCGTTGGTGTCTGTTTAGAAAACAAACCAAAAGCGCTCTGAGCCAGCAGGAAAAGCTCGTCCTACAGGGAACGAGAACAGCAAGGCAAGCACGGTGTATGCTGTGGCTCAGTCTGAAATACACCAGTGGTGCCGTTGCTCTAGTGGTGCGTAGCTCTGTAGGCCATTGAAAACCTCGTATTAATGAATGCACGCTCAATTGGCATTGAAAAATGATATTTTCCTTCCAGTCTGTGTGCTCAGCAACGCATTGTGTGCCCGTGCTGTGCTCAGTCTGTGTGGGTGGTGGCAGTGGGGTGGGGAGCAAGCTGGCTGCAGGCATGCCCTGGTGTCCCTGGAGGTGCTCGGTGGGGTGGTGCTGGTGGGCTCGCTGTCCTTGCCCCCTGCTTGGGTGCACCAAGTGGCTCCTGGCAGTTGGCAGAGGGCAAGTGACAGGTTTAATTCATTATATTGCATTTCGGGTTGAAAAGAAGAACGTGGCAGCTAAATTTATTTCCTTTCTAATTCCCTGCTCCCATTTGATCACACTATTGTTTCTTTGGGCATGTTAGAAGAGAATTTGACTTAACTCATTATCTCTTGTCCCCCACGCACCCTCCATATAATCGGCTTGTTGTACGTTCTCAAATCCTTGAGCTTTATGCAGCAAGGTTTGTTAATGAGCAGAATGTGTTTTTTTTTTTAATTTTTTTTAAAGGAAATTATAAGAAACAGCATACCCAGAAAATCTTATGATTCACGATCGTTTGTTGTGTTCTCATAATGCAACCTAAACTTAAAAGCCATTCATCAAACTGTAAAGGCTGCTCGTGGCTGTCTTTGGATAGCATGCAAAGGATAATTCATCCCAAACCGGAGAAAAGCACATGTTCGTTGATCCATTTCCAGGCGTGCTGCATAGATTTCCTTATTCAGGGTTGTGACAGGAAGACGAGCTGCTACCGAATTAAATATATGCAGTAGAAAAACGAAATTTTCCTGGTTGAAGTAACCTAGCTCATTTTCGGTGTTAAGCATATGGTGTCTGTGTCAAAGTGTTTTTCTACAAAACCTGAGTGTTTTATCTCATCAACCAAGCTTAATAAATTCCATTCACAGAATCTTTATTCCATGGTAATGAATTTCAAGCAGCAACCGAATGAGGCTAGCTGTTGAGATGAGTTGTACTCGCACATTGCACTTGTTGCAGAAGGGATGTTGTTGCTCAGATGTGGGCGCGTTATTAACGTAACTTGGTAGGTGGAACCCTTGTGAGCACCTTTCAGAGGTTAAAGTGATTTATGGTACCTGCAGAGTGGAACTGGTGTATCTCTTCCAGCTAACAGGTAGTCTACATTACTGATATTATTTTTAAGCCAGTTTTTATCTATTGTAAATTTTGTCTAGGTTATTCTCAATAAGTGTTCGCACCACTGACAGTTTAAAACCAGAAAAACAAAAACAAAAACAAAAACAAACAAAAAAAAAACTTTTGTATAGAAGCTACCCAAGTGGCATTTCAGCGAAAGCCATTTTAAAGTTTATAAACTGCTTTTAAAAGCCAGATTGATCCAGACTGTAATTTCAGTGACTTACTAGAAAAATACCTACGATGAATTGCACTTAATGTTTGTAGCTCCAAAATATGATGCATCGTACAGTTCATTGACAGCAGTGGTATTGAAAGGTCAGGCTTTCTGGTTTCTGTTTGTTTAAAAAAGGTGGTTTTTATAGACCTTATTAGGAATTAGTGTTTTATATATATATGATGTTTTTAAGTGCATATGATCTGTTTGTATCGATTAATGTTTTGGCTGAGATATAAAAGTAGGGTCAATCAGTTTGAGGCCGGGTGATCTCTAGCAACTTTAAGTTACCTGTAAGCTATTCAGCTTTGAAAAATGGGAATTCCCAAAAATGGGAATTGCTGCTGCACATTATGTTGGAAACCCAAGGGGACTGTATGATGCTACCAGTACAGAATATTGTTACTTTTGGGAGGCGAGGGGTGGGAGAGAAGAACTTCTGTTGTTCTTGGATGCAGATGCTACTCCTGAATCAGTCAAGAGTTGAAAACTTCAAATGTCATGATTGTGCTGCAGGATTGTTTGTTACAGAATGTTTCCTTTAAAAAAGAGCCTTGTTTTTAAATATTCTGCCCTTTGATGTGCTGAATACAAGAGGTCAGTCTTCCAGCTCCTTAAAAGCTGGCAAAAATAAGCAAACCTCTTTGAGCTGTTGGGGTTTGAGGAAAGAATTGTGAAGAATGTATATAATTTAAAATGTTGTTCTTTCAAGAAATGCTAAGCAAATGTCTAGTAGATTTTCGGCTGCTGTTAGCAACATCTGTAAAAGGTCTGGTGTCTCTTGTGGCATGTCGCTGGGAAGATTTGAGTGCATTCAGAATTGGTAATGGGAGCACAAGGACGAACCTCGGGAGGATGTGATTTTGAAACGCAATTATTTTAATTACAAATGAAAAGAGGGGAAGCCATTTATATGCCACATATCCGTATGCTCCTTTCTGGAGAACTGAGCGCTCGGAATTCTCCGACACCTCTGTGAGGTCCTCACAACAGCAGCGTTCAATTAAAGCTCTGTACCCCACAGCCCAAAGCAGCCTGCCCTTGGGGCTCACGAAAGCCATGCGGGCTGCTCACCGTCGGGCAGTCCTGGCACAAGAGGGTGGCTTCCTTCTGTCCCGTCTCACTAGAAAGGTGCCTTCCTCTGAGGGAAAGAAGAGTGGTGAGGAGAGAGCAAGGCAGCCAGGTGATCCTAGGTTGAAAAGGCTTTCAAACATGAGTGACCGAGGACAAATCGCCCCACCTGCGCACGCCAGCTGAGCATCCTTTCCTCTTCTGACGTGAGACTCATCGAGAGAGCTTTCAGCGGGCTGATCTGCAGCATCAGACCGTTTTAGATGGCTCTGAGCACGTATTTATGTCTTGTCACATTGAGAAACTTTGTCACTGACTGTTGTGATCATCTAATCCTGGCTAAAAGAGTAAACTCTGTGATGAAGCCAGGCGCTGCAAGCAGCTGCAGGTTTTTTGACGTTGCTTTGTAATCCTGGCCACATTGGTGCTGTGCGTGTAGAAAGAGAAGCTTTATTTAATTCTAATAATGGTGGAGATAATGTTGGCTTTGTGATAGTCTCAGGCACTGCTGTTCTGTAATATCCACTTTGGTACATGATGTGAATGACTAGCAAGGTATCAAACCTCTAAAATTTTTTTTTCTTGCTTTTCAGTGCTTGAATGGATTGCATTGGTTTATTGGAATAGCACTGACTTTGTGCTCACAGTAATTAATTCCCTTTTCCGGGCTAGGGGGAAAGTTGGTTATAATTTCCTGCGTTCTTTTATCATAAGGCCAAAGGAGAAACTCAGAATAGTGAGCAGATAGGAGCACCGCATACATGCATTTTAAATTCTGTTTCAAGCAGTTAAGAAGATAGATTTTTAGTGGAGTGGTCTCTCTCTCTCTATTAGCACACAATTTTAAAACAAGGTGACCCAGAGGATTGGTGCTAGGGTATGGTTTCCATTCCAGACATCTCTGCCTTGACTTCTACCTAGTTGTAGCTGTAAGATGCTCTCCATGCGCATACAACACACACAGTGTTTTGTTTGTTTTTTTGTTTAAGGGCAATTTAGGGGACTGGATGATGGGATTTTGCCTGATAGGAGTTCCCATGCTGCCAGGTGGATGGAGGCAGGTTGGAGAGCAGGGGCACACCTGTACCCACTGAGGCCCTTCCAAAAGCCGGTTGTTGAGATCAGACACATGGCGAGCATGGGTCTGTGAAGGAAACACCCCCACGATGTTCCCAACCTAGGCTGCATTCAGTTTGCTTCGGCTCCACTTTATTCAGAACCCCATGCCCGTGTGTCCTGCCTGGCCCTGTGTCCTCCTCTCCGTGCCACGCGCGCTGGTGCTTTCCAAGGGGCCCGGGGTGGCCGTCTGTTGCCTTGCCAACGCTCCGCAGCACTTTGGGTGTGAAGCAGGCTTTTAAGCAAAGCAACCCTGTTTCCGCAGCAGCAGTGTAATGCCGAGCAGATTAGGGCGATGAGGAAAGGGGGAGAGAAGGTAGAGAATGGCAGTGATTTAAAAACACTCATTTACAGGCTGCGGAAGCAGGGAATTAATACGTATTTCCAGAAACATTGAATATTCACTCCTTGCTACCTCTGAATTTGTGCAACAGTGTAATTATTTAATGATGGGTAATGGTAAAATGCATCCATTTCAAATCTGTTTTTTCTTTTTTTTTTTAATGCCTTGTCTGTCTAAAGCTGCAAAGTCAGAGAGCTTGACATAGCTTACAGTCAGCTCGGTGCCTGCTGTCCTGATACCTGCTGGTGTTTGCCATTGGTGTGTCAAGGAGCACCAGCAAATTAAAAATGGCTTTTAATGGGCTTAGTTTGTATGTTTTAAAAGCTTCTCAGAGGAAAAGGGAAAAAAATAATAAAAAAAAATAATAAAAAAAGAATTTTAAAAGTTCTTTAAAGATTTTAAATGGCTTGGCAGGGCCAGGGAGGCTTTACTGTCTTAGGGAGCAGGAGGAGGTGGTAACATGCGTAAGGTTTTGTTCCACACTTGTTTTTTTTTGTGAGCAGGACTGCACTATTAGATTCTAGGGCAATGACAGCACTGTCACCAGTGTAAAGGCCTTGGCTGTGGTTTTTGGGTTTATATTGTGTTCAGTATTGGCAGCTAGAGATATGTAGCTTGAAAGACTCAAACAGCAGAAGGTGCTAGAACAAAGCAGGATGGTAATGAACAAAAGCAAAACACACGGGCTTCTGCTGGCGCTTGCTGAACGCCTGTGAAGTCCAGTAAAGAACTCCTGTGTCTTTTCATAGTGGTTTATGGGAACAGTGGTAGACGTGGCAGGTGTTTAAGCTGGCAGAAATATTATCAATGGAGTTGTCACGTTGGACCATTGTCAGGATTTTGTATTAAATCGCTAAGATAAAAATTTGGGCAAAGCAAAAACATAAAAACACAGAGAAACAACCATGAGCTGCATGCGACGACGTTTAGGTCTCTGTTGTTGTTTTGCTTCTGTACCAAGTGATTAAATAAAGACACTGCAATTAATCATGGGGCACCAGAGCACCTTTCCTTGGCAGATGATGCAGACGGGGCAGACTGGGAGTGCCTGGCTTTTTCTCCGGCTGCTCGGTGTCAGCCGTGGCACAGCAGGGCTCGGGCTGCGGGCAGCATCCCCAGCACCAGAGCTCTTCTTCTCTTCTTTGGCTCAGCTTTGTCCCTGCCCCTCCGTCAGCAGTTCCTCCTGGAGTCAGCTCTCTAGTTCTGGTGAGCGATGGTTAAACATCACCCGTCCCAGCATACGCAGAAACGTAGCAGAAAATTAACATTTCAGTCAAAAAGATGAAAATATGAAATGTGAAGGCTTTTTTTGCTGCAGTTTTGCCTCCGAGCATGCTGCTTCAAAGACAGCAGTGAATTGAAGTCACTAGCTGTAGCTGTCTCGTTCTTTCTTGAGGCAGTGTTTTGATAAATGTTGATGAGTTTAACTGTAAAACTAAATGACATTTATAGCACGATGTATGCTTTACCCATTGCTTAATTATATCTAATGGTGTTGCATGTAAAAGGCATTTACCATTTTACTTTTGTTTAAAATGACAATCTAAACCTCAAGGCCTGTGTTTTTTATACAAAGACGAAGACTTAATTAAAAACTAAATACAATCTATTTTTTAAAAGGCGACCGCAGTTTTAAGAAATAGGAGATAAAATTTACAAAGTGCTTGATAAAAGTACTTGTGAATTCAGAGCCGTGGAGTTCCTGTTCTTTGAACAGGTTCTGGAAAACTGGATGAGTGCAAAAACTTCTCCTTACCTCTCCTGCTGCTCCGTGATGGTGCTAAGCAATCAAAAATGTTCTCTTTCTCATTATTTCTCTATTTCTTTTATGGCTTCATTGCTGTAACTCCAGAGGCAGTAAAGGAGATGGTGCTAACACAGTTTATAAAATCATGGTTTTATTTTTGTGTGCAGTGTACGCTTTCTTTTCCTTTCCTTTCAACTTTGCCTTTCTCAAGTTAGCCAGCAAGCATACACAGCTTCCCTATTGAAAATAAGGTCTGCAGAATGAGCATGTATCAAGCGGGCTGCATCTTTAAAAATAAACACTGGATCAGAGCTTTGTGCTTCCACTCAGCTAGCAAAGCAATGACAGCGGGTAGTAATGTGTTCAGGAGCACCTGCCCTTTCTGGTTTTGTCATGGTTTTAATGAAAGTGAATCCTATAGATGTAAAGGGGAAAAAATGCGTGCATGTGTATTGTATTTTCATATATACAAGTTTTTTTTTGTTGTTTTTTTTTTTTTTCCACCCCAACTGGAGAGAACCACTGGGTGAGGGCTGACGGGGGCACCTGCAGATTCTGTAGCAAGTAGATTAATGTCTAAAGGCACTAGTATTGTTCTTTTACCAACATTTATAAATCTGACGGGTGGCAGATTGAGGGCTGATTCCACATTTTTTCTTCCTCTCCTGTAAAATAATAAATATGGTAAAATAGCTCTCAGAACTGCCTTTATCACAGGGATGAATCAGGACAGTTGGTGTAGCAAGAGACTTAAAACTTACAAATATGTTGCCCTTTAGGCTAGCATTCATCATTGTGTCTGATCTGGAATCTAGACTAAAGGCTTTTGTTATTATATACCTTTTTATCCTTCCTTGGAAGTTGGAATTGGAAGGAGTTCTCCCTTTGATTGTAATACTGCTGCTGCGACTATTTTTCTCCCTGATTTTGGGTTGGGGGGGTAGGGGTGCATAACCCTAGCTGATAGCGTCTGTCATTCTTTCTGTCTGACAAAAGATCTTGTCTTTAATCTCTCCCTTTAGGGGAAGACTAAAAAAAGAAAAGAAAAGAAAAAAAAACTAAGTACAATACCCCTTCCCCATCAAACTGTGTGCGTATAGATGATGCACAGATATTTAAGTGACCTGTCTGGCCCTTGTAGCTGGATTTCACAGGTGTTGCAAAGCAGCAGAATAACTTCAGCAAAGAGATCAGCGGAAAGTTTCTCAGTTCCTTTATGAGTATATGCAGTTATTAAGCAGAGGCAAAACAAATTAATGCTGCTTGTTTGTATTGTTTTTAAGGTGCGCTGAAGCTGAGGATCAGCCCTTAATTCCCCTCTGTAAATATAGGTTTTGCAGCACAAATGCAAAATCTGTAAGGGTCTGAAGCACTGCTGGAGGATTTGTGAAGTGTGGTAAAACGCAGGGTTATAAAAACGACTAATTAGAAGTGTAAACCTTGCTCTGCCCTTGAACTGTTTGGCGAGCTTGCCGGCTCTGATGTTGTATCCTAAAATTCACAAAGGCGGCATTGTGAATCTTGCTGCAGTTTGACTTGCTGCCCACTTGGCTGCGGTGAGCTGCTGGCAGAGAGCTGCTCTGGGTAGGAAGCAGCAGGATCTGCCGGTCAGATTAGCTGTTGTATCGCATACAGTTGATAACACTCTTCGTTAGCTCCATCAGATTAAGCTCCTGGTAATCCTTGGGTAGCACGTCGGAGAGTAGTTTAGGTTTGCAGAATTATGCTGTGTATTTGAGGAGACAGAACATTATAAAATTATATTTTGCTTTTTGCACTAATGCTGTTTCCATCTCATGGTTTTTATTGAACCTAGTTATATTTGTCATTTCACGAAAGCCCCCAGCTACTGAAATCAATAGCTTTCATTAGAAACCCAGCTTGTATTGTAAAAGACAGTAGCGGCAGTTTTGGTCTTATCATAGGAAAGAAAGACCTGGAAAATACAAATTGAGTGAATCCTAGAGGCTGACAAAGCAGGAGACATGTTGTATCTTAATCTTCAGTGTTACCGTTGCTGAATGCTTGAGGTTGATAACACGGAGCTAGTTAGGGTGGGATTGAACGTC
This sequence comes from Aythya fuligula, assembly GCF_009819795.1. Classification (NCBI taxonomy): domain Eukaryota; kingdom Metazoa; phylum Chordata; class Aves; order Anseriformes; family Anatidae; genus Aythya; species Aythya fuligula. The sequence goes on along the minus strand of NC_045580.1, from coordinate 6,077,140 downwards.
CTTGTACTGCGTAAGAATTGGCGATAACGTGCTGTCGTGCTTTCTCCAAGGGTGTATCAGCACAAGCTTTCACAAGAACCTCCTCTGGGTCTGTAAGTAATGAGGTGTACCAGAGGCAGAAGCTCTCGGAAGGTGAATTTGGCACGTCCATGGGGGTGAAGGTGGTGGAGTTAGTGATGTGTGCCGGGAGGTGAAGGCCACCAGGAGGGGAACCGGTGGTCACTGCTGATCACGTCTGGGGGATTCGGGAGGGCACAGGCAATTTAAATGTTTGTCCTTCCAAGGTATGGACAGTGCCCGTGCCCTGCTTATGGAATTTCAAAATGTTTACATCTACAAAGAAGTAGAGAGTGTGCTGTGAAGCAGGAGGGGCAGCACCGGGTGCTGAGGCGCTGCCTTCGTGGGAAAGCTGCTCCCCTAGGAAAGCGCATCCTTCGTGCTTGTACCTGGAGGTGTAGCTTGGGATTACAAACTCTACAATTGCTCAAGCAGGCAAATATTCTTGCTTTCGAATTTCACGTAGATGAACACTTCGGAGAAAAGTTCTGGGGCTGTTTAATTCAAGTCTTACAGAAGAACTCCCGTGTGTGACACACCACGTAAAGTGCGGTAATCTCAAGCTGCCTGCGTGTTGCTTTAGTCAAAGGATGGGAATTGGTCAGAATACCCAAAGAAAAATATTGTATTCCAATTTATTATCTGCTTTTATCCCATTGTGCTTTAGGATATTTTCTACAGGTTTGCACATTTGTTATTAATTTTGTCACTGCTTGCCTATTGCGGTGGTAGAACTAAAGATTTTAGAAGAGCTTTAACTACCACGCACAGGCAGTTCAGGGAGATCCTTTTTTATGAGAGAGATCAAGCTGTTGATCAAAATTCATCTCAGATACTTCACGGAAATAAAGACTTCTTGGGTTTAAAAAGAGATTATTAAGCTGCACATTGTGACAGATGCTACTGACAGTAAAATATTATAGATGTTAAAAAAAAATCCCCAAGAAATGGGTTATAGGTATGGATATAAGAATTATCTGCTCATTATAATAAAATGTTACCCATCATCTGACTTAAAACAGTTTTCCTCATTATTGGAAAATCCCATCTTTGAGTACTCTGTGTTAGCTTTTCTTTTTTTTTAGGGGGGGTGTGGGTGTTGTGCCTACAGCAGGTAATGTACTGTCTAATAAGTGAGTGCGTACAGAAATGGGCTTTAATAGTAACAACAGAACACGTGAAAATCACCAAGACAATCTCAGAAGGGGTGGATGCAGAATAACTGAAGGTTAGAAAGTGCTTCCTGCACTTGGCTCTGTGCAGAGGACGTGATGGCAAAGGAAAATCGTGGCATGCCATAGCTGCTGCCCAGCGGTGGTAGCTGGTGGACAGTCGGGACGCTGGTAGTGGGGAGCGTAGCTTCAATGGCCATAAGAAAAGGTGGAGGAGATAAGAGTACAACCAATCCGAAATCTGAAATGTGGGGCTGCTGCCAGCCCTTACGTTACAAAAATTGAGGTGGTGATGCAGGTGACGCACCTGCAGATGCACAATTCCTCTCCTTCCATGGTTAGGATTTCAACAAAGTCTGCCCCAGCTTTAGACCCCTGTGACGGAATTGGAAATGAATGTAAGGCAGCATGAGCTGTTAAATAATGTTGTTCTAATAATGTAAATGTACTGAATGCACTCATTGTCCGTGAAAACTGAATATTTTATCAATGCTTCCTCTTCTTACCTGCAGCAACCTGCTGTACATCAGGCTTCAGTGCCTAATAGAACGAGTCACGGCAGGTACAGGAAATTCAATGTGTATTTTAAACTCCAGATTAATCAAGGTCTCCTTTCTTAGATCTAGGCTGTGTGTGTCCTTGATATTGATGTAGCTGGGAGATAAAAAAAGCAGATAAGAAATTCTGTATTAGAACAACATTAATAATAAATGAATGTTGATCCTAATTGAGTATTATTTAAACATACTGAATGGAGGCAGCAGTCTGCTGGGACCATCTTATGTTGTCAGACTATTTCTCCCTTGCTGGCTGTTGCTTCTGAGCATCTCTCTTTAGCAAGAAGACTGAATTGTTGAATTTTAGGTGGTGTCCTTGACAGATGATGACTTGCAGTGGTGATGGCTGAGCTGGATGAGGAATGCATGCACAAAACTTGTGAAAGACACACGCGTTGCATTTCTTCTGAGGCTGTGCAGAGCTTTGCCCTTTGCTGCATTTTTGCTTTCACTCCCATGCTCTTCACTTCTCCCTTTTCATCTCTACCTGACAGCCCCATTTAGAGGCCAGCAGGCATCTCTCAGGGGTGAGTAGCTGCTGCTTTTCAGGCAGCAGATGACTTCCTCATCCTGCCTCACCAGTACCTATGCTTTCTCAAATTTTTCCACAATACATGTCTTTGAGACATGCGATGAATGATAGGAGTATGAATCAAGCATCTCCTGTCACCTGAAGTCCTCGCTGTTTCTAAATTGCTTTGTCGATGATTGAAAGCATCTTGGAGCTGGGACTCGTACACACAGTACTGAATGACCCACATAGTTGTTTGGAATCGTGGTTGTTTCACAAAGCTTCTCCCTCTTCGGTAGAAACAAAAACATTACCTACTGTCCTTTTCCCTGCTCAGTAATTGAATGATTTTTAATTGACTGGTTGTCTTCCTGTACAATGCAGAGCAATTTGGCTCTTGTGCTGCACAACCCGATCACACTCGGTGCTGTTCCTGCGCTGCAGTGCAAAGCTCAGTGCTGTGGCGTGTCAGCCCCTTAACCCAAACCACAGCTACTCACAATGTCTACAGCTGTAAGACTGGATCATACATTTTTCCATCACTTTTTAAGATGGAAATTGTCAAGGCTTTGTGAGAGTACCTCCTTCCTCATAACACCCAGCTACAAGAAGTGCTAACCTGAAATAGGCGCAGTGGAAGTTAATTCCATGCGGTGTCTTGGTTTGCTTTCTGGCTTGAGCTCCTTGCTCTGCTCCCATTCTGTGTCTGCAGTGGTTTATTTTCCTCCCCTGGAAGGAAGCTTCACTTTTTTGATCTTTCATGGTATTTTTCTAAGCATTTTTATTACCCTAACCAGAATGAAGTTGCTTCATCACAAGGAAATTGCAGCAGCACCCTGTAAAATAAGGAGGGATGAAAGAAACTGAGGCTCTATTTTATATATTGTACTTTTTAAACATTTATTGATGATCGTACTCATAAAAAACACCTAGAAACCAGGTTGATGATGTGCTGGGCACTACAGCCTAGAATAAAAAGGACTGGTACTCACCTATTTCTTCTTGGGAGATCGTACTGCAATGAACCTCTGACGCTACGAGTGCAAAGCAGTCTGTTAATAAATGACTTTTTATTGTCTTGCAATCTACTGCGTGCTTCCAGGGTAAAAGCAAGACTTCAGCTTGTCCCAATTTCTGGAAAACTGTTCTGGTGCATTAGTTAAACTTGTTTGAGCATCCCTACATATAAATACATACAAATAAAAGGCTGCAATAGCAACACCTTTTATTTACAAGCTGTCAGATGAGCTAAGAAATTAGTTCTAATACAGGAAAAGCATAGCCAGCAGCCTTCCAACTTAGCCATGGCAGCAAAGCATATAAATTGTGCCTGTAGACACCAGGTCCATTGTGGTGAGTGTGGCTTGTAGGGATCTCTATCCAAATGGTCAAAACGCCTTACCTTGAAATATGGTCATATTCTAAAAGGCTGTTTCTGGCAATTGCTGTAAATCCTGTTCTCTCACAAGACTTGATTTGGTTAGAAATGTGGAATAAAAGTCAGATTTGCAGAACAACAGGCTTTGTTGCAAAAGACCGTACTAATCCTGTGAGCCATGACGAATTCTTCTCTGCTGTGTTCCCGTGAGCCTTGTTTGCTGTGCCCCGCCGAGGTCAGTGACAGATAAGATCTGTATCGATTCTGAGCATCCTCTGACGGTAACCTTTGAAGGGACAGGGAATGTATGGCCGTGGAATTTTATCTATCAATATCTGAGTAATAGAAAGACAAGCATGACATCTAATCCCAACACAGGTGACAGATCATAAATCTGAACTGATATGGTTACTGGTAATGGGAGGCCTGCAAGAGGGAGGGCTGAAGGGGTGCTGATGAGCACGGTGAGATCAGGAAATGCTTCAGGCTGAGAGATCTTTAGGCCAAAAGCACATAGGTTTTTGTCATAGGAGAAGGGTTTGGATTCACAAGTGCAATATGTAAGATCAAAATGCTTCAGATGAGATGTGGACTATTGGTTGTTCAGTCAAGTCGTACAATATGAAAGTCAGATGCTCGCTGCACACGTCGACTTGTAAGCAGGACTTTTTTAAGTTGACTTTTTAGGCTGGACTGGCTTTGAGAAGCGCCCAGCCCCGCAGCGCCGTGCCGAGCCTCCTGCAGCACTCCCTCTTCAGCTGGAGACGGGGCACTCCCAGCTCCCGGCAGCCTCCGGGGTAAATAACAGGGAGAATTTTAATAATTCAGATGGAGCACGGGTTTAGTAAAGTAACTGCTTTTCTACAGACTAACAATACTTTGCTGGCTGTGTTGCTTTAGCTGTATTTCAAATCAGTTTTCTATCTTCATACCCTTTTGGTTAGACACCAGCGGAAAGAATTCCCCAATGCAATTTCATCACACAGAAATTCACAAATGTTTAAAGTAAATAAAACCCTTGGTGTCAGTGCGGAGCTGTTGTCATCTTTTATTCTTACTATTTAAGCATGAAAAGCAATAAAGGTGGCTATAGCATTTTTTCTTCTGCAGAAATTTAATAGCTGTGCACAACTTACTCAAATTTGCAGTATATTTTTCTGAAGTGTATAATTCATAACATAAACATGCTCCCAATAATAAGCAATTTTTAGCACAATCTTGCATATTCTCTCAGAAAACAGGCGAGTAATTCAGTAGAGAAATGTTAGCTGCAGCTTAGTGAGAGGTGGGCAAAGGAGTTCTCTGCCTCACTGGGTGAATCAGTGATGAAAGGTGCTGAAAGCATTCACACGTGTGTACACTTGTTAAAATATGTATTGAGAAGAGAGGGAAAATAGGTTCCTGCAATTACAGAGGTTGAGTAAAACATATGACAAGAAAATTAAATCGCTTGCACTGAGGATGCTGAATGGTCGAAGTGTTTTCATCCCTGCAGAAAATGTTGGGGAAACCTGCTGAAATTCGGTGTAAATAACAGAACAGAAGACTTGGGGTAGCTAGGCCAAATTACAGGGTTGCTGGTAGTAATCCATTTGGATTTACTGGTCATCTAAAAATAACGTGTGCAAGTTCTCCACCTTAGATTTGGTGATGAAGCCTGTCAGAGAAGGTTGTCAAACAACCTTTAGATAACCAAGCCTGGAGAGCAAAATGCTGAGGAGGGTGATGAAGAGAGCATCTTCCAGTGCTGCTGCTCCCTGGGGACAATCTTGGACCTTCTGGTAATTCAGTATGAAGCTTTCATCTCTTGGCTCCATCTTTCTCAGCTTCTTCTTCTGAGAAATGATGAACCTTAACAAAGAATTGTTCTCTGTTTTGAAAATAGAGGCTTTGCACTTAATACCAAATACTTCCTTAATTGACAATCTGCTTCATTAGTGATAAGCAGTAGCTGTTTTCTTACAGATCTGTGACACTGGAATAGTTTCCATGAATGTTAAGCGCCCCTGCCCCTTTTTTCTACTGCAGAGGAAAAAAGCTTTTAGCTTACGCTCTTCCAGAGTGCATGCATCAGGTGATACCAAAAGCTGTAGCAACAGGATTGACATGGAAATCAGCACCCTTCATCAAAGTAACCCTTTTAAGGCTAGCTTTTGTGGTAAAGGAGGAGTAATATGCACAAAATTTGAAAGTAAATATTAATGCAGGGTGAGCGTTACTATATAAATTTGCTGTAGTCTCAACTTCAGACCCGGGAGGGGAGATACTTTGTCCCATCCCCTCTATCTCGTTTGAGCTTCGTCTGCTCAGTTTGGTTCTGAGCCTCGCTGTGAAGTAGCTGTCACTCTTGATACTCGGATATTTTACACAGGGAAAAACTTCACATTAGGTTATTGAAGATGACAGACTAGCAAAGCAAAACAAACTTGAATATGAGATTTTCTAGAATTCTGTTTGTTTACCACCAGTGCTTTTTTTGAAGAGCTTCTTCCCAGTGGAGGTGGAGTTGCATTTTGGTCATACTAAGACAGTTGCTAGTCATGGAGAAGATTTTGAAGAGAGAGTAAAAGCTACTTGACCGCAGTAAAATCTCAAAGATACTTGACTGAAGGTCACAAAACTGGTAATTAGATCTTATTAGAAGATAAAGTTGCTATTTCAAAATGTTAGCTGTAAATCCTGGTCGAAAACAATCTTCTTCTGAGATTGAGGATAAAATTAAAAGAATAATTGTTCAGAAACACCCACATGATGCTTTAGGCTCTGTTGCCTTGCGAGGGTTTCCATTATTGAGTATTTTTGCTTGGGCTGGACTTAGAAGAGAGTCTTCGGGGCAGAAAGATGTCAGAGCAACTGGCAGACAGCTGAAGGGAGTCAACCCTTGCCATGGGCTGGTGGGGCTGAGTCACAGAAACCCAGTTTTATGCTCAGAAATTGCCCTTTCACGTTGTAGTCCAAAAGCACTTGGCTTCTTCAACGGAAGTATGAGTAGTTTTCCCAACGCAGTGTTACTCAGCATGATTGCTGTGATCTGTTTACAGCTGTCTCAGGACATATTCCTTGCTCAGAGCTCCCCCCGGGATACATGTGCTGGGTCTGGGGGGTCTCCGCTCCCAGCTCCCCCCTTCCCGTTCCCTGGGTGATGCAAAGGGTGCTGGCACGTGCTGCAAGGTGGTGTCGGATGCGTGCCAGCACTTACCCAGCACGTCAGTCCTGAGCTGCTAACGTGGAAGGCTTTCGGCATCGCTCTTTGGCAGGCAAAATGGACTGGGAGATGCGGAGAGACTAATAATGCAGTGAAATTGTGCTCACCCAGACTGGCAGGACTAACAGATGCCCTTGAAGCAGGTTCACTCGGTGTCTGGAGCTGGAGCTGAGCTGCTCGTGGAGGCAGCATTGCACAGCTTAGTGCCAAGCAGCTCCGTTAAGTAGCAAAGACTGAACTAGGGCCTGTTCCTGGAGCACATCTTAGCAGGGTCACACCGAAATGCTTTTGAGGGATCAGAAGATCAACCCTTGTTATTGTTTTATGGTGGTTAAGGAGCACAAGTGGGGTAAAGGTCTGTTGGTGGCACTTCACATTAACGCTACAGCATCTGCAGGCGCTGGTGGAAGCACCACATGCCCTTAAGGCTCCCAACCTTACCCCGTTGGTGTGATTTGCTTAGTCAGTAGTTTGCATTTATGGGTATAAAAAGCAGCGTGCCGCCTTTCCTCCTTCCCTACCATGCTTCTCAAGTTGTTCACAGTAAGCTTTTTTTATACGGGTGGAAGACAACGTATCTATTTCTGTGTATTTGAATACGTGTTGAGGATTAAAGACTGCTTATTATTGCATGGCTTTTAAGCATTATTATCCAAAGCCAGACCCAGCCCTTTCCATCACTAGTGCAGGCTGTAGCAGCTTTCCTACACGATGGAAGCCATGTCACACGCTTGCATGTGTAGGTATATTTTGTAGACAGCCTGATCTAAAATTGTTATCATTCTTTTGTGCATGAAAAGATGTCATGAAATTAACTCCGTAGAAAGCAATTGCCTTTTCTTGTCAACACAATTAGCGTGGATTGTCCATTCTTCTCAAAAGATCAAGTGTGACGATGGTTGCTTTTTAAAACAGTTTGTTGAGGCTTCAGGACCAGATGCACTGAGCTCCAGCAACTTGCTTTCAGCACGCTGCTGTCAATTCTCTTCTCTCTCCTTAAAGCAAATTTGCTGAGAACTTAAATGGTTATTTGTTCTCCTTCTTCCTGCTCTATAAGGTTGCTATATCTGATCACTACAAAATGTCTGTTCAATTACTGTAGTCTTGCTGAAAATACAGTTTGTGATACTTAACTTAAAGCAGTACTGTCTTCATGATGGGTGGAAAGAGCACAGAAACTGCTCAGGGAAAAGCAGTAACAAGGAGACAAAGCTTTTGGAGTAGGTATGTTGCTAGGTGTTCATAAAACTTGTCTAATGTTTGTCTCACCCTTTGTTGGTTATTTAACCACTGTATTCTTCCTAGATAACTGAAATTTATATATATATATATTTTTACATTAAAATTACATTAATTCTGTGGATTGATCATCATTTCATTCTTCATCAAAGACATGAACAAATAGTTTTTGTGGGGTTTTTTTGTTTGTTTTTTTTTAAGCATTATTATCCAAAGTTATACCCAGCCAAATTCAAAACTCAAAGTCTTTTTTTCCCCTTTGGCTCAATTTATTAAGAAATTTTTGTTTATGTGTCAGTTTACATACTTTGTGTTTCATGAAAATTACTCTTTCTTGGAAAGCATTTGTGTCTGCATTCTGTATACTGAATCAGCAGTGCAGTTGGTCATGATGAAGTACCCATGGCTAGTGTTTTGTTAGGAATTGAAGAATCGTGTTCACAGGCACGTATTTTTAATCTTTCCCTCTTTTCTCCCTGATGCTTCGCTCTATCCTGATGTGCTACAATTGGAAAAAAGAATTAATTTTCAACGTGACCACTGCATATGAACCAAGGTCCCTGTGCTGTGTCTACCTTAGAGGAACTTGTTTTAAACACGATTTACTGGTCAATATCTCTTACTTTGCAGTCTTAGAAACAAATATTGCAGTGATCTAAGGCAGAAGTACAAGTGCAAAAATTAATTGTATAGCATCTAGCCAAAGCTTCTCCCTAAGTATGGTATCTCTCCAATTTATTCTCCCCTTCGGTAAGTGTAAAATACGTCAGTTTTTTACATTGCGCAGAGAGATTTCAATAGATGACACCAAAGAACTGCTTTGGGTAATAAAAGAGACATGCATAGCATTTTTTTTCTTCCCCTTACATTGCAGATAACTCTTCTAGTTGTTATACTTGCTCATTAATGTTATATGTATGTGTTGCATGTGTATGTCAGTTCACACTGAAGCCCACCCCTGGAAGCTGGCTTAATACATGCTCCTCTCTTTTTTCCTCTCTCAATAATGGTGTTTTATACTTCAGATCAAGAATGTGCTTGCATATTGCGTCAAATGCAAGTTTCTGGAGGCAGTGATGAAAAGCTTAGTTCAGGAAACTCCAGGTTGGAGTTGCCAACATGAACGTGTCTGATACAAAGCCAGTGCATGGGGGCTTTCATATTTATATATGAACAGTCAAATTTAATTAGATGAAAATAAAGCGAGAATAATTCTGTTGTTTTTTTTTCCATTTGCCCTGCTCATGCTCTGCCCCCCAGGAGTACTGCTAATTGGCAGGTGTTTTCAGAGTTCTTTATCAATAGCAACTTTCCCTTTTTTCCCTCTTATCTACTGTGATTCTGTGCAGGATCCATAGAATTCAGCTTCTTCCTCACTCTCCCCACCCAGATCTTTTCCCTGTTACAGTGATGTTGTGGTACTTTAAATGTATGTATTTCATTGAAAGTTAATACTCAGAACACTTGTGTGGTGCCAGTAAATGTTAGGGAATAACTTCCTGAAATGTTGAAATTAAAATGGGTCTAGAGAGTTCTCACTTCATGTTGCATTTTTTTTTATTTCATTTGAAGTTTGTAATTGATGCTGTTCTCAGGAATAGCTTCCTCGTCGTGGTAACTGGGAGCAGATGTGAATGCAGATAACCATAAGTGTTAACTTGTACTGTCTGGTGCTGTTAGTTAAGCAAACAAATTTAGGTCAGCAGAGCAAGAGAATCTTTGCGAACAGCAGCCAGATAGGATGCCCTTTGGTTCAGAATAAACACACAAAAATCCATGAAGGCTGGCTGTTTCAGAACAAGAAGCTTTGTCCTCATGTGCACTGTGCCTATCATTAACCCCAAAGCCTGAGGGAGAATAAATACTTCCTGGAGACAGATCCTGACGCCAGCCTGGACCTAGATGCTGGACTTCTAAAGCAATCAGTCAGCAGGCTTAATGTAGCAGCATTCCAGCATGAAAAGCTTCAGTGGTTTGAACTTCAAATAATTTATTTCTAAATTACTTCTACTGTAATTCTTATTAATTCAAATAGGCTTCCAAGCTGATGTAAAACTCAGTAAATGCAAGGAACAGTTTAATGAATTGAAAATAGGATTGAGTCTTTTAAAGTAAATGTAAAAAAAAAAAAAAAAAATATGCTTGCAATAATTGCTTAGATGGAAATCGAATCTTAATAGCTTTGTTAATGATTTGTAGTGAATATTGCATTTATGAGAACATATCAAGCTGATCCTTGTGCAAGAACCTTGTTTTGAATGGGTTTGATAAAATTACTCCGTAGAAGCAGTTAGTGATGTTTAATATTTTTGCCTTTACTGCTGTTGAAATATTTGAACGTAGAGGTCCTCAGGTTTACACTGGCATCTGGCTGCTGGAGAGGCGCTGGTTCTTCTGCCCAAAAATGCAAACCCTATTTTGAGTTTTACCAAAACCTTGCATTTTTCCATCATAGCCAGCTTAGGAGTCGGACTGTCTCCTGCCCTGGCCCTGCACAAACATGCTGTGAAGCAGCAGAAGGCTTTGGCATGTGGTCTGGTCACCCTGCTCCAGCTCCACTCGGTTAGGTGCTCGCACACCTTCTCTTAATTTGACAAATTGATAGTCAAGGTTTCAAAATTTCTCCCATTTTATTTCATTTCTTATGCCATCAACAAGTAAAGCTTACTTGCACTTGCCTCCTTGTCCATAATGTTTGTATGCTTTGAAAGCAGACAAGATCTTGCTGCTCCGCCTTTCCACCACAGTCTTCCAGCTTTAACCTGATAAAGAATATGTGGAGAAACTGAAATGCAAAACACTTTTTCAAATTATGATCCTCTGCAATCTTTAAAATGTGAAACAAATTTCTCAGTGTGCATCTGATCTAATGATTCAATTCATTAGAGAGAGAGTTTTGAGGTGATGACCTATAAATGATTACAAGACTCCCACGGTATAATTGCACCGAGCTCTTTTTTCCTGCCTCTGGACATTAATAGCACCCACTGATTAGACATTAAGTAAAAACCATCTCACAAAAGTATATCTGTTAAAGTCAAAGGATAAATGCCTTTTTCAGCAAATTGTTCTTTCAAGGTAATTTAACAATATTTGTCTTTTTAAGAGAGGAAGCAAATTCTACTATCTCTGTGCATGTGGCATGGACCTTACACTCCTGGGGCTGCTACAAGTATTAAAGCCTGGAGGGGTGTGTGAAGTCCAGTGAGATTTTTCCCCAGTCTTCTACTTTTTATTATTCAAAATATAATGGAGAGAATGTACTGAGTTAAAGTGACTTTGCAATAAAAAAACAAGCTCTGTAATGGGGCCATACAGTAGGAATTTTGCAGCTATGGACCTCCCTTCCAGTTGTTCCTCTTCAATTCATTGATGTCCAGTACAGCTTGGGGGGGAGAGAATGCTTCCTTGAATTCCCTGGTATTGTAATTCTGTGTGTTTATCATGTAGATGATTGCATCTGTTCAATGAAAATAATACCAGCCCCAGCAAAACAAACAAACAAACAAATGGCTGTAGAATATGTTTGCTGCTGAACACATACTGCACAAACCCTGACCTCCTGGGGCTGTCACAGGGGCTGGCATAGGTTCCTATTTCGGGTGTAGGAGCCTACTGAAGTTTGATCTTTTTGTTGGTACTCAGTTATATGATTCCAAATGAACCTTGCTGATGTCATTTTTCATTTTCATATTTCATCTTCCCTTTCTTCTTAAGGTGATGGTCAGAATTTGGTTACAGAAGATGTGACGGTAGTGGAGGGAGATGTTGCCACCATCAGCTGTAGAGTCAAAAACAGCGATGACTCAGTGATTCAGCTCCTGAATCCCAACAGACAAACGATTTATTTCAGAGATTTCAGACGTAAGTTTCATCTTTTAATATTTGGTAACAACTTTTGCTGTACCCTGCTTGCACTTGGGATAAAGCATTTGCTGAGATCTCTTCTTTTAATTTAATGTTAGACACTTAAAGTTTAGTCAATTCTTTAGAGGGCAGATGAAACAGGCAATCATAATCTTTCTCCTTAATGGAAACCTTGATGGTCCCCTTTAAAAGTCAGACTGTCTTACTTTGCAATAGGAATTGATTGTAGTAATTCAGGGTGAATTGCAATTGAGTGCCAAATATTTAGCTGACACAAACAAATTGAATAGGGCAAAGCAGAGACGGTGCAATGTTCTCAGAGGTAATCTGTTTGGTTTGAAGACAGAAATTTTCAAGACAATCTATGCCTCTTTATAGCCAAAACAAAATCTCCCATCACTGCGATGTCCAGTGAATGAGTCTGGCTTTGTTTCCTGTTGTGACAATACCATGGGAGCCTCATAGCGGCAATGAAATGTTTGAAATTCTTTGCATTAATGTCACAGCAGAGACTAGAGATGCTGGCACATTATAGAAACGCATGGCAGATCACGTTCCCTTCTGAGACATTTTATGATCTACAAGTACAGGAGGGCAGTGGAGGCTGGCTCACTTCACTTGTGCTACCATTTGTGGCCAGTAGTTTAGCTGGGGGAATTTGGAAACCAAGCATTTCAAATCTCTAGAAGAATTTAGGTAGCCACTACTCATCAGGAAACAAATCTTAAATCATCCTTTTCCAGTTTTTGTCTTTCACACTGTCCCTGGTTCACTCACTGCACTCTGAAATGCAAGCATATAGAAACGGATTTGCACAGTAAGCAATTTACCTACACATCCCTAAGCTGTATGAAGATAAACACCATGTCAAAAGATTTGGTGCTGTGCCCAGTGGATTTGCTTATGTTGATTCTTTGTAATGATTTGAGAACAGAAGTGTTTTATAGATCCAAACTTAAACATAAGAAGCAGGATTATAGCTGCAGTCAGGAGCCCATGGGGTTCTGGTTTAGATGTTACTCACATTTCTATAGACTTTTGACTTTTTGTTGTGAGAGGAACTGCTGCATTTGTCATCACAGTCACTGACGATCCCTTTTGCTCTGCAGCGCTGAAGGACAGCAGGTTTCAGCTGGTGAATTTCTCCAACAGTGAACTCAGAGTGTCATTGACAAACGTCTCTATTTCTGATGAAGGAAGGTACTTCTGCCAGCTCTACACCGATCCCCCGCAGGAAATTTATACCACTATTACAGTGCTTGGTAAGGACCCAATCGATGCTTGTGACGAACTTTGCAAGTGCTCTGTGCATGGGGTCTGGGTTGGATAAGGCAGTAGAACAGGGCGGTGACTGGGAAGTTCTGCCTGCCCAAAAAGAGCCACAGCACTCCAGTGATTTTTGGTAAACTCTAAGTATTGTAATACGAAGTGCTCTCCCACTGGAGACCAGCTCAGCTCTTCAGTAGGTCAGTGCAGTTTTGTACTTGAACTTGCAGGCATGAGAATTTCAAGGGCTGCCTGCAAATACCAAGCCCAGTGGTGTGTTATGGCCATTGTGTATTCTCCCTGTCTTGCAGCACACCCCTGATTGCACACCCAGTCTGTCTTTGTAGGTCATGTTGTACTTAGTGTGATTATTGGGTCTTCCCCATTTTTTCACAGGGTATTTTTAGCTTCAAGGAATAAGCAGAGGTATAAGTGGGAGGTAGTTTCTACTTCTGAGCCTCTGTTTTACTTGCGCAGGTCACTTGGAAATTCTACTGTGTTTCCTGCCATTTATGAAGTGGAGTTTAGCACAAGTTTTGTTTTGCAGACAATTGGCAGGGATTAATTTTTTAACTGTCATATTGCCTGTCTGTAAGAACATCAAAGTGAATCATTATGCTTTTTGGGCAAGTCTGAACCTGCTAGCATCCTGGAATGGATATTGAATGGCTTTGCAGGACCGCACGTGCTGTTTAAAACAAGCTTTCCTCTTGCCATGTGTCCCCTTCTTTTAGGGCTAGAGAAGACGTATTTCTTGCAAGCAAGGGAATTTATGTTGTGATGGTTGCATCTCATTCTGTGGAGAAAGAAAGAAGTCAGCCAGAAAGGAGAAGCTGTAGAAAATGTCTTTCAATAATTATCTGATTTACAGAGGAAAAATAAATTAATGTTAATGCTTCATAACATGGTAGAACAATTCAGTTTATGAATTTTGTGTTGTCAGTAATCTGACTGATCTGGTCATATGCTAAATCTTTTCTTCTAAAACTTGGGGATGATACTATAATGAAGAAAGACAGCACTTTTGCTTGTCCATGGTAATTCCTTAAGGGCAAATATTAGTAACAGCATAGCTCAGTAACCTCCTACCATGTGAAGATGCGTAAGATTTTGTTTGTCTGTTGACTAACTCAGGGAAATCTGAAGTTCAACTAATGGAAAGTGATAGTTTCCTATCAATTGTAGCAAACATTTTTCACATGTAATGGAATGTAAGATCTTCCACTTGACGTCCTAAAGTTGCCCCTTTGTTTAGGAATTGCTGTTTGCAGAGTTGAAGTTAATTCTGCCCCTTCCCCCCCCACCTTGCTCATGCTTTGCAAGACTGTGGATATGCAGCTGCAAGACTGCTGTGGTTACGGGTAATAGCAACTTGTGCTATTAGAGCTATTTCTACAGATTATCAGTGGCTTTTAAGATTCTATTAATAGGGGAACCTGCATTACAGAGGATGATATAATGTAAGATCTCACTTGCTGATTAGTTTAAATCTTTCTTCTTTTATTTAATGAGATTTGGTTCTTAGGTTTTATACATTGTTTAAGTAATGTTTGTAAGCAGTTCTACTACAGCTATTACATTTATCAACAGCTTTTAAGTCCTAGCGCAGTTTCCAGTATCCATATTAGAAGTTCTCTTCCAGCTCTTCTCTGTAATCATGCATACACAAAAATGTTTTGTGGTATTTAATCTCACTGCTAACAATGTGTTTGACATAATAGTATTTACTTTATTCGCCTATAAGCCAGCACTGCATGTCTTTCAAGTGGGAAACATAATGCACTTGGTGGCTTGTTTTTTTTTTAGCATACATTATGCTTCAGAATTCAGGAAAAAGTCTGTTTTCTTGTCTTGTACTTCAGTTCTTTTTTTTTTTTTTTTTTTCTTTTTAAGCAAAATTTGCAGCATGACCAATGTGTGCCTGCCTTTCCCTCATATTCATAATGCAGTGTTTTGTGTCCACCTTTATCACATAGTCAGGCAAAACCTTAGTTCACAGGGCAGGCAATGAAGATAGATGTTTATTATTAGAAGACTAAGGAGGGGATTGTTTATCTTAGCTAACATTTGTAATTAAAGATAGGGTGCTGTGAAGCCAAGGGTAGCATGTCTTTCCTTTCTTCCATATTATTGACTCCCTAATTAGGAGAAAAAATGGGACAGGGCAGGGGAGTAGTTATCTGTGTCAGTACATTGTTGGTCCTCCTAGGAATTCATTTCCCACCCAAGATCTCGAAGTCATTACTTAGGCTCCTATATATTTTAAGTTATATCAAAGAGTAGTTTTGTTGATCTGCTTCTAATGATTCTTGCTTTAGAGAGCAGGGCAAAGTTTTCAGACATCCTTCTATGCAGTCAGTGTTAGAGGAGCTTCACACTTTCTTTTCCTTTAGTAATGTTCCTCCTTCCTCTTCCCCGTGACTTTAATGTCTTCAGTGAGACTATATGTAGATTTATTCACGCTTAATTGGAACATGTGAAAATCTCCAATATGTAGCCTGTTCTGTTCTTTTTAGAGAAAAGCCACAAGTGACTAATTAGTCCATTTGATCATCTGGATGGTATTTATACATATTTGTTCTTCATTAGCTGAAAAACGTGTTAGTCGCATTTGAACTATACAGTTGCTTAATCATATCGATCAGAGCAAAGTTGAGTTTCCTTTGGAAGTTCCATGTTTTTTTCCCTGTAAGTACAACTCAGCGCTGCATGAACTCTTGATGTTCATTTTTTTTTCTGTCTTTTGCCTCTATCTACTGGTTCTTTCATGGGGAAGACTCCTTGTTTCTATGTCATAATTTTTAAGCTTGTTTGTCATGTCTCTGGGTTATGGTGCAGTTGTTATCACCCTGAAGCTCTGGCCTGTTTCTCAACATTACTGGATTACGTTTCATGCAAGACTCTTGATCTGTAGAGAAAACTTGTCTGGGGAGAATGGCGAATTACCATCTCAGAGTAACTACCAAATGATGCAAGGATCTGTCACTGGATGCAGAGTCGACTCTCTCCTCTCTCTGGGGTGGTTTTGTGTTTAGTTTGTGGGAGTAGGCAGTGTTGTTTAAAAGGTGATGGCAGTCCAACATGGTCTTGTGCTCAGTGCCTTTTGAGCATTTTAAATGAGCTTGATGTTTGCTGGCCTGCTTCCATTCCTTAAGGCTGAGGCTTGAAACTGAACAGCAGGAGAGAAAAATTGCCTTCTGAGGTTAGAACTGCGGTAAGTAATGCACTTCCAAATGTCAGCTTTGGTGTTTCCTCTGCCTGTCAGCACAAGTCAAGAAATGTGCATGAAGTCAAACTGTATTTTTAAATAGCACCATACACAACTGAATACTCAAACTCGTCCATGGAGTGGTGCCTTGCTAGGAGAGAGAACAGAAAGTTAAGAACTTGATAAGTGATAATTTGTGAAACCACTTTGATTATTAGGTGGAGAGTGAAAGCACTTACTCCGATTACTGTGAAACCATCTATCAAAGGATTTGATCGATTGAAAGATCAAGTAAATGCTGGTGGCTAGTTTACTCTGGTAGATTTTATGGGTTTTTCAGAAGATCTTGTCTTGTGTTGGTGATCAGAAAATGTCTTACTTGTCTTTTCATCAAGTATGTGTTGTGTTGTTTTTTTTTTTCATTTTAGTACCACCACGCAATTTGGTAATTGATATCCAAAAAGAAATTGCTGTTGAGGGAGAAGAGATTGAGCTGAACTGCACTGCCATGGCCAGCAGACCAGCCACCACAATCAGATGGTTCAAAGGAAACAAGGAGCTAACTGGTAGATGTATCCTCTAAGTCACTTGTTTGTTTTTTGTTTGTTTGTTTTTACATGGCTGAAATAATTCATGTAATATTGTGTATTTGTTCTCTGCCACTTAAAAAAAAAAAAAAAAAAAAAGAAAGCTGTTTTAAACACCAGCTTGGGAACAAAAGAGTATGTGGGCAGACTTAAATTATTCTTTAACACAAAAGGGCTGAACTTCATTTTGTCCTCTGCCTACCTGCCAGAATTGAATACAGGGTTCTGGAGCCTTTCTGTAACTGCAGGTGACTTTGAAGAGCCCCGAAACTGTGCAAAGAGTTTATTTCTGTGGTTGTTTATGTGTTTTTCTCCCCTGTTTTAGGTATGAGTAAAATCATTTGCACTTTGAACTGTAAAGATTTTCAGTTCACCTTCGTATCCTGTTCTTTTGTTTATACAGTATTTTTTTCTGTGTTCGGTGCAATATTCATGTAAGATGGATTTCTCCCACTCACCAAAATCTGGTCGCTCCTGGTATTAGCACATTCAAGTCACTGACACTGATTGCATGTGTCATGCTGTTAGTTTAAGTCTGCATGTAGATGTGAGCTTGGTTGACAACACCTTTGTGCTGAGACACTGAAGGGCTCTCTACAGAAGTCCAGACTCATTACTTCAAATCCAACCCCCCTACAAGGGCAAGATAAAATCTTCTATTTAAGTACAACACCTACAAGCATCCGAGTATGACACATGCTGAGCGTATGCTGATAAAGGTGGAATGCAAACCTGCTGCTGCTTGAAGTGGTGCCCCACTGATTTCCAGCACCTGTTGTCATCTAAACGTTATACCGATCTTCAGATGATCTCTTTCTTAGTTCCCTTTCCCATTCTGGCGGGCAGCAGTGCAATAGTATTTGACCCTTCATGCTTGACCTGTCCAGCTTCTTGATTGAGTTTTCTTGCGTTGGCAATTGAATCCCAGCTTTCCTTTATCTTTGAAGACTGCTGAGCTGAGTAGTAGCTTCTTGAAATACCAGTTCACCCTGCTGATTCTTTGGATGTTTTTTAAACAGAAGTAGAAAAACTGAAATACTTGGTTTTAGGTTGTGAATAGAGTGAAAATGTAGCTTCTCTGATCCGAAAGCCTTTCCTCTGAATATAAAGGGATGTCACTTTCTGCAGCTCTCCTCGTGTTTTACTTTAATATATTATCCAGAAATATTTTGTGTTTAAAAGACCTCTGCTACAAGTTACTCTTAATGTTCTGACGGTGTGATCTGAATTCTTAAATAAAAAGCCACAGATAAGAGAATCTGGAAGCACAGTGGAGGCACACTATCAGCAAGTGCTTGCAGAGTTCATGGAAAAATTCTTTCTCTCCTGTCGTGTCTTTTCTTTCTTGATTCTGTGTTGTGTGTTACACCACCTAGTAAATCCTGAACTATGCTTTGCTCCCACCATTGTGGTTATTCTCTTCTTCAGGTGGAGTACTGCTGAAATATTTCAGCCTATCAATACTACTTTTAATTAAGTTAATCTGTTTAATCACTTTTCTAGCTAATTGTTGATTCAAGAGTGGGAGGGGATTTGTAGCTCCATTGATTTAAGAGTTTGGGGATTTGGGGATGGTGTAAGGGGATTGTTAATCATTGTGGTAATGTAGTGTAGATTTTAATCAGGAACAAATTCTTGGAGAGGTGTGTTACTCCATACCTGCGTGCATCCCGGCCATAACCTTGTATCTGAAGAGGAGAAATAGATGCTGAAGGGAGCACACCACCTGGGCACAGAAACAAGAAAGGTGAGCGTATCCAGTAGATGCTCCCCCCAATCACTTTTTGCTTTTCTTTTTCATCTCCCTGCCAGGCAAGTCTGAAGTGGAGCAGTGGTCTGATATGTACACAGTGACCAGCCAGCTGTTGCTGAAAGTGGGACGTGAGGACGACGGGGTCCCAGTCATCTGTTTGGTGGATCACCCGGCTGTCAAAGACTTGCAGACGCAACGTTACCTAGAAGTCATGTGTGAGTAGCAGAACTTGTAATGCTTTTAATGTATAAAATTGCTCACTTAAGACCTCAGGAACCATTTGCTGTATGATTAGATAAAATTATAGTGTAGATGGAGTTTACATTCTGTTCTTTAAAAACTGAAATAAAAATGTTGGGTACCATTTAATAGGTTAAGCCATGACTTTTGCCAGTCTTTTGCAACAGCATAAATACATTTATTCTCTTAAATAACTTTCCTCACATTGAATTTGCACCATGAAAGGTTCCTGGCTGGGCTTTAAAATTGCCAGGAAAGATTAAAACCAAGTATTTTTCTTTTAGCAACCTACTCTCTTTGAAAGTGTTTCTGTAATACGACATTAAAGCAACTGGCCACCATTGCAAGCTTACTGGAAAAAACTTGCCCACCATGCAAAAGTAGTATTGTTATTGTGCATTGTGAACATACAGCTCCATCTGTTTTTCTAAATTAGGGCAAGATGAAGTATGTGGAATCTGTAGCAACACCACTGACAAAGGCCTACAGATTCTTTGCTATAATGTTCCTAACATGTTCATTGTTAATAATGCATTTTCACTTTGTTTAGGAACTGTTCTACTGTATGTGATGTTAACAGGGTTTCTGAGCAGTTATCTGAAAATACCAGTGGTCGCAAATGCAGACATGCCTGACTTTCAGCTGGAGGAGATAATGGAGCTGCTATATGCACGTGCTTCTGCTCAGAAAATGGCTTCCAAAACCAAAGTCAGACGGTCCTCACAACATGGTTTGGGTGCCATGAAAAGCAAGGGCATTAGGATGATTCAAAGCGCATATTTTTGTAGGTTCACTTCAACTATAACGTTACATTAAAAGGGGAAGAAGAGGTTGTATTAATTTATTTCATCTGCTTCGTTATGTAGTTTCATTATGAACATCTTGGTTACAATTCTCGTATCTCTGAAACTAGAGTGAAGTAATGTTCCTGTAATGAGGAAAACAGAAATGATCAGATACTACCTAAATTGGCAGATACTAGATTTCTTGCGACTGTGCTAATGTGTAATTCATTTATGCAAACTTAATGTCCATTAACATTTCTTGTAGAGCTCCATTAGCTTTAATAATACATTAGCACCTTTGTGAGGCTTGATCAAATACTTAACGGGGAAAAAAATCCTATCTTCCCTATTATGTGCAGATACTGAAATCTTCCAGGATATCTGGATATCTTCCCCTTGCTTGAAAGGACATCTGGTTACTTCTAGGCTTCCTTTTAGAAATTGCTCTGAAATCTTGACAGTTTGATGTGATAGGAGAGGATCAATGGTTTGTTTGTTTGTTTTGGGAGGGAACATTTTTTTTCTGTTCTTCTGTTCTTCCTCCATATCAAATAAATCTCTTCCTGGCTATTCTCATCTGCAGTCTTTACAGGGTTGGTTCCATATACAATGAAGGCAAAGCACACGTAAAATACGGTTATTTGGATGTTAAACATGGTGTGAATTAAAATCACAGTTTGTAAACAGAAATTATTTATGGGGACTTGACCCATGTTAGTCTAGTTAGTTGCTTCAGTGGGCAGTAGCAGATGGCTTGAGAGAAGAGTACCAGAAGAAGAACATGTAGTGCCTCGTAACCCTGCAGCTCCCCACGATTAGTGGCTTCAGGACTTCGTGTGCTGGAGGATGTCCAGACGTTTGCATTTAATACCTACAGCTGGACCTGAACTGAGGGTAGAAAAGGCAGTCAGAGCGAACATTTACCCTTGAGCTTTTCTTGCTTCAATCTTGTGAGGGCAGCTCAATTCTTCCAAATAACACGAGCAGAAAGAAACTTCATGTCTTCACCGAGTGGCATCTCAATCAGAGCTTCTGTTGACATGAACTTAGTCTCTTGGGGAACTTAGACTCTGACAATCAGGCCTAATTGATGCTTTCTCAATTGCTTTTTAGATACAGGATTTGCAATCAGAACAGATCTCTTCCAGTTGCTGTTCATGCACTTTCACTGACCACGTTGTTACCTTCCAGGCACGCACAATGCCAAATCTCCAAAGCAGCAATATTTAGCATTCAGTGATTGTGGTAGTGTGTGTGGTTTTAGCTGCTTTTCTTGCAGCCACAGAGGTATAACTCAAGATCAGTTGCGTGTTGTTTGTTGAAGTGTCTGCTGTTATGTTCTCTCCCCTTAAGTCTTGCCCATTCACACCAAGGGCACAGCAGATCCACCTCTTTGGAACACCAGCAGGACATAGTAAAGTATTTTCTCAGTGGATGTTGTATTTCTCTGCACTTAGTGTATCCTGCACAAGCAGGAAATGTGTTGGGGAAGGACAGGAGGATGATGGATGGAACCTTCTTGGATAATTATGTATTTCTGTCTGACTAAATTTCAGAAAATGGAGAGATTTTGAAAGATATGATTCAAAGTTTTTAAAAAACAGAACCACAGAAGACAGAACAACAACAAAAAATTGTGTAGTTTGCAGTGGGGGGGAGGGAAGGGAAGCACACGTCATCCTCGAAAACTACTCAAAACATAACCTGCAAAAGGGAACAAACAGTGACCTCAGTGCTGTTTGTGCTATCTTTAAATGACAAAAGGCATTTTCAGAGGTTACTCTCCCATAGAGTTCAGCCATTTCCAACATTTTTCTTGTTTCTCACACGCTTCTGGAGGAGACTGACTTTTGTAATGCTCCTGGAGAGAGGAATCAAAGCGGAGATGAGCAGCGGGCAGGGCACGTGCTCTCATGCTGCAGGGCTGGCTCGCCTGGCTGGCTGCAGCAGCCCAGAGTGGAGAGGAGGCAGGCATGTCTTCCTACAGAGTTGCATTATTTTCCCTTCAAAGTGTTTACCTTTTATCTTTTTAAAGTGTTTTTTCTTAAAGCTCGGTATGTCAAATGTTTCTTTTTTGTAAATTAGGATCTTAAGTGTCATTGAAAATCTGGAGCATTTGTACTTCAACTTATTTTGGTGCATTTGGAGATGGCACCTAGAATATGTATTTATTTCATTTTATTGAAATCTTCTTCTCTGCTAAGGAAAAAAAAAAAGATGTAGAAATTGAAGTCTGCAAAGTGACCTACTTCACTTTATTTTAAAAACAATTCAAATGAACGTTTTCATCTGTGCTGTAGTTCAAAGAAAATTGCAGATTTGAGTTGTGTGGTTTTTTTTAAGTTTCTCAGTAACTTCAGGAACATATTTCAAACTGACTATTAGCCTTATCACCCCAGGCTGTGGTTGCTCCAGATGCCCTGAACCAGGAAGCAGGTAATGCTCTTGAAGGGGAGATAGGCCGAGTAATTTCAGACGCATGTCACAAAAGTATGGGATTTGTGATAATGTTGAATAAGGCAGTTGTTCACTACAGTAAATGTGATCTGTCTTGTTGGTGCCTTGTTTTCTCCATGGTTATTTCCAAGCATCTTTATAGGTGCTAAGCATGTAAAATCTTTAAGGACAGGCACAGTCTTTTTTGCTGTTACCTGAGGGAGAGGAATGGCCATCTTGCTCCTCCTCTTATGTGTGCAGGGGCTTCTCCTCTGGCAAAATAATGGAACAGTTGTGTTATCTGGTAAAATTCTATAGTATGTACCAATAACTTGTTATTATACCATAAGCTAAGCTTTAAAAAATAAATAGCAGGTTCACCTGAAGCTGACCAGCACAGATACTGGGGGGAAAATAAACTTTTGCTGTAGTTAGTGAAACTGAGTAAGACTTACTCATGCTGAGTATTAACTTGTCCTACTCAGGGAGTAAGCTATTGAATGTATAATGTGGCACATCCTGCCCCTTTGTGAATTTTTGAGTAAATGCTTCTATCTGAATGTAGGGTATGTTTTTAAAAAGAAATCTCTGCAAACAAGCAGTTTGTAATATTTATGAAAATCTCCTGGTAGTGCTTTTTAAAAGCAGAGTTTGACAAGTGATGCCATGTACACACAGTAACGATAACACTTCTGTGCTTGATTAATAGCTGCACCACTGAACGTATAACCCTGTGCAATGGATGGCCGCAATAAGTTACATGGGATTGGTCTGAAAATATATGTTGATTTCGGCTCAAGTTGCTTTCTTTTTGTCATTCCGATTATCCAGTGAGGGATGGAAGACCAGTGCGTTGAGTGTAATTTTAGAAAGGAAATGAAGCACCAAAATGCATTAAAATATCATTAAGGAATTGAATGGAACTAGATACTCTGAAATATTTAAGTTCAGCCTTTGTGGTACTTTTTTTTTTAGGTCATTATGTGATACTGGAGATGAGGTCCTCATTTGACACTTTATCTTGGTTTTAGTTGTTTGTTTTTTATTTTTTCTGAAGTTATAATGAATTACACATTCATTTTTTTAATACCTACATGTATACCTCTAAAACGTGCATTGATGGAATCTGTTACAGCCTCTGCTGTTATGAGAGGAGAACTCTTTGTGCCCAATTATGTTAAAAATCAGCTATATATGTATGCCGTCACATCTCCAGTAATCCTTATATTTCTATTGAGTACAAATATTAATTGCATACTATGCAGTGAAGTGATTAACATCAATGTGATTTATCATCTGGAGATTTCTAAAAATGAATAAATGAGTTGTTTTGTTCAGTGAGGTGTTGACCCCTTCAGAAACTTTGATTTAAAGCTTTTTTTTTTTTCTTTTTATAAATATGAAAAGCACCACAATCAGCCAAGTGTTCAGTTATTTGATTTTCTGGGGCATTAGCCACTCTTGTTTGTGACATTTCCCAGTTGGGTGCTCGTTTGCAAGCTCATTAATAAGGTTTTCTCAGAGGAGTGTTGTTGGGAATGAAGAGCATACAGTACGGTCTGGACGCTGCGTTTTGGAAGTGTTCAGCAGCAGCATGCAGCTACGTCTTTGAAATGGGAACGTGCACGTACAACACACCTGCCTGTTCTCCTGAACACGACTGAGAGTGGCATCCCACCACGGTGCACACAGTACCCAGCAGCCGGGTTACCAGCCACTTGTGCCACACACAGCTGTGATCCTGAAGGGACCAAAGCGTGCAGAGCTCGCCGGCTGCAGTGCAGGCTCTGTCCTTCTAGAAGCTAGGGAGAAAACACAGGGTAGCCAGGTCTCTGCTGTCACTGATGCAGACTTCATTTCCTGCTAAGTAAACCTGCTTGATGTTAGGATAAAGGTGATGGCTGTATTTATTATACCTACGTATTATGTTAACTTCTCTGAGTTCTTTTAATATTGAAGAATGTTTTCCTCCTGACCTTTCCCTAGCTTGTGAGTGTAGTGAGATACAAAAGCTGCCAGAAGTCATTTTCTTTTAATAGTTTATCCTTGCTAAAAAATATAGGCAATATACCATGCTAGTTTGGGCCACAGAGCAAAGCAGAGACAAGGATCTGTATAAAATAAACACCTTTCTTCAGATGAGCACTAAAGCGTATTCGGGGTGATTTTGAAGCTAGAATTATCTAAAGTGGGCAAAAACTCTGCTTGACCTGCAGGATATTCTTCTCTTGAGAATACCATCTGTCATTATTTTTGCAAAGAGGTACGCATCAGGAATTAATACAGTAATCACAAAATGGATTTTAAAACTTGGATTCAGTACCTAATTTTACAATGCAGGCAAGAGAATTTTCAGCTGAATCATTGAAAGAATCCATTTTGTAATTTTCTCAGTTGGCAAACAGTCTGGCATTACAAACCACGCTGAGCCCCATGCTGCAGTACCACTATGTCAGAAGCGCTGCAGGAGCAGTTTTGTCTGCTCTTATCTGCCATGAAGAAACCAGCCATGTATAGTCATGCAATTTACTTAATGTATGTGTTTAGCTGTAATTTGGAGCTGAGAAAGAAACCCTGTTCTGAAAATGTGCACTGGTCCTGAGAGCCCTTCATGCTGCGTGTGCAGCTGAGCGATGGTGGTAATGGAAGTGCCAGGAGGACCTCGGTGCTGCTCCTGGGCTGTGGTGGGGCAAAAAAAAAACAGTGGTTGTTTTTCGTCAGCTGTGTTTTTGTGTGTTTGCCCCCAAAAGCAGCATGTGGGAAAGAAGGCTTCTTTTTTTTGACTGTGTTCTGACCTCAGCTGGGGTGGTTGTGTGGGCAGGAAGGGTTGACTTGTTTGCCGCTGTTGGTGGTTGGTGAGTTGGACAAGTTGAGGAAAAAACATCCCCTGCTAAAGAAATGCTTCATAGACTGTTTTTATTGTGTTATTAATGACTGTTTCAGTGCAATGTTTGTGTTTAAAGTGGACAGATTGCTGCACTGTAGGAGCCATATCACTCTGAGATTGCTGGAGGACCAGGAGCTGCTGGAGTGTGATGATTCAACTCGGAGGAAATGATGTGGCCCCAAAGAACATCTACCTCAAGTGTGATGTGTTTTTCTTTTGTTTTGCAGCTTTTAGCAGCTTTTGTGCACAGTGAAATTACATGGATATAGCCACAGAGTTAAATGTACTGCACATTTTCCTCATTAAGCATATTCTGATTGTGTTTCAGGGGGAGATGTTGTTCACGTGCCTTCTTGCATTTGCCAAGAAAACCACCCTTTTATTTAAGGTTGAATTTCCAAGCAGGAGTCATATCTAGTGTCTATTAGCATCCTTGTGGGCTGCAATACCCAAGACTTCAGCCACAGGCTCAGCAGTTGTAGGAACCTGCGCTGCCACCACGCAGCACTTACTGCATGCAGAGAGACGTGCTGTCTCCAGCAAGTGCTGCCGTTGGGTTTAGTCTCGTTACAAACAAGATAAATGTTTTCAGCAGAGCTTGGCTGCGTTCCCCTGGTCGGTGCATTACGGCACAGGCAGAAATTTGGAGTACCTGCTTGACCCAAGCTGGCCTAGAGCTGGAGAGGACCGAGGTGATAGCATGAGCTCCAAAGGATGCATCCAGCCTGGAGCAACCAGAACCAGGCACAGTGGGGCAGGGGCGAGAACTGCTGGGGGTCCCAGGCAGGCTCCTCAATGCACCCATGCAGCAGTGCCGGGGCCCTGCAGGAGATCAGGCTTACCAGATCGGTCTGGCGGCACTCCCTGAGACAACAAGCTCGCCTGTCTTTGAGATCATAGGTCTCTCTGATGAAAGTAAATGGGTAGAAATAATGGGCTTAGGCTTTTGTAAGACACTGAACTCTGTATAACGTGATATCCTGACTGATTAATGAGATCTAAGCATAATCGATGGAGCGCACATTTAAATGGATTAAGAAATCACTAACTGGCAGATCTCAAAGAATAGTCATTAGGGAGTAATCAGCAAGCGATGGTATTTTTAGAGCAAATGCACTGGCCTGGGTGCTTGGCCTGATGCTCTTCAGTGCTCCCGTGACTCATTTGGAAGTTCTTAAAAAAAAAAAAAAAGAAAGTTAAAAAAAATAATAAATCACTGTTAATAATCTTTGCTGATGACCAGAAAACTGGCTAATGCTTAATAAGAGGAAGAGTTGTGCATGCACAGAACATCTTGAGTTTTTGTAGCTTCTGAACCACAGCACTTTAAAACTCTGAAAGGTGAGCGGGTGTAGCTATATCCCTTCTTCACAGAAGTGCAGCTACATCCTGGAAAACACTTGGAGTGCTGTAGTGGGAAAAAGCCTGATGTAAGGTTTTGCCAAGGAAACCAACCTGACAAAGCCAGTGCTTCCTTGCATGTGTGAAGCAAGGAGCTAGGGCTAAGATGATGGTTTTTCTCTTCTGTGTTGGTGAGACCATTCCTGGAATCTTGCATGGCACCTTCGTGAGCAGACTTAGAAAAGATGCTGGAAAATAGGACAAATTGCGGAGAACAGGAAGAAACCACCCAGGAAGAGACTTAAAAAGCTCTGGCCAAATCTGTCCTACCAAAAAGTATTGAGAAGCAATTTGTTCACAGGATAGAAGAACAGCCATGGGGAGAATGTGAGAAGTACAAAGGGAACTGTAATCTAGCAGGGGGAGGCAAAATAGAAATCTTTGGCTAGAAGTTAAACTAGACAAAATGAGGACAGAAGATGCATCTTAAATGTGTCTCAATTTGTCAAGACCTTTCTCAAGAGAAGCAGCGGGTTCTCTGTTTCTCACATCGTTTTAGAAGAGGACGCCCTCTCCGTGCCTCGGTCACAAGCAATTAGGCTGAACGTGGAGCCTGAAACGCATGGCGTCAGCCCAGAGGCGATGCACAGAGAGGGACGAGAGGGGATCTGATGGGGGAATGAGCCAAACGCTGCTGCAGCTCTGCCAGCACGCACAGCCCACTGCTCCCGGTGCAGCTGGAGGTGAAGCCCCGAGGGAGCCAGGCTGTCCCATGGCACCGCCTGCACCGGAGGAGCCGTCAGCATCCCAGTTGCTTGCAAAATTAAAATACAGGTTGTTAGGTGGAGAGGGAGGAGAAGGAGCATTTTTCATATTCAGGCTGACTTCAAGACTGTGGGAGGCTGAGGGGGCCGGGCTCGTGTACACCATAATTGACCAGCGGGGCAAAGAGCAGGGCGTGCTGTCGCCTCTCTAAAGGCTGCCTTTCGGATGCGTTACAGGCACACGGTATGCATGTTGTAAAAGAAATCTCATCAAATGCAGAATGGTTTTGTAATAAGTTTTTCAAATTGGTTGCTGCTACAGTGTAACCTTTAGACTACTGGTATTTAACCTTGTATATCACTTGTAGCTTTTGAATGAATTTAGCTTAATAAAGGTACCTTATTAAATTACTAGGCTTTTTTTTTTTAAAGCCACTAGAAATAGGCATACTAGGAAATAGCTTGGGGTTGTTAGATCTAATTGTCTGCCAGTGGAGTATATTGTGGCTTAGATGTGTAGATGCAGGCATTTATTTTTATTTAGTAATCCAGCAATATGATATTATGAAGTTCCAAGTTAAGTATTTCAGGCTGTTGGAATGCACTTGGTAGTAAAAATTCTTCTGCTGCTTGCCTTATGCCCTAGACTGCCATCTGAGATGGTGATAGCCCCAGATTATACTACCACAGATGTCACTACTGGAACGTGGCCTTTTTAATAAAGTGGCTAATAGGTGGCAAACTGCTAGTACAGGCCTTGAAAACCATCACAAGCTTGCTGGTGTCAGTTACTAAATGTCACAATTGCAGGTAGGAGCTGAGCTCAGAATCCCACAGTGCCTGGCATTTTACAAAGCTTTACCTAACAGAGTGTATAATCTGAAGAAAATAGATTCTGACTTTGTCTGAGATGGGATGCTTAGCACTAGGAGTAGGATTAAAGATCGTTTAAATGTGTGTCCTAAAAAAATAATAATAATAAAATCCCCTCCCCCAAATTCTTGGTCAAAGCAAGTGAAATTTTCATTGTATACTACAAGCCTAATTAAAATGTCAGTTCTCCTGAGTGCCAAGCCATCCTTCTGAATCCTTCAGAATTTTGAAGCACTTCCTATTTCCATAAGTGCCTTCAGTAATTACTCGCATGCTGGTGAGTCCTGCTTAGAAGAGACATTCACTGTGATAACTCTATTGGGAATGTTCTTGTCTTCACGAGTACATGTATGTGTGCTAATCAAGTCCAGATTTATATTGTATGTGACACCTCTACAGTGTGCAAATCAAAATGGTATAGATTCACTTTCCTTCTTACATTTGATTAGTAGAGACTATGGAGCTAGAACGCTGAAGTGGAGGGGGGCAGTTTCTGTCGCTTTGGGAGAGCTTACTTAGCTTGCAGTTTATTCTCAGTACAACAAGCCTTCAGTGTATTGTTGCTTTCCATAGGTAATTGACAGCTGGTAAACATCTCGTTAGAAATACTAAAATTTGTCTCCTAAAAACAGGATTGGAGCAACAGAAGAGGCAAGCTGCAGAAGATCTCACCCATGGCTTTCCCAGCCCAGGGATGCCGTTCAGGGTAGCCCTTGTGTTCCCCTGTATATAGGGCTGGAAAAGTTTTCCAGTCTTTCCACAACACACAGTGTAATAGCATCCATGTTTCTGGCATGGGCCCTTAGGTACTGTCACAAAGCAAATAGTAAATAGTAAGCAGATGGCCGAGGTGGGGTGACTGTGAACGAGAGGGGTAAGTGTGAGCATAGCACGTAAGGTGTTGCTTGTGCCATACTTGCTGCATAATACTATTTCACTGGTCGTCCTGTGTTTATGCATTGTGTAAGTACTCGTGTTGCAGACCAAACCCAGTGTGGTATTTCAGCACTGTTCTTTGTCTTCCTGTGTTTTTTTTTGTGTGTGCATCTGTGCCACTGCCCCACAGGACTGGGTTGTGCGTCTGGGGCTTGGACCTTGCCGGCTGGGGAGCACCTGCCCCTCGCTGCCACGGCACAGCCCAGGCACCCTTTGACGGGGCTCAGCTCCAGGGCACGCACCGAGGTTGTGTCTGCCCTCCTAGAGATGGTCTTTGCTCACAGCTGGAACGTGCTGGTGGCTTCCACGCATTTCTTCTGCATGTTCAAAGCGCTGAGCAACATCACTATTTGGGGGTCAGCTCCTGTTCTCAGGCACGCTGCATTCCTGTGTCTCCAGAGGAACTGGGACTTTGCAACTCAGGCGTGTAACACACTTCCAGAACGTCGTAATCCGTGTGCTGCTGCTGTGCTTTCCAGCCTGCAGATACGCCTTAGTTTCATAGCTGCAGGAAGCATCTGTAATGGGGATTAGTTTATAAAATGTTTGTGGTATAGTCATCTCAGGAGAGGATTTACTAGTGTAGCTTATTCCATTACTGAAAATTATGAGAGTTTAAATTGGTTAAATCCTGACATGGATTTTTTTTTCTAATCTCTATTATTCCACAGGAAGCATGTTAATGAGTTAAACACAGTTAATAAAATGCAGCAAGCCGATATTTTTGGTAGCAGTTACTCTCAAAGGAACGAGAAACATTTAAATTGTTTCAACCTTTATGCATACTGATTTTTTGCCTTCCTTTATTTCTTACAGTTGAGTAAATTCCTGAAAAATATATATGGCCTAATGGCATTTGTAGTATTGAATTGATTTTTTGCATTGATAACATTTTAGCTACAGCTTAGATTGCGTTTTTAATCTTTGTTTCAGTTATAGGAGGTAATGAATTTTTTAATCATGGACTCCACTGTGTTTTGTGTGTGTGCGTGTTTTTTTTTTCTCCTGCAGGGTCTTACTAAAGTGGTTTGAAGCTGGATCCCTAACTATAAATGCTTTAATTCTCTGTGTTTATTTTAGGATTTAGAAGAGCTTCATTTGGACTAACTAAAATCTTCCATTGTTTAAACAAAAGCATCAGTGGCTGTGATTTCTTTTTGTGTTTCTAACAAACATCTCTTGTAAAGCCAAACGTATTAAAATGCATGGACACAAAGTGTTGTCATACAGTAATATATGATACATGATAAAACGTATCAATTCTGAGCACCACAAATATCTCCGGTTTCACCTCAGCATGAAGGCAAATGAGTTCCTTTTAGCTTGAGTGAGTTCAGAGATAAACTCTGGTGCAGCAAAAAGCATTTCCCGGGAAACGGTGGTGCTTCAGTCGGAGTACAGATCTCCGATCTGCCTCGCGTCTCCTCGGTGCTAATCACTTCAGCTTGAAGCAAATACCAAGTTCACTTACTGATTAGACAAATGGCATAGAGGGGGCCGAGAGGAAAGCAGTGATGATGACTGTCTTTTGGTGTTCAGTGCGTAGAAATCTGATTCTGTTTGACAAGAAAATTTATGAAATGATGTTTTTGTCATGCAGATAAGCCTCAAGTGCGGGTTTCTCAGAATTACCCAGTGCAAGGCCTCACGAGAGAAGGGGAGCCACTCGAACTGACGTGTGCAGCTTTTGGAAAACCACAGTAAGTTGGAAACTACCAGAGGATGGACCAGGCTGTCTGGCAGTGATGGGGCCATGCTGCAGGGCCACGCAAAAATGCATGTTAGGCATTTCTGGCCTCTTTAGCTTTTGCAGAACTTAGTGTGCCATTTTCTGCTACGAAGGCAATGCAAGGGTATGAAAAAGAAAGTATGGAGATCTCCTTTCTGCACCTGAGCATATGCTGCCAAATTAAGATATCTGTTTTGATTTGCATTTATTTTTATATTAAAAAAAAAAAAAAAAAAAAAGGTTGAGGATTTTTTATTGTAAGAACTCCCAGGAGCGGAGTAAGCCCTCTGATGCAGAATGGACTGGCAGTAGCGTGGGTGCCACACAGCCATGCATCTCCTCCCCAGGGAGGTCTCTTCCCAGCTTAGGTGTCAATTGATTTCAATTAATCTGCAAAAGCAAGGTCAGTGGCCTGCGTATTGAATCCTAGTAAGGTGCAAGTATGCAGAAGTGCGAACGGCCCAAAGAATTGAGCACTTCTAAAAGTGGAATGGATCTGTAAGGTAAGGCAGTCTGTCTTTCTGCTTATATTGATTATATGATGATTCTCCTCCGTATTTGGTGGCCTATGTTTTTTCTATGAAATGCAAGTTGTATTCTTTCTCCTCTTCATACCATGCCCTTGAGGCTTTCTTACATTGCTTAAGAAATTTATGCATCAGGAAATTCCTGACAAGAGAGGGTAGATTTTCTTCCACACTTCCATTGTTGTTCTAATTTACGTTTTGTTGACTTTTTTTTTTTTTTTTTTTAATACTTCCTCTCCCACTTGGCTTTATGGTTGTCAAGTATTTACGATCCTTTTTTATTTTCATCATGTCCATGAGATTTCTGCAAACATTCCCGAAGTCTGTCAGCGTCTCCTTGGTAGTGAGCCCAGAACTGAAGGGATACTGCAGGTGTAGTCGAACTTGAAGTCATCCAGTTTGACAGTTCTGTTTCTGTGGGCAGGGACAGGAAGGGTCTATGCAGCTCAGAAGTGAGAAGGATTGTGATACTGTCATCCTCCACGGTAGTGTCCTACCTCACCTAGATTGTTTTGTTTATTTCCACTTCTCAGTTTCTTCTGTTCAGCATGTGGCTGATTCCTTCCCTGTACATTAGAGACTGAACAATCCCATTTGAATATCTACTCCCTGCTCAGAATCTGTCAAAGCCCCTTTGCATTTCTCCTCTCATGGGTAACTGCAGTTCCTCCCATTTGCTATCATGTGGGAATTTAATGAATAGGCCTCTTTACCTTTTTTTTTTCCAGGCTATGAATAAGACATACACATGTTAACTAAGACAGACACATCTCCCAGGCTGTATGCCACTTAATGTTACGGTGATGCTAGTAATGTGCTAGGAATTTCCTTATGTAGGTCATTTCACCTGTCTCTCTCAAGGCATAAGAAAATGTGCAGTAAAATGTTTCTGTTTAGTTTTTTATTATTATTATTTTGTTTGGGAAAAAAATAATAACAAATTTCATAAAATCCTTTGCAGAGGTTTAGGATGAACAGGGATGTTTCTTCAGTTAAAATCCCTTCTCTGCAATATTTTGCAACACAAACATTGGGTTGGGGGAAGTTCAGAGAAAAACAAAACACGAGAAAGTAGAATTTACTGTTTTGGTATTAATATAGGTATTAAATTTTCAATGTCCAAGGTTAGACAGTTAAAGAAAACAACAAAATCCCGTGACAGAAGTGGGAATATGCTGAAACCATGAAACCATCCCTTTTAGGATATTCACATCTTTGAAAACAGGCTGCTGTGTAGCGCATGCAGGATGTGAAACCCTGGGACTCCAAAATCACTAATAGCTTTTGAAAGCTGTAGCCAGGAGCATCAAAACCTTTCCAACAATGTTGAGGTAAAACTGCAACTGTGGCTCTGCTCTCTGGAGAGCTGCTGTTGTAGGGCAGAGGCTCGCACGTTAGCGGCGTGTTCTGCAGCCTCGCCAGGCAGTAAGTGCCATGGATGGGAAAGCAAGGAAGAGGACACCAAGCTGTTGCCCAAAACCAGATGTTGACTTTGTAGCAGGCAACTGATTTTATTCAGTATTTTGTCCATTCCAGTTGTGGGGCTGGGATGTTGAGACTTTAGGAGCTTCTATTTCATTACGGTAGTCTCCCATATGGACACCGTAAAAAGCCCAGGCTATTTTGATACCTTTAACAGTGCTAGCTCCCAGTAGAATATGACTTGCAAACTTCATCTTTGGAACTAGGCAGTCTGACAAATGTTTTACCCTGTAGACCTCCCCTTTTTAAGAACTTAGTGTTCAGTTGTCCTAAAAACTGCTATATATTGCTGGCGAAGGCTGTCTCATAGGAGTAGCTGATTTGTCCCTACTGCTATTTAAAAGTTTTCATAGTAATAATTATTTATTTATTCTTAACAAGAATTCCCCAGGCCCTGAAGCACTTCTTTTCTTTACTAGCTCTAACAGACATGCTAATTTCGTTCCCTAAATTATGCAAACATGATACTCATTTTGGTTCCATTAGTAAAAGGATGCAGGAAACAGGCTGCCAATTGGAGAAGCATAATTGGGGGAGAGAAGAAAGGTGTTCCTGTTTGCTAGCGGCTAAAATTCTGTCACTAAGCAGTAGAGCCAGAACTGAGGTAAATAGGTCTATCACGTCTCTCTGTGAAATGGTTCAAACTTCATGAAAATGTACTTGTTCTGTCACATGTCCAGATCTGCACTCAGAGCACCCTGTGGATGCACATTTTAGTCCATAGATGTCAAAGATTTCAGGTTTACTGAATAAGTGAATGATTAACCACTAATGAACTTTCTTCCTGCTTGCATTAGTGTCTTCAGAAAATATAAGGTCTGGATACAGTTTCCTGTTGGGTTAAAATAAATTTAAATTGAGGAAGCCTGACAGCATCTGGGCTTGAGTAGTGCAAAAGCATGTATTTGTTTCTTTACAGTTTTTCTTGGTTTGGGCTTTCTGTCTGTGGATGAACTATTGAAGATGCCATCTTTACCATAGGAAAATAGTAATGTGACTGTTTCTTTTTCTCCCTCCTCTGTAGGCCTACGGACATGAGGTGGTTAAGAGTAGATGATGAGATGCCTCAACACGTTGTAGTGTCTGGTTCAAACCTTCTCATTAGTAACCTAAACAAAACAGATAATGGTACATACCGCTGTGAGGCTTCAAACGCGGTGGGGAAATCACATGCGGATTACATGCTGTTTGTATACGGTACGTGAGAAAAACCACCGTTCTTCTAGACTCATTTACACATAATTGCAACATACCTCTCTCTGAAAGCTTTTAAAGAAGTTAACGTTTTGCTTTCTGCAAGAATTACAGATAGCTCCCAACACATCTACATTATACTGGGCTGGGGTAGGGGCTGGAAAAGCATTTCTTTTGCTTCTGTAACTCTTGGTGTCGTGCATCAGGTGCAGAGCCATTAAGTTCCTTTCTCTGGAGCTGCCTTTGTGGACTTGCTATGACACTTGTGCATTGTCAGATGAGGCCTGAGAAAAGGCCAGAACGGAGGCATGGGGAGAACTGTGAAGTTCTCTAGCCTGACAGTTCTCACAGGACTTCTCCAATATATTTTCCTTTTTGTAATGACTTTTTCAGTGTCTTCAGCAATGGTGCAGGGTTGGCTTTTTTTTTCTTTTTTTTTTTTTTTCCTTGTCTTTTATTAGCAAGTTAAATGACTGAAGAATCAGCCAGCATCCCTGGATAATTGCAAACCAGTAAATAAACTGGAGGAATGAGATGTCTTAAGCCTATATGTGGCTGCTGAGCAGACACTAGAACATGTCTCAGCATCTTTTTAAAGTGCTATTAAGTACCTACTTTAATACTTCGGTTCCTCTGTATTATTTTGCCATTGCTCTAAACCTTGTTGTTCTCTTGTCGTGAGGTGTTGCACATAATGAAGATTCAGCAGGCACTTGAGGAGTGATCCCCCACTTTAATTGTGAACAAGTCCCCTGGGCTGCATATTTGAACTTTATCTGTTAGAGTGTTTATTGTGTGGCATTGCTAAGCTTTGGTGGGTGTTGCCTGTTACTCGGATGGGACAGTGACATGCTCTGGTTTGAAGTTCAATCCATGCAACAGCTGCTTGAAGCTCTGCAGTCCAAATTCTCTTGTGTTTGCTCTGATCCCAGTAAATAGTTGGGAACATAATATCACCTATCTGGTGACAGTGGTATGTCACCAGTTTTGGGCTCAGTCTTAGAAACTTGCCCAGAGACTGTAGCTGATAACAAACCTTACAGCTGTGAGCTGAAATTGGACTCCTGTACTGCAACATACAGGTAGTGCTCTAGTGCCTGTAGCTCCGAAATACTCCAGCTTACAAAATGAAGTCAGATATGAATTGATGGTGGAATAAGTCACTCTTGGTGTAAAACTGACTGTTTACATCACTATCTGAAGAAACAGCAAATGTTGGGGGAAGTAGTAAAGAAGCTGAAATAGGATACAGGCAGCAACCCATGAAAAGCATGGAAAGCTACTGCAGTAAAGCAGTTATAGAAGAGGTTGTTTAATTCCTTGTGTAGTTTAATGTACCTATTTTGGCCCAAGTGAGTGCTAGAATAACTCTCACCAATGTTAATGACCTGGTTAGTGCCCAGGTTCTGTAAGGCTCGGGAGGAACCATTACAGAGGATCTAGCTGAAATGTGTGTCCCTGCAGACACACCAGGGATTTGGTGGGCTCTGGAGATGGAACACCATTCTCACCTGTAAATGTGGTCTCAGTAAGCCATTTAGACCTCATATTAACTCTCACAGTCATTAATTATTTCATGTTTTTGATGTGGGCAAGAACCAGATTACACAGGAATCCATCAGAGCTTTCACCCCTTGTGATTCAATTCCCAGGAGGAGACGGTGTTATTGTAAAGGTGATGCAGCTTCCCAGGGGATATTAACCCGTGGACTCTAGCTCAGGTACCCAGTAGACATTTTGGCATGTAGGGAGGCATTTCATGGTCTGTCAGGAGCTCTCTGTTAAGTAATTGTTTTACATCCCATCCCATTCCGTTCCTGGATGTCTGGGAGCGTCCTGCTATGATTCAGCACTCTGGGCAACAGAAAGAATTCCTTTAGACCTGAATCGAGAAGGGAGACCTCCAGAGCTGCTGATGTAGTGGAAGTGGTTAGGCTGTGGTCATCATCTGAAGCCCTTTGGCATAGAATCTAATTCAAGGTGTCACCAAAGGAAAGCAGTGTGGCTGGGTTGAGTGTGAAAAGGAGCTGCTGGTCTCAGTCCACGTGTCAACAGAAAGCACTTCTCCAGCCTTTGCTGAAATTAAGGAATAGAAATTAAGGAATAATATACATGCCTATGCAGTCTGTATCCCTGCAAAAACGGCTCTGTAGGTGTAGTGTGAAAGATAGTGGGAGGATGTGCTCGCTGCTTGTCCCCTGCCCCAGCTGTGGACAGGACTCAGTGGCCACCGTGGTGCTCCCTGCCCGCATCCAGCTCCCCTGGGAGAA
The DNA here is from genome assembly GCF_009819795.1 of Aythya fuligula. NCBI lineage: Eukaryota > Metazoa > Chordata > Aves > Anseriformes > Anatidae > Aythya > Aythya fuligula. Next base: position 6,040,876 of record NC_045580.1, on the reverse strand, counting down.
AGGGGACGTGCACATGGGGCCGTCCCCACCAGAGGCATGGGGCAGGCACACCTTCACGGGAGGTAGGGGTGGTTTAGCCTCCGGACAAACAAATGCACCAGCAGTTAAATGGCATTAAGTGTAAATGATTGCCAGCAGCCAGGACTTGCAAAATAACCGCTGCAAATCTGTGCTTAACACACCTTGCTCTGTTCACACATGGTGTAAGGATGTCTAATCCCATTGACGCAGACTGGAAATATGCTTGTTTTTAAAATTCTTTTCACGCTTTTCCTCCCTGTGGGAGTGGGCAGACACATTTTTCTAGAAACTTCTGGCACAATTAGCAAACATTTTTTGCATTTGTCAAGGAAGAGTCTGCTGCACAGCACCATTCCCAGTGCAGGGTGTGAAATGAGCTGGGATTATCTGCCTCTGCTGGCACGATGAAAGGGCAGGGACTTTATTCCTGTGCTTCTGTTGTTCCATCTCTACTACTGTGGAGAAGTGGCAGCATCTCATCAGCATGGCCTTGGGCAAAGAGCAGGAAGGAAGTTTTAGGAGCAGGACAAAATGGCACTCAGCGTAAATGACCACTTCCTTTTATCTGTCTCCACAGTGAAGCGAACTCCAAGGTAATGTTTCTCAACTTTCTGAAAGTTGTATGGAATACAATAAAGGTGCAGCATATAATTAAAGTTCAGATGTATTAATTAGGGAATCTAAGAGCTCACTTGGAGATAAAAGAGTAGCAGATGTGTTAGTGATGAAAAGTTGACATGCTATAGAGAAAACCTAAAATCAAAAGCCTCTGAAATGTTTCATGCTCTATTATTGCAGGATGAATCTGTAGTTCAAAGTCTTCCCGACTACTTAGCACATTCAGTTTGATCATCTGGGCATTGATACATATTTTTTCTTTTACATCTTCTCATATCTACCTTCTCCTGCCCAATAGTTTTGATGAGGATGTGCCCCTGTACATAATATAAATACTGGGAAGAGTGGCAGTGTTTGATTCTTAGCAGGTCAAGTGTCTCTGAGAAATGGTTATTAGTTACAAAGAGAAACATCTCAGTATCTGTGTTTCTCATTAATGATGCACTATGAGCAAAACCAAGAGTGTTGAAATGAAATTGTCAGAAAAATATCGGCTTTTTTATAAAAAGATATGGTGATTTTTTTTTTGTACCTTGAAATTGATATTTAGTAATGATGTTCTCATTTCTTTGTATTTATTACTATCTTTGAAGTAGTTTTTAACATCCTGCTGACGTGTATTCATAGAGGAAGAATAGTGAAGTTAACAGCCCTGGAAAAAAAGTGAGATATATTCATGTGCTGTTGATATTTAGTCTGTTAAGCACAGCAGGGCCCCTCACACAAACCTCCCACCTGGATTTTCAAATGTATATGTAGACAAACAACAAAGCACCATTGTGTCTTTCTTTGTACATGTAAACTGTTCTTTTTGTTGTGGAAAGTGTGCAGTTTATTTTTCTTACAGCTCTCCCATTCCATTTCTCTCTCTCTCATTGACTAATTTATGCTGGGTTTTATTTATTTTTATTTTGTTTAGCATTGTAGAAAGCAAAAAGGGGGGGGAGAGTTTCTGGGCCAGATTCTCCAGCTGGTTAATGTCTCTGCATAGCTCCCCGATGCGGATTGAGCTAGAAATTCAGATTCAGCTGCTGAGGATCTGGCCCTTTGTCTTTAAAGCCAGCTGGAAAGTCACCACCTGGTTTTAGAGGAGGAAGGGCACCCAAGAGCTACGCTGCTTCTTAGCGTCCTTGTTTTTTCTCTGATCATTATTGATCACTGTTGTGTTCTGCTTGTTTTTTCTTAATTTGCTTTTTTATTATTTTCCTTTTTATATTTTATCCAGATCCCCCCACAACTATCCCTCCTCCCACAACAACCACCACCACTACCACCACCATCCCTACCACCATCACAGGTATGGTACCTTCATAACCATTGGAAATGTCCTGAATGTTTATTGTCTTTTATGTATTTAAGCAGAGCTTGAAGCCTGGGGAAAAACAACAAACAAATCTCTTGATTTTTTTTTTCTCAAATACATCCACTGTGTGAGTCCTAATCCGGCAGTTCAACGAGTTGGATAGTCCTTACTGCAGGTGTTTCTGAAACATGGAAATTGCCATGTCAGAAAAAGCTATTAATTCAGTTACTGGTGGCAAAAACTGGGTACTTCCAAATGAAGCATATAAATAGCCTTAGAACTCAGTTAACGCGGGGAGTTGTTTCACCCTCAACCCCATCAGTACCAATTTCTGAGCAGTTTGTACTTGGAAGCATAAAGTTTGGTCTTTAGTGGTTTAATTCACCTAATGTAGAGATGCTTTTTCTCATGCATAGGTGTTTTGTGTATTTCTGTAATAAGCTGTCTACTTCAGTCTCACAGAAAAATGAATTCCACCAGTTATTTTTGTATTGAGTCAAAAAGTATCTGTAGGAGCCTTTTTGAGGAGCTGGCTTTTAGAATTTAGCTTTATGCCTGTCTGGTAAGAAAAGATGAACAGAAGCAACTAGGTGATCATGAGACACCACTATTTTACACACATGCATCATATTTCCTCACTAGACCCAACTTTCTCCGCTCATAAGAAAGCCCTTTCTAATTTCTCTGTATTCATTTGCATTGTCATTTTTCTGATGTTTTCTTTTTCAACTGCTGCTTTTGCTTTTTTTTTCATTTTTTTTCCTTTTTTTTTTTCTTTTTTTTTCTTTTTTTTGAGGTAGAAGTGACAAACTGAAGGTGAGAATGGACCATTGAATAGCTAATGGTATAATGTTTATTGTTGCTCTAAACCATCCCCTTTGCAAATACCGTCACGTTTTGTTTGCTTTTATGATTTTGCTCAGCTGATTCTAACTGTCCTGTTCAGGGCATTTTGTGGCTTTTTCCTTCTGAGGTTTTTACAACCAAATCAGACTCCACTAGCATGGACAAGCAATTGAAGTCTTTCTTCCAATGTGCCTTAATACGCACTTTCTGTGCACTGTCTTCCATATATCATTGTGTTGTCTGGACTTTTCCATTTTCTGTCTTCCTCTTTCCAGGTGGCTATTAATAATATTGAACTCCAGGCACCCAGGTTCGGATGCTTGAGGCACTCTGCAGTGAACACTTCCCCATTTTGCAATTTAGTCACTTTATTTCAGTTCTGCTTTTAATCTCTTAACCAATTTTCATTCCAGAATAGTTTTCAAACTTCATTATTTCAAAGTCTCTCTAAGAGCCTTTTGCAGAGAAACTTGGTCCAGTGTCTGTCAGTGTAAAGAAACATGCATACAGTTCTCTTTTGTTTTACAGTAATTTGTTAATGCTTTCGGTGAATTATAGAAGGCTAAAAGGAAGAATTTGTCTTGATGCTTGATTTGACCCCATTATGTTTATGTCAGTGCCTGGTAACATTAACAATTGTCCTTTTCCCTGGAACTGAATTATTATCAGCCTGTCATTTCAGGGATCACCTGAGGACTTACTGTAAAAGTGCATGCCAACCTCACCTGCTATTGCAAACTCTGAAGTAGTAGTTGTTAATAATAAATAGCAGTATTATTGCTTGCTCTTCTGCTGCAATCATTGCAACTTGTTTGTGAATTTTAAGTATCCTCTAGGCTTCTTCACCCAGACTTTTTCCTCAGTCCCCTGTGTACATCCATAACCGCAGTGCACCAGAGCACCACTGACTCTGCCTTAAAAAGTGAGGAAACTCCGTTTTCTCTTTACTGTGAATAATTTCTCACTTTCCTCTCGAGCCTGTTTCCCCTTATAATATTTCCCATCCAGCATTCAAATATTAGCACTTGTAATATAAATTTAGTTCCTAGTACTTCTTCAGGCATACAAGGATCCCAGGATGTCCTTAGCCTTTGAGGGAGCCAGCAGCATGATGTGCCTGGGTGCAGTAGGTGAGTTGTCACCATCTGGTCGCTGCCAGTGATCAAACTCCTGGACGTGAAATCCATTAAGGTTAAATCCCTGCTCCTTACTCTTCAGCTCTTGAGCTTAGCACTGTGGGTTCTTCTTCCTGAGAAGACAGTACTCCATGATAATGACGGTCTTTCAGGAAGTGAGGGCTTTCTGACATGATACTTCCCCAGCTATTCCTCCTGGGTAACTTCCCATCAGAGCAAACCATTTCCCTGAACGCAGGCTCAGCACTACCCTTTTGGAGGTTGTTACACTATAAGGAAGTTTGACTAAATTGAAAAATGATTCAGTGTGCGCTACTAAGATTCATTGACCAAGAGTTCTTTATTTCCTTTACAAGCAGAATTGGGGGTTGCTTTTTTGTCAGGCTAGCAGAAGTATTTTGGTTTCAGGTGCGTGTGATTGGCCTATGCTTTTCTCACATCTCTATTTGCAATGATGGAGAATCTACAAGCTTGCTGACCTCCTGTTTGCAAATCCTGGACAGGTTCAGTTGCCTCCTTGATGAATTCCAGTATTGGTTTTGAACTACTGACAAGGCTAGAAATGTAATGAAAATCTAAAATTGTTCATTGATACCAGCAGTTAGTGCTTATGGTACGTAGGAAGAAGATTTGCTAACAAGAAGCTGAGGAGGGAGATTTCTGTATTCTTTCCTGACACTGATGCAATGTTGAACCTTCTTAAAATGTGTCTGCCCACAAGTTAATAGCTTTTCTCACAAAGAAGAGCTAACATTTAGCCTCACTTCTTTGTGCATAAACGTTCATATGTATGTTTTCTGTACGTGTTAACCAAGCAACGTGCCTGTACTCCGTTGAAGTGGATGATGCTGTGTGGAATTTTACCCCTTTGGTAGTCACCAAAACAGTATGCCAATATAGCCAAGTATGACAACTTTCTAAAATCCCTGTCTTTGGATGTTACTGTATCTTTGGCAGGCAGCTGTGTCTGTATTTATCTTAAGGTGAAAGCTGCACTGGTGGAGTGTAACGTGTGCTCCTCCTGCCCCAGAATAAGGGTCACACAGCTGGGCATTTCGGTCCTGCAGGTAGCCCACCACGTGTGGCTGGGTAGCCAGGTCTGATAAACGGGTGGCAAAATTAACTCCTGCTTCCAACCTGCACTGAATGTTAGTAACTGCTGCTGGTCATGCAGGCTCCCACTGCCAGGCGGTACGAAGCCTGGAAATGTACTTTCCTCAATAGGTACAAGATCTTGCAGATGAAAAAAATCAGGTCAAATTAACATAATCTTTAGAATTACATAGCATAGCAGTGTTGAAACACTTTTTAAAGCCTCAAGAGACAATTGATAACTTAATTCCTGTCATCACCAAACTGTTGAAATATTCTGCTGTGGCATAATGGCTTTGTTAGCAGATGGGAGCGTTTCTTGTTTCCGCCAGCAGGCAAGGTGCGAGTAATCTTCCAGCCAGGTTAAAAACATTTGCTTAGGATGAGGAGAGTTTTAAATCTATGTTATTTGACCACCATCTCCCCACCCCTCCAACTCCTATTTCTGGTGTAATTCTGGCCTAGTTTGTGTCCCCTGAAGCCACAGACTAGTTCTGAAAAGCAAATTTTTAATTTAATTGGGAAAAAAAAAGGTATGGTGGGGGGAATGGAAAGAAGAGACCTGCAGTGAAACAAATTTTTATGTCCAAAACTCATGTTTGTAGATGCCCATAGAAAATTTTACTGGAATTATTCTTTTTGAGTTATTGGAGATAACTTGTGCTGGCTTCATTTTTCCCTGCTAAAGCTATCTAACAGAACAATCTCAAAGGGCTACATTTGCTACTCCACAGGCATGGTAAGTTACTCATTTTGAGCAGCTTCCAACAACAGACATCTTTTGTACTTGCTTTACATACAGTATTTCTATTCTAACTGTGTTCAGACATGACAGGGAAATGCAATTCTGCCTCAAAGAGTTTATCTCTGAGTGATGATAGACGCTGTTCAGCAAATACGAGCTAGAGCAATAGGTACAGCAAACACAAGAGGGCAAGTAATGCAATGTGTAGGTATATGATGTAGCGTGGTCATTATTGCCCAGCCTTGGGGTGCAGTGAGCTCCGGGCTGTGCTCACAATCCCTCCCTAGCCCCCCTGAAGTCACTGTGTAGAGCACAGGGTGCCTTTAGCAGCTGCTGTTGCTTTACAAATCAAAATGCTGCACCAGCGCTGCTGTGGGCTTGACCTGCAAAGGCATGCTGAGCTGATAAAGTAGTATTGTGGCACGGAGGTTTGGGGGAAGATCACAGCTAAACTCTGAAAAGCTAACATACTTCTTTCTTCCAGGAGAAGGAAAAGCTGAACAGTGGTGAAGTTTCCAAAACAGCACGACCTTTAAAGCTTTTCCTCTGTCACTGTTGCTTTGCTTCAGTGTAGGTGCTTGAAAAGATTTCCTGCGTGACATTTTGATCTTTTTAGTATATCCTCCAACTGCATTGATATTCTGACCATCCTTTGGTGTTTCAGCTGTTATCACCGGCAAGCCCTTTTTTTATCAGTTCAAATTGTCCTTGTGGCTTTCTTCATTAAGATGTACAATACGATACAGCAGAGCAAACCGCATAATTTGAATTACCCCTGGAGTTGTTACTTGAAATACTGGTTTTGGACAGCTGTTGTTTCCTGGGAGATAAAGGTTCTTCATAATAACCAAGCCCTCATCTTTGGCATAAGGAAGAATGGAGTGTTTTAGCCTGCCATTTCAAACACTCTTTTGCTGCCTTCTGGACTTGCCTAGCACATACACTTCCACGCCCCAGGATCTACAGAGTTAGCTGTACATCCAAATTTGCATTTATCACACTTCCTCTGCAGCTAGATCTTGCAGGTGTCTTGGCAACCATTCTAGTGGAGACCTGAGGGTGCAACATGCATGCACGTTACCAGTATTTCAAGCCTTGCATTGGGTGCTATTGATTCTGCGAAGCCCAGGCTGTCCATCTTGCAACAGTGCCAAGCTGGCAGATGTGACTATTGCATGTCTTTAGTGCAGTTTTAAACCCTATTTTTAAACCAAATATCCCTTAGAATATGCAGTAAGAGGTGTGCACGTTCAGGGGGCTGAGGCATTGCTGGCAGTGGCTCTGGATTAAAAATTCCCAAGAATGCTCATTCCCCCTGATGAGACCCACTGAAAAGCACTGAGCTCGTGCTGTCAAAACACTACAAGATCCTCTGGGATGGCGAGTTTTTTTTTTTGTAAGCAGGCCCAAGAAAGTTCAGTTTCTCTCAAAGCTGTTCTAAAGTCAGCAAGCTCCACAACAGGAACGGTTAAGTGATGCTGAATCTGAACGTTGCATCTTAACAAGTCTCATGTATTGGCTGAGCTCTCCTTTTTGCCCCTGGGGGCCATGCATTAGCTTACTGGAAGTGAGTGAGGGTGGAGATCCTTTGTGTATACTTGACAAAGGCTATGTAGATGCCAGCTCTGTATGGTCCATATAAAAAACCCATTTTTATACCATATTAGCTACCTAAGAAGTAATAATATATAGAAATGTTAAGTTACTGAGAAAGAAATGGTGTGACATTTTCAGGCCATGAATTCACATGCCAGAAAACTTCTTTAAAATGAGGATAATGATTATTTTATCCTTAGCAGAAGTTTTTTTATTTTCTGCTTGCATCTGGTTGTGTGGAAAAACTACGGTTGTATGGGATTTATTCCAACACTAATCCAAAAAGGTAGTGGGTGGGAAGAATGCAATAAAAGCCATTCTTTGCTCAAATTACCTTGCAGCAGGTTTGTAGGAGGTGAAGAGGCAACGTGGGGATTACTGAAGTACATGTGCACTAGCAGCATCGCAGGCTTTAAATCTGACCAGGTATGGTTGCTTGTGTTTGTTTCTGGTGGTGGTGTTCACGTGGAGTTTCATGATAAATAGCGAGCGTGTCTGTTCCCCTGGCAGATTAAAAGGATGGTTGTGGTCGGCTCCAGCCTGGCTGTGCGGGCCACACACGTCCTCCTTGGGTGCTTTTTGGGGAGCCTCGTGCGGGGCCAGGTGCTGCCTGCCTCCCGGGGCTGGCTGCACAGAGACTTGGCGTGGTGATTTGCTTCCCCAAATTATTTATTGCTTAGCTTTTGCTTTTAGCTGAAGCTTCAGCATGTCCCCGGTAAAATGTCAAGTTAATTTACAGATGATACTGCACTCTTCTGACATTTTCATCCGGTATGTGACCACATTAAAGGGAATAAAGGAAGAGAGAATAACTCACAGGCCTGTTAAAAATGAAACGAAATTCAGTCTTCTGGTACCACTTACAGTCAGTAGCAGACACGGTACTGTCACGCCTGGTGTTATGGGTGGTAATGCAGTGAAAGCGATGCAGAAACCATCTTTGTGTCCTGCCGAAAACTTGGATGTTCAGGAAAGCGAAGGCAGGAGGGAGTCATGCACAGGACACCCCATCCCCTGGGACACCTTGAGCTGAGCATGGGTGGAGTACAGATGGGCAACATTTGCACAGGTTTTGTATGCCACAGCGTGGTGGAAGTATCCAGCTTTCTGGACACAAGGTGCTTCCAGCCAGAGCCAGCAGAGCGGCGTGGGTGAATGCCTGAGCCTGCATAGGTTGGTGTTGGCCGCTGGATGAAGTTGCAGCTGGGTCTGTAAAGGTTCTGGACACTATATTCAGGAGGTCAGGATTTAAATAAAAAACAAAATCCTTTTAGAGCTTGCTGGAAAAACATAGAAAGGCGTAGCCTGAGCTGCAGCACTGATTTAGGAATATTTTTGTTCTTGTCACATACAGCTTCCATACAGATTGTGATTATTTTTGTGAAACATCTGCTCTGCAAATCAAATTGTCCCTGGGGTGCATTGCAACATGCCCATACACAAAAGCTTTCAGCACAAGCTGGAATCACTTCACAGAGGTCCGTCATATAGGATCATAATGCACAGTACATTTTTATCCATCCTTCTGAGGAATATTTGGAGAACGGAAGAGCTGCTGTGGTTTTTCACTTTGTGGGGATTTTTAAGCTCTTTTGCCCCTCAGACAACTGTCTCACAATGTAGTTGAAAGGTAACATGACTGTTAATGTCTAACAGGTGTCACAGGTCAGTGGAAATTAGGAGGATTTGCGTAGGTTTTTTTTTTTTATTTGCCTTGAAGGTTTGAAATAAAGCAGAAATCTTCTGTGTATAGTACAGAACACTGATACCTAAGGTTGCTGTGAAAATGGTACTGTGAAGGGGTCTGTGCTTGACCTGGTAACTAAATGTGAAGTAGTCTAGAAATTCAGAAAGAATAAGAGCTCCACAAGTCAGTGCTCAAGTGTCAAAGTATCAAGTAGATATTCATAGTTATTAATATCTATTGAAAGTGGTAAAAAAAGAAAAAGAAAAAAAGCTGTATATGAAATGTGTGTTTTGCTGTTATTTTGATTAGGTGCTGCTGTAATGCTCTTTGCAATAGCTGTGTGCTGTTAAGCTCCAATGTATCAGTGTATTTCTCTAAGGCTGTAGCACTGCAGTTCAACTGAAGAAAGAAAATAAGCATTCAAGTTTGTGAATTTAATTTAGCTACTAGGGTTTTAATTTTCTCCATCGTGCTCATTCTGTTCAAGGCTGTGGACTAATTACGGACTGGTTTAAAGGCCCAGTCTGTCACACTCAGCCAACGGTTTTAAGTTGGAGACAATCCATTTGAAAAAATTAGAAGGCATAACAGTGGAGCTTGTAACTCAACTAAATGTTGCCCAGATGCTTTTGTGCAGTAATTTCATAAATGCATGCAGATATGTGTGTGTGTGTGGCTGTGTAGCTACTTAACAAAGTGGTGAATGCGTAAAAGTTGGGTGTTGCTCGAGTTTTCTTGTTTGGCAGATGCCACCATCTGTATCACAGCACAGTGTGTTACTGTCCTCATTCAAGAGCTGGCCATGGTAAAGTCTGTTCTTACCACTGATACTAAAAAGAAATCATTATTAAGTGAAAAGTGGAGCTTTATGGAGGCCAATAGTTATATTTTGACTTTGCTGTTTAATTATGAATCAGTCCTTCAGTGAACTTACATACAGGTAGATTTTGAAAGACCGTTACACTGGTTATACTTCTACATAGAGCAACTTCTGTTGAGTATTCCTGATTGAAATCAGGAAAAGAACCCTTGTCTGTTTCATCTTCATCTTAAGGTCAAAAGTGCCACATGGAGCTTCTTTGTTTCTCTGCTTTTCTTCATCCTCTCTGCTTTGCCACATCTTGTAAAACAGCCCTGGTTCAGCACCAGCTCATTTGAAATGATATGCATCAGCTTTGTGCGACTGTGTGACCGCAGTTCACACCTGTCACTTACGACCAGAACGGTGCTTTTTGGTGATGGTGAAGTCTTTCACTGGCTTTGCTAAACCTTTAAGTCAGAAACATATCAAGTGCTTCCTTGTCACTCCATACATGAGAAAAGGGGGGATGATTTTTCATCTAGGGTCTGGGGCAGAAGTCTGATCACTGGAGTTCTGTATGTCTGGTCTGGCATATAGAGATGGTTATTCTTTTTTTTTTTAAAAAAAAAAGTTTAAAGTTAGCCAATCTGTCTTAAAATTCTGGGTTGTCTTAGCAGCAACATTGCAGGGCCTGGGATATTCCTTCTTACATAAGGCAGAAGAGCGATGGAGCTTGGCGTATGCACAGTTCTACATATATTCATTAATTTCATACCAAAGCAATGATGGCAATTTTTCTCTCCTTTGTAATGCAACTGCTGTAGTAGTGTGTGTGTGTTGGGGTGTATCCTTTGCTTTATTTTAACGTGAGATTATTCCTCTTTGGAGCACTGTGTATTTACAATCGTTCTCAAAGAAGACTCTGGGATTGAACTGGACTTCCAGACAATTCATTCTAAACTTTAACTGGTCTGTGTTTCCTATTGCAATCATCCAAGCCATTTGCTAATCATAACTTTGTCATTCCAGCTGCAGCCAACATGTTGTTTGACTTGGATATTTGTTCGCACTTACAACTGCTTGAGAACTTTATTTTTTGTAACCTGTTGGTCTCTGTCCCCAGATGGGGAAGCGAGATGCACTGTCCAGTTTGCACTGTTTCTTGACTAATATCTCTTCCAGCACGTGAATACGAGTTTGCTTTCAGCAGATTTTCTATTTAGTGTAAAAGCTGACATAACTTTTTTTTTATTTCAGGAAGACAGTAAATTGAGACTATTTATAGATGCCAAGATGCTATCTCAGGAATTAATACTCAGTTTTATAATCCTTTCTAAACACAACTTCCCCCCTCACCTTCACCACCATTTTCCCCTTCACCATTTGCTTGGTAAAAATGAGGCATTATTTGAGGATTGCTACTCAGAAACAAAGAAGAGTCCCAGTCTTGTTCTCATCTGTGCTTTGGAAGGCTTCCCTTGCAGCCTCCACCAGAGTTCCCAGCAGGAGAACAAATGCTAGCATATTTAAGTGTGTGTTAGATTTGATTGCCAAGATGAGAACAGTATATGTTGGCAGTGGAAACAGGCTAATGACAGCTTGATAATCTGTTATGCAAATTTTGGTGTAGTTTGTTAAATTGTGCAGGGTTTATTTGTTTTGCTTTTATAATTAAAGCATGTAGACCTTGTATCTGTAAGCATTGTGTATTCCTTGTATGATTCCTGTCCTCATTGGTGCTTCAGAAAACCAGACTAGGGCTGTCCTCAGCTAAATTAAAAAGGAATGGGTCCTCACTTTTCCACTGCTTTTTCTGAATGTGCAGGAAGGCTACCCTTCCTAGGGTTCTCCGGACAGCAGTTAATTAGCAGAAACGCCAATGTGAATTGTCCATTGTTGCTACAAAACCGAAGTTCCAGGCTAGTTCGCAAAACATGCAGTAGAGCGCTTCATTTAAACATTGCCTGCATCAAACCAAGCAGAGTTCTCTGAAGCCCTGTCTTTGCTGTGAATAACCACATCTGGGCTTTACTGTCAGTTTAATCTGGGCTTTGCTGTCAGTTTAAGAGTGTTGATAGGTATTAACAAAGTTGTGGTTATATCCTGAAGAGTCAGACTATTACAGCAAACAGCCAACAAGTCTGTCTAGTAAGAGCAACTGATAGGTCCTAGCAAACAGGAGGAGGATATCTAGAACCAGATGAGATTATCTAATAATGGGACTCTGGATAACATGAAGGACATATGATTCAGATCCAGTGGTATCTGAAATAGCATAGTGTGCTGTCAGAATAGAATTGTCTAGAAAAGCCTGTGACTTTGGGTCTGTCTCTAGAATTGCACATTCCAAACACCTTTGAAGAGATGAAACAGTTGGCAACTCCAAGAAATTTCCCGTGGCTTGCAATGTCAATGGAGTAAAGTCAGCTTTGTACCAACAACCACCCCCTAAAAAAAATAATTTAACTGTTGACGACAAAAAAAAAAAAAAAAAAAAGTTTGAGGGTGTGACCCAGTGAAATTCAGCTCCAGAATTCAGGACGTGTTTCACATCAGAGGGACTGGGAATATCTACTTGCATTTGTCCATTCTAGAACAACTTTTTTTACACTGAAAAGAGATGCAGCTTGTGGGCACGTGGTTCAGCATAAGGAAGGCAAAAAGGCCATGTATGCAGTCAGTGTGCAATGAGATTTATCATTTGTTTGCCAACTCTAAAAATGGTCTGGACTCAGGGGGTTACACTGTGAAGGAGAAGAAACTGAAACAAGATTCATTCACTGTCTCCTGCCAGGTGATCAGGTACCTGGACTGGATGTTGGAGGGAGTGTTTTGGTGAAGGCAATGTTTGAATGCGTAAAAACAAAAATATTTTCTAAGCATCAGCTCTGTGTGCTGGAGCTCTGTGTGCTGGTCCTGAGCTTCTGTTTTGGTACTTACCAACAGAAGAGTTGGTGTTGGTGTTCTCCCCATCTCATGTTCCCATGACTTTGCAACCACCAGTAATTGTTCTGGCAAGGTCCTGGAGAAAAAAAAATAAATAAAAATTTACTGTTTTCCTCAGGCTCATAGCTTTTGAACTCGAGGCATGTCTTCTAAACAGTGCAACTCACTTCAAATGCTTTTTGCCTTTCATTTTATTATTGCTTGTCACGCAATGTTCTTTGAAAGCTTGCTCATATATTATCTGTTCCATTTTTTCCATTTTCCCTTTTTTTGCATGCTGTTCCTCCTGTTTCTTCCCTTCCTCCAATCCTCTGTTCCCGTGTGTAGACACAACGGCGACGACAGAACCAGCAGTTCACGGTTGGTATCACATTCCTGTTTATCTTATTTCTCAGCACTGCTGAGTGGCAAGACAAGCCTGGGAAGGGGAAGAAAAAAAGGAAAATGTAGTCTTCAAGGGAAAACCATGTTTCAAGTGGACTGATCTCATAAATATAACATAGTTTTTAAGACTTGAAAGTCTGTCTAGTCTTGTCATTTCAGTTGTGAGTTTCATAGCCAGTTGTTGTGGTTCCAGGCCAGCACCGATTCCCAAAATCCAGGAGAAATGACACACATGTAAGAGGAGTGCAAAGGAAGCAAATAATTTATTCAGCAATCTCGATTACTGGGGTAATCATTTCAAACATTAAAAAGAAATTTGGCTTTTGAAAATATGAATTCAAATTTAATTTTTTAAGAGATGCATGAAATTTTCAGTATTTTTTAAATTTTATTTCAAGTTTATAAGAGGTGGCCTCCAGCAGGAGCACCAGAGTCGAGCGGCATGCTTGGTATTCTGCGGGAGTTCGGCAGACAAGCCCCTTGCCTTGGAGGTCAGAAGGGAAGTTTTCATTATTACACTGCAGAAGGAGATTTTAAAAACAAATAGCAACACTTTCTTATCAGCATAGCAGTCTAGCAAACTAACCCTTCTCATCTGCTCAAGGAAGTCTAGCTAACAGCTTGACAGCTTCCTTAGCTTCCTACATTTTTAAAGCAAGCTTAAATAGTCACTTCAGACTGAAAGTTGAGCATACAGTTTTTTGGCACAAGCTTGCTTTTCAGCTGAAGAACCAAAACCTCTGACAATTCTAATTAAGACTAATCCATGTTTGAGTTTGCTATTTTAGTGTGTTTTTTTTTTAAGTTTGATAAATCGACTGTTTTTCTTATTGATATGAAATTATATAAGCCAGAAGTCTGTAGTGCTGAACTATCTTTTTTTCTTGCTTTCTCCCAACAAAGCACAGCTCTGGTAGTATAGGCAGATGGAGGACTGAGTAAAGTTGGGGTTAAACAGCACTGCCCCTACCAAACGGAGGGAAAAGCAGTTCTTTTTCCAATTTACCTACATGGATGAATTTTTCCACTTTATGTAAAACTTCAAGGCACTCAGGCATACTTCTGTTTTCTATACGTTGCTGATCTCCCCATGTACGTTTTGTATAATGACAAGATTCAACATCAGTAAGTTTGTAGCTACTGCCATGGAAGTCATGGCAAGGTAATAAAAGTCCCAAGTGACATCTCATCACGATCTACACTAATGCGTGTGAAAGTCAGACGAAGGCAAAAACGTTAACCACCCAATCATCCCCTGGGGAAAGTCCTGAAGGCTTTAAAGGCAGTGAAAGACAATGAACATGGGAGCATAGTTGAATTAAATAACAGCTTAAGAAAAGGACTTGTTAGCTTTAGGTAACTGATGTTACAGGAAAATATAGGTAAACAATTTAGCATTTTTCATGTAGATGAGGCTGTTTTCCATGGCAATAGAAATTAAAGGTGGTTGATCTACTAAAGTACTTACCCCAGTAGTGGAGCTTGAGAAGCCTCTGAGATCCTGTCAGTTAAATCAGCTGGAGTTGCACTTCCCAGCCCCTCGGGGGCCACACAGGGGGGGTTCTTCCATCAGCTTTTGGCCAGCCCTTGCAGTGCCATGCTGCAAGGTGGGCGCTGCCAGCACAGGGTGCTCACCACTGCCGTACTTCAGTTCAGCTGAGGTAACCGTGCCTTTGGTGCCAGGATTTGCTAAGAAAAGGTAGAACCTTCAGGCAAAATAACAAAGAGGACTGCGCTATCAGAAAATAGTACAAATTCACATCTTTCTGTTTTTTTTTCAGTACTAGAAATCCACATGTGCAGGGGTTGATTCCTAAATGTGGGAAGGGTCAGATAGTTCTGATATTAGCCTGACTTCAGGCATCTTGGGAAGCCTTTTCTGACACACAAGTCCCCTTAATCTATGGATAACTGGAGCTGCTCTGGGGAAAAGCCCATGAGAATCTGATTCTCCCTGAGGTCAGGCCGGGAAGCTCTTGCACCAGACAGGGGGAGATGCAGCATCGCAGCCACATCACCCTGGCCTGATTCTTTGGTGCAATTCCTGATGGTTTCCATCTCGTGGAATCTCTCCATGTTTGTGTCAGGGAAAGCCATAGAAAGCACATTTTTAATTCAAGGAAGGTTTCTGAATATTTTAACATCTGGGGGGGAGCAGAGCAGCTGCATAAGATTGACAACTGAAATGACAAGTAAACCTAATCAAATTAGTTCTGACAGACTTTTTTGCCTTAAAAATCAGCCTGTTTTGTACTGAACTCCACTGTGTTTGCCCTCTTGGGTTCTTTTCCTGTGAAGACTCTGGGGTTTCTTTCCAAGCTTGTATTGCTGGAGTGTGTATGGAGTATACCAGGTGTTTATGTACGTTGGCCATTTGTTCTTACCAATGTCCAATCGGAGTGAGCATGTATGTGAATGACTAGAAATGCATGGGCATGAACTAAAGCCAAATGGATTTTCTCCAAAAACGATTTCAAATGAATTGGGGGAAGAAAAAATAATAAACCAAAACCAAACCAAACCAAAAAACAAAAAAACAAAAACAACCAACAAACCAAACCTAAAAAAGAGATTGATAGCAAAGAAAATGAAACGTAAGGCTAGTGTGGAACCAGCACAATACTTCAATCGGGGAAAGGATTTTTGAGTAATTTAATTTTTTGGAGTGTATCCTAGAGGACTGGGGGGAAAAGGAGTCCTGTATGTGTATGCATGTAAAAGCGGTAGCAAAACCCCTGCCATTCCTGTTTTCTTACGGAATGGAGTTAACAGCAGCAATGCATGAGTGACTTAAAGCACGAACATTGTTAACTCTTTTGTTTAAAAATGAGAGTTTAACTGTAAATTTTCTGATGCACTGTCTCCTTTCTCTGCACTGTTCATTGCCAGAACTCCAATAACAGCATGGTCATGGCCGGCAGGAAGGCTTGTGCTTCTGCTGCACTGCACTACACTGGGTTTACTGAACTTAAACCCTCCTTCCCTTCTCTTTTGCACTTCATGTGTCAGGGAGCCAGTGGGGCTGAAGCACTGGTGCATTTTGAAATCGCAGTTCCCTGCCTGCACGCAGTCAAAATGAGGGCACACATTGGTGCAGCTGTGGCAGCACCAGCTCTGGAAGTCTGCCACCACTGAACTTGGAAAATGTTTTTTCCCCATTCCCTTTCTTCTCTCCTGTACCCCTCCTCCCCCTAAAAATCAAAATGCAAATTTTTGATTTCTTAAATGTGCTGGCTCCACAGCTTTCTAAGGAACACAGCCTTGCAGGGTTGCTGCCCTCTGAGAAAGTTTTTGTGTGAGATTACCAAGCTCGCTTTTTGCCTCCTGTACCAGTAGAACATGTAAAAACAGCCATGACCTCATACACGATGTTCTTTTGCTACAGCAAAAGTAACAAATTTTATGTTTTTCCCCCCAGAATTTTCCCCCACCCTATGGTAAGCTAAGAGCTTAAACAAGCTTCTTAATGATTTTTAAATCACACAGACAATGCCCATTGCCATGCGTTACGTCTGCTACATGTGTTATGCATGTATGTCTTTGGGCACCTGGGTGCATACACCAAAGGGACCAGCAGCTGGCGATTCCTCCCAGCAGCAGGCTCTGGCTCCATACCAGGGTGCCCCGAGCTACCTTCAGCTCCCTTCCTGAGGCAGAAGGGAGGTGCTGTTCTTTTAGGATAGGCAGAACTTCTGCTAACGTTAATTAGAAGATAGGGTGTAAAAAATCTCTTCTGAAGCTGGCAAAGCAGGAAGTCTGGAGTGAAGGTTCAATGGTACGAAAACATCCCAAACAAGAGTGAAGAGTTGCAAGAAAACGCGTTGTCCATAATAGAGCAGAGGAATTATTTTCTAAGCTGGAAATACTTCCTGAAGGCTGATACGAATTTTTGGTCTTAGCAAGGTTTTGTAAACAAATATTTAACACTTCTGCGTTAAGCTGTTGTTGCTTTTTCCAGTTGTGTTCAATCTCTGAAAATGAGTCTGAAGCCAAAAGCTCAGCCATGCCAGAGCACTAGTCAGCTTCCAAATCTTGCCAAATTAAACAGCATACAAGGAAAAAAAAGCCTCTGTGCTTTCTGCATTAGCATTATCAAGCAGCTCTGTCTGTCCAACTGCCTTTTTTCCTTTTTAAAAATGCCCTACTTAAAAGTGCAACTAATAGTAAATACATTTATAAATATATTTTCCAGACCTAATCCTTGGGGCAATTGAATAAAACATCACAAAGATCCATGCACATGTTAAGATTTCTGTTCAGCCCTGTAGAATACACAACATAAAACGGAATCTGTAATTGGTTATTTACAGTTTGTTACAAAGGAAAAATTATATTTTGCTTAAAAATTGGAGGTAACCTATGAAGAAGTTCAAAGCATTACTCTGTCAATAAACCTGTAAATAAATGGTGTGTTCATTTAATTGTCTAAACACCTGTATCAGGCTTCAGGATATGCAACTCAGCTTGCTGGTTGCGCACTTTTAAGATTTATTATTTGACAGGGAAATTGTATCTGAGTGAAAAGTTAGCTTTCATTTATTTAAAAGAAGTTGCAGCAGACTTTGAATACATTCTGATCAGACATGAAAAGAAGGGACTTTAATCGCTGATATGAAAGTTTAATGAGAAAAATCAAGAAGTAATTTACCACATTTAAAATGCCTCACAACACATTTTAATACTGTTCAGTGGCATTTTTAAGTATACCAGGTGCAGGTAGAAAACGAATTGTTGAATTGTTAAATTTTCTTTTGAAAAAGATTTTTTTGCTTCATTAAAAATGTAACATTGCCCTTTTTCATTATTGAGAAAATGTGGTTCCTTGTAAGTGAAAGGGAAGACTATACAGGGGCAATTTTAGAGAGAGAAAAGTTGAATGGCTGTTCTGCAGAGCACAGATTTGCATGTCCAATGCTTCTGTGAGTCAACTGTAATTATTTTTTTATATATTATCGTAAAAACTCCCTGAAATCCAATAGTGGTGCAAAAACAAATTTCTAGCTATTAATCTAAATGGCTTCCTGCTTTAGAAGATAATTCAGATTGTAGATTCCCGATGATATATTTTAAACACCATCACTGAAAAAGAGTTTTATTTTTAATGAGATATATGTATTGCTTATGGCTTTCCAATAGGAGACAAGTCTGCACATTGATTATACTTTATTAATATCTTTGTTATTTAAGCGAAAGCCTTTGTCCTAGGAAAAACACGTCTCTAGCCCTCTGTTGCTACCTCCTCCCCAAAATGTAAAAAGTAGATGGGGGATGGGGGTATTTCTGTTCCTCCAAGGCCAGCATCTTGCAGGTAAATTCTCTTTGTGCTCCAAAGCCCCTGTAAGCACAAGGAACCTGTTCTCCAACGTTATTCAGGAGCATATTTAAGCTACATTAGGTGTTTGGTTTTTTTGGTGTTTTTTTTTTTGGCCAGTCATTACTTGAAGAAAGGGGTTATCATATACTGCAAATAAGCCCAGAACTCAAATTGAGATCCGTTAGCATTCACTGGATCCATTTTACAGAAACTGGGCAAGCACAGAGCGTGTGTTTAGCTGCCACTTAGTGCATTAACAGATCACTGAATTGCTGCTACTCTCAGTTCTCCCCACAAAACATCTGGATTTTTGTCAGTCTTCAAGCTTTTGCTGACAGTTTTCCAAATGGCCGGTAGTGATAGTGTTTCTTTTGTGTCTGCCTTTTGTGGTCACAAGAGTTTGTCTTGTCGAACTGCTTTATCAGCTTTGAGGACAGATACTTTTTCCAGAAATGCACTGAATTTAGGAAATTAAAAAAATAGTTTCAGATTATTATTTTTTTTTTACAAAAGGTACAGCCTGCAGTCTGCAAGTACAGATGCCTTACAGTTTTGAAATGTGATCCTCAATATTCTTTAATTTATAAATTGCTGTGCTTGTCAACATTACCAAAAATATTTAATTTATCAGGAAAATTGGAAGAAAAAATTACATTGACATGTATATATAACCTAAATCAAACCAGAATAAATTGGGAAATTTGCCCCTATTTGATGAGTAAAAGACTGAGTCTGGGGGTTTCTGCATGCTGTTATGAATGAGTGATTTTGATTCACCTACATGTTTCATGTGTTAACAGTGTAGACTGAGGAATGTTTCTGCCAGTCTGTCAGTAATAAAGTAAATGATTGGAATTCTGAAATACAAGTTACTCTGCTCAAACCAGCAGAAGATGGCAAGTGATTGACTCATTTTTTCCCCCAAGAAATTCATCCTCAGTTCTTAAGTGTGTTGTTTTTGTCACTTGAGAAATACAAAGAAAAATGAGTTTGTTTTTACTTGTAAGGCTTTACTCAGTTGCCAAATTCCGCAGAGGAGCTGGACTATGGGGATCTCTCAGGTAAGGGCTAGCACCTAGGTAAAGCACTGCTCTTCTACGTAGATACTGGTTCCACTGATTTCTGCGTCTTGGCCATTTTGCATTGTATAGTCGCTATGGTGTGGCAATTAATTGCACACAGTCCTGCAGCTTGGAAGTTACGCTGTTTTCTGTTGGGATTTCCCTCCCATTTTTTGGGGCATTGGCACCCTGTTGTGAAACCTGAAAATGGGGGAGGCGCATTCAGAGCAGTGGGGTTCACCTTTCAGGTTGTGCGCCAGCTACTGTGGCCTCAGTAGCTTGCAATAATTTTCCTAACGCTAATTTGGAGAATGGTTGAGTTGAAATTTTGTTTGTAAAACACTCGACTACGCTGTAATGTGCAAAGCTGTCTTCAGCAAGTGCAGCCGGCTCTACGTCTAGGCTGTTTGGTAAATTCTTGTAAGGGGAATTTCAGGTGGGAGGTCAAAAGGAGGTGATTGTTTTATTGGCTGAGACAAAAAACAATGATTTGGACCTCTTTTTTATTGACAAGAAACTGGAAGTTGCATAAATACGACTTTATAGTTGGTCCTTGCAAATTTGCGTGAATTCAGATGAAAAAGTAAAAGCATTCTCGGTGGGTGAGTTGGGGCAATTGGTATGTTCAAAAACAAGGGTCATAGCAGTCTAAACCTCTGATCTTCGTGGTTTGACAAGCTTCCTTAGTGCTTTTGGAAATGAGCCCCTTTTTCGCTGCCGCTTCCCAGACAATCTCTGCAGCTCCCTGCGGGATGGGAAGGAGCCTGGAGATGGCCAGGAGCCACCCGGTGCCCACCACCCATCCCTGCAGGGTCCCTGCCCTCGGGGGGCATGCAAAGAGCCCTGCCCAGAAGGGTTTGGGTCCAGCACTGTTAATTCCCTTTTGCAGTTTACAAAGTGAACGAAAACTAACACCAGAAAGCAAAGCCCTGAGCCCTCATCTTTTTCTGTAAAATGCTTTAACCCAATCAAACCAGCAGCATCTCTTCCTGCAAGCTACTATAGGTATGCTTTGGCCAAGAGGTTAGAAATGATTGATTAATTCGATATGTATTCTAACACCTGAGCAATACTAATAATTATTGTTGCAGGCCTGGGCCAGATCTCATAGGTAAGAAGCACTAGGTGTCTGTTGAATATCACTGTGTGGATGGAAAGTAACTGTTTTGCTCTGATAAGCTTTATTTTTTTATTTGTATTTTTTTAAAGAAAATACATATTTTGGTGAATGAACGGAAGAACGGGAAACAATTCCACAAAGGAATTCCTCAAAATGGGTGTCTGCTAGCAGTCCTGTCTTTCCCTTAAGTGAATCTTTCTCAGCTTTTGGTAGCAGCACAAGTTAAGTGTAGCATGCCGTTGAGAAGTGACAGTACTGACTGCGGGGGGCGGCGGGGGGTGACGTTGTTGAATTTTGCTGTTACCCTTGCAGTGCAGTCAGCGACACATTCTCTTTTCTCAGAAAGTTGTGGATGTGTTGAATGGCTAGTATGTCTTTCTGATGATATACTTGAACTTTTCTATTTTTGTGAATCTTAAATGTAAGTCAAAATTTGCTTCAGATTTTCCACAAAGCAGTGCAAGCACAACTGCTGGCCGTACCGAGCAGGTGAGCGAGCACCCTTTGTGCACTAACATACACCCATTTTGGAGCATCAGTTTTGAAGACTGATTTTTTTTTCCCAAGAATTTCAAGATTTCGTTTGTCGCTATCTACATTGTTTGTGTACGACCAAAGGGTGACTCTACCAAGTCAAACCTACCGGTATTACTGGGAAATAGAGAACCAGCCCTGCACTGTTCTCTGCTATGACCAAAACTCTGCCCTCCATCACATAACTCATGCCCAGACTCCTGAGAAACTGACATAGGATCCCGTTTGCGGACTGGTGTCAGCAAATTTGAGCTGTCAGACGGGTAGCACAGGTGAGTGCTGAGCCAGCTCTCCGTGGGAAGCGCTGCCCCCCACCTCCGCTCCGGGATCGGCTCCGTCCCCTCTGCCCCCGGGGCACTGGAGCCTGCCCTCAGCGCCCGGGCTCCAGCTCAGCCCTCCGAGGGGTGGCACGCTGCTGAGACGTGGTAAAACTGAACGTGTTGGTCCTGCTGCAGTGTTTGCTCAGTGTGCTGTTCGTTTCAGGTACTCGTGTCCTGCTAAATGCTTCAACGGAGGCTCTGCCAACTGTACAATTAAGTAATGCGTCTGTTGCCTTGCATCCAGGTAGCTAGTTTCCAGTGTCGTGTTACCTTTTGCTGGTTGAGCTGTGTGTGTCCATACCACTCACAGACCTTTTGTTCCTAACGTAGAAGAACAGTGCAGAGACAGTTTGTCTTGCGCTTCTGCAGCACAGATTGACTTCTTACTCTACCGCAGCGCTTTTTCAACCTAGTGGTGTTACAGAGACGTTCCCTGCAGTGCTGTGTATCACCAGTCCAAACTGCTACGTATCGGTGTGTATGTATGTGTACACACACAAACATATATAAATATCTATGCTGCTGTGTGCTATGATTGCAATAATCCAGTTAATCTAATTCCATACCTGGGTATTTTCAGTCCCCTCAGGTGCATTCTGGTCTTCTTGTTTTGCTCAGTAGTGTTGATACACATCTTGTACAACATTGAACAATCAAGAAAGACCTGTGTAGCCTTTACATCTGGTTTGATTAACTAATCAAAACCTGATTAGCACCTTTGTTCAAGGGGGATGCTGATTAATCAATTACTATTGATTGTAAGTGTGGCTCCATTTTCTAGCAGAGAGAAGTCTGAAGAAACAACCAATAAACATTGAGCACCTGTCATAGTGATTAAATTTATTAAAACAAAATGCATTATTTTTTATGAAGCGATCTTGAAATGGGTCACTGAAGAGGAGCTTATTGATTGAAGAAGGATGAACTCCTTGAATTTCTCTAGCATAAATTAGACAAAATTCAATTACAATACGACGAACAGGTTAACACTACTCTTTAACAGTCCATCAATAAATTAGAGTAGGGGTAGCACACTTAATGCTGGACTATAGTAATGAATAATATTATTGTTCATCCTGTCATGCAGGTAGTGATTACTGTCCTCCCAGATTGTAGATGAAGACTTTAAAGTGTTTCTGAAATAATGACAGCCTGTTCTTCCCCCTGCTCTGCCCACCAGCACCCCTGCCTGCCCACCCCAAATTTTAGTCATGTTCCATGATGTCAAAAACTCCATTCTACAAAAGGACTAACCAGCTATTCATCAAAATAAAATTCAGTGGCAAAACGTTAGTGCTAACTTCCTTTTAAGTTTTCTTCCTATTAGGAAAGAGCAATAGTTGGTTTATCAATATTTCAGAAGTGCATGAGTGACTTAAGGTCATTGCACCTAAATCATGACCACTAGAGAAGTGTGGAAGCCTGCATCATGTTGGTGTTTTAATTGTGTCATAAACTTAACAGGAAGAAGAAAAGATTGGTAAGTTAGGAATTCTTGAAAGAAATTGATTTAGGTCTTCTTTTCCCTAACGTGATACAGATATTGCATCTAGGAAGCACTGCAGCTATTTATATGTACGTTGTATACATGTACATATGTGCACACAAATTCAACCCATGTTGTGCTACATCAGTAGCTTGAAATTAATTTTCACTAAGAATAAAAGACACATTCTTGTGGGAGCACAGCAATAAATCCAAATATTCCAAAATTAATACCTATACTATATGTTGGTGAAGAACTCTATCAATTAATCAGAAGCAGTGCTGGAGCACACTGGGAAAACAGTGAGATACACTGTTCAAAGCAATAATAATAGCAGAAATTGTGCTAGTGGGAAATGTGAGCAACTGGCTCTGTGCTGGAGGTGACCTGCAGACCTTCTGTGCTGCTGGTGAGACTGAAGTCAAGTCACTTGGGAGTTTTTCACCTCTTCTGCAGGCTTTAGCAATAAAGTGATTCATTCCTTGTAGGTCCAGAGCTTTTAACTCCAATGTAATTGATATTTAAAATACTAGCTAGCGGAGTCAGTCAGATCTGATCTAGTCCTTTCTCTTAATCTTGAGATGTTGCCACTTATAAAAAGCAAGAGCAGGAATACACGTGAATGTGCATGTATGCATATATATATATATATAAAGCCTCATTAAAAACAGAATTTAATGGAACCTTTTTATGGAGTGGTTGGGAGGAGAAAAGTCTTCCATATGCTAAACCTTGCTGTAGTTGCTTAACCCACATTATTAGGATATTACCATTAAAATCTGCCAGCCTTTTTCATACTCTTGAGGCTGCAGTAAGTGATCTATTTTTAAACAATTACTTCTGAAAAAATATTAGAGAATTTGAGATCATTAACACACTTATTTTAAAGCATCTCCCCTTGCACAAAAATAAATACATAACAAGTAAGATTCTATGGGTTTAAAATATAGATGTCAGCTGAGAATATTTACAAGGGAAATTAGCAGCATAAACATCTCCTTTGGGTTCCTTGTTACCACTTCCCTGAGTCATTTTCGGTGATCAGCTACTGGGGCTGATGGCTGTCATTGTTGTCATCTGCCTTTGTCCTGCCGGGAGGTAAAACTGAGACCAGTGTGGGTTTGTCCTTTAGCCAAGAAAAAGGTGAGCAGTGTGAACTGAAGTTGTGCAGCCCGGAGTCTGCTGTGGGTGTGCTGCTACATCTTTAATCAGATTGGCTCGGGACTCTAAAAATTTTAAATTACATGAGTTAGTAGGGTGTCAAATAGGAACCAGTCCAAAAGTGCGTTTACTTTCTCTGTGTGTAGTGTTTCGTGAATTACACTTTCTGTTTAAAGGAAAACTTCAGGTTTTTTTGTTTTTTTGTTTGTTTTTTTGAAGTGCTATGATTTCTTTTTGTTGATTCAAGTAGCAGTTGGTTAAAATAATAAACAAAATTAATTTAAAGCTACCAAAGTTTCTTATTGGCCACAATTTTAAATGCGACTACAGTGCTCTCTGCTGCTGTATACTGTGCTGCATCTCATGCAGAGAAGTTCGATGCTATGTTAGATAAAATTATGGCATCCCCCTAATGCAGGACACAATCATACCATTCTCTCAAGGGAGCAACACAGTAGTTAAAAATATGTATATATTGATTTTTTTTTCTGTGTATATCAAGTTGTCCTAAGTGGACTGTAACATTATCACTGTGGTTTTCCTTTAAGGTGCTTTGATATAATGCAAAACACCACCCTATGGAATTTGGTTTAGCTGAGGTGTAGAGTAGCTGCAGAGTAGCAAAGTAGTTGTGCATGTTGTTCACAACATGCTGCAAATGTCTGTATGTTGACTTTTTTCTTTCCTTCCTGCATATCCCCCTTCCTTCCACTCTCACTCTCAAGAAAACACAAGCAAAACAGAAACAAAGCCATAGCAGAAAAATTCTGACTATTCGATTTAAAGGCCAGCATGCTCCAATATATATTAACATCTTAATGGGAAAGCTCTGCATGTATACATTTACTACTCTCTGACAAGAGGGAATTAAATGTCAGAAGGATTTGTAGCATCTATAATTGAATTGGTGCTGAGAGAAGCAAATCTTAAGGAAGAATAACATATTAGGATTAGCAAATAATGTGGCATTTTGTCAGTTGCTGCCATCTAGTCTGTTCCCTCTTCAGTAATAAAGTTGTGATTTCTTTTTTTAATCATAGATATGAAGCAGGAATAGATTTTGTGAATTGGAGAAAGCATTTCAAAGCAGATTCCAGTTTTTAAGGTCAAGTTTGTCTGTCTTGGTGGAAATTCGGAGAATTATTGTCTGCTCCATAGTCGCAACATTTTTTTTTTATTACCAAAGAAATAATGAGTGATGCCAATTATTGATGCTTATTCAGGATGAAATAATTACCCATCTCCAGCGTTGCTGCTGGAGTAAGCCCCCTTCTTCCCCAGAGCCCCCTCTGCCAGGGGAAGGGCTGGGACAGGGGCGTGCGGTTCAGTGCCAGGCTCCTGCTGCAGCAGCTGCTGTCTGCGAAGCCTGGCTGGAGCAGCTGCAGGCTCACGTCCCTGTTACAGGGGTTAGCAAGCATATTGGAAGGCTGGCTGCGTTCCCACCTCGCGTGAGAATATTCTGAAGCGAGGTGCTTACAGAAAATTAAGCAGGTCTGTTGCTTGCGGCATACAGATCGATTTGCCCATAGTGGTGTCCAGGATTGCTGGAGATGGGGTCTGTCAAGGGGCAGCTCTCAGCTGCCGGCTTTGTGTTGCCTTCCACGTTCATAGGCAGAATTTTGTTCGTGCTGGGTAGCAGCCACTGTGCTAGGCACCGCGGGGCTGGACTGAAGCAGACAGGGCTTAGATGGGATGTTGAAAGAAAAACACCTAGCCACAGGAAAGGTGTAACAGTGGTGTTGGCATCGCTGGCCTTGCCGTGGGCACTGCAGACCCTGGGCTCCCAGGTTCTTCAGAGGCTCTTTTTTGTGGCTGTTCTGGTGGGGATAGGGGGTCAGCATTACAGAAGGCAGTCAGTTATTAAAAGTGGACACTGGAAGAGCTAGGAAAGAGGGACAGCTTGAAGCAGATGAGGATGGAAGGACAAGAGGAGGAAAGCCAACAAAAATCGTCACCTTTGGAGAGTTAAGGAACTAAACAGAAACAGTACTGCCACCAGGCAAGGTCTTCTGGAAAATCCCACTCATAAACACGCTGCAGAAGCACAGGTCAAAGGAACCAGCTTGCCTGCAGGACCTGCAAAAATTTCTGGCTGTGTTATCCCGAAGCTTCAAGTAGTTCCTGCGGCAACCTGCTGACTTGGTGCAGGTGGTGCCTAGGCAGGTGAGCTTGTATGGCAAGCACCATCCTGAAAATGCAAAAGCAAAGAAGTAGAAACCCCTGTGAGCCTCAGAGCATATGGACTCCTAAGGATTTCTACTATCGTGTTCTTAATTTTATGTTTAAGAAGAGAAAAGCAATGGTTTTCTTAATTTCAGCAGTAGGCTTCAGTTTTTAAAAATTGATTTTTCACCTATTTTATTTGGAGAACAAATTGATGCAACAGAGAAAAGACAGGAAGAGGATTTAATTTTGATAAGTACAAGTGTTTTAGTGCCTCTAAATATGGCATATTTATTTTTAAACAGAGCTCCAGCCTGTTTCATCCAGAACATTTGCAATTAGAGATGAAGAGCCATTCCTTTCACTTTGATAATTAATATATAAACATAAATATGTTATCTTTAAAGTCAAAAGTACACTGTCAGCCGCCTCAAAGACTCGGGTATCAGATGGTTTGCAACCACTAGACATCCTCAGCATGTAGTTAATTTTTACTTTGTATGTAAACTTGAAGACAAAGGTATTTAGCAGAGTACCTAATAAAACAAGCTTGCAGTTTGCATTTTGCTATGTTTTTAACAGAAATACTTCAGGAAAATAGCTGTGCATGTCCCAGTAGAAGAACTCATAATTAATAAACTCTTCTGGCCGGAACTGTCCCTTCTCAAGGAAATGCTGACTCCTTGCTCTTGACTTAATTGCAAATTGAGTAGAAACTGCAAAGGATCTGTCAAGCGTAAGGCTTTAGCACAGCCCTCCAAGTAACAGTGGCCTGATTCTCTGCAGCTCTGCAAATTCAGTATAACCACCTTGAGGCTGGTGTTGCAAGGATGAGGTGCACCAACTGGTGTTCAGGTTTCATGGCTGCAGAACTCTCTTAATTATGTTGATTAAGAAAAAAAAAAATGCACCTCGATGCAAAATCCTCCTCCAGACACATTATAGGGCCATAACTCAGTGCATTTATTCTGCTCGGCTGTTCCAAAGGCCAATAAGACATTCGTCCTGCAGCTTGGGATGCTTTCCTCTTGCCTTCAGTGCAGCCTCTCATACCTTGGTGCTCGGTACCTGCCAAGGAGGGAGGTCAGCCCCGCGTGCTGCCAGGCGCTGTGCCGACAAACAGACATGTTTGTCACCTTGGTAAAGCAGCGTGCAGCACGTCTGCAGCAGCAACTTGTCCAAAGCTGCAACGAGGAGACTTCAGTTTGAGTGCTAGTGCTCACTACCTAGAACTCCCTGGTCCTCTGGTTTTCCCCTAGCTGCTATTCCAGACAGACAACAGTGTCTCTTCCCAAGTGAGGCGGTCTACTTGGCACGCTGCAGTGCTTTCATGGGCATCTTTCCCATCAACAAGCAGGGATATTCTGCTTCTTGCCAAAGCAGCAAATGCTGGGAAGTGCTTATGATACAGTCTGTTCCTACTGAAGATTATTTAGAAAAAGAAGAAAAAAAAAAAAAAAAGTACCTTCTTAGAGGCTGCTGGTTCTGGCAGTTTGCCACAGCAACTAGAAATCCTTGCGTAGTGGTTCCAGGACATGCACCATTTTCTTAAATACTTACTGTTATTTTTCTTCATCAGAAAGCTGGGAATAATTGACTTCAAAGACAGTAATTTTCATTGGATGTGGAACTGTCGACAGTTCAAGATCAGTTAATTCTCCTCATTGAGAGAGCTGTGTGTATGCCTTTTCAACAGAGTAAGATATTTTATGGGTTGTTTTGCAATTAGGTTTTGTCCTTTGAGTGCACTTTGTCATTACAACGTAAGAGGGAAGTTTATGTTTCACTTTTTGTATCTCATTTTTTCTAATCGTGAATTTCTACAAAATAATTTGCCCATGATGTGTGTGCCGTTGGTATGCACTTTACTGAACACCAGGTTTTAATATGCTTTCAGATTTCCCTGGTGTGTTCCTACCACAGTTAAATGACCTGACTTTAGATGATGTGGAAGCAAACGCTTCTGATTTACAGTGGTATATTTTTTGCCACACTTAGTTTAGCTTGTTAGATAAGTTGCTGAAAGGACTTCTCTCATTGTGGTGCTAATAGGTACTATTTTGTTTTCTCCCTTAATATGCACCAAACCTTGGCAAAATTAAACCCAGGCATCCCACTGCCTATGCCAAAGCTGCTGCTTTTTAAAGTTACTTGAAGAAATGCTCTACGTTTTTTTCTTAAATTGTTTTAATTAAAGCGTACTATACAGTCTCAGTCACGAGTTATTTACTTACATCCCTTAGTACTTAATCTTAGAACAGAATTGGAAATATCGATAGAAAGTGTAAATCCTGGGCTCCTGCTTGAAAGCATTGTATCAGGTTTCAGCTCAAAAGAGCACCATTACCTTTAGCTGTCACGGATCTGTACGCTTGATCGATAAACTTCAAATATTATTAGAGGTGGAGGCTTCAGAGATTTGCTCTGTTCTTTGGAGAGAGACAGGGATAAATCTTTCTTAAAAATTGACTTGAATTTGCACTCTCAGTCTTCCTAGTAAAATGCATTTCTCTTAGGTGTCTGGGCAACTGCATGCAGGGCAGATTTATAGGCCATGTGCTTCTTGTAGTGAAAGATTTAAATGGTAAATCCTTCACATATGACTTCACAAATCATGTAAAGTTAAAAGATTTTTACCGTTTCTGTTGCTGCTATGCTTAAATTGTAAGGTATGGCTAGTAAATCATTTTAATGGAGGTGTCGCGCTTGACTCAATAAAAAATAAATAAATAAATAAATAGAGACAATGGTTTAGCTTCTATTCCAAAATGTTAATGTATTAATCAACGGGAGAATAATTGTTTTTTACTATGTTATAAATCTCAGTTGCCATTAGAATTGCAGCAAGGGTTGATGTAGCTGTGTTCTTAAATTAAAATTGTTTACACTGCTATACATTCTTTTTACATGGCCATAGCTCATTCTGGGTTCATTTCAGAGTTGTTCCTCAGCCAAATAAGTCATTCCTCTCCCAGTGACGGCATCCTAAGGGAGAGATGCTTATAAAAGAAAACTAATTGCGTGGTGAGGTGTTTAATAAATAAAATAAAGCAGTTGGAGGCAATGCACAATTATTGCTTACTGTCTGCTTTTGAAGAGGTTTTTATAGTTTGGGTTAAGAGTTTTGCATCTTAGGATGTCATGAACTGTAATGAACAGAAAAGGTTGTGCTTAATTATGTAATCTTTGAGTTCTTGGGTTGGGGGAGAAGACGGCTGCAAACACATTTACAAAGCTTGGTTGATTGTTTTGTGGTTATAGAGGTTTTGGGGCTGATATTAAAATGTGTCACCAGGGCACTTGTTTAATGATGTTTCTCTAAAGCTAATGATTCGTATTTCCATATAGCATTCTACTGCTATTCTCTGTGCCCCCCTGCTCCCCAGGAGGATTGAATTTGGGGAGTGTTCTAGGGAAATTTCCAAAAACACGTGTCCACCAATGATTCCACATCTCCTCTCCTCTCCCCTTCCCTATCCTAGCTGTCTTCCCCGTGCATAGCAGTAGTGCTGCTGCTTATAGCGGACGATACCTTGCAAGTTGATCGGCCAGATCAGTTCAGCCTCGGGCAGCCCGCTTGCTCCTCTGCCTGAACTCATCTGTCGAGATAGCTTGATGCTTTATCCCTTTTCCTTTGGAAAGCAAAAGGGTGGCTTTTCCAATCCTGAGGGCAGCTGCAGCCAAAACCTTCGGATTGTGTCGTAATAAGTCCCGAATTCTTATTCCTCTTCTAATCTCAACAGATTCTCGTGCAGGTGAGGAGGGGTCAATAAGGAGCGTGGACCATGCAGTCGTCGGTGGTGTTGTGGCCGTGGTCGTATTTGCCATGCTTTGCCTGCTCATCATTTTAGGGCGATATTTTGCAAGGCATAAAGGTAAGGCAAAGACTGAAACTGAAAAATGAATGGACTTGGTACAGCTGTCACTTCTGAAGCTTGCAGTCAGCACTGCCGCTCTAGGTGTACTCCAAACACAGGCTAAAACTGAAATTTGGAAGTCTTACTACAAAACCTAATTGACCTAAGCTGGTACATACATGCCAGTGTCTTGGTTTTGTGGTTTACCTTGTAAAATGTAAATGTCCATCCTGGGAGCTTGTTACAACTTCCAGAGTAAGGCTGAACCCACCCACAGTGACGTGACCATTCCAGTCCCTGTGTATACGGGCAGGTGTTTGCACAAAAGGATTCTCTGTTAGCAGCTTTTATTTAGTGGATTTGGGGAAAGCTGTCAGAATAATGACGAGCTGGTTGAGACCCCCGCCAGGGTGGAAGGAATAATGCAGAGAAGAGAGGAGAAAGCAGTGAGAAAAAAAAAACAACAAGGCACATTAGGGGAGAGAGAACAGGAAGATGAAAGATGCCTTTCCTTTAAGTGTTTAAAACACAATTTTACTGACATTTGAAGGGTAAAATCACTGTGTGACCTAGTTTCTTCTCTGTACTACAACACCATGGAGAACAGCACACCATCACGTCTGCATGGGGACGTGACTGCCCAGCCAGCGGCTGGTGACAGGGAACGCTGCGGTGGGACGTGGGGCAGCATCAGCCCCACTGCTTGCCCTGGCACTGCTTTCCTGTGCCCTCTGCTTGCACTTCTATAGGAAATGCAGGTTAAAAATGCCCAGCTCCTCTTGAAGGAGTTGCACATCTGGGTGCCTCAGGCAGGACTGGAGAAACCTCTGTCTCCGTGCCATGGGGTCTGTGGTGTTGTGCTCCTTGGTAACATCACAGCTGCACAGTCCCGAGCCGCAGTTGCATGGGACCTGCTCTCAGGCTCCATTTCTTTCCTGTGGCATTGATTTCCCCTCCTGCTCATGGCTTTGT
This sequence comes from Aythya fuligula, assembly GCF_009819795.1. Classification (NCBI taxonomy): domain Eukaryota; kingdom Metazoa; phylum Chordata; class Aves; order Anseriformes; family Anatidae; genus Aythya; species Aythya fuligula. The sequence continues at coordinate 6,009,712 of NC_045580.1, read as the reverse complement.
CACTCTCTCGCTCACGATGTCACAGACCTTGCCGCTTCACTTTCAGGTACATACTTCACTCATGAAGCCAAAGGAGCAGACGATGCAGCCGACGCAGACACAGCTATCATCAATGCAGAAGGAGGACAAAACAACTCTGAAGAAAAGAAAGAGTACTTCATCTAGAGCAGCCTTGGTTTCAATGAGGTGTCCAACCGTGGACGGTTACTGGCCCTATTTAAACGCTAAAGAGACAGTGATATTGGAAGTTGCAACCAGCTTGTGTCTTTTTTTTTAAAGAAAAACGCAAATGGGTGGAGAGTTGTGAGACTGGGAGGGTCCGGGATTTGCTGTGTAAAAATATTCTTCGTAAAGTACACTCTGCTGTTTGACACCTCAATTTGTTTGGGTTTTATTTTTTTGGCCAGGTCCGGCTTGGATTTAGTTTAGTGAAGTCATTTGCAGAAGATTCTGTGCCTTGTTTTATTTCTGTTTGTTTGGGTTGGGGGGGAGGCTGGGAAGAAGAGGGGCTTCTGTGCGTTAGTTCCCTTCGGATTTCTGTGGTTCTTTGTTTCCCCTTTTGTCCTCTGTTTCTGGAGTTGCCTGCTGGGACCCCTTGGAATAGGTTGGTTTCTTTTTAAGGTATTTTTCTTTCTTTTTATCCTCACTGTTTTCTGTTTGGAACTCGGTCTCATCGGAGGAGAACCAGCACATTTTAGATCTCATAGTTTGCAATTCAGTGTACCCATATTCCATTTTCTCTATTGTCGTAAAGGCTTGGATAAACAAACAATGAGAACCTGTTTGTGGCTGCCCATGTTTCAAATGCTTTAGATGGTGGAGACTAGAAAATAGCCTGCAACCCAGAAAACGCGCTGCCCGGCTGCGGAGCAGTGTGACACCGGGGTCCGTGTGCCCGATGTGTCGCGACATGACCCCAACCCATGTGCCCGTGCCCGTGTCCTGCTCCCAGCCAGGGCTCCTCCTGCCGCCCGGGTGGCTCCAGGGTGGCAGGATCTGGTCCGCAGAGGGGCAGAGGTGGGATTTCTCTGGGCTTATTTGTGTTGCAAACCGTTCTGTCGCGCTGTCCCGATTGGCCTGACTTCTCCCTAAATTGCTAGAAAAGGAAAAGCCCCCCCCTGGGGAGCAGAAGGCTGCAAACGAGCGGTTTTTGTATTCTTTTCCCCTCCGTTTGCCCTGTGCCAGGGAAGGCAGCAGGGACCGGTGCTCAGGCGTGTTTGTCCTTTGGGAGCTGCGAGCTCCCGGCCCCCAGCCTGGTCCGGGTGCAGGCAGCCAGGGCCAGGCTGTGCTGGCCGATGCCCGGCTGCCTCCCACCCCTGCTCCTGCCTCAAAGCTGCCAGCCACGCACCCCTGTCCCTGTCCCCGTCCCTGTCCCTGCACGGCAGCAGCCGTGGGGCACAGCGACTGACAACACCTCACCTTCCGCATGTGTTAGATCCGAAACCTGGAGCAACTGGACAGGTGCAACTGCCTTTTTTTATCAGATAAGTAAAACGTGGGAATTTGCATTAAAAATTAGTGTGCTAACTGACTTATAAAGCCATAGGTAAAAAAGAAGAATTTAGGTAAATTAGAATTGTGACAGATAGCAAATCACAATGAGAAGACGGTTTTAAAATTATATATGCTGACTTGTTTTTGGTGAGTAATCTTGGATTTTGAGAGATACTTTTTTTTACTGTGTTTATGTGGAACATGTATGCTGTTTTATTTAAGGGAAACATTAATCTTAGCGTCAACTTTTTTTTAGGGGGTTGGGAGGATCATTTTTGTGTGTGTTTTTTTTAATTGTTTTTGGCAGAACCATTATGACGCAGGAGTCTGTTGGGAATGGGACGGCATGAGAGCAGACAAGCCCATTCTCAAGCAGTAGTCTGTCTTTCCCCTTTATACGAGAAAAAGAAACTCACAGGAATAGCTTTTTTCTGAGCAAATTTTGTGGAGCGCAGCTCTTTTCTGAGCCTTCAGCACCATTGCCAAATCACACCATGGTGAGAAGCATTCAGCATGTTAGAGTTCGGGGGGGCTTTTTTACTCATTGATCACGGAATTGGCATCCTGTTTTTGAACAGCCCATCTTTGTTTTGAAAGTGTACAGTAGTGCAGTGTTACCGATGTAACTTTGACTTAAAATGTTGACATGTCTCAGGTTCATGTGTTTTGATTGGTGTTTTCCGTCTCAGGTAGATTGCAAAATTTCGGCCCCACACATTGGAAAAAAAAAAAAAGAGTAAAAAAACAGGAAATTACGAATTTTAGTTGTATATTGGTTTATGTATTTTTTCTTCAGTATACAGTGCACTGTTTGAAATGTATTGTTGAGTATTACTTTGTACAGCTTTAGGTCATTAGGATTTTTAAGTGTGGAGAAAGAACAAACTTGTTTAAAGGAATATTACAAATGAAGGATGCGTGACTGATGCTAAACAACCTTGTTCTTTGTTCACCCAGCCTTTTTATTTTTTCCCCTTAGGCCAGTTCTGTTTTAAGGTGTCCATGGAAGATGTTACAATGTAAGAAAATACATATCCATATGTTCCCATTCACATTTTGTATTGGTTCATGTATACCATTTTTACAAAGAAAAAGAAGTACTATAAAATATCTGTCTTCTTAATAAAAAAAAATTAATGTTACAAAACTATCTTCACTTCTCATTCTGCGCTCTTTATCTCCCACTGCTCTGGAGGCCGTGGTCACGGCGGAGGCATGGGGGCAAGGACGGGGCCGGTCCAAGCCAGAGGGAGCACTGTGGAAAAGGTCGGCGTTGGTAAACTTCCCATGGTATGTTGGGCAAGAGCCCTGGGGTGACCCGTAAACCCTTGCTGATGCTCCCTTCCAGTGTCTGCCACAAGTCTGAGAAGGGAGCCTTGCTCTTTACAAGAAGTTTACTCCTTTGAGAAATCATTGATGCGATTTCCCAGACTGCTAAATCCACATCACGCCCTTATTCCTAATCCATTGTAGCAGTGTGAGCAGTATTTTCTGAAGGGCCAAATGGGGAGGAGAAAAAATAAAAGCCATTGGTACTGCTTGGACAGAGTATTTCTAGTTGCTTCGTTAGGCTGGTGGCTGACATTAAAAAGATTTTATTTTTTTAAGGAAGGATCGCTACCTTGCATAAGTAAAGTATTTAATTTGAGTTTCAACATAATGTGATGGTTACCGAGCACAGCAATAATGTTGGCCTGCTGCATGCAGTTGCCCTGCTGAGAGGCCTGTTTTTACAGCTCCTGGACGGAGGAGGATAATCCCGAGATGAGAAGCACTTGGCACGGTGCTCCACGCACCTGCGCTCAGCCTCGTGGTGCCCGTTGGCATTGAGAGCGCGTAGCCTCGCTCGGTGCTTGCTGCCCGAGGGAGTCACACAGCTTCACGCCGAGCTCTTGTCCTCTGCTCGGGGTCTGGTTGTGTTTCATCAGTGCGAGGGACGTGCTCTTCCTCTGTAGGGACAGGTCGTGTCAATACAAAATGTTATGTTGTATAGAGTTACTTCTATCTGTCTATGGAATTAAATTTTTATTCCAAATCGGTCACATAATCTTGGATTCCAGAGATTACTGAAACCCCAGAGCGATATCTGTTGATCTGGCAGTCACTGTTCTGAGACTGGTCTTTGCTGATCACAAACTCAGAGTAGCAAATAGAGCTCACCTTCAAGTCGTGTGTTGAAAAAAAGGGAGCTTGCAATTTAGCTCACATGCGAGTTCAGATCTCCAGGTCTTATACAGGATGTTGTCTTCTACATGACACTTAGATGTTCAAAACCAGAGTATAACTCCCATGGCACTTTATTCCTTGAGTGAAGTCAGCTTCAGAGTTACACGGTCATTATTTATTTATGACAGTGCTTGCTAAGTAATACCTGCTTCCTAAACACAAAGCACCATCCTTTGCTCTGAAGAGCAACTGCAGCACAGCTCATAAAACAAAAAAGTTCACAGAAGGTAAGGACTGGTTGAAACACAGGTGAGTGAGAAGTGACAACCCTGGGAGCCTCAAGTTGTGCTGATTTTAAGTCCATGCTGAACTGGAGCATTTCCAGAAAAACTGATCCAGAACTGGGAGAAGACGGACTGAGAGACCTGCGAGCATAAAGCCTCGATGAAGCTGCGTCTCGGTAAGAGGTTCTTTCTAAGCAGCAAAGTGCAGGCACCAAGCAGCCAAAGCAATCACACCTGGTCTGCAGTGCATGCAACACCGGGACCGCAGGGGTGATTCGTTAGCAGCAATACCTGTGTGCAGGTGCTGGCTCTGGGAACTGCCCCATTCCTCCAGCCACGGCTGGGAATTTCTTTGGCAGTCTGCGGTTTTACAGCCATTTAGCCATGAAAGAAAAACTCTCCCGGTTTCACAAACCTAATCCGTAAAGCCGTACAGAGTCGGCGCTGAGCAAAACAAAAGGTAGCCATGGGAAGATCAAAGAGCATTACGCCTTCCTCGGTCTCTGCTGCCTCCCTGTTAGCACGCACGACTTCTCATTCACTCATATTCCCAACGCGAGAGCCTTAAATCTTCCTTAAGTGATATCTTCTCAGGTTAATTAATCTCTAGGCTTAAACTTGCTGTGAGCAGCAGGAAGTCCAGCCTGCAGTCAGCAATGTTACGATTGCATCTTCTAATACTGTTTATCCTGCATTAGTGTTTACTTAAGGAGAAAATTGATCTGTAACTGATATTTCAATCTTCCAGAGCTGATGTTGGGCAGCCCAGTGCACAAACGTTTAATAACAGACAAATATGTAAATCCTGTAATGGCAAGTGAGTGTTGAAATACGCAGCTTTCTTCACTGAACAGCTATCCCAGACTCAGTTCTGATTACTGCCAGATTTGCTTGCATCTCCCTTTAAAACGCTCAGGATTTCAGGACTGTAATACGTAATGCCTGCTCGCCTCAGAACACCAAACTCAAATAAAAAGTGCTGCCACAAAGAATATGTTTCACCACTGATCAGTCTCAGCGTAGCTAGTGATGAAGCCAATGTTTGTTTCTCCTCTAACGTTTCCCTTAGCCGCATCTCCTGAATTCAGGTTATGAGGCAGCTGCAGCATTGAAATTAGGAGCATCAATCTTTTATGTTTTGGACAAAGAAGAAGGAGAAAAACAATTGCTTTCCACTGAATAGATACTAGTGAGAGATACACCATCATAATGTCCATACATAAACCAACTACTACACTTGCAAGTAGCTTTACATATTTGGGCTCACGTGCCGAGGGCTACTGATGCTTGGAGGCTGGTATTCAGCACTGTCGAGCACTTGGTGCATTTAATACACTTCTCTGAGAAACAACATTTTTCTTAGAGAAATTATGACACTGAGCAAAAAGCTTTAGGGCAAACCAGAAAAAGGAGCTATTCCTTTTCTTATACAAAATGAGTGTGAACATATGTTCTTTGATCATTAACATGGCTATTTTCTAATTATTTCAATTTACAAGAGATTTTAATATCATATGTCTGATGCCAGCTCGTAATGCTTTGTTTTTTTTTTTTTTTTTTTTTTTTTTTTCTTCTTCAAGACAAAACTAACTGCAGCACACACTTGTGGTGTCAAATGCAAGGTTATGGAGTCAGATAGGCAATTGAATTCCTTTCCCACCTGTTCTTGTTCCCCTTTCTCTGAACACTTTATGGTCATTATAATTCAGATGGTAGCATTCCTGTCTGGCACAATGTCAATAGAACAGGTGAAAGAAAAATTTGGGAATCTTTATTCCACTGGGGGGAAAAAAAAAAGAAATGTGGAGTAAAAGAAGAAGGCACAAGAGAAATGTGAAAAATACAGCAAGCACTTGGCATTGCTTCCAACGAGGAAGAGTTGAAAGCACTACATGAGCCGTCTGAGGCACCGCGGTGGAAACGCTCACTTCCAAACCACCAGAGCTGCATTATAGTGCTGCTCTTCATGTTTGTGCCATAAAGCTCCTTGGCAGGCAGTCATGATATGTTTTATTACAAGCCCATCAACTCAGAAATACCTAATGCATTCCCAACTGCCAAGTGAGAGGGAGCTCAGCACTGACATCTCATCATCTTCCAGTGCCACCCTGTCTAGAGACTTCTCCATCGGGCAGAATAACTCCATTAAAATACTATAAAGACAGCGAAGAATAACAAATCACAGAGTGACACTATTATCGCATGAATTTAGCAGATTATTGTTTAGCTGCATTCAGTAATGGCATCTTATTTATTTTGCCTGAAAATAACAACCATCAGGGGATCCGGGATGGCATTTTGTGCCAGATAAAATCCCTCATGGGTGGCAGCTGTGCAGCTCCTGGGCCGAGGGTGCCCAGGCGCTCTCACTCATCTGAGAAACGAGGCAGCTAACATGTTAACATAACCTGACTCTTAAAATCTGCCTGGGACCTCATGGATTCATTTCAGTAGTATTTTGCCACGAGGCTGTTGATTCACACACCTATGGGGAGAAAAGGCCAGTGTCTGCCTGCTGTTCATCACTGCAGATGTGGCACTGTTCAGTGCCGTGGTAGCTGCAGCTGGCCTGCATCTCTCATCGAGGTGATGCACATACAAATACAACACTGGGTGAGTACTTCATGAACACCACAACCTGATTTATTCTGCACTTGTGTTGCCATGAGATGCCTGAAGTGTCTGTCTCTGTATGTTGCAATGGGGAGAGGTTTTTCATCGTTCCTAACATGACGTGCTGTTTGCCTCTCAATCTGCTCGAGCCGGCGCTCTTCCCCGAGGGCGCTGAGCTGTGATTAATGCTGTGGTCTGCCTTTAAATGCAGCCCTGCTGCTGCTGCTAGTTGCGGTAATTTTCAATAATTTAGTAAGCACAAAGGCAATCTACCGAATGCTGTGGAAAAGCGAAGCCTGCAAGAGCACAGCAAGGCTGCTGCAAGAGATGGGGCAGGGACGGAGCCATTTGGTTATGGCCACGTCTCAGTTTCCAGAGCAAAACTGATAAAAGTTTGATTGAACATTAATAGCCTATTAAGAATCCAGTTGTGAACATTGCCCAGTAAGAATGCTGCCAGCCACAGCTTTTGTGAGAACAAATAAGCTGCCTGTTGCAGAGTTCATGATTTATTTATGGACATGTGTGGCTCATTCATACCATGCCCCAAATCAGGACGTTTCTCATTATTTTTGCGCTTGCCAGCGACTCTGTGCTGGGAAGGAAATGCAGTTGCTTGCTCTCAGGCTGTTTACCTTCTGTGAATGTTGAGCAGGGTCTTTGCCAAGACTTCGGATTCAACTCCTCAAATGGCCCAGTTATTTCCCCAGTCATGTGTATTAAACTACTGCTCCCTTTAATCTTGGCAATTTCAGGCTGCAGCATCCATCTGTTTGGAAAAAGAAACCCAAACAGAAAGTGCTGCTTGAAATGATCACAGATTTACTTAGCTGCAGCTTCAAAAGGTTCTTATTTATACCTCATTACATCCCAGGGAATAAGGAGATCTGCCTCGGACAACTGGAGCTTAATCCTTACTCTTAGATGACTCCAGTAGACTTCTGTCAACGTCCAATATCTTACTTTAAAGTTATACAGCAAGTGATTGCATTATTCGTTTGTCCAGCCATTTAGTGTCACGCAGAGAACTAACTCTGCACAGAAACCTTCTTGATTTCGTTTGCTAAGGCTTAAGAAGTTGCAGCAATTTTCCACACTGCCCAGATTGCACACCCTACATCCCTCCTTTATTCCTTGGCTATTTAGACCTCACAAGCCAAGTGCACTTTATTGTCGAACATCCAAGCAGATCTCAACTTCTAGCAAGCCACGTATGACCCCAGCAGTTTTCAGAACAGAAAATAACAAATTCTTCAATTTATAATCAGTGTCATATCCCCAAATGATTGGAGATTGTTTCCTCCTTGCTCCCAGCCCATCTCCCGTGCCTCTCGCCTCGCCTTGGCCTCCGATCATCTCCTCTGCTCACAGCCTGCTGCCCGAGGCTGCTGTTCCTCTCAGCTCTTCAGCTGTACAACTATTGCTGTTAAGTGCTTTTAATTAAAAGGATTGAAGGACATTTCTAGATTTCATGAAATTGAAGAAAATGATCATTACTTAAAATAAAAGTGTAGTGTTTGCACTGAACTTAATGTTTTTACAAGTTGCATAAGTAATTTGGCACTAATTGCATGATTATTTTATTAGGTAAGAAATACAATTCTTAATTTATTTATTTTTTACCAAGTACAATGAGGAATTATTTTAACTTCATAAACAATTCTGATTTGCATAATTACTGCCTCTTCTGCCAGGCTGATGCTGCTAGATGTCGAGGTAGCTTATGCTACATTAAGTAAGTACATGATACTTTAGATTATATCAGGTAAAATGTACCTGAATTCTGAGCTCAGTGATTGAAATATACTTGCTGTTAAAAAAAAAAAAAAAAAAAAAAAAAAAAAAAGCAAGGAGCTGGGGTGAAGTGTGACTGTACAAGTCCGTGGCATTGATCCGAGCTGGCCAGTCAGTTATCATCAGAAGCCCTGACAACAGACTAATAGGTTTTTCTGAAGATCCAGTCAGATCTTCCAGGCAGTGTCTCACGGTGTGCCACGTGGGATCATACCTGCTCCACACCGTATTGATCGGCCTAGGGCATGCGCTCCCTCCTCTTCCTCCCCTCGGCTTCCCATTGTGTCTGGGTTGAAAGGAATATTGTAAGAGCAGGCTGGGAGCTGGTCTGTAGCTGTGGAGGCTCTGCTCCTCGCTGCCTTTGCTAGGCTAGTGCCAGCCCTAGCAGCATCCTGCCTCTCTTGCTTTACGTTACTCTATTTTTCTCTCTGGAGAGAGAAAGGTGCTACAGAGGAGCTTTGGTTTGCAATAATCATATAGCAACAACAAATTAATAATTCCCAAATAACAGAGGAACTCTCACTGCCTGTGCCCCAGTGCAATTTCAGTAACAAATGGAGCAGCCGTGTGTTTATGGGCTGACTCTGCATTACCTTGTTCAGGAGGTTACTGCTGCTTGCAGTGTGAGGAGTTCTTCCAGCCCTGCGTTTAGAGGAGCAGCAGCAAGGACTGGGCTGGAGCCATGCTCCAGCAGATGAGGATGCCCTGTTGCAAGAGTCTAAGGAAGTGCACAGTGCTGCCTTAACCTGCTGCCCCCAAAATTACATGGGGTTGTGAGGCAAGAAAGGCCCTTCTGGGGCTCCCATTGCAGCGGGTGCTGCAGCAGCAAGGACACTGCCTCTGCCCCAGGAGGACAGGGACAAGGAGGTGACATTCACGGGGCCAACGCTGAGCTGTGCTGACCTACAGGACCAGGTGCAGGGGGATTGTCCAGGGCTCGGAGCTGTTCAGGCATAGGAGAAGGGGCTGGCCTCTGGGCTTCGAGTGCAGAGCGAGTGGTATGGGAGGTCCTGCTGGTGCTGGTGCACCTCGCTCAACCTTTCTGGCTGTTTTCCTGCAGAAGCCTGAGCTCAGCTGCAGCCCCGAGGGATGCTAAGATGCGGGCACAGCAGCCTTGCTCTGCACATCCTGACCGTGTGTGGACTCCCACCGGTAAGTGAAAAATTCCTCCAAGCACAAAGCTTCATCGCCATGCATGCTTCAGTGACAGGAGAGCTCTGTGTGACTCCGGATCAGCTGCTCAGAGTACTGCACAGCCCCTGAGAACCCCAACTTGTACCTGTCACACACAGCAGCGTCCCTCGGGTGGGCCAGAAAGAGGAAAAGGTGAGGTTAAAGGGAAAGGTGGGCTCCTTGGAGGGCCCCATCAGCGAGCAGGAAAGCAGAGGGCTGTAAACACAGCATGTACACAATATTTACAGTATACGAGTGGAAATGAGCTTTAGTTGAATCCTGTGAGCCTAGGCAGAGCAATTCAGTCCTCCGCACTGTACGAGGCCATAATTCTGGTAGTTCCAATTTGCCAACAATTTGCAGAAGATTATCTCCCTTGCACACATTATCCTCTTCAGATTTTAAATGAACCCTACCGTATCTGGACATATAATTTCAGTGAAGGGGGAAAAACAAATTCCAACTAAAAAGCAACGCTCAGGCTAATATTTAAACATGGGAGTTAGTAAAACAGAGAAAATAATTTAAGTCTAATGGCCAATAAAAGTTTAAACTAGCTTCGTCCTATTTCAAGGAACACTCATGGAGACATTTCCTGCTCCACATTGAAGGTCTTTCCTGGAAAAACGTGAATATACAGGTAGCAGGATGGTGGGTTTTTAAATGATGCTTGTAGGGAAAGAATGGGAAAAGTAATTCTGCAGATGGGCAAAGCTCTGCGTGCCCTGCTGCTGTCTTGCAAACTGCAGCAGCTCCTTGGCAAGCTTTGGTTAAACAAAGGGGGCAGCTCAGCAGCGGGTGATGGCTTCCAGTTTGGACAGGCGGGTGCTTGGTGCAGGAACCCAGCAGAGCTGTCCTCGCACTGAGGAAGGCAAAAAGCAAAAACAAAACAAACAAACAAACAAACAAAAAAACGTGAGAAACAGGAGCAGAGCCCTTCCCGTGTACACTCTGCTGGCACAGACCCCTTGCACTCAGTGCGGCCAGGATGTGGTCCTGTCCCCTGTAAGGTCCTACCCTCAGCTGCCCCGTCCCCTTCGTTATGCCATTTCACTCCCACTAATTGCCTCGCCACGCTGCCTGCCAGGACATGGCCAGGCTGATCGAATCCTTTCTGCTCTGAAGAACTTGTCAGCGCCGTGCCCATGTGGACGGACAGACGCTGACTGCAGGGCTCGCCATCCGTTCTCCCTGTCAGCCAGGCCTAGCTAAATTAATACCCGTTTTAACCACTGTGTCTGTCTATCTGCCACACAACCCCTGCTCCCTCCCTCCTATTTCTTACTCCGTTCTGCAGGATGGCAGCTGGAGCGCTGCAAGCCATGGGTGTAGAGGAGTACAGGCACAAGAGGGATACTGAATGTAGATAGAAAGGATAGGGATGGGTACAGTTCAGGATTTCCTCAAGCACCAGTGGGAGAAAATCAAAGGCAGGCAGGATCTATCAGTGCTTGACAGCCTGGGTTTAGTCTGGGGGAAACTCTGACCTCCAGATAGGGAGGGGATTGTGTGCCTTCAGAGCAATGAGGGTGTTCGGCCCTGCGTGAGCCTTACTCCCTGTCCTAGGGCTGTGCTATGAGCAGACCTGCTCCTGCCTGCCCCCTGCTCCTTCCCAGCTCAGTGCTTTGGAGAAGTGCTGGAGGGGTCCTGTGCCCTGGCCCCAGGAGCAGGAAAGCCCCTGCTCCACTTTAATAGCTAAGTAGTCACAGAGGCTCCTCGTGCCCGTCAGTACTCTGCTGGACTGCCGTCTGTCTGTTCCACTTCCATTTCGCTCCCTCTGAAATCAGGAACATTTTAGACGTCTCCGAGTACAAAGAGGGAAGGAGTCCCTGGTGTTTAAAAAGATCCTGAGACTTGAAGTGCCTGGTAAGAGCAGGAGCTATTTTAAAGTTCTGCTGGCTGTTTGGAGTGCTCTGTTATAGCCACGATTGCTTTCTGGAAATCCTGTTTTCCTTTGAATTACTTAAATAAAGACTTGCTTCGTGTCCCACCAGTGTTGTCCTTCGCCTTTCCTCCAAGCCCCACGTGCTTGCTCTCAGCATCTTTTGGGATGAGCAGGATTTCCTTGCAGACTTTGGCGCTCTGCCTGTGTGACTGGGTGTTGATGGCTGCTCGTGAGCAGTTTGTATTTGGGGTGTACAGCCACCACCATGATACCCTGGGCTAAGTGTCCCACCAGGACTTCCCCCAGGGCTGCTGTCCCCTTTCTTCTGGGCACAGCAGCTCCTGCAGCCGGTGCCACCGCCTCCTTGCTGCAACAAGCACCGGTGTCACCTCGCCCGCGGAGAGCACCTGGAGCAGCGCACATGAAACAAGCAACCCGAGATATGAAGACTGCCAGGAGTAAAAGGAATATTTGATCACACGCCCTCCTCTCTCCTCTGTACTCAGCTCGGCAGCCTCCCCCGGGGCCGGCACCTTGCCGCCCTGCTCGTGTCTGTGCCGAGCCGGCAGGCTGGCGGCAGCTCCTCGAGATGGCAGCGGCACAGGAATAGCAATGAGGAGGGAAGGTGATCTCCAGCCTGCAGTCCTGCACACGCCTGCCTTTCCTGCTCCCTTGCATTCTCTCTCTTTCCACTGCCATCGCCTCTTTGCTGCTTTGTATTTTCCATCCTCTCTTCCCCAGCCCTGGTCCCTCTGCTCCCCAGGATGGCCTCGGGCAGGGTGCTTGGTGGGCACAGCAGGCAGGGATGGGGTGCCTGGTGTATCTCTTGCCTTGCCCTAGATGAACCATCCCCTCCATCCAGCCTGGTGAAAGCCAGCGATCTTCAGCAGCAGCAGGCTACTTGCAGAAGACCACAGCTCATCACTGGCAGGTTTAAAGGACACTCCAAGAGGTTTGGGAGTCTTTTTCTGAGTCTTCCCAGGCCTTTGTGTTCTGAGATCAGTGAAACCTCTGAATCCTGATTCTTGGTCATCCTAATGACTTCAGCAGCAGGCAACATGAGTGCTGCTGTTATCACTACATAAAGACAGGGTCCAGGTATTTTGCCTCATTCATAAGAAACAGGAGCTGCTCAGCCACTTATGTCAGAGGCAGCCTCAGGAGCTGAGGGCACATCCCTACAATTATAGCAAAAGCTTGTGTCCAATCTCCTTCTGTTTCTTCCAGTGTGCCCCTTACCAATGCCATGCTCCAGCTTTCATATGTTGCAGGCTGTTCTACATCTCCCAGCCCGGACCCTGGCATCAACACTTATCATCAGAGTCCTTTCAACAAGTCTAGCAGAGCCACGCTTCACATGTGAGACTTTGTGTCAGCTGGGATTTTTTTGGTGTCAGAAAGCAGGAGAACACCTCGAGCCACATCCCAACCCCCCCGCACCCAGGCTGCAGCCCCCGCAGCTGCCCTGGGGCATAACCGGCCCCCCACGCCTGGCTGATTTTCCCTGCTCTGGGTAATGCTGCTGTTAAGAAGGAGCAAGGAGAGTGGCAGTGTTTTTCTGTGACTAAGAAAAGGTGTACGTGGCCTTGATTGCAAATGAAAAATTAAGGCCCCGTGTCTTGCATTCATTCCCACTTGATTACACACTGGTACGTAAACAAATCTTCAGCCTGGTGCCTGAGGGGTGTCAATGATCCACCTTTTCTTTCACTCGCCTCTCCTCCAGCAAATCTATAATGCATTTAATCTTCAGCAGTCACTCTCCTCAGTTTTTAAATGTCTAATTTGCTGCCGAGTGCAGCTCCAATTCTCTCTGTGCCGCCGTTTTAACTCTCTGCCTTGTGTTTGCCCAATTGCTTGTCTGCTTGGATGGAGAGACCCGACTGCACCTGATCCTTCGGAGAGAGGGAGGGGGAGAGAAGCTAACTGGAGGGCAGAGACTTCCCAGCGTCGTTGTCCAAGCAAACACCTCGGTGCTTTGGGAGACTACCTGCTTTGCTCGCACCACAGCTAGCAGGCTGCTGTCGAGCAAGGCTTTTCCCCGTGCCAAAAGCAGGCTCCCCAGCCCTTGGCTGGCTGGAGCAGGCGTGTGGTGCCTGGGCCGTGCTGCCAGCGCTGGCACAAAGCCTCCTGCAGCCCACGGCAAGGCAGAAGGTGGGGATGGTCTCACCAAACCTTGTGGGTTTGTTCCCAAGTGCCCAGACTCGCTCTGACCCTTCCAAGGCTGCTCAGGCAGAACCTGTCCCCAGGAGCCCCCACCCCAGCCCTGGCAGCCCCTGACTGCTCTCCCTCTGCGCCCCACCACCATCCCCACTCGCCCTGAGCAGCCCAGTGTCACTGCTGTAACTGGCAGCCCCCAGCATACTGGGGACACTGGGCACTGCCCTCCCACCCCACCTGTGCTCCCAGTTGTAGCCACTTCTCTGCCACATCTGAGAACACTCAGCAGCAGCCTGTGTGCCTGCAGCCAGCTCTGGGTGTTATTGCCCTCTGTACTGGGCTGGTGGCGTGTCTGTTTGGGACTCCTCTGCAGGTAAGGGGGGTTTTGGGGGGTGCATCTGGATATGCCTTCCTCAGGGGCTGTGGGTATCGCCATGGTTTTACTGTGAAACCTGCGTTTTATGTGTGGTGGGTGTTGTCTGAGTAGCACACTCGCATTCAGCTTCCTTGTAGTGGGCACGTTGGTCAAAAGGCTGCGAGGTCTGAAAGGCTTGTTTAGTACACAGAGCCACAGAAATGAATGCATTCACACCCATCGAACTCAGCCCGCTTGTGGCACTTACAAATTACAGTTATTTGTCTATAGGTGTCTTGTCAAAACTCATGGTTAGCTGAAGTGAGTTGCAGGTGGGGACTAGGAAGAGCAAGGATGCCTGCTCCGGAAAGTGTGGGACAAAATGCTCTCTAAACCAGAATTCTCTAACCTGGACATAAAAGAGTATTTTAGCAATGTGTCTAGTATGTTCTGTACATGCTCCTATGGTCAAGCAGGACAAGCACTCTCATCTTGCCTTAGCATAAACAGAGCTTGCCTGAAACTGTGTGGCAGCCTCACAGCAGCACCCACAGCAGTACGGGCAATCTTCCAGCAGCCTAGGGGTGTCCCAGCCCTTCTCATGCAGAGCTTTCGGCTGGTTTGGGAGCAGAGAGATGATCTGTAACATGGATTTCCTCCTCTCAAGCACTGCCTTCTTGTTTATGCATAGGTGAGCGAAACAGGCCTGATGGCAGGCCTGGATCAGAGTCCCCCATGGTCTGCGAGCGCTGGGGATGCTGCTTGAGTTCAGAGGAGCTGTGGGTTATCTCTAGGCTGCAGCTGAATAGGCAGAAAGCTGACATCTCCCAGGTCAGCATAATACCATGTTCAGCTCCTTGATTTTTTTTTATTTTTTTTTTCCCCCAAGATTTCTCAGGGACATATTTGCAGTTGCGAGGCTAGTCTGCTTGGAGCAAAACTTATTCAGGTTATCAAACACCACATAAAGCTTAAAAGGCATCTTTTTCTGTATGTGTATGTATGTGTTTTTATTTTTTTCCCCTACTCTGTCGAGGTCTAAGGCTTTTCCTTCCCCTGGCTTTTATCTAGTCATTTGAAATGACTCCTACAATATTTAATCTTTATCAGAAACTGTAAGCCTTGTATTTATTTTATGGGTCAGTTGTTCATCCTTTTTTCTTGATGTTCTTGCTGGAGCTGGATTCTGGAGGGGGGGAAGGGAGGGGTAGAAAAAAAAAAGCCCTGCTTGTTTCTGCCCGTCAACATTTGTCCAAATGACAGGCAAACAAATCAGAGCTCTGAAGGCTAATAGCAGGAAGATAAATCTGGCAGAAAGTAAATGGTTGCATGAAGGGGATGTTGGAAATTTCCATCCTCTGCCACAGTATCGGGAGAGGACAGGAAGATTGCAATCCATGGCCCGGGTCAGGCTGTGACACTCCTCTATTTGCATAACCATGTTTTTTGCAGTGAAAGATTAGGATATCAGAGAAGCTTTAACTCAAAAACCCACATCGCTATCAGTGCAGCCACGGCTTCCTCCAGCTTGTCTGGAGTGGGGGTCTTGTCCAGTATGAGCCTGTGGGTGGCAGGCAAGGATTCTGGGTTTCCAAAAAAAAAAAAAAAAAAAGTTCAGAGCTTTGAAAGTCCCAATATCTGACTCCAAGGTGAAATACCCAGTGCTCTCATTGTCATCTTCACTATGTAAAAAGCTTTCACTTAGAATTCAGCTGAATAAAAGATCAGTATTACGGGGGAGAGACAGCACTAAAGGTAACAGGGGTCTACAGAATTTACTATAGGTGCTGCAGAGACATAAATTTGAAGGAGAAAAGTGTTCCCTAGACATCCAAGATCTGTTTTTAGGATTCCCCCAATAGCCTCTGGTTCTTGGAGTGTGAAGGAACTCCAAGAAGAGTGCACGGAGAAACATCCTACAGAGGACTTGTTGCCCTGTGGGTCGGCAGCTCGGGGGATGAAGCAAGACCCAGAGGCTGCTACAAGCATAGGGACTTGGAAGGAACGATTATGAATTGGGGATGTAGAAGTGTTTACTGGTTTGTAGACCGTGCACTGTAGAAAGGCAATGAATATTTCATGTATTAACAGTATCTGAAGTGTGGAAAGGCAAAGATTCTCCCTCCCCCCATTTTTTTTTTCCCAAAGTCAGGAAAATCTGTCAAAACATTTATCAGAAATCTGTATAAACTGGCTAAGCGCTGTGAAGAGCTAATCTGCGCAGAGCTAATAAGAATGAACAAAGTCACCATAGACTTGCCATGGGCGTTCTTGATAAGGATTTATCATCGGAAACTCAGGTGAAATATAAACTGCCTCTGGAAGCGTGATGCAAATGTGTTGTTTTAAAACGGGAGAAGCCTGGGGGAGCCGTGCGATTGTCTGCAAGGAGGAGTGGGGCTCCCCAGGAAGGTCGCAGCAGTGCCACAGGCACCCACCCATGGGCGCAGGTCCGAGTGGGGGGCGTCTTCTGCAAGGCACACAGCCCAGCCAGGTGCTGTGGGAGATGAAAGGAGGGAGAGAGGACAGGATGTGGGTACAACCCAGGCAGCATGGGACGTTTTCTGAACAGGTAACTGTTACAGATGTGTTTTCCTGCTTTGTGATATAACCCGATGGGTGCGCAAGTAGCGGTATTGTCCCATCAGGGCGTTGTGGCTGCCTGGACTGCCTCGGGTGCCACCCAGGTGCACAGTTTCTCCGGGCCACAACCCAGTGGCATGAGTAGCCCCTTCCTTTCAGCCAATAAAGTTTGGCTCCCTGCTTTTGGCACAGATCTTGAAGATTACTCTGATCACCTTTATGAGCCTCGGGGAATCTCCGGGTGACTTACATTTAACTGAAAATGTAAATAGCCTAATTGGTGTACCGTTGAAACTGCCTGAGAAGCTCATTGTTTGGGAGGAGAAGTCTCTTGTTCCCCCATCAATTAATCTTTGGCTGCAGAAGCCTGGAGCTCACGTATCAATGGGAAGATTGGCAGCTTGAAGAAAAGAGAAATAAATGAAGCAATCGGTGAGGGGAAGGGGGAAGGCTGTTGTGTCAAAGAGAGGTGGGACTTGATGGCATCCACGACCCTTTCCCTGCAAGGCTTTGCAGGAGCAGGTCACACCATAACGCACTCCCTATTCATCCCATCTTCTGTGGTTCCTAAACACCCAAGTCAGAGCAGAGAGACATCAGGACATCAGTTTTACATGGCTTCAGGCACGGTGTAAATCACAGTGTAGCCTATGCAGGTGGCTCAGTGCTGCTGCCTGAAGGCAGACGAGCTGGAGGTGGTTCTGGTGTGCCATTTGTGGGGTATTTCTTCCTTTCTCCTGATCCCCTGGTAACCCGTGGACTTGTGCTTTTATTACTGAACCCAAGGCAAAGCACTCCGCGCCTGGCTCTGGTCTTCTGTGGGCTCTGCAGCTCGCCAGCAGCTCTGCCTTGGGGTGGCTCTGAGCTGCTGTGGTGCCGGGGGGGTTTCCCCTCTGCTGCCTTCACTCTCTCCATCTGCAGTGCCCCGCTGGGAAAACTGCCCTGGGCTGGGTGCCACAAATAGTAAGGCAAGCCCTGGGACTGCTCCTGCTGGGGGCTAACCCCTGCCTCACTGCTGGCAGTAACACAGATAACTTTCTTCCCACTTTGGTTTCCACGGGAAGCAGTGCTCGCTCAGGAGTGCTGCGTGCCCTGGTCTCGACCTGAAATTAAATTAGAAGGAATATATTTCCTCTGCCAGGTGAAAAGTTGGACACAAAGAAGAGCAAGGGCTTGAAGAAGCGGTGTGTTGCCCCTCGTGTGTAATAGCCGGGTCCGTTCCTGTAGTGCTGTTTTAGGTCACCTCTCTGCATCCTCCCTGTCCAAATGTGGAGAGCTTGTTCTTCTGCTTTGTTCCTTTCCTTTCATTTCGGAGGGTTAAATGCTAAGTTCTCCTGTCAGCTGTCACTGTTGAAAGTCTTTGCGATTGACCTGCGTGGAGAAATGGACAGGCGTCTCAGAAAAATGGCAGTTTGAAGAGCGGGTGTTTTCCAGGCTGTTGAGTTACCGATTTGCATCGCATTTAGCGGCCGGGGCTGGGGTGAAGGCACTGGTTGGCAGCTGGATGCAGCAGTGCTGTGCAGGACGCCTCCTCAGCACCCCTGCAGGGCTCCTCGCACCGATCCTGATCTCTCCCGTGGGGCAGCGCAGCCCTGTCTCTGCTGCAGCACTTCTCCTGCAGGGCTTCGCGCCGGGCTTTGAAGCCTTTTGCAGCTCTCTCCTTGCACTTCAGGTCTTCATCCTCAGCATGCCCGCTTGCTGCAGCCTTCTGACCTCGCAAAGCTTCAAACGCGTGGCATCCTCTTGTTTGTGCCGACAGCGGGTCAAGCATTTCGGGCTGCGTGTGGTGAGCGGAGGCTGTCAGCATCCCAGGCTACAAGGGCTGCGGGTGGGCTGAGCAGATCCTCTTTGTGCATCTCAGATCTCCCAAACTCAATTCATTTGTGTTCTAAGCTTCATGCCCAGTATCCTCCAGAGCAGACCGTGGGATGGCCCTGCACACTTTGTTTTCTTTTAAGAGAACCTGGGTGGCATAGCATGAGCTCAAATAATGGCCCAAGTGTTGTCTGGAGAGAACTAGTCCAGATATGGCAGAGACAACATTTAAAAACCTCATTTAAGTGAACACAATGAGAGGGCTCTTGGGTAGAAGGAGAATTAATTAATTTCATTCCTATGTAGATACTTTTAATTAAATGTAAGTGTATGTTCTTTTAAAGTACATCAAAAACAACCCGAGCCATTGTACAGCTTTGCCTAGCAGGAGGACGATGGGGGCAGTGAGATTTTTTTTTTTTTTTTTTTTTTTTTTTGAGAGTTAAGGAGGAGCATGCATCAGAGCAGGAGAGTGTGTGCTGAGACCATCCTTTTCTTTCGTCCCCTCTGCATGAGCAGTCAGGAAGCAGCCTGGTGCACGGAGCACAGCGATGGGTGCTGTGGCCTCCCTGCACTTTGTGGAGGTGCAGGTGGGTGAGAGGACCTTGCTTTAGCCATGTCTGCTCGGGAGGACCTCCCGGGTGAGGTCTCCAGAGACAGGAGGAAGAAAGGCAAACAACTTGGTAAGTGGTGCCTTGGTCCAGATGAAAGCAGAAGCTCAATTTCCAGAGATGTAAATGGAGAGAGGTTTCATCCTCACCAGCTTTATATTAGGAATGAAGGGCTTAAAGGAAAAATTAGTTTCTGCATATTCCCTGCTGGCGTTTTAATGAGGTAGGCTGTAAAACAGCTGGTGGAACAGAGGTATATCAAACTGCATAGCCAACCAGATAATATTTGAGGAGAACGGACTGGTCACCTTGTGAAGTCTCCCTTTGGTGCACTAAAGCATGAAGGCAATTCTCTAGAGAAACTGAGACAGCAGACAGGGAGATCTGGGCGACCTCAGCCCCTTTTCAAACTCCTGCCTGTCTCTCAGAGGTCAGAAAAACTATTTCTCCCTAGGTCAGAATATTCATCTAGACTTCTCTGAGTTAAGTTTATGGCTGCCATGGAAACGCTGCAGCTGGGAGTCTTCCCTTCCCATGACTTGGTTTCCTCATTTGTGAAACAGACGGCACTGATGGGGTAACTAGATGAAAACACAGAAGCACCCGAAAACTCTGGGTACAAATTAAAAAACAACATTTGTGCATTAGTGCAAAGTGTTTTGGTCGCTTAAGGATCCGATCATTGCTACCTGAAGTGCTGAAGGAAAGCGGAACGGGTCTGTTTTATTTTACTTGCTGAAACTGAATTTCTGCCCACATCCTAAATCCCCAGTATTCCCAGCTTCTTGAGAGCAATTTGGATCCTTGGGGCAGTAATATCAAGAAAGGCTAAACTTTACCACATGCTTATTACTGAGCTCGCTGAATAAGCTAGTGATGATTCCCTGACTCCAGCAGGTGATAGATAGGCACAATTAAATATTTATGAAGTGTTGGTTTCTGACAGACAGAGGGAATTCAGCCAAATATTACTCCATTTTCCTCAACCCTTGCTTAAAATATGAAGATAAACAAGGAATGGGAGTTGTGTTTGTTCCTTCATTAGAATACTTTTCCCCACAGTCCTCTCTAGGGGAAGTAAGTCTTATCAAATACAGTTGGTATATTTTTCCCCCTCATAGGTTGAATAGGGGAAAAAAAAATAAAGATTGGAAAGCTGCTGTGATTTGCTAGGCTGCATATAGCATTACTGGAACAGCACACACTGCTCTCAAACATTAGATGTGCCCTGATGTGAAGCAAGCTTGGAAGCAGCTGTGCAGCACCCTCGATGCTGTGAGCCCGTCCCTGTGGGCACAGCAGCCCCTGCTTCACGCTGCCCATCCCATGCCAGCAGACCCCTTCCCAAACCCAGCGGGGGCTACCAAAGGCTCCAGCTGCAGTTCTCAGCTGTATCACTGCCTTGCTTTGGGGCTTGAAAGGACCACCTTGCACAGGAAAAGGTCTCCCTGCACCTGCAGTGGGACTGGCCAGGCCCTCTGAAAGGAGAGGAAAAGCATTTTTCTTGTAACAGCGAGGGCAACCACTTCAGGAAACATTCTCCTCCTGCATCCATCCTCGTTGGATCACTCTGAGTGTTGGGAGATTATGCGCTGGTGTACGGGAATGGCATCTCCATGCAGGTCTCTGCACTGCCATGTATTCATGATGCTCTGGCTTACAGAACGCACTCCTTTTCTGCTCGCTTTCTTGCTCACTCTGCATCTTGCTCTGTCTTCCTCTCCCTTTTATGATTTCTTATCCTAGTAGCTTGCCCCCACTCATCTGCAAAACCTATTTAACATCAGGAAACTCTGTCAACCATGGAGAGCTGACAAAATCATGGATGGTTCAGGCAACAGCAGCTAGATGTGCTGACTGCATTTTCACAGCTCAAATTATATTGTGTTGCAGCTGAGGCTGAAAGTGAAACGAGGCTGTATCCAAGAGAGAGGGAGTGAAATTTAATAATAGAAGTGTGAGATCTCTGGGAGAGATGCACAGTGCTGTCTGGGCAGTGCCGGCACTTTCCTGTCTTGCTCTGCCACTGAGCCTGCCCTTTTGCTAGGGAGCCCTCAAAACTGACCACATTTTGCTGGAAGCTTTTCAACCCGTTAGCAGGGAAAGAAACGACATGATTTATTTTGGAAACTAGAAGATGCTGTGGCTAGGGACCTCCGATCTACCCTGTTGCACCAGCATCTGCAAAATCTAAAGCTTGTGAGCATCTTGCACAAAGCAGGTGACGCTTTTTAAATGTGGGCATGTCATTCTCTGTTCAAAAACCAAGATTTATTTTCCTATCGAGAACACTTTACTTGGTGTACATATGGGTTCATACTGACCCGTGTCATTACCCTAGCAGGCTTGATCTGCTTTCTAAGGGCCTTATGTTTGTTATCTTCCTGATTGTGGCAGCCTCTGGAAGTCTCAAAAAAAAAAAAATCCATTGGAGGGATATGTGCACCTTTGTTCTGTTGCAGCTATTGAGAAATGACTCATTCCTTCTACCTGCAAAGGGTCAGTAGAGCTAGGTGAAAATGAGCCCCAAACAGGAAATCAGATTTCTCCTTTCAAATATCTGTAAATGCATTTATTTTCTTGTTTTATATGTATCCACCGGACAAACAATTTTGCGGGTGGATCGTGTATATTTTACAAACTGTGCCAGCTGTTTGCTATCTGCAGCTTTGTAGCCTGTGATCACTCGTATTGCCCTGTTGTTATTCCCTGGCTGGAAGATGAAACCACTGTCAAGAGAATGGAAATCAGCAAAAAAATACATCCCCATAGATTTAGCAAATACTTTTATGAGTTTCCAAGGCTCATCTGACTATTTGCTGGTAACATATGGCAACCGATCAGGATATAGAAGTTGAGTTTGGATATGATGATCTAAATAGTATAGAAATCTGAACACAGCAAAGCAGGATGCTTGCTATTAAGTCAAAAAAAAAAAAAAAAAAAAAAGTCGAGTATCTATTATCACATTAACTCTGCAGGCTCTAAAATCATTTGGAGGACTGTATTTTCTAACCTAAAAGCTGGTTATGAAATACTCCATCTTTTCTGAAAATACGTTGCTATTGCCAGCTCTGAATTCGGCATTGAAATGGGCATGTTTATTATGTCAAGCTGCTGGAGTAAATCTGCTGTATTTAAAAGGTGGCATTCATCAGGCATGATGGGGAACACCTACAGCAGGAAGCATTCCCTTCTGCATGGTCAAGGGAGAGCGACCAGTGTCCTCAGAGAACTGTTAACGCACGTAACCTATGTGGCTGAGGTGTCAACTGTATTAAAGCACTTAGTTTTTATAAAACACAAAAACAGAAGCATTGGTATTAATTTTTGTTATAGGGTTTGTTTGTTTGTTTGTTTTTTCTTTTAAATAAAGTAAAAATGCTAAGTGTTTCTGATCCCTCAGAAAGTTCCTGAGACATGGAATATTTTATCAGGCACTAATTTTATTATTTTTTTTTTTAAAATACATTTGATCATATTTTCTTTGTAGCTAGCTATGTAAGGTAGCTAATAGAAAATACTGAAATGCCATGCAGGATAGATCCCCTTGGCAGGTTGAAGGTTCTCCAGTTACGAATTGCTGCCTGTTCTCTTTTCTGTGTCTTTCCTGATGAATAAAGAGTTTTTGATGGTGCAAGGGCATCAGCTGCTGCCATGAGCTGTCCCAGATGTCAGCCTCCAGGATTTGTCCTTTGCTTGGACACCCACGCAGATTTTGCAGGCTTGTTCAGTGCAATTGCTTGTTCATCGCCGCAGCTATAGCTGAGCTTTGCACCGGGGTGTGGGCCTGCGAGGCCTCTTCTGTACAAGTAAGAGTGTAAAATAGAGGGGAACGAGATCAGTTCTCCCATCTGGCTTGGGAATGGGGAAAACCCTTCCCTGCCCTCCAGCTGGGGCAGGACTCGTGCAGCTGTCCAGGCTGAGCCGCTTGGGTTTGTTTCACAGTTCTGGTTTTGTTGATGCTCGTTTGGGTGCCTGGGTTTTGTTCTGGTGTTTTGTTTTCTGTTTTAGGGACTTGTTGTAACAACCACTGAGCTTAAGGAGTGCTTTCAGCTTTTCCCCAGGACTGAAAATAGCGTTGCTTTATTATCCTGTCATGTTTTGGTGAAAGGTGGGAACACGGGTCTCTGCGGCTGCCCCTCAGAATGACAGGATGCTAATGAATTGAGAAATGGCTGTGGAATTTGCTTAGGACTGTGCTGCCCGCATCACATCTTCATTAGCATCCTTCTCCCAGAGACCGCTGTGATTAACATTGTCACCATAAACAGGAAATGAATGAATAATAATTGCCCATCTATTTGAAAATGTTACCGGTGTTCCTACAGTGATTGCACCTTTTGCTGAGCAGCAGAGTAGGGACCCCATGGAGAACTTCAAGCTGCAGGTTAGATGCTTCCAGGTTGCCTTTATTAGTATTTATTAACCAGCTGTTGACTATTGATCCATGGAGGGAAAGTCCTTTTGGCTTGAGCCTGAGCAGGAATATTAGAATTAATGACTGCTGTGCTGGATAAAGACTCAGGTAACACCCTGAGGACTCTTTGTCCATAGAGAGAGAAGTCTCATGAAACATCTGCACCACTCCAGGTGTGCAGTTGGGCTGAGCTGCCCTAAACGGGCAGGCTGGATTATAGGAAGGTGTCCGAAAGGTGTGCACTTGTTAGAGACTGTCCCCTTTTCAGGGGGGAGGGCAGAATGAATTAACACTGGGAATGCCGAATGGGCAGGGTTTACCTAAACTCTGAAGAGATCTCAGTCCCTGAAAGCAAGGCTCCCTACCAACCACTGTTTCAGCCTCACGAATTCTGCAGCTCAGTTAAAAATAATAATAATAACCTGGACCAGATGTGGACATGATCCTTCCTGTGACTGTGCTCCTGCAGCCAGCATCGTGTGTGCCTTGTGGGGATGGAAGCTCTTTGGGCCAAGGGGTTAGAGGTGCACAAAATACAGACCTACGTCTGAACGTGCTGGCCAGATGACATTACCATGGGAGTGAGGACAAAGGGATGTTTTCAGGGTGCAAATCATCTTGTTTCAATGTAGGCATCTAAAATACAACATGGGCGTTTCTCTGTTAATTAAAAAAGTCGGCTTAGACCATTGGTTTGGATGCAAATGCCCAGCCTGCAGGGAGGCAGGCTGACCTCCCCCCTATTTGCCTTGTAGCCCCCTTCAGACCATGGTTGTGAGGCACTGGCTGAGCACCCCGGTCTGCGCCCAGGACCCAGCAGCAGCCAGATGCCAGAGTTTCAGACAGCAAATGCAGATCGCAGCTGCTGCAGCTTTCCCGGTGCATGTGCCGATCTGCCCACGCTTCCCTGCGGTCCATCCCGAGGCTGCCGCCTTGCCAGCCCCACAGATAATTGCAGCATTCACATTATTTTAAATTAGGGGCTCATCCAGAGCGAGAGCTGGGGCTCTCCTGCTGCGACTTCCCAAGCCAGCTCCATCGCGCGGCGCTGAGCGTGCTCCCCAGCAGTGCTGCGGCAGCCTTCAGCTGCCAGTTAAAAATAAACCCAGCTAATTTGTTAAGAAGGCAGCTCTAGTGTCAGATTCCAGGTACTCCCGTCCCTGACACCTCCTGCTCATCCAACAGCTTCGGATTCTCACCCGGGACTCAGAGGAGGAACTGGTAACGAGTCTCTCGCTTTCACGAGGAGCTTTTTATTAGACGGCTGAGTCAAAAGCGCCAACTTGTTATACAGATGCCATACTGTACATGTGGTTAGCAATTCGAGAGGCGAGGGGAATAGTCACTTTTAATATGCCAGCACCTGCTTCTTTGAAGCACACTGAGTAGGAAAAAATCCTGTTTTATGAAGGAGGCTGAAGTTGCATAAATCTGGAAACTTGCAGAGGTCAAAAGAATAAATTACTATAATTTTTAGGCTTTTGTGAGTTGTTTATCTCCCCTGTTTTCAAGTCAATCTAATCAAATGCGGATTTGCTACAATCACAGCTCATGCTAACCTTCACCTGGAGGGTATTAATATGCATGACGCTCGTTAAGTGTTTGTTTAATTTTTATTTATGGAAACTAGAATCTGCTAAGTGTAGCTGAGCTGGATGTGAGAACATGTGCGAAAGACGTGTTGGGATAGGAAGCCAAAGCAGCCAGCGGATTGCTGTGCAGCTCCCTGACATGGGGTGTTAGTCACAGCTAACACAGGCTTAATTTCTCTTCCGCGCCATGAAGAACCAGCGTGGCTTGGTGGGATTAGCGGCGGCAGGCAGAGCAGAGAGAAGCAGCCCCTCTGTCCGTGACAAAGGTTAGCCTGCTGAATTTGGGCTGCGTGCTGAGTCACCCGGCAGCAGATGGTACAAATGTATCTGGGAAACTTCCTGATCCACAATTTCACAGCCCTGTGCATTGAAAGAGGCCTCAGACATGGTTAGGGTTCAGGCAACCTTACCGGGACCAACATTTGGTCAGAGCTATACTGCTGTGTCCACATAGATCGCTAGGACTGTCCTGTCCAAAAGCTTGCAGTTTAAAAAACAATTAGGAACGTTATTCCCCTTGCTATGCTGAGCAGAGGTGCAGAGGAATTAAGTGGTTCGCTTTGAGCCATAGAGGGTCTGTGATGCCGAGGACATTGAACTGGCCCTCCTGATGTCCTGCACCAGCATCGTCCAGGCACAAAGCGCTACTGAAGGGGCTGGGGAGTTCAGGGTTTTCATTTTGCTGTACGAAGCTGCAGAACTGGCAGGGAGATGTGAGCAGTGCTGGGCAGCAGCCGCTGCCAATGGCGCAGCACCAGGCGCGGTGGATCAGCAGCTCGCTTCCATATGGCAGCGGCTGCGTTTGCTGGCGGCAGGGGCTCGGCTGCGTTCACTGCTGCTCCCAGGGGTCTGCTCGGGGAGCAGTGCTCTGCTGCAGCTGAGTTTGAAGGGGAAAAAATAAAAGATGGAGGGGGGAAGGCTTGTTCTGGGCTACCTGCTGGTCATTTCTGTGGCCTTGAACAGCTTTGTGTGGGAAAGGGGTGAGGCCAGGAGCTGCTAGCCTCAGCAGAGGTCTAGGCCTTCTGCCACCCTCGGGATAGATGTCTGTAATATATAAACACTGATGTATGAATCAAGCTGCCATTTACTTTGTAAAAAGCACCTCACGCTTGGAAGGAAGATTAGGGAAGGAATTAGCAAGGAACTGAATAAAACATGATCTCTGTCCTCTCGTTGCTGCTCACGTGCTTGCTGCTGTGTGCTGGGGGGGTCGAAGCCCTCCTGCTGTCATACAGAAATACCCCCCTGATTTAAGCCAGCAGCGGTGTTGTGCATGGCAATTGCAGGGACAGAATGCCAAAGTTGCCTGCTTCGGCAGCCTCAGAGACAAACAAGGTCTGAGTTCAGATTTGGAAACCTCTGGACTGAGGTGATGTTTCCTGAAGTGAGTCTGGGTTCAGACACGGGTGTTTTGTGCTGCAGAAAGCATCTCTCTGCTTTGGGTGGGCCAAAATGTCAGGCTTTGGGATGAGCGGTTGCTCTCCACTTCTCTTTTGACTCCAAACCAAGCAGAGCTGGAGCAAGCTGAAATGCACCCCTCCACAGCCAAAGCCAAAGGTAATGTTTTTCGAAACTTGAGCAAAGGAAAATAGTGGAGTTTTTCTCCAACAGCTGCACAGAGGGGCGCAGTATGTTGCAGGGCTGGCGTGCGTGCTGTGGAGGGAAGCAGGACTACCAGCAAAACATCTCTGCCTTCAGAAGTGGAGTTTGCACTGATCTCTCAGTGGACTAAAGAGCTGGCAACTGGAGCACATTGTTAAATAGAAATGCTTGACCCCCCAGCCCTGGATTACTGTTTAATGATCTGAACCTTGTGTGCCATTCTTCTCATCTATTGAAGATGTGCTCACAGCTCACTTAAAGGGCGATAACATTGTGTTCCTGAGAGAGAGGAGCTTTTTATAATGGGGGATTTTCCAGAAAACAGCTTTTATTTTTAGAATTGGCACTGGGGAGCTGGGAAGGGAAGGGAAGGACGGTAATGTATTTTTAATGTGATGGATATTCAGATAAGGGGTGCAGTTGTTCTCTGAGGAAGCTTGGGTAGTGACTGCTTTGTTTCTGGCTTGGAGGGGCTGTACTCCTGCCTGGCAAGAACATATCCTTACTGATGCTGCTCTGAGGTCTTTAGGCTGGAGGAGAAGTTTCTCCAAGTTCCAGTTCCTTGGAGACCCCTGTGCTGGGATGCTGTAAAAGCGTTGTGTCTGTACTGATGGCAATGTGGCCCCTCAGCCCTTCACCAGGACAGGTCTGTTGGGATGGGGCAGATCAGACCCCCTCCGAGAAGCGGCCACCACCCCAGCAGGCTGCCCACGCTGTGGGCAATAAAAGTCTGGTGTAACCTTTACAGGAAAGCTGCAGTAACTCTTTCCACAGCTATTGCAGCTTCTCTCAAAGCTACTTAACATTTAAAAGAGCAAAAATAGCAAATCAGCTGGAATTGCCTTGGTAGACAGCGTATCTAATTGCACTCCCCCTTTTCTTACCTCTTCCAAAGGGAAGAGAGGGAGACACTGAACTGGTTAGCTGGCTGAGCAAATCTTTGCTTATTCTGTATGGATCCGAGAGGGCTTGAGGGATGATTGTGTCCTAGCGCAGCAGCCCCGGTCAGTGTGAACAAGCCTGCGTTTGCCTGAGGGGGGAATGGGATGTGCTGTGCCAGGACCGTCGCAGATGGGTCTGCAGTGGGAGGGGAGCACGGAGCAAGGATCGAGCCTCCACGTGTAGGGGATTTAATGGGCTGAGGTACTGAAACCCCCAGCTCTGCGTCAGTGTCTGTCTATTGCTGGTTGGAGTGCCCAGTAGAAGGAGACTTGGGAATTGAGTTGTCCCCCAGCTCTGCCAAGATCTGGGCTGTCACCAGCTCTGTCAGGTCTGCAAGGGGGGAATTTGGGGCAGAAAAGAAGAGTTATGGTTAACCTGAGGGGAGAGCGTCATGCCAACCTTCTCTGTGCTTCATCAGACTGCAGCGTGCCGCTAGGCACCGTGAGGCACAGGGTCTTTAAGTCCAGGAGGTGAAACAGCCTGGTACACACGTATCGCACAGAGGGCAGGACAGATTTTTCCCATCTTGCTGTCTGCTCTCCAGACGCTGGCTCCAGCTGCATCGTGCCCACACGTGTCAGACCTGTCGCCTGGTCTGGGAGGGCTCCTGCCGAGCAAGGGAGGAAATCAGGGGCTCAGCTTCAGCGCAGCATCACTGGTCTCTTGCCAAAAAGCAGCGCTCCTGGAGATCAGCGTACTTACAGTCAATCTGCAGAGATGCTGAGGAAGTGGAAGATGTTTGAATAATCAATAAACTGAAAGAAATCTAAATAAGCACGGGGTTATCCGTTGGGCTGAAAAACATGAAAAAAATTGGATTGTTGAAAATTATCTACTCTGTTCCATGTGTGAGTAGTTCTTTTATGGATGAAAGGTTCCGCTGCCCCATTAGTTAAATCAAAGAAATGTCTTCCTAAAGCCTGCCCTGATGCTTGCATTGCAAACAGCATTTATGTAAAAGCATTAATCTAAGCTATAATGGACTTGCAGTCCTTATGTTTGCACCAAGTCTATAAATAATAATTTATCGTTGACCTCTAATTTGCAGACTTTATTGAAAGTTATGGAATTGAATGTTTTTACATCAAGCTTGGTGCATTTCAGCAGTCAGTCCTAATCTTGAAATTGATTATAAAGTCAATATTTGCCTGGCTTTATTTTGATCTCTCTAGAACAGCCGGTGGGCGGTGGTTACGTCTGGTGCATCCTACTTCTTCTAGGATCCAGCGACTTGATCCTCACACAATAGCAACTGATGTTAATGCTACTGATAGCGAGCTCCTGAAACAAATCCACAGAGCTGTCTCCTGGAAACCCTTAACATATTCGTAATAGGAGTATTTATGTATTTGAATTAAAAAAAAAAAAAAAAAAGTCTTAACCTTGGGGAGGGGTGGGTTAAGGGAAGAGAGGGAGGTTGTGGTGATTAAAGAAAGCTCTGTTCATTTGAGCAATATTAAATACAACTGGCATAATGACGACTGTGAGATCTGATAGAATATAGAGAAGGCTGAAAATAAAGGGCTTGTATTTTTCCCTGATGTAACATAATGGTCACATTTTTCTTTCACAATGGTTTTTCTGAGATAAAGAACAAATTATACTGATTTGATTGCTACTTAGAAATACTTAAAATTGAAAAAGACAGCAGGTGGGCATGGTTAGGAAGGATGGTTATTTTAGCATAACAGATGCATGCATAAAGCATTGCAGAGCCAATTTTTTAATCGTGAGACCAAAAAAAAATTCCTTCAGATTTTCTTTGCGCACTGGGGAGGTGATGGGTGTTGCAGAGGGACGCGGGGGGCGGCTGCTCCACCAGCAGTGCTTCTGCCAGTGCTTGGGGCAGGACCGTGGCGTGTGGTCCGTGGGAAAGCAGCGTGAGAGGTCCTTACACTGTGCTGTCAGTGCTGACTGAGAGCTGTCGTTCTCTGGGAGGAAAGTGGGAAATAAAGTAAGGACTCGATGTCAGGGACCTCTGAGAGTGATGGTACATGCTGCGCTGTGCCACCCCCATGAGGATGAGCCTGGGGAGTGGGGTGGAGAATCTGCATGGGTCAGGAACCAGGCAGTGCCTGGAGGTGCTGCCCGGCTGCAGGGCAAGAGGACTGTGAGCACCGTGCTCTCCTAAGGGCAGGAGAAACTGGGTAGCATCCCTATGGATTGGCACTGTGGGGGCTGCCCCGTGGGCTTCAGCATGGGGTAGAGGGAGGAAGAGATGCTCCTGAAGAGCAGCCCGGGATGGAAATTCTCTTGCATAAAATACACAGTAATTCTTAATTATTCCCACAATGAAAACAAAAATAACTTGTTTACTGAGATTTAAGCAATGCTAATAAATATGCCTCGGAAATTACTTAGTAAACCTTAGTTACTTAATAAAAATGCCATATATAAAGCAAGTGCATCTCTCTCTAAATCAATTAATTAGTATTTAATTACTGGAAATTACTATCAGTTACTGGCTGTTGCTCCAATTTGCTCTCAGAATGGACACCCTTGTTTACAAGTATAAATAAACCCACTCATTTCCATTGGCTGCCCCTCTGGGTCCTGCTGGCTGTGGGAAGCCCCTCCACAACCAGCTCTCTCTTCCTTGGCTGCACCTTGACTCCTCTCATAGCACCCCGAAATCCCTGGGGGTATTGGTGTGTGAACACAGGAGGGTTTTGGCCACTGGTGAGCTCAGCTGAGCTCCTGTGCCTGTAGAGAGGCTGGGAGTGAAGGGAAAACCACCAGGGGCTGGCTTTCTGGGTGACTTGTGCCAGGAACAAAGGGCAAGTGGTGGGGTTTGTGCTTTATCAGTGTCGCCAGAAGCTGGACCTACCGTGCTGCATGGTTTTCCTGGGTTTGTAAGGCCCCAGGATTTGTGGTGGGAGCAGGGTTGGGGTGGGCTCGCAATGGGTGCTGGGCGATCCAGTGCCTGCCCGAGCAGTGTGAGGAGCTGCTGCTTGGAAGTAAGGCACAAAGTGATGGAGGGGAACGCGAGCAGCTCTGCGGAGCTGAAAAACAGCAGCTGCCACCGGAGCCAAAAATGTGAGCAGCCAGTTGCAAATAATGAAAGACAGCTGAGTTTTTGCTTTGCCCCACAGGGGATTTCTTACAATACAAAAAGCACCAGGCATGGGAAGAGCTGCCAAGTAACCAAGAACAGGCTTCTCTGCGGCAATGGGACCCTTGCTTATGCTGCAAAAGCATTTGGGGGATTTGCATGAATAATCTAGATACATGGTAAAACTGGCAAAGCCTCACTAATGTACTGCATCATTAGTCCCAGCTCAGCTGGAGGAGCGCTGTGTTTGTTTAATTCAGGGCAGAGCTGGAAAAGAGCCTCTCAGGACTGCACGAACATGCGCGGTGCTCAGAGCTCGTGGCTCGTAGTGGGCTGACGGTCTCCTCCGAAGCCCTAAGTGAGGCTGACAGCACTGCTGCTGGCAGCGATGATCGCCACTGGTGCAGGTGGAACGCTGTAAGATTTTATTGATTTTATTTATTTTTAGGACTCTAAGTCTAATTCAGGATCTGCTGGGCTGATGTTTCTTTCAGTCTGTCAAAGTGAAAGCTATTTGCAGTATGGTTGGTTTCATTGCATTTTTCATTTAATTTTTTTTTTAAAGTTTCATAACTGTATGTCCATTTTCAACAGTTTCCAGATGAAACTCACATTTTCCATTTTGATAGTCCAATGAACACGCGTGAAACAAAAAAGTTAAAAGAAGAACGGTAGATTTGAAAACTTTCCAGAAAATATTAAGAAATGTTCATTTAATAATGAAGCGCATTTTAGATGGCATCTAGTTTATAAAGGCACTAAAAAGCCTTCATCCTTATGGAATACTTAACCAGTTCCTTATCTCCTTGCCATCAAGAAATCCTCATCTAAGCTTGTGAAAGCAAAACTGAAGAAAGGATATCTTCCATTACATTTTTCCATAGATTATGTGAATAATTTTAAGCCTGAAGGCACTATCTGATAATCTAGCCTAGTCTGCTAAATAGTACACATGCAATTCAATCAGACAGACTTGTTCTGAGCTTATGTTTGACTAAAACAGAATAATGTTGCATAAAATAAGATCTTTGTTTAAAAAAAAACAGCGAGGGTCTGGAGGTGCCTGTCTTCGCCCCCCAGGGAGCCCCAGGCAGGGACTCGTGGGGGCCATCGTGAGGAGGGGAGCGTGCAGGGCCATGGCCACCACCTCCTGATGCAAGCAGAAGCAGCCAGTTTCAGTGTCTCTCTGTTCTCGTCTTTCTTTTTTTCTTCTCCTAATCCTGCCTGTCCTGTTGCATCCACTGGGGCCTCCTATGAAAGTATGGATTTGTCTGGCTTTTGTGGTTAATCCTGAACCTGTCAAGCCTTGTTAAATTTGATGGCACCTGAAAGGTCTAGTGTTAAGCAAATACGCAGTGACCAGAGCTTTTGATGGGAATCAAACTGAAGCCTAATCCTAAAGTAATGGCTTTTACCATAAGCCAGGAAGGCCTCAGGGCAAAGAGGGGCAGATGAGAGCTGCGTGCGTAGGCGAGCTGGAAGGGAAGCCGCACTCCTCCGCCTCCGGACCTTGCACAGCTTCATTAGGATGGAAGTCTCAGCCCAGCCCTGTGGGGTGTTAATTAACACCTCCATCCTGCTCAGGGATGGGACATCTGTTGCCTGGTTTTCCAGCATTGCCTGGCGGGGCAGCATCCAGCCTGGGACAGGTTGCAGCTGGAGCTGTGGGCTTAGAGCAAACGGGGGCCAAAACGCAGTGGTGGCTGCCCCGAGCCTCCCAGCCCCACAGGACTGCTATGGTTTGGGTGGGTATGAGGGCAGATCACCGTCTCCCTTTCAGAGAAATCTTCCAAACAAAGCGGGAAGAAGCTGTCGCTCTGACTCTGGCTGCTTCCCAGGGGAAAGCTGCTGTGAAGAGTGCTGTGGTATCTGATTAAACATTCATGCAAAAGATATAAACACTTTGCAAAGAGATGCTTAAGCAATCAAAAGCTGGAGGGGGCGGGGTGCTGCCTGCTAACCACATGCCCCGGGGCGAGAAGACATGAAAGGTTGTCTTGTGCCACCAACTCCTGCCCCTGC
The DNA here is from genome assembly GCF_009819795.1 of Aythya fuligula. Taxonomy (NCBI): domain Eukaryota; kingdom Metazoa; phylum Chordata; class Aves; order Anseriformes; family Anatidae; genus Aythya; species Aythya fuligula. The sequence goes on along the minus strand of NC_045580.1, from coordinate 5,977,149 downwards.
GCCTGGCCTCCTGCAGCCTTCCCTGGGGCCTTGCTGTTGCCATGGGGTAGCTCTGTTTGGGCTTTCTAGATCTCCTTTGGTTTTGTGGGAGGTTTCTTTTTTTGGCATCTCCTGTTTTCTTTTTTTGCACTTGTTTGATGTGGGCAGAGAGGGAAAAAAAAAAAAAAAAAAGGCTTTGTAAACAGCACAAGCCAAGTCAGAAATTGCTTTCAGGCTGCGGTTTGTCTGCCCCAGGACAGCTCAGTCTGCTCCCCTGGCTGCTGGAGGAGAGCTCAAGTCATCAGAAGTGCTGCTTTGGCCTGTGTGACCAAACCCAAACCCACGTCCACCTCCTCAGATTGCATCACCCACACCAGGGCTCACAAGTGACGCAGTGCTGTCCCTGCTGCCTGGAAGGGAGGCCAGGAAAGTGGCAGAGGAGGGATGCTGTGCCTCAGGGTGCAGGCAGGCCTTGTCTCGTGGGAGTGATGCCCAATCCTTCCTTTTAGCCTCCTTTCTTCCAGCTGTAGCCCGCCAGGCTAGGATGGTACTTTTAATTAAGTGAATATTACTGGTCATGTAATTGAAATTCGACGTTAAATATTAAACTGAAAAGCAATGAGCCTTGAAGGAAATTGCAGTGATCACCTAAGCTCCTGCCTTGTTTCTGCCACCCTGGTGAGGAGGAGTTGCTTGCCCCAGCAAAATCCAACCCTGGGCCTTTAGCTCTAATTCCTCTGTCCCAGGGCTCTGTGTGTGCTTATTTGTTCATGCACTGTGCCCTTTTCCATAATCCAGCTCCAAGAAAACAGAGCAGCAGCTTGTTAGCTTCAGCTGTGTTGGTGCCTGCCCATGGTTGGAACTTGCCCTGAGGCTCAGCTGCAGGTGGGTGGTGTGGAAGGGGCCAAGCACCCCCTGTCCCCAGCTCCCTTCCCATCCCCTAGCCATCAGGGTCTCTTCATCCCTGCATGCGCTGTATCAAAGTACCTGAAACTGTCGTGTCTCACTTCTTCAAGTGGAGTCCTTGTTCTAGATTTTGTCATTTGAGATCTAAATTACTTAATTTTCTTCTGGGATTTTTCAGAGATGCTCATACCCATTCCTCATTGACCTGCAACAGAAATTGAGTGAAATTGAGTCTTTGTTCTTAGAGGTGTTTTGGGGCATGTCTGTGACTCCTAGACCCTGTATTAGACCGTTAATTAATTCAGCCTGTGTTCCAGGCTCACCCGATAGCACTAGCTGTGTGCATTACTGAGACACACGTAGCCCAGCAGTTGGGATCTAACTGCAGGTATGGGGATTTCTGGCAAAAGTGGATGAGGTAGGAGGGGCAGGGGCTGGCTGCGACCTCGTCTTCCTGCCCGGCTGCTAAAAGCCTGACACACAAATGAGAGCTAAAATGAAGATGTATTCTCTCCCATTCGCAGAGAAAACAGTTTTTTTTTGTAAATTGAAGTAATTCATTGTGCATCTCCAGACAAATTTGTGCTTGTGCATTGTTATTAATATGGTCTCTGTTTTTAATTTGATTTTTTTTTTTTTTCTACAGCTAATTACCTGTCAGATAAAGAGTTATCTACTGTTTCATGTGCACTGAATAGCTGCTTAGGTAGTTAGCAAGAGGGAGCAGAGATGCAGCTTGCTTTCAGACTGGTCTTGCTCTCTCAGGGATGGACATTACTGAGCATTATTTGTGCAGTGCTCGCTTGGCCTGGGCAAACCTCTCAGGGCACCCAAGTCACTCTCACATACCAACTGGCTGTTGCTGGTTTTCATTCCAAGACAAAGCTCCCCTTCTAGCTGGTGCTATTGTTCTAGTTTTCTTCCCTGCACCATTCTGAATGAAGATGGGCACAAGGGTGGTGGAGGCAAGTAAAGGAAATTTTTGTTTGGGCTTGAAAACTGGATATTAACATTCCAAGAACCGTTGGATGAGCTGCACAGCAGACAGCAGTCCTCATGGCTGCCTGGTGTCCTCAGCCTGGAACAATTCTGCCAAAGGTGCAGGCTTGCAATGCACGTGCAGTGAGGAAATTCATGTTCCATAGCTGTGGTATCCCAGAGGATCCAGCCAACTCGATGCAAACATGAATATCTCGGGCAAAACCCAGAACCCAGGCACTGCACCAAACCCTTGCACCACGGAAATGCTCTGGTACACCGAACGATTAGATGCATGGCCGTGATTTAAGTAGCAGCAGCTATAGAAAGCCCAACTGCTCTGATTATGGTGGTGTTGATTTGTGTGCTATACAAGGAATGGTATTATCTTTACTACCAGGGGAGGTATCTCACTATCCATCAGTAATTCATTGATTCAGGACAAAATTATTAATCTCCTAGACACGTTAATGTGGGGAACATTGTAGGAGGCAGGACAAAGGGAACTGTAGGCAGAGGATGGATGTAGCAGAACCAGTTCCAGCAACTCTGGACCTATCTCTCATGCTCATCTTTGATGAATGGTATTCACACAGCACCTCCATTTAGTACTCCATCAGCTCCAAACCCTCTGTGCACAGCAGGCAAAGACAATTTAACATTTTGTGGGGGCCACACAGAGGTGCTGTCTACATTTCCATTCCCTGCTCTTTAGACAGGAGCTGGCATCTTCAAGTCTGGGGAGAAATAACTATGGGAATAGCGGGGGAGGAGGATGTGGGAAGGAAAGCCTCTCCCTCTGACTTGGTGACTGAGAAGGTTGCACTTGCAAAGTACCCTCCACGGGGCTCAGGATGCTGAGCTGCAGCCAGCCCAGCCTGAGGAGCCCCCGAGGGCCAGCACTAGCCCAGCTTCTGCCTTCTTGAAGGTGGTGGGTCAGGGCACCGTGTGTTCAAGTTTTCTTGTGTCTTGTGATAAAGTTGCTTGCTCATCTGAGCCTTAGCGTAGGTTCAAAAATGTCCTTCATGTTTATTTCCTCTGTCATACTTCAGTTTATGTAACGTTGATAAATGAATGAATAGCTGTTGCAGGATATAAGTGGGTGCGTGTTAGATAATTATAAGCACATTAGTGGAATGAATTATGTATACGGTTATAAGAAATTATTGATCTGTTGGGTTCTAATCATGCAATTAGTCATCAAATGATCTATTGCTCCTTTGTTAACCCCTTGCAACCTGCTTGCAAAGAGATTTTCTGGGTAAGTTGTGGCAAGTCGAGGTAAATGTTTTTACTGAAGTCACGCGCTCCCCTTTAGATCTCATGTTAGCTATAGTGAAAATGTGTGACTTCTGCAGGGACACAAACGCCAACAGGTGAATAATTAGCATCTGTAAAGTCACAAATCCTCCTGGCATGTGTGATTCCCATTGAAATTGCTGGCCCTAAACTGCAGAGGCTCCCAGGCCAGAAACGAGGGGGCTGTGCAGGGCCTGTCCCGCGCTCCGAGCTGGCACTTTGATCTCTGCAGCCACTGACCTGCACGCAGAGGTGGCTCTGTGCTGAGCTCGCTCTGAGTTTGCTTATGGAAAAGCTTCGTGCCCTGCCTCCAGGGACCCCAAAAGGTTTGTGTTGCTTTCAGCAGAATAATGCAGTTCCGCATATTTTATTAACCATAATAACCACGACTCTCTAACCATTAATATAGCCACATACGGATTTTTTCCTGACTTTCCAATTATTTCAGCTCCTTGTACAGCTGACAGAAAACACATTTTAGCATAGTTAGCTCGCTCGGTGCGCGACGAGCCTCCCAGTGCATTAAATACCGGTGCAGGCACAGTGACGAATACACAGCCCACGCTCCCAATGACCATAACCTGCAGTGAAACTCCACAGGCTTGGCAGGCGTTTTGATTAGCTACTTGTGTTTCTCCAGAGCTCTCTTAGCCCAGATAAATCCGTAGCACCCACCTTAGGTCACATTAAAAATTACAGAAACTATTCAAGAGATTTACTCTCCATAAAAAATGTGTGACGGTTATGCCAAGTTGTTGCGTTTTCCTGTCTTTTTCTTTAATGGGTGCTAAAACTGATTGACTCTCCAGCTTTAGATGACTCCACAGAATATTAGTTGGGGCGGGATTGATCCCCCACACACACTTTCTTATGCAGCAAACACCTGATGACTTTAAGTTACGAACTTTGAGTTAAATTATGAACCTTTTAGTTTTGCGTTACAAGAAGTATCTGAAACCTGATTTGCTACATCAAACCACATTAGTTGTGTTATGTTATTTTCTAAAAACACATTTCGGAGAAATAACTCCAATCTGTGTTGCATTTTATAGAGCAAAATAATTGAATGGCGGCTGTTTGTAATTTTAGCAATCTCTTAACCTTAATCATATTTAATGGCTTTTCTCTTCAGGCTAACAGGAGGGGAAAAAAACATATTTCAGCTCCATTATATAACAGCACTACAGTAATGCACTCCCGTCTCTGGCAGGCACTGTAAATTCCTGCTTTCTGAATTGTTGGTTCAGGACAATCATTCAGCAGGGAATTACTTTCTCATCTATGAAATAAATGAGATGTTAAACTAGTTTTCTGCTTCCTGTGGTACAAATGTGGCAGTGTGCAGACCTGTGGAAGGCGAAAACAAATGCAGAGCTCCCATTATGTCAATAGAGAATGTTGAAAAGAACCTGGGGTGAGTCGATCAATGAAATATCCGGGCAAAATAAATAAATCCAGCAAAATCAAAGCAGACAAAAAAAAAAAAAAAAAAAAAAAAAAAGAGAGAGATGTGCTCGCAAACAAGAGCACTCACGAACCTGAATGCTCCCCTCTGTGATGTGCCAACTTTTATGGGGAACTAAAGGGAGGGAACATCTCTCAAAGGGCAGGAAGGGGCTTGGTTCACAGGGGTTCACAGGCTGCTCGAGCCCTGGTCCTGCAGGTGCCCCGAGACTGTGAGCCTTCCAGAGCTGAGCAGCTTTGCATAAGTGACAATCAAAATCAAGACTGATTGGGTTACTCTCTGCTATGGAGTTTAGAAACCAGTGTGTCTTGAAAAGGCTTTTATAAAAATGTCTGTCCTCTTCTGGCTTTTAAGGTGGTATCTGTTGGAGTGATGAAGGGTTTCATTTTCTTATTTGTATGTTTTTTACATAGCTGACTGAGTTAGAAACACTTCTGTGATGTTACTAATTAAAATTTCAATTGCCTTTGTAATTGAAATATGCTTCATGGATGAGTGTATAGAACTTCTTCCTAGCACATGATCGTTACCCAGTGGTTTTTAGAGATTTTCACTCAAGAGTAATGCAAGGACCAGACAGCACACTGATGAAGTTCACAGGTATTTGCAAAGAGGCCAGCTCCCAATTCCAAGGGTGACCCATGGAAAGAGCCATGGAGTTGCATATAGATGCAGTTGTCTTTTGTTTGTTTAGGTTGTGTGTGTGCCTGGAGCCTGGGGATTCTTTTGGGTGACAGAAGCATCCTGGAGAAGAGCAAAATACTGAATGTTTCTGTAATGAGACTTGTCTGTCACTGGCGGCAGCCCTTAGAGGTGCAAGAGCGAAGAAACGGGAATATTTGGAGCACAAGCCAGCCTAAGTCCTGCTTTTCCTGCAGCTACTGCGGGCTGGAAGGAAGCCTGGTAAAATATCCGGCTGTCATTTCAGAGCCTGAATAAGGAAGGGAAAGGAATTAACTTAATAGCTCGTATTTGTGGGACGGATTCTGCCACCCCTTACTCACACTATATATTACTTCTGTTCTCAGGGCAGTTCTGCTGAGAATTACTGTGCCACCAGGAGGAATAAACAACCATTATGTCTCAGCACAAGGAAGGCGGTTAATTTTTCCCTGTTGGAGCTCTGTTGCTCTGAAACACTTTCTCATTGTACTCGTGAAATATATGTTAGTATAATTATGGATACTGGTCCGGGCAGCAAATGAAAGGCATGGTGGTGATTAATGTAAGTGTGTGTGAGGTCACCTTTCCTCACCCTGGCATGGAAGAAAAAAGTCCATCTCTCTTTTCCCTAAAATCTCCTGGAACTAAATGCGTGGCAGGGCAATATCCATAACAATGTGCAGAACGCTGTAAGAGATGGCAGACCTGAAAAGAGGGGAAAGAAATTCCCCTGAATTTCTGACTTCTCTCAGATGGAATATTAATGCTCTTTTAAACAGTATTTTAAATTCTATTTCTATAGATGGATTTTCTAAAATGATGGCGTTAAAAAAGACTGCCCCCGCCCCCAGCAGTTTCTGGCTCACATCAGAGGAAGCTGCTCAGGAGGGCTTTGACATACAAGACACTGTAATGGCTCCTGAAATCAGTCCCTGCCATAGCGAAGTCACCACCCAGACATGCACAGCACCGTGCCCGTGGGCTGTGGAGCCCAGCTCCATGAATGTGCAGCAAGAGCAGGCAGCGGAGGAGAACAATTTGGGTGGGAAAGGGCTGGGGCTGTGGCTCTGGGAGGTGGGACTCCCTGCCCATTGCTTTCAGCTTGCTGGAGAGCTTATGAATATGTTTGCAGGATGCTGAGGGCGGCTGGAGCATGGACCTGACCCCTCATTTTGCAGCAGGTCGGGATGGTGGCAGGGGATGGCCGTTGTCTGTCCTTCCCCAGCTTCTGCCCGCAGGAACAGCGAGATCCTCTTGGGCAAACATCATTGCTTTCCCTTGCTGTGAGGAGGAACAGGTAGCACACGTGGCATGGTTTTCTCCTCCTTTTCTGGGAGACTCAGGTGCAGTGGCCTGCACATCAGTTGCAGGATGTTCCTGCCTCTCCTAACACTAAGGTTCAGACTTAGATGTACCTGTGTGACTAGGTAAGGCCTAGGGAGAACCGAGGGGGAAAAATGCTCCAAGCTTCTTGCGTTCTTCTTTTCCTAGGACATTGAAATTTCGGATGATAACTCATATACATGAAATTCTCCCCGTGTGAAGAAAAGTTTTCCTTACAAAGGAAAAATCATTTTGTCTTGAATTGCATGCTGCAAGTTATTTTTTGATTTTCTAAAGTGAAATGCTAGCGACAGAAAAACACTTTGAAAGGAGAAGGTGCTTGCAAGCTCCCCTCTGTGCTGTTCTGGGTCAAGGACTTTCTCATGTCCTGCTTGTGCAGCACAGGGTACAAACGAGCTTGAACTTGGCTGAGCTATTGGCGACAAGTCAAGCATGATGGTCTGCAACAAAGAAATCCTAACAGGGCTGGCTTTCAAGGGTAATGCAGTCGGCTTTGGAGCCCTGTGTCCCAACCTTCAGGCCACCTAGCCTTGGTATGCTGGGGTCTCTGGAAAACTAGTTGAAAATCCAGGCAGTGATCTGTAGAGGAAGTTTGAAGGCAAAATGTGAAGCAAAAGTGTAGAAAACACATCAGAAATGATGCTAGGTGGCTGGACCTTCCTTAAAAGCAAAGTGAGTTGTCATTTAGGCTGCGGGCACTCCTGGAAGAGCAGCAAGGGCTGCAGCACCCCAATCCCGCTGGCCACCTCTGCCTTCCCTCTGGGCCCCTGCTCCTGGCAGCACCTCAGTGTTCAACAGCATCTGATGCTTTGCTGAAGGAAAGTGATAATTGCCTTTTTATTCATTTCAATAGCATCATGAAACATTAAAATCGGATTTGGTTGGTCACATGGGAGCGTCATCCATCAGTGACTTGGTGTGCAAGAGCGCGCAAGAGAGTTTCTCCCACTGCAGGCAGAAGGCATTATTAAGGAAACTAATCATTTAAAAAAATAGTACAAATAACCTAGTTGTCTGGTGAGCCTAATGGCTTTATTTTCCCGTTCTCCAGCATAATGAGAGCAGTCTGGGCTGCTTGAATCTGCCTCTCCAAGAGCCTAATTGTTTTTAAATGTCTTTGCTAACCACTTCACATACAGCCCATAAATCTGGTTTGGGGTAACTGAGAGCCAGGCTTCTGAGCTCCCTTTTAGGATGACACATTTGTGTGTTAATTAAAAACATGCTTAGGAAGATGTAATCCTTCAGTCTTTAAATGTGTGGCTGTTTGCTGTGCTGGAGCAGGGTCTGGGTGTTGGGTTTCTATCCTCAGCAGCTGAGAGTGATGCAAATTATCCGGAGCAGCACAATGACCACCTGCAGGGGCTCGGCAAAACAAATGGTCCCAAACAAGTACTGAGGCGTTTTGTTCCTTGCTGTGATATATCTGCCCTTATTTTGAAGATGTCTTTGGAGATTTGGTGCTTGCAGCTACTGCATCTACAGCCGTGGTTTGTTTTCCTTCCAAGTCATTCCATCATGATTATGACGACAGAGAAGGTTGCTTTATTTAATGGTGCCCTGTGGCATGACTGCAACGATCCTTGAGCTCCTCTGCTATTTCCAGAAATATTCTTTCCTGGAAGGTATGTTCTTTGAAGCTAAACTGCAAAGAAAATCTGAAGAGAGAAAGATGAAGGGAATAGATAAATACATTTAGATTTTGAACAGCGGAATAATATAAAATGAAACAATGGAGACAAACAATGAGAGGAGAGATTGAGCCTGCCACCTGATTATCTCCAGATAATGCAAAGGTGTTTCTGCACAGTCCACCACTGAGGACCTTGTCCACATTAATTTCAAATTATTTAAAAATATAAATTAATTTCAAAAGGAGCATGTGCTCCTTTTGGATATTTGGCACACGGAGGAGACCATATCCCAGGCAGCTAGGAGACAGCTCTCATTGGAAAGACAAAACCTCTTAAAGCCCTTCTCCGCATTTCCTGAGCTGGGCATCAGCTGGCAGGCTGCCTTGACTCCAGTGGGGCCTCACAGAGGTACTGGGCTGATGGTCGGGGTCTCCTGTAGCTCATTCTCTGGCACGCAGGGGGACCTGCAGCAGCTCCATGTCTCCTGCTGTCACAGCCTGGGACCACCAGGCTTGCAGTGCTGCTTGCAGCATGTGGCAGACTGGGGTTTCAAGAGGACATGGACAAAGCGTTGGCTCCTGCAGCTTCCCACCCAGCTCTCCTGCCCGAAGAGGAGCACCCGGCTGTTTGGGCTGCTCTGATAACACTGCATTCATTTAAAAACCACAGATACATCCTTTAATTAAATTTGGCCTGTGTTTTCCCCTGTTAAATTAAATGATGTCTGAAATGTGTTGTGACTTTGAACCTTGGGCTGCATTTAACCTCAAACAGCAGGAAAATATCACATTTTTTTTCAAACTACATGCTGAATTTTCTCCTTCTTGGAAGCTGAAATATTAACTATATCTGTTTCAACACAATTTTGTTTCAATTGCCCCTTTACCTGAACTGTGAGATGAAGCTAATGCAAAGGGATATAAATCAGGCACGACTTCCAAACAGTTTTCTTTTAAGCAGCCCATTATACATTAACCTGCAAGACGACATGTTTTAAGAGAACCTTGTTCAGTACCTCAGAAAAGTCAAATTAACATAATATCTGGAAAAGAACAATGGGGATAAAAAAAATGTTAGTCACTGTTGATTGAACAGGTAAGTTTCAGTGTCATGATCTGTTGAATATTCATACTATATTGTTTTTGACATTTAAGAACTCAATTATCAGTTGACTAATCAGTCTTTTACAGTACGTTATTTTTGCGATGGAAAATGAAGCATTGATAAGCCTCAAGGGGAATACTATTCAGTTAGGCTTTTTAATATTTTTGATTTTTTTTTTAAGACAAGTTTTTTCTTTATTGCATGGATTAATGCAGCACTTCTACTCGTGAGCAACAGCCTTCTAGCACGGTGGTCAACTTTTACCCAGGCTTTCCAGCACAAGGTGATTTAGACTCAGAGCACTTAGAAGGATGAAGCCCAGGGGCTGGAGCAGCAGGAGGGTGCGTGCAGCGTGCCCTGGGGATTGGGGCCAGTCCAGCTCCCAGGCTGAGCTCGCAGACCCCCAGCCCTTTGACTGACAGAGTCTGGGACAGGTACTGCTGAGAGCCTTGGCTCCTGTGCTCTGCATCTGCGTGTGTACGTGTGGGTGCGTGGGCCAGATCTGCACCTGGCTTCTGCGTGTTGTGACAATTCCTTCCCCCGTTTGTGGCAACCTTGTCTGCAAAGTCATCTCAGCAGCCTCCTTCCCCCGGTGTTTATGTGAGCATCTCACGCAAAGGGGCTCCTACCTGCCTTGTAGCCATACTCCAGGACTAACTGACAGTAATAGTGATTAATGCCAGGAAATGGTGGCTAACGAGCTTCGTGCTGCTTTCTTGCTTTCTGCTCAGGGAGGAATCCCAGTGCTCAGGCAGGAAGAGCCATGCCCTCTTTCTCTGCTGATCAGGGACAGGATGAGGTTACCCACAGCATGTGCAGCACCCTGCCCACACTCGGCCTTGCTCAGGCTCAAGGCAGGGTTGAGGCAGTGCAGAAGGGATGGGGAGCCCTCTGTTGACCTCCGGCCTCGCAATGGGGATGCTTCCACAAAAAGCAGCCACGTGCACCTTGCCACCTCCATCCAATGAAAACCAGAAAGGAGTTTTCCACCACTGAAGAAATACCTTTGTTTGATTTTCAATTAAATGCTGAAGGTTTTGTCTGGTTTTGTTTGTTTGTTTGTTTGTTTGTTGCCCCAACCTTCTTGTCTGAGTTTATTGGGTACAGCTGGGTCTTATTTCTCAAGTTTTTCTGTGCAGCAGTGACAACAGCTTTCTTCCATGCTTGCTTCCACCTAGGAGCTGGAGTCTTGAAGGAAGATGTAAGCACTTTGCAGCACGCAGTCATCTGGCAACAGTGGTGGTGATAGAGATGAAAGACAGTCAGGCTCCGGTGTAATTCAGAGCTCCAAATCAGCCTTATAGCTCCACATTAGTTTGAACTAGGCTGAAAAAGGTTGGGAACTGCAGTTAGTAATGAATGTGTCCAAATCTTGCTGATTTCAAAGCAAAAAAGAAGGGATGGAATCTGTCTAAAAGTTATTAAAGAGCCCCAAAGCTTGTCACTTGTCCTATTCTTCTCTTTATCTCTTTTTTTTTTTTTTTTTTTTTTTTTTTTTTTTTTATATATTTTGGAAATCAAGTAATAATCTTTGTGTAATTTACCTCTTTCATTGAACAGCTCAGGGACCAGATTTCCCCTTGATAGATTATTTTGACATATTTACTCATAGCTATGTCTGTCTCAGCAGCATCCAAAGAAAAACCTCAAACTTTAAATTAACATGTAGGGATTGAGATTTTTGCCTGCAGTCAAACAATCTTAAACAACTCTCCTCCCCCTGGCTTTTAGTTATATTTAGGTCTAAAGCTGTAACTACAATAAAGCCACAAGTACATTTTTCAGAGCAAAAGTTGAGGCATCATTAAACAACGTTTGTTGCCACAGAGCAAGCCTCGAGTCTCTTCTGAAACTGTGGGTTCTGGCTGAGGCAATTCAGTGTGGCCATCCCAAATGGCTAACGCAATTACAGACTGTGATTTCCCTGCTGATGCCTGTGATCAAAACCTTGAGGACCTGCCAGTGGTTTTAAAATCTAATGATAAGGCTAGAAGGATGGCAGGCTGTCAGCCTGCTGTTTGTGGTAGCTAGGCAGGGAGGCGCGCTCCTACAGCTCCCCCAAGAGAGGCAGGGTGCTCTGAGCCTCAAGGTCTATTGACCTGCTGGAGAAACCCGCATGCTTGTGGCACAGGGTACATCAGAAAATGAGGAGGTGCCAGTGTTGTCCTGGATCCCTGCACTGCCAGGCTGTGTGAGCAGGGAGTGGGCATTGAGCACTTTGGCCTCAGAATAATAGCAGTGGACACTGAACGTGCAGTCATGAGAAAAGCTCCGGAGAGCACCACGCAGTGTCGTGGGGCCAAAACAATTGTATCTGCAGCTGTGAGTGGACATTCCTGCCCTGCCCTGGCTGCTGCCAGCTGAGCTCAGGACCTGACTGGTGGTGACTTTTTCCCCACTTCTCCCCAAGCCTGTAAGGAGTCCTCACTGCAATGTTTTATCACTGGGAAAGAATAAATAAATAAACAGGTAACTAAGTGGTAGGGAGGAATATGTAGGCTCACGCATAAAAGCTGGTCCTTGGCTGACATTTCCCTTTAAATATATCATGTTGATGAAGCATTTTTGCTGGTGAACCCTCTTCACTGTTCTTCCATTCTGGCTTAAGGATACAAACGGTGGGGGCAGGAGCCAAGAGAAGCAGGAAAGCCTGGGGCAGCTCCTTCTCTCCCTCCACAGCTTCCATAGGGTTGTCTCCTCTCTGAGACTGCTCACACGGGTTAGTTATTTATGGTTGATGATGCAGGTGGGCAAGGGATTAGTTACTATCAGATATTAGGGTTAGTGTTATGGGTTAGGGATTAGGAATTAGGGTTAGGGTTACGGTTAGGCTTAGGTTTTGGGTTAGGGTAAGCTTTAGGGTTAGGGTTAGGTTTAGGTTCTTGGCTGACATTTCCCTTTAAATATATCACGTTGATGAAGCATTTTTGCTGGTGGACTCGCTTCACTGTTCTTCCACACTGGCTTAAGGATACAAAGGGTGGGGGCAGGAGGACTCAGACAATTCCCTACAGGTTTGCTTTAATCTATGAAAGAAAGAAAACACATTATTTCACCTTCTTGGAATGTGACAGTTATTAATAACCCTATTAAGAGCAATACTGTTTGGCTCTTTTTAAGCAGGCAATGCCTGAATGATTGCTGAGAAGCAGGAAGGCTACCCTGGCTTACCAAGTTAACAAGATGTTGTGTTGCTAAACATTGTTTTTCTTTTTTTTAACAAGCTATGCTAGGGGTGTTGCAGGTCAGATCAATAAGAACACAAGCCCCCTCCATCACTCCTCCGGAGAGGGGAAAAGGACATCAGCTAAAAGATTTCTTACATTTTTTTTTTTTAAATAAGCTCTTTGCTTTACACTCTTTTTATCATGCACTGCTAGAAGTCTCTTGTTATTTTCTTTTTATTATGAAGCTTAGTCCTCTGACGAGCAGCCTGGCTAATTGAGAGGTTTAAATGGGAGGCTGTAAGTGTTTTATTTTATTTATTTATTTTTTTTTTTGGAGGGGGGAGTGGGAGCTTTGCTCCCTGCAGTCGTGCAGGTTTGCTTTCACAGGAATGCTCTGGGCACTGTGGCTGTCAGCTGTGGCTTGCTCAATTAACGGTGCTGGTGGCACTGCAACAACAAGCACTGGCTTGTCTCTGTGGGGTTCCACAGGCCGCAGGTATTCTGTGCTGGTTTATTGTCATAGGTGCTTTGCTTGTGGTGCTGCACATGCCCGTAGCTGTCAGGTTGCTAAGGGAGCTGCAGATGTGCATGTGGACTCGCTGTTGTAAGGTTGCTCGTGAAGGAAGAGGAAGAAAAAGCCTCAGTTCAGCCTGGTGGAAGAGCCAAGAGAAGCAGGAAAGCCTGGGGCAGCTCCTTCCCTCCTGCTCTGGGAACTGCTCTGGTCCCCTTCCCACACGCCAGGCTGGCAGGTCAGCTGCAGTGAGCCAGGGTGTTCCCTGGGCCATCCGCTCCACTCCTGTCCCAGTCTGTGGGGTTTGCTTCTAATTCTTCCTCTGACAGAAAACTTCTCCTTTTCAAAACGCACTTGCATTTTATTTCAAACAAGCAGTGCATTGGTTAGGCCTGGCTACCTTTTCTCTTTCCAGAGAACAAAATAGGCACCTTTTTCCCCTGTAAATACATTTATTGTGCGGTAAGGAATCAAAACAGCATTTAATCCTGAAGATTAAAACCTTATGTTGTCAGGGGATTCTTATGTGGAACACTTATTTTCTTTGCATTTATTTTCTCTTTCTTTTCTGGTGGAAGCAGTTGTCTGTTTTTCTTGTCACAAACCCGAACCCTTCGTACTGCTCCCAGGGCTATTACTCTGTCACATGTTACCACTCTACAGAAAAAGGTATTAAGCAAAATAGCATTCTCAGAAGCAGGAATTGCTATTGTTAGCAAAACAATACCCGCAAAATAATTTCCTCCCAACTGAAGCCTCATTTCTCCTAGCAGCTAGAAAGGAGGGACAATTTATTAACTAGTACAGGGCTGACTGCCCCTTCTGACCCCAAAGTGATGCCTTCTTGCAACGCGAGGCTTAGCTGACTCTAAGGGATCCGCCCCATCACATATGGCATGGATGGAGCTGGATGGCATTTTTCAAATGAGGAAAACAACTGAGATATCGAAACGAGGAAGGAATAACAGCCAAGGTATGGCCACCATTTTATTTGCTACTCAAATTTTTTAAATGGTTTTATCCCAAGTAACAATGAAAGAAAGAGAAGACTCAACAAAGGTCATGTTCCTCTAGAAATACTCTAAGAAATGTGCCAGAAACAAGAACTTTGTCCATTCCAGTAAAACCTGAGAGTTTTTCCTGCCTTTTGCAACTGCATGGGATGAGCTTGTAAGGATCACAGGGCTAAGGCGTTGCATTGTTGTATTCCTATTACCTTCTATTTTAGTAGGCCACATGTCTGCAGATTTTCCCATTCACCTATCTGTAGAATAGAGACAACAACTGAGGTGTTTGGGAGCTTGGGGATTTTGCCTTACATTTTTCTACATTAGTGTTGTCATGATTTCTCATGTCAGTTCTGAAGATTCAAAAATGTCTTCATGCAAAGACACGTAGAGCACAGATAAAAGCCAGCTATGCACTGCTGACAGAATAGAAATTTCACCCAAGGATGCTCTTTCAGCAGAATACCAGTGAGTTTTGACTGCTTGAGCTGAAAGGCCAGCTCCTGGCTTTTGTCTTAGGGCCAGCAGCTGCAGTGATGGGCATTCGGTCTGGAATACACCATTACATGCTTCTTACGTCTGTCATTTTGTTATTTTGTCTAAATTTGTATTCCAGTTACTGGAGCTTCTTGCACCTCTGTTAGTTTGAAGAATCCTTTGATATAGAAATTTTATTTCCCTGGTATTGGCACTTTAGAGGTAATCTTGCTATTGTCCAGAAGAGTTTATCTGAAATGAAAAGAACAGGTTTGGATCCACTGGCAATCCTAAATGTTCTTGTGCATTAAAATCATGAAAAGAAAAGGAGGGGGGGCGAGGGGAGGAAAGGCAAAAAGACAATTGGTAGTATAGGGGAAAAATGTGGGTTTGTTGGGGATTATTTTTCTGACTGTAAAAGAAAAAGATGTCAAGCCTTGCAATAAATAAGCACAGGTTCCTGCAATGGCAGAGCGCCAGACCTGAAGATTCACTGCTCATTTTTTCAACAACAACAATTAGCCTCTTGAGCTAATGAGGGGTTTCATAAGCAACCATGAATAATAGTGCTTAGGGACTCTTGGCAAAAAAAGGTGTTTTGAATAACATAGCCACCATGTCGTTAAAATCAAAGTAGAGACTCCTTGCACAGCAGTTTCCTCTCTGATTCGTTTCCTCGGAGGACAGGCTAGAAACACTGTGGGCTGTCAAGCAGGGAGATGGAAAGGCTACAGAAATAACATCCAGGTGGCTGAGGTTTGTGTGGAGTGGTGTAGGTGGTTTGGTTACGGGCTTCTCCAACAGATCTCTCAGGGAAACAATGATCCAGTGCTGCAGATGCAGTTGGAACTATTGGAATACAATGGCCACATTAGGAGCCACAGAGAGACCCTTCGATTCCATCGACAGGGCGAGAGGGAATATCAATTTTATCTTTCTGAATTAATGAACTACAGCCTGAAACTTGCAACCTGGTTAAAAACATTATAGATTTCACCCGCCTGCCGCTCAAAGAGGATTTCTGTTGTCCCCCACATGCTCTCTGCAGGCTGCTGGGACTGCCAAGATTAAGCTTCAACTTGCATCCTTCAGGGAGAGGCGACGCCGAGGAGTTCGTGTTGCTGCTGCAGTCTTTTACCCTGCTCCCTGGAGCCCTGTGGCTGCCAGGCACAGCACAGCCATAAATTCTCCATTTCCTCTGAGTCGTTGAGCGGTGTGGTACCCCATCAGACCCAGGCTTAAGCCAGTGGTATGCTCACCGCTCGCCTTGAGAGGTTGTGAGCAAAGAGACATTCCTAAAACAAGTGGCTACCCAAAGGGATGGAGGGCCAAGCCTTTCACTGAAGCAGTAGTCATCACACTTGTAATGTGGTCTTTGTGGTCTTCACTCGGCAGCATCTTCCTAAGTGCGAGGCAGCATCAGCTCTCTGATTTTAATTTTATTCATAGAGCCGCTATTACTCCATCTGGATCATGCGGGATGAATACTAATGGGTCTCTGGATTGTTTTAAGTGCAGATCTGAAACAGATACTTGCTTTCATTTTGTCAGGAGCTGTCGTTTCATACAGATTTGTGGAGTTTTCCCTCTAATGGATTCGGTTCTGGACACTGGTGTGTGTGTGTTTGTTAGGGAAATGCAAATAGCAGGGAAACAGAGACATAGGAAAACCTCTCCTCTAAACTGATAATTATTAACTCCAATATGTAATTGCACAGGAAGGACGGCTCTGCTCCCGGAGGCAGATAGCTGAGGATAAGCTTCACCCAGGAAGCAGAAGCATCAGGGCTGAACCCTGCCGTAAATTCTGCTGAGTGCCCAGGCTCACCAGCATGCTCCAGCCCCTGCCTCCGTGCAGCTCTTCCCTCACACATCTCACCCACCTGAACCAGGAGCTTGGCAGGGCAGAGACCTTCTGTACTGCACTGCTCCAGTGGGACCTTAGGCCGGAGCACTCCTGTAATACAAATAACAATTATCAGCCATGAGCTCCTTTTCCTGTAGACTTCCCTCTCGCTCTTGAGGTCTCCCCCACCTCTCTTTCCTTTGCAGGTTGATCTGTGCCCATCTAATAGCTCTGGCTGCCCTTGATGAGGATGTAACAGGTAACTTCGTGACCTCTTCACAAGGTGCACGGTCTCCTCGCAGGGCACGCACACTTCCGTGCTCTTTCAGTAATTGCACTGCGTGTGAGGGTGTCTCCGAGCCTGCTCCGAGGGCACTCCAGCGCTCGCAACGCATCCGAGGGGGGAATTATGCCATTTAGCAAAGAGGATTAATGTTTCATAACAAAAGGTAATTTATTCAATTGTATGCAAAAAAGGTAGCTGTAACGGCACGTACAAAGCCTGCTTTATTTTTGTCTATTGTATTATAAGTTTAATTCCTGTGAAAACATTGGTAACTCCATCGTGTACCTTTGGGGAGAACTTGACCAGTCCTAGCCTGGATTGGATTGACTTAATTAAATCCACTTGACTTTGACAGAGGAGGAACCTGATAGGCTTTGCCAGGGAGGAGGCTTAAACGTCTGTGTGAATTGCAGGAGATGATGGGGCAGATGTGAGAGCACAGCAGAGGCTGCAAGGCCAGCACTCAGCCCATGTCCAGGCATCCCCAGGGACATGGTGATGGTATAGAAACCAGTATGGAAGGCTACTTGATTTTCCAGACCTCCAGTAACTTCTGTGCTGGTTTTTGGAGAATGCCTCTGTCCCGTGATGTGCAAACTGGCTGCTTTCAGCCTGGGAGGTATCAAAAAAACTCATCATACAAGCTCACATGTCACTTCTAAGTCACTCTCTTGACTGTAATCATCACTCAAAAGGGGAAAAATATATATATTTTTCCCAGTCAGTGTGTGAGTCACTGGCATACAGCCAGGGTTTGGTGTACCTCCTGCACTGACAGTCTCTGCGGGTGCTGCGCATCGGGACGGAGGAAGCCTGGCTGGTGGTGTTTCAGCAGCTGTCAGGTAGTGTTCGTCCCAGTGTTCAAATCATTGTACAATATTGTTCACTGCTGGTTTTGCCAAAGTCAAAAACAGAGGTGAAAGGACAGTTGGGCAGGGGCTGCGATCTGTATTTCCATCACTGCAGCACAAGGACAGCAGAGAGCTACAAAGCGTCTCCCATCGTCCTTGCAGGCAGAGAGCTCCCAGCGCTGGCTTTAGCACACACCACCTGTGCTGAAGGCTGTGCTGGGGAAAAGCTATTAAAAATCCATATAAAGATGTAGCCTATATTAACCGCGTTGCAAACTGAATCTTGGTTTTGCTGAACCAGCCAAGAAGTAAGAGCAATACCGTGTGACCGGTCAGCACAATTAAACACCCCGCTCTGAGCTCAGGATGGCTCCAAAACGATCCGCAAAGTCAGCAGCAATGGCAAGGAGCTAATTGTCTGAGGAAACCATGGTTGGCGCGTGACTACTGAAACAGAGAGTTGGTAAAACAATTACTGGCTGGAAATTATCATGTTTTTATCAGAGAACTTTTACACTGCTCTGGAGAACACAAGCCAAACAGCAAAACATTGGGATCTTTAAAGCACGCTGGGAATATTTGCGCGCACTTCTGATTTTTATAGGCTCTTCAGTTAGTTATCTGACGTCCTCCCTTGCCCCTTAGCCCTCCCTCACCCTGTCCATCCAGGGACCATTCCTGATCTCCCTCCCCTCCTGGGGATGGGGATAGTGGCCTGGGGCAGAGCTTGCCAGGGATTGCCCTCATTCAGCCATGACTGTGGCCAGGTGTGGGGCACCAGCTGCAAGCCCTTGGCCCACTCAGACCTTATTTAAGGCCCTGAGCCCTGGTGTGGGCTGTA
Source organism: Aythya fuligula (assembly GCF_009819795.1). Classification (NCBI taxonomy): domain Eukaryota; kingdom Metazoa; phylum Chordata; class Aves; order Anseriformes; family Anatidae; genus Aythya; species Aythya fuligula. The sequence continues at coordinate 5,958,791 of NC_045580.1, read as the reverse complement.
GGATGGTGCTATGTATGGCTTGAGGTGCTCATGTTGGTCCAGGTAAGCACAGACAGTCTGGTCTCATGGCCAGAGAGCAGCATTATCTTGCTGTTTTGGGTTTTGTGTGCTGGGTGCATCCCCTGTTTTATTGTGCTGGTTGTCCTAATGCCCTCTTGCCAGTCTTTCCACCTGCTCACTCCCTTGTTCTGCCCTGACTGGCGGGGTTTGAGCTGCAGCTCCAGCTCTCCACCTACTTCCAGCCTTGCATGCTGGCTGGCAGCTGCTGTGTCTGCTGAGCCTGCTCTGCCCTCTGTGAGTTGGGGTACTGATGCTGCTACCATCAGCGATGGGTTTCTGAAAGCCCACGATGCTTCGTATTGTCTCTTGTATTTCAAAGCCTTGTGTGTTTCTGCTGAGTTCTCTGAAAGCAGCTGATCATCTGTCTTGCTGAAGGACTTTGTAGGCAATGCAGCTATTTGCCTCTGCATTGTTTTTGCAGTTACTGTGAGCCTGGAGGAAGGGCCCTCTGTTGGGACACCGCTTTCATTGCGTCTTTGCTGGCCATGTCAGCAAAGAGAATAGCAGATAAATTGTGGCTGCAGACAATTAAGGGTAGTGTGCCTCAGGGATTTGTACCAGATCCAGGACTAGGCTGTATAGTCATTAATGATCTAGAAAAACAATGAGCAGTGAAGTAACAAAATTTGTAGATGACGCACAGCTATTTAGAACAGGCAAGTTTGGAGAACGGAGAGAAATTGTAAGGATGTCTACCAAAGCCTGGCAAAGAGGCACTGGCTTGTAAATGACATTCGGTTTGACCAATGTAAAATGATGAACACTGGTTGCAATTATCTGAGCTATTTGCAGGTATTTCTTTATTCTAAGCTAACACTGTAATTTCAGGAAGCATGCATTTGTTTATGTTGGAGAAAAACTCTGCACCTATCACCTGAAAAGACAAGAAATATAGTGTTCTTTGAAGCATATGGCAGGTGGAAAAACAACAACAGCAACAAAAAAACAGCCCTAGAAATATGATGCTCTAACGCAATGGCTTATTCTCACCCAGAAATGTGTGTTGAGTTCTGACTGAGTTACCTCCAAGATTCAGAAGAAATAAAAAATGATGGTAATACTTTTCTGAATAAAATATAATTGCTCTGTGAAATTCCCTGCAACAAGTTATTACTGATTTCAAAGTGCTTGGCAGAATTCATAGAAAAATAGATTAGAAGATACCTTATTGGTCTCAAAGTTCAGCGTGCTGCACTCCGCAGCACCTTTGTCATAAAGTCTTTCATTTTTTTTCTGCCCAGTTTCAAGTATCTCTGCTTAAGATAAATTGTATAATGGAAATGAACCTTTGTTCATCAGGATAAAATGCAAACCTTGTGCTCACGGAGCTCCAGAATAAGTTTCTCTGATTTCATAAATATCTATTCCAAGGATTTTTGCATTATGCTCCTAGAGCAGCTGGAGGTGGCGGTTGTGCAGGTGGGGTACTGAGATGCGCGGATGCCTCTCGGTGCTGTGTGGAAGGTGGCTGTAGTGTGGGAAGTGCTGAGCTGCACACGTGCTGGGCTGAAACAGCTACAGATAATTTGGGCTTTCTTGGTGTGGGCTTGACTTTAGCTGGTGTACTTGATAGGATAGGTGAAAGAAATACTTGGGGGGCTGCCAGGTAATGCAGTAATTCCAGGGCATCTCCTGGTAGAAGCCTCCTGTTTGTCCAGTTCTTCTTCTGTAACTGAACTCAGAAAAGAACCAAGTCTGGCCCTAGGCCAGAGTGATTTGCTTGACTACAAATCTTCCACCCTGGTGTCTCCATCCTGGTCTAGATACACAGGAAGAGAAAGATGGAAGGAAGGAGAAGGACAAAATGTCCCCCTGGAGACTGGCAAACTAGAGAATTACAGCAGGTGGATGAAGTATCAGTTTGCCTGACTTGAGCTCCAATTCCCTTACTGCTCACAACCTGTGACATTGCTGCTTTCCTCCCTCCCAAAACTGCGGTGCCCCCAATTAAACCTCCGGTCCAGTGTGTCTAAGATGTGCCACGGGGATAAGTTACCAGCTCACAAGATTCATGGTATTGCTTCTCCCCCAGTAACTAATAATTCCAGAGCAACATTCAGAATTGCAATTTATTCTAGTTGTAAAACACAAAGAAGGTAAATCACAGAGAGTATAATCATTTCTTACTTATAAATCAAGCCACATCTAAAAACTTGTCCTCTGCATTCTCAAACAGACTGTTTGATATGGTGGCCAGCAGGAAAAAAGAGGGGTAAGCTTTCATGTGTGGACGTTTGAGGAACATGTAACATTTAAAGGCAAGGCAAGTCTACTTTGCGGCTACCTGAGCCTTCACCCATGAATTTTTAGCATGCTTCCCCAGCCCATCAGTCACTCTTGAAGAGCTCAAAACTCTATTTTCCGGCATGGTCTGTATGACATACTTTTTCCTTGCCCTGCAGCAGCCCCTATTTGCAGTTTCAGGCCCCTATGCCTTCTTTGCTTTGTGTCCCAGCACTGCACCCCATTGTAGTGGCCCACCTCTGCTGGTGCATGATAGCTCAGGAAGCCTTCTCTGCAGAACAGGCTCCTTCCCATGAGGAGGCACCTGGTAGGTTATCAGTGATCCGAACTTCCTCTGTACTCTTTGGTACACAACCTGGATACCGAGGGATCTTCATCCCCTTCCGCTAAGGACTTCAAAGCTAACCTAAGCAATTATAAGCTGTATCCTTGTAGGTAATAATTATAGCTCAGTTTGCAGATGGAGACACTGGGAAGTTAAGTGACTTCTCTAGGGAGTTGCAGGAGAGCCAAGGGTGATGCTTGGAGGAGAGCCTCGCTGTTAGCATGGGTCCACACATCCACATAGCAGGTAGAGAAAAGATGAAAAGCAATTTCAGTAGTTGGTTCTGACTTAACCACATCATTATGGAACTGAAGCTTGTTTCCATGCAATATCAAAGGGAGTAAAGCATGCCCCAAAGACAGAGCTGAATGTGGAAAATTGTGTACTTACAGCTCAGCCTTAGGGGCTTGGGGAAGGGACAGTGTTTAAAAGCAACCGAGGCAAACTCTTACAGTCTACAGAGTCATTAGTATGCCAAGTCCTGCAGGGCTTCCCGCATCCTCTTGGACTTGATAAAATTATAAATCAACCAGCAAAATTCCTTTTGGAACAGTCTGCGCTTCGGTCCAGGGCTGCTCGCCAGCTCCGTGCGGACAGAGCCTTCTCCATCTGCACAGGCAATCATCTGAGTTAGTTTCTTTGGTTTGGAAATGTGGTGTCATAATCAGGGAAGGTATGTACCAGATATTGAGCTGAAACAACTCAATTTACTGTGCATTGATAGCTGTCAGCATATATAACACTGTTTTCTCTTCATTCCTCTCACCCTTACCCTCCCCTTTTGCTTTTGCTCTCATAATCTTCTCATTGTTTCTTTGCCCTCCTCTCGTTCCGATTCCTACTCTTCCAACGTCGCCCCATCAGCCTGGGTTTTAATTTCTCCCCTCGGCCCAGGGCTGGGAAGCACATTCTGCTGCTTCTGCCTGGCCACTGGAGAACAAAAGGGCCCTTGGCCCCAGTGATATTCTCTGGTCCTGGAAGAGTTTCCAGTCTTAGCTGGACCTGAGTGGCTCTGATGGAATTTATGCCATGTTTGTAGGAGTGAGAATGAGATCAGGATCTGTGCCATTATATCCATACAAACCTTTGTTTCAAGAGAACACTCTCATTGTCAATATTATTGTTTGCAATCAAGCACGGCACAGATGCTGCTCTAAGCACAGAGCTGGGGGTTGGAACTATATGTATTAAAATTACCATTCTGAAAATTGTTCCTTTCCTTGTGTGGGCAAGTCTCCTTGCCCCTGTCACTGTCTGTGCAGCAGAGATAATTGTTGGGACATTGCTCATGGGACAGGACAGGATTAATATGTTAAAAAGCACTCTCTGTTGGATTAGCTTTTCTTCCCTTCAAATTGATGACAAAGCTTGCACGGCCTTCAACTGAAGCGCTCACACTGCCAAGTGGTTTTGAAAACCATACCCTTACTGGTTGCACAGCACTCTGCGGGTGCTTGGAGCAATCCAGGAGCACAGGGACAGGCTCTGCTACATGTTAATGTCCTCTCCCTCAGCTTATACCTCTTATTTTGTAGGAAGGAAGTCTTTACATTAGCTAGACCCCTTTATTGTGCTGGTCTGTACTACGAATGGCCTTTTTTTGTCAAAAGAAATGCCCAGTTGAAGTTACTCCTGCAAGTTTACAGTTGAGTTTCCAAGAATATGGGATTCAGCACTGAAAGCATCTGCATCTCTTGTTAAATGAATGTGTATTTACTAGAGAAAACACTGTGTAAGTCGGATTTTTCAAGAAACTGAAGCAGACAATGGGAAGGCAGTGGCACACATGTTCCTAGTTGTCTCCCATTCTTCTGCATAGCCTAGACTTCAACGGCCAAGGTCTGGCTGGTGCCTGAGTCCTTCTGAAAGTCAGAAAAAAAAAACACTCAGCTGTTAGCAACAACGTCTGGGGGTCTGCTGCTGCTTGGCCACCTCCCTCGGCGGTCACAGCTTCCTTGGTCCTGTGGCACAGTTCTGTGGGATGGGAGGTGTCCAGCAGCCTGCAGTGTGCTTTGCTTTCCCCCATTCTGCCCCAGAAGAGGGGTGCTGAGCATCGCACACCTCCCTCCTTGGAGCACGGGGCTCTGCAGCCAGGCAGGAGGCTGGCCCAGGTGGCGGTGTCACCCCGGTCCCTGCATCCTCCTCCTCTTCCCCAGGCTTGATCCTAGCCAGAGCATGTCAGAGGAGGCTGGGGCTGGCCAGCAGGGCCCTAATGAGCCTTGTGCTTGGCCCTGATGATGAAATCTTCAGGCGTGAGACAGTAACGAATGGTAATTCTTCAAGCCCAGCCATTGCTCTATTTTTTTCCCCTTAACAACTGAACTGATTAGAATGAAACTTTGACTTGATTAGTGATTATTGTCTCTGTATGGCAGTTGCTTTCAGCCCTTTCATTTCCTTGGTTTGTTTTTAAAAAAACATTGGCAGGCATTTCATCCCCTGATTTAATGCTTGGGTTCTCTGCTCCATATTCATTTCTCTCTCCCTCTCTTTTCCCCCCTCATGCTTAAAGGAATCCAATTATTGTTTTATTGTTATTTAGTGTATAAAACAGGGATGGGACTTCTGAGGTGTCTGTTCCCCTTGATTCCTATCACTGGAAGGAAAAACACACACACATGGGCGTGCTCCGTTATGCAGGGGGATGGAGATGAAGTTGCAGCAGGCCCTAATTACGGAATAATATGCAAGAGCAGCTCCATATTTCTTTCTCCGGGGTTTCAGCTCACTGAACTGCTTTACTCTTAAAGCTCCTACACATTGGAGGCTTATTCAGCATTATTTCTGTTAATTATTGGCATTAGAACAGTTTCTAGAAATCCTGGATGAGGCCGGAGCTGTTACTATGATGATTTATTGCCTTCTCTCGTCCCCTAAGAGGCCCAGCCGAAGCCAAGCCTGGCAGCAGCTGCTACGTAGACAGAAAGCACGCGGCGGAGCTGATGCACGGTGCCTCCTGCTGAGGACGAGGTCAGAGCAGACAGCAAAGTCAGGCTTAAATGCTGAATAACACTTGTACCAGGGCACGAGGCAGAGGCAGCAGCGATCCTTGCAGCAGCTGCCTGCCACGTCCACACAGGTGGGCATCTCGGGATGATGCCAAGGACTCTGCAAGCCCTGGTGTGGCCTCCTCTACCAGAAATCCCATGGGATGCCCACCTCACAGCTCCTGGTTCTCTGCTGAGCGAGGCTTTGGTCTCCGGTGGTATCGGGTCTGATGCGAAGTCACCCTCGCACCTTTCACCCACCCCACGAAGCCTGTGCAAAATATTTATAGTGGGGACCAGCTAGAACCCAGCTCCTTCTGGAAATGCAGCTCGTGTGCTGCATATTTCAATAACAATGACTTACTAAATAATGACTGACATTTACCTAGCTGCTTCTTGTCCTCAGAGTCCCCAAGATTTGGTGAACTTTAATTAATAGCTGTTTTAATAGTTAAATAACCTTTATAACTGCATTTCATTTATTCAGGGCCCATCAGAAATAAAGTCATAATGATCTGAGTCAAGTGATAAAACACAACATCTGGTTTAATGTTTGCAGGCTATTAATGAACTGCGTAACCAGGCAGGTGAACAATATATTTATTTATTTTTCTTGTAAGAACATGCATTTTTGAGAGCAATGCTGCTAGGTACTGGTGTTTTCTCTTCTGGTTTTGGCACTTGTTTTTTGCGCTGGGAGTTAGAGGTAGGGCTGTGCAAGGCCCCTGTGGGCAGCAGGGCTTTTCCTCTGTTTACACTGGTTTTCTGGAGGATGGAAGCATGTGGGTGGGTGGTGGGCCCACTTTGGTTCCCTCTAGAAGGGAAGGGACTGGGCTGCTTTCACAGCAGAGTCGTTCCTTGCTCTGGTTCAGTTGCCCTGGCAGTGCGCTCGCCAGCTGAGTGCCCTGGGTGTCAGGGAGTCCTGCTGTATCAGAGATGTCTGTGGACAAAGTGGCAGAAGCACTGTTGATTTATCTCTGGATACAATCTTTGCCATCTGTTTTTATATTGCTTTCAGCACAAGATAAGTAGTTCCCATATAGTGCGTGCTTCATAGACTGTAAAGTTCATGAGTCTGCAGAATTTATGATAAGGCAGAAAATTGTCTTAGTGCATCATTCATGTGAGCAGGGTCCAGAACAAACGTTGCAGCCTCCAGATGTTTCTTTACGCTCAGGAGGTGGCCATCCACTGCCTGTACGTGCTGCTGGCGAGATGAGGTCCTCACCTCCTCCTCTTGCAGGGGGTCTTTCCATCTGACTTTGAGCAAGTTGTGTCCTGGAGTCCTGGGCCCTTATGAGTGCACTGTCAGCAGCTGCTGAGGCCAGACCCTCTGTTCCTGAATAATTCTAAGAGCCTGGCTCTGAGCAGTGCAGGGGAAAGCATAGAACTGAGCATAGAGAGCCTGGTCTGTGCCAGCTGGGGGCAGAGCCATCCCACCCACCCCAAACAGCGGAAGGAAGGAGCCCCTGGCTGGCTTCAGCTCACCGCAGGAGTGTTAAACATTCTCCCCTGAACTCCTGACTTGGGTTTCTTTGTCTTTTTCTGCAGCCTATTAAGACTCCATCCTGACTAATGTTGCTTAGCGCAGCTCCCACTCCCTGGTTCCCAGAGCACAGTCTGCACAATAAAATTAGCTTCCTCGGGCATATTTTTGGTGCTTCTCCCCCCCTCCAACATTACCTATTAATTGCACTCAGAAAATATTCCAGAAATTTACTTATGCCCTTGAGCTATATTCATGTTTATTTCCATAACTCTTTGATACAATATTTGTCTTTGCCTGAAATAGTTTGCCAAAAGGAAGGGAAAGGAAGAAGCAGCATATGAAGGATTTGGATTACCTCACATCTGCCTTTCTTTAAGCAGCCCATATGGGAAAACATATTCTTTTGCACAGAATTTGTTAAAGGTTTCATAAAATGCATTGCATACACATTTAACACAGAGCCTAACAATATTTATATTTAAAATGGGTCCAAACAGATCAATTTGGCGAGTGTTGGAAACACGTAGGGTGGCAGTGCACATTGAGAATGTAATAGTCTTGTTATCTTTTTCCGTTCGTGGGATCTGTTCCTGCCATAGGTTTGATGGGAGGAAAAAAGCTATCCAGCTTGTTAAGTATAAAAATCATAATATATGCAATTTTATGAGCACATTTCATCTGTGAGGCTCAGAAAAGGCAACATTATCCACAGTCTCCTTTAAGACAAAGTGGTTGAGCAAATGGGAATCGACATCAGCAGATACTTCATCTGTTTCCTTTGTGTTGGTGTAAATCACGAGGGGTGGCTTGCAAACCTCTTATTCCTGTCTGCAAGTAGTTACTCAGATGAACAGTGCCATCGACTTCATTGCAATAACTCAGGACAGCAATGACTCGTAGGCTCCTCCAAACCACACAGCCCTGTGGGGTGACAGCGTCTCCGCTCCCCGAGGGCAGCAGGGAAGGAGCAGGTTCGTGGACACATGAGCTGTGATTTCAGGGTGGCTGTGGATCCAGCTGCAGGTTTATACACCTCAGGGGCATTAGGTGAAGCCACGACAAGCATCTCCCGGCAGAACAGCTGGAATGCTCCTCGCTGTCCACGTTGTGGTGTTGTAGCTCACGTGCCTGATGTATCCATAGCTTGGTGTCTTTCTAGGGGCACCGTGTTCTTCTGTCTTTTAACAAATGTCCAGACTTGGTCAAGTGCTGTGACACACCAGAGCTGGCCTAGAAGAGAATATGTCTTGCTACAAAAATGTCTTATTTCTGAATTGTCTTTAATGTCATAATTTAAAAAAATCTCTTCCCTGCCCCTTGTGTATTTCATTAAATGCACAGCCCTGGTATCTAAACAAGAATGGATGCTCAGGTTTAACAGGTAAAAGGTAAAAGCAGAAACTGAAGAGAGCTAATCAAATTCGATTAGCTAGTTTCAGACTTCACTGGGTTTTGTTTGGTCTGGTTTATCTGAATCTTTATTAGATAAGCTTGAATTGGCAACACTGGTGTATGATGCAATATCCTACGTGATCTCCATCTGAATTGGCAAGGGGCAGCTCACCAGCCCTGCAGCCATCCTTCTGAGTGCTGCTCACAGCTAGCTCTGCCTGCCTGGAGATAATTTTATTTAATCTTGGCAATCTTCCGCTATATACTTAAGTAAACAAAGATCAAGCTACTCACAACCTTAATTAGGCTACACATAAATAATAGATTACTGGATTAGCCAGGAGTATAGAAGAGATGTGAGAGTAAGAATAACAACAAGAGAAAAGCTACCAGTATTTTACTTGCTGTGTAACCACACAGCTCATACCTTTCCCCTGCCCCTTCCCACCCAATGGATCTTTTTTGCTCACTGCAGATCTGAGGAAACAATCTGAGTGCTCACAGAGTGGCAGAAAGGTGGATTGCTTGAAGAAGACACCACTGACTGCTGTGAGGAATGGTGTGTGTAATGCCAGGGCGGGGTGGATGGGGGAAAGGAACAGGTATGGTACTGGTGCATGGGTACATGCAGCTGGCAGCCAAATTCTCCCCTCATTGCTTGGAAAATCAACCCCATCTCTCCTCCAGAAAGTCTGAAGCTTTTTGAGCTGTACTTATGAGTGATGTCCATGTCATGACTAGGATACCTTTCATGGGATAGGCGTTTCTGAGGACAGCACTGTTTTTTGCCAGTGATGCTGAGCTAAGCACTGACTTTATCCTTATAGACATGCCTTTCTGTCTGCAGGAAAAATAGTTTTTTTTTTCCAGCTATCCCTCTACCCTTCTGATACATTTACTGGTACACCAGGCAGTCTTCTGTAATGAAGAACAGTTTTACGCTCTTCTGATGTGCGTGAGTTTATGCAACGTTCAGTCATGGTGGTGTCCAAGCAAGCCTTATGAAAGGCAGGGTGCTCTGCTGCTGGTGTCCAAGGAGACCACCTGTGGCTCGTGGGTGCTGGAGTCTGAAGGCAGAGATCCCACATGCTTCCACTGGACACTGCAGGGCTTCATCCTGTAGCATCCTGGAAAACACAGGGGCACTCCAGCAGATGCAATTCTTGCTGCAGGTCTTGGTTTGCCAAGGAGACAGCGATTTGGAGATGTCAGCTCCTCTGGGCAGAGCTCTTGGGGGCTGCGCCCCTCTGTTGCAGAGGACAACCAAAGTGAGCCCTGACCAGTGCTGCCTCCCTCTGCACTATCAACGGGTGAAAATGGTCCTTCAGCCAGGCATATTACTCACTGACACCTTCTGTCTTTAAATGATAGAGTGATTCAGCCGAGTCAAAAATAACTCTCTGGCTGTGGTAGTTCATCCTGGATCAGCAGTCCATGTGGTCTCTATCTGTCAACGTGTGTCCTATACTAATGATGTGATAGCTTTGAAAAGTTGAGCTATTTACACAAGGTCACTTTATTAGTAGGGAAATCGCTCTTATGATAAATGAGCACTCTGCAGCCTGTCACAGGCACTCTCCTGTCCCGCTCAGCAACTTGCGCAGCCCTGCTGCTGCTCAGCTCTGCAGCCTTAGCAAAAAATACACCTTCAGTAAGAAAACACAGCAGAAAAAAGTGCTGGTGGGTGGCTGCTTTCTCTTTTCATCAGTGCAGCACCAGGTTGAGGGAGGAGGTGAAACATCCCTGCTCTTCGCTCCGCAGAGGCAGCTGCTTCTCCAGCCCCTGTCTGGGTTCTTGCGTGCTCTGCGCCACAGCTCCAGCCGTGGGCTGGCTCGTGGGCGATGCTGACGAGCAGCCCAGGCTGCAAAGCCCTCCTGGAGACCCAAATTTGCATCAGGTGGCCATGCCCCAAGCTGTGCCCTCCACACAGTGACAGGGTCTGCTTCTGGGGCACAGTCTTGCTTTGCTCTTTCCTCATTCCCCATTTTTTGTCTTATGTGTGTGTATGTGTGGGAATTGACTCCAAAATACCTTTCAAAAACTTGCTTGTCATTAGCTGCACAGAGCTGCAAGCATCTTGGATGCTAAAGTCTCTTAAAGGTGGAGAAAAAGCTATTATATCATGTGGGTACTTCTGTTGACTTCTGATTATTCTAACTTGGGTTTGCCAGTGAATAGAGAGAAGGTCTGCGTGTCCTCCAGCCCTGGTGCAGTCTGAAACCCTTTTCCCTGCTGGTGCTTTGCCCAGCCACTGGGGAGGGGGATGACTTGCAGGGCAGCTGGGAGGCGTGCTCAAGCACTCGGTGACCTATGATAACTGGGATACAGCAGCAGAAGGCATAAAATATTGTAAGAAGATATTTTTCAGGCAATGTGCTGATGCAGCACCATCTCCGTTTCTTAACTGGGAGTGATGTATGAATTATCTCAACCTAAAGCTTGAAATATACATTATAGTCCATATCTTTCTGTGTTTTATTTGGGCTGTAAAGTGATACCTTATTATTTCTCCCTTCTGGGCATCCTTTAATGAATCTAGATTGGAAAGTGAAATCTTTATTATATTTCAGGAGGTTATCCATGGAAGAAGAAGAGGAGCAATATGCAAATTTGCCAGAAAGCTTTTTAAAGTCACTTTTATTAAGAAAAATGTGCAAGCGTGCATCCCTCAAGACATTGAATGAGTGTCCCTAAAAAGGGATTTACCATGGATGTTGGTGGTGAGATTCTCTCCGGGAAACTACCATGTTCTCCCTCCTCATAAATGCTCTGTTTTCATCCATTTCACGTTCTTGTTTTTAAGTCATGATATTTTTCAGTCAAGACTATGTGTTGATGGCATACTTGTCCTGGAAGGTGGCAGACCCTACTGATCAGTGACACAGGCAGCAAAGCTGGCTGCAGCCTTCCCTGACATCCAGACGCAGGAGCTGAGAGAAATGCTGTGTCTCTGGAGATGAAGGATCCCTGCCGAGTGACATTTTCTCTGCCTGATGTATTGCTCTGCACCTGTTGCCAGGCAATGAGGTGCGAGCCTGCCAGCCGTGCTGCGCCCGAGGAGCGAGCCCGATGGCACCCGCTCGGCTGCCGTGCCCTCCTGGGGACGGAGCAGCACTTCCAGGGACGAGCTGCTGGATCAAGAGCCAGGCCACTGCTGCCACTCGATGCTCTGTGTCCATCGCATCTGAGCCCTGCTGTGTGCTGCCCGCTCTGGAAGCGTTGGGCACGTTCCCCTGCAGCCTGAGTGCCAGCTGAGGCTGAGCGAGAAGTGCTCAAGAGGTAGAAATTTAACCGCGTTAATTTAGGTAATATTAAAAAAAAAAAAAAAAAAAAAAGTAAAAAGTAAGCACCAGGGTATGTTTATAGCCTGGTTAAAACTGCATTGTGAAGCCCTATAGCAATGATGTGCTGGAGGTCTGTGGTTGCTCTAACAGGTCCTGTGGTCCCAGCCACTGCAGGGGAATGGCAAACGGCAGTCACAGAGATGTGTTTAATTGTTTTCTGGATTCCTCAGTCTGGTCAATTTAGTGGCTTGAAGAAGACAAAAGAGTCTTACCCCTGTAAATAAACCTCTGCACACCCATTTGTAAACAAACACATAAATCCAGGTTTAGCAACATAGTTAAATGCTGTTGAAAGTTCTCAGCAACTCCCTCCTTGATGAACTGTGAGTTTCAAAACCATGGTGCAAAAAAAGGTCTTGCAGCTGCTATGGTATCAAGATGAGCCCAAGCTTCGTTAGAACGAATGCCATTTGTTTAAAAATAGAAATATTATGCCATCTTCCAGCAGCAGAAATGAAAAAAGCTATTAAAGGATTATGATTCTGTGACTTCAGACCTATTGTAGTCTTAATATTTCATGGTGCATTGACATAGAGTACATAATATGCTGAACAGCACTGTTGGCTTCAGCTGTTGCAAACAGTATGGTGCAGAAATAATTGAACTAAAAAGAAATTACAGCTATTCAGAGAGGTAGCAACTCTGCTCTGTAGATGTGAGATTGTAGGTGCTGAGCCAAACATGCACTTAAAAAAAAATAATTGTTTTTGATGGAAAAATGTAGGTAGATTCTGCTTTCACTGGCATGGTCGTTTATGGTAGGACCAAGAAGGAGTCAGATGCTGCACTGCTCTGCCCGTGGAGGGAGATCTGATTTGTCAGCAATATATAAAGGCAAAGAGTATGGAATATGAGGCCTTATCTATACAGCGAATGACATTCATTTAAGGAACGCTGGCGTGAATCTGTTTATGCTTTTAAGTCTCAGATGTATCATCCAGTTACTGCAGCTTAACAAGTTGCTGTTTGTCAGCTGTGCTGTTAAGTAGCTGTGTACGCACCCTTAACCCAGTGTAGATATGACATAAACCATGTCAGATTACATCTTTCATCTGGTTTTATTCAGTTCATTTCGCTTAAACTAGTTCCTAGTCCTTAAACAAAACCCAAACAGGGCAGTTTCCATCAAAATAGCTGTTTGAACAGATTCTTCTTGTATCTTAACCAAGCCGTATTTCAAGTCAAACTGGGTAAACATGTGTAGGCGATTCCTTGGACTCAGATATTGCACATCAGCAGAAAAATCTTCTCCTGCAGTTCTGTGTGACTGCTTTGGTGAAACGTGGGACTGCAGAGGTGGAAGGGAGAAAGCGACTGGGAGGGGATGCCAAGCAAAGGCATCAGGAGCCAGCTGGGGTGCTGCCCCAGGCATGCAGCCAGACCCTGGGCACCCTCTCAGAGTGCCGTCGGCCCTGCCTGTGACTTTTGTCACCCCACAGCCTCCACAGGAGTGTTTCAGGTGCCTCAGGTACTTGAAGTGGTACAAGCTGCCTGCACACAAGCAGCTGAATGGCACACGCCTGACTCTGGCCGTAAGCGGAGCTGTTCCGTGTCGGTGCCCCCTGAGAGCAGCTCTGTGCTGCCTTCCTTTGCAGCCCTGTTGAATACAAGGTGGTGTAGATTTATGCAGGACCTAAATATTGTGTGTTCCTTGTGATGGGTTTCTGTACCGCAGCAACTATATATTTTCAGCTCAGCCTTTTGTTCTCCCCCAGCTGCCCATCCTATGCATGATCCCTTCCAACAGGGGGAAGATTTTACTCAAAGGATGTTTGGCTACTAAACCTTCTCTTGTCTGACTGAGGTTTGCCCAGAAGCAATGTAAACAGCCAGTTAATTTTCATTGTTGTCCCCTCACCCCCAATCAAAAACACACAGTTCTGATTCCTGTATCGTGTACATGTCATCCGTTCAGAGGAATATCTATCATTTGGGGGTTTTGATGCCTATGACCAGTAAATCAGAGGGTCCTGCCCTTGCTAGCAAGACATTTTAACAAGCTTTTAGGGAGGTTGTGTGTGAGAGAGAAAATTGAGAAGCAGTCTGGTTTTTTGCCTTCTGAATTCTTTTGACTGCCAGTGGCAAATGTGTTATCTTTTTTAAATACCCTACTTTTTAATTTGTTATTACTGTTGTGTTTAATATAAATTGCTCTGTTTTGTTTTTATCTAAATGACATCAGAATCTAGGAGGGAGGAAGCAATGGCTTGTGAGAGGTTAGGACCTTTGATTTTCTCCTTGCAGCTGTCAGAAGTCTTCTGTCTCCGGCTACATGCTCTGAGCAGAGGTATAATCATCAATCTGGAGACATCTAATTAGGCTCACTCCTCCCCGCCTGCCTGCTGCGGCGTGAAAGCCTTCGCCTGGCAGAGCTCTCAGGCTGACAAACAGGCGCTTCTGCGCTCGCAAGAGACACCAGTGGTAGCGGGGTGCTACCAGCTGGAGCCTTTTGTAGCAATATTCCCCAATTTTTCAGAGCTGCACCCCTTGCTGTGCAGCTGAGCTGCCCGGTGTTGCTGAGGGCAAAGGGGAGGAATGGCTAAGTGCAGTGACAGAGGGGTGCCAGGCTGGTGGCCTCCTGTCATTTTGGTGACAGCGTGAGGACTGCTCCAGCAGTTAGGGGTTTTCACCCAGGAAATGACCGAAAGACCACTGAATGAGAAGCGCTCTCAGGTTTGGAAGGGAAGGGGACTAAAGACACTAGGACGTATACCCAGGGGCTTTGGGGGCACCTGCCCTAGCCAAACCTTTCCTCATTTCCTGGTGCTGCTCCGTTCCCCAGCCCGATCAGCAGTGCCCTGCCAGCCAGCTCACACGCACGGTGTTCTGGCTGTCATACAGTTTTGCCTTGAGTCACATCCTTCATTTTAAGGTATTTTGACCGCCTGGTTCCTCATCACCTCCCGCAGCCGTTCCTGCCCTGACAGCAGCTAGCTCTGTGCCTCTTGCTTGGCTTCCCTGTCCGCCTCCGGAGCGGCGGGGACTGACTGCTGTTGGATCGGTGTTTTGGATTAGCTGGACCTCAGGTCTGATCCGGTCTGGCACTCGCTGCATTCCTGTATATCTTTGAGCTGTTAACTGCTGAGCTGCCTGTCACTCACAGGGTGACGTGCCTGTCACTCATGTACTTACCGTCTGTGTGACAAGAAACGTGACTGAGTCAGGCTCCCAGGAGAAGGCTGAGAAAAGGGAGGGAGGAGAGGCAGGCAAAGGCTCCTCTGGTGCCCGATCTTCAGGAACACAATGTTGTTTAAGAAATAGAAGAAGGAAAAAAAAAAAAAAGCCATTTCTGATCATTTCATTTTAAGCAAGAAATAAAAGAGGAAGAAATGTTCCAGCAGTATTGAAAAGTTTCAAGAGTACTGGATTACAGCATGGTAATATTTCATTTGGAAATAAATTTTTCACTTGAAATTTGTTAAATGGTGTATGTCAACTAGGAAACTCCAATGTTTTGATCACTGGAAAGCACCTGTTGGAAGGGTAACTTTTTTCCACAAAGAATTTTGAAATATCTCATTTCCAACTTGTAACAAAGACAAATTTCAGCATGGGAGAATTGCTCTCAGTGTCCATCCTATGCTCACAAGTACTAACACAGTGCGTGCTGAGGGCAGGTGTTTTTACTCCCCTCACACCTTGAACGATGTGAAATCAGGTTGAATGGTTCTGGTCCCTCAACAACCTGGTGAGATTCCATTCATATGTAAGGAAACACCACCGGTGTTAGTTATTATCGATCAGTCTTTACTGGATGATCTGTTCCTGTGTGCATACATGTAAATAATAATTTTTTAACATGTGTATGAAATGTTTTTCCTGTGATTGCAGCTCATTTCTAAATGAGCAGGGTTACCTGCAGTCCAGATTGGAATACAGCAGTCTGTAATCTAGAAAGACTGAGCTGTAGTGCTTCCAGCCTGTCTCGATGACTGATGCAATACCACTACAGCAGAGCAAGCCCAGAGCCTGGCAGGAGCTTTGCCTCTCTGCTTGCTGTGTTTTGGTGGCAGTATTTCCCGTAACCGCTCTGCTGCTGTAGCATCACCACTGTTCATTTCCATTTCCTCTGGAGCTCAGTCCTTTTCAAGGGCAGGCTACTGGGGATGTGTCCAAAATACATGTTTTCTAATTAAAGGGAATTGTTTACTTGATGTAAAGGGAGGAAAAGATAGTCCCTTTGGCTGGATGTTTCTTCCTGGGTAAGATGCATTAATGATGGTGCTCTTTGATTTCTTTTTCTTTTTTTCTTTTTTCTTTTTTTCTTTTTATTCCTCCCTAATCTGCATCCACTCTTTTTCCTTCAAAGACCCCTTCTTCCTTTATTCTTTATTCCTTTCTTCTTTTGGCCCTTTCCACCCTTTATGCTTACAGCCACTAATCAATGCTCTCTGCTCTCTCCTCTGCTCTGTCTCAGGCTGCTTGCTAAGCTTTTCTCTTTGCCTGTCCCAGCAAGCCCCAGATCTTGTTCCTGAAGCCCAGTACCACCCCAGCACCGTGCCTACACAGCACCATGCTGCTGCTGCTGCTGGGGGCTTGAAGCTGTTGCAACTACCTGCCTTGTGGTGGTGTTTGATGTCCTCACCCAAGAGCGTGACCCCAGAGTGCCAAAACCAGTGACCATGCTGGTCTGCACTTCTCCAAAGCAGGATGTAAATTCATGTGTTTTTAATTGTTTTGATGAAAGGTATTTTTTTTTTATTTTTTTTTTTTTTTTAGGGATAAGGTTTCCTGAAAACTTTTTGGCCTCCTCTAGCCTCCTCCCAGAGCAACACGATGTCACAGCACAGGCACCCTTTCAGCATCTGCTGGGCACCGTTGCTGCTCCTGCTCCTAGCAGCCTTTGCTGTTCCCCCTGTGCCTCTGCAAATGCCATGGATGTGACTGCATCCGTGGCTCGTGGGGCTGGAGCACAGTATCTGCATCTCCCTCTGAGGACTGGCTCCTCTGGTTTCATTTGGTGAGAGAGCTTGTTCCAGTGCAGGGCTGCAAACCCCGCAGTTCCTCAGTGCTGGAACAGAGCTGTCAGGTCTGAATAGTGCCAAAAGGCCATTTCTTGAGTGAGAGCTGCTTTTTAAACAAACTATATTCAACTTAGTGATGTGCAAGTTACTAAGCAGATTGACAGCCAATGGCATTAGAATATGGAAGGTTATTTTCAAAGCAATTTTTTCTTTTGGCAGAGAAGGAGAAAAAAATAAAAAATAATTGGCCTAGAACCCATAAAACCAAATGCAGATAGGGTATGTAATGTATTTACTTACATCTTGAAGTAGGTGGTGCTAGCAAGATAGAGACTTGTGGATAATTTTATTTTGAGGAAAAAATGTCCCAAAAGTCGGCACATTGCTAATAGGATCTGCCAGCAAAAGATCTTGCAGATGAGAAAGTGGTAAATCTGAACACAGTTTTATAGGATTTAGAATGCCATTTCCAGGCTTCAGTGGTAAATAATAATGGAAATGAACTCATGTGTTTGTCATTCAGCTGAAGGACTTTGCTGGGCACTTTGCAATCTTAATATATCTATCATGTGGCAATCTCACACTGATGTTCTGCAATTAAAAATTGAAAATAAAATGCAACTCCTATAGAAATACAATGAACCTATTACTGAAATGCAGCCACCTGTGGCAGGAAACACATTGGCTGCTTAATCTACGTCCAAAAACTCCACATAGCAATTTTGAAGAAGCAGCAAAGAATTCTGTATTCTCTTTTTATGGATGAGAAAACAAATCTGGAGGCACAGGAGGCGATTCAACCAATTGGAATAGGACCACGAATTCAGGATCAGCATTAGTTGTTCATTTTAGAAAAAAGGACAGGAGGATCATCTGTTGCCTTGGGGACCCTGTCTCTTTATTTCCCATTTCTGCAGCATGTATTCATCCCCTTTTAATGGCATGCTGAAGCATCATTTCAGTACTAACACAGGACGAGAAATGGTTCCTAATGGTTAACTGATAATGCTTCTCGTGTTACTTGATCTTTCCTGTCTTCCCTGTTTTCTTGGGTGAAAAAGTGAAAAAGACGATTCTGTTATCTGTGAAAGGGGGTGCCTCTCCCTCTGTGAGCTTCAATAAATCTGCTCCAAGAAAATGATCTATTTGTTATTTTTGAATAGAAAAACTCTGCTTTGTGAATATGATACTTGACACGATACGGGTTCTTAGGAGATGGGGAAATTGAAGACTGGTTTTTTTCTTTATTTGCTGGGCATTAATACAGAGAAAGCGAGCAAGGTCTCTAGGTAATGTAAGACTGGATCTTCTCATGGTCAATCACAGTTCTTAACCTTTCTCTTTTCTGCAGTAAGTGCCCTTGGGACTGTACATTTTTATTTCAAGGCTTTCTCTGTGAATGCAAACAGGCGTGAGGGGGAGATTATCGTGCAGAGCGCTCTCTGAATTCCCTTCTCATGGCATCATGCAGACAAGGGCAGGGTACAAAATGGTACCATCCTATGATCTGGGGGATTTGGGGCTCATCTGTAAGTATTGTAGTTTCAAAGGTTTTGTTGTAAAAATCTGCTTACTCCAGTGAAGTCAGTGAGATTGTTCTGCTTCACACCAGATGACAATCTGGCTTAAAATACATATGAGAGTTTGGTCACGTATATGCTATCTTTTAATTTTTTATTTTTATATTTTTTTCCAAAGAATGTGAAATCCCCAAAGGCTCTGTTGTCTTACAGCATTTCCGTATATGTGAAGCTTGAGCCTTTTGTGGCTGGAGTTTCAAAACCTTGAAAGGTTGGAAAGAAATAGAGCACAATGTTTTGTTGCAACTAATGTTCTGTTTCACGCCATTGTCTCCTTAGTTCTGACAGCAGAAGAAAAGCTTATGACCACAGATAATGAAGTCAGAGACGTATTTCACAGAAACCATTTTATTTTTTCTGAGTTTCTCCTTATCCATGTTCTTAAGACAAGGAGCACACCATGATTCACGTGTGACAGACAAGAACAGGCTGTAGGAGAAGCCTCTCTCACGTGGATTCAAGCTGTTGTAAAGACAACCATACATGCTGGGCTCAAGCAGCTCTCCCTTCAGCTTTCCTGGCTGTAGAGCAGTGGTTGTGGTGCCTGAGGTCCCACCAACCTCCACACATCAGGGTCTGGATGAGAGCTGCCTTGGGAAGCTGCACCCACCTTGCACCGTCCGGACGGGTGGGCCCATCGGTACCACCACAAACACTGCAGCACCCTATTCATGTTACAAAGGCAGAGGTCAAGGAAGTCTGGAGTACACTGCAGTCCTGCTTTGGGCCTGTTACAAAAGGAAATCTTCCCCTTCTGCTCAGAAGACGCTCACAATGCTGTATTTATCTCAATGTCATTTTCTTCGAGATGTGAGCTGGAACAAATCCGGAGCAGCTGCTTCATTTCTAAGTGTCCTTTAGGGATCCCTTCAGCAGACACTTTGCAGAATATAATGATGACATTCTAACGAGCATTAATGCACATGTTGTCATCTTTCTATATTTACACTTCCCACAGGAGGCATAGTTCTGAAAAGCAAAAGAGAGAGGAAAAAAAAAAAAAAACCTTTATGCATAAACTTCAGCATCTGAGCTAGGTTTGACCAGAGAATCCACCTAATTAAAGAAGCCAGACTGAGCTGCACAGGGTGTGTGGTGTGACAGCCGGGCCCTGAGGCCAGCCGAGAAGCCACAGCCCCTCATGCAAAGCCTTGGGTGGGTGAGGAGAAACAGACCCTGCCCCTTGGTGCTGACTGATTAAACCAGGCTGTAAGGAAAAAGGGTGAAAAATAGGATGCTTTTGGCATACGGACCAGGTGTAGGAGCACAGGGCATTAATGCTACTTGTCTACTTCTATAAAATAAATGTTATGGCAGAGCCAGGATTGCTGCAGATCTTATGAACTTCAGCCTAATGATTTAACTGCAAACTATGGGCACCGTGCATTCAAGCATATGCTTGTCTTCTCTCTGGTTTGTCCAGAAAGATGATGCATGGAACACGTTCCCAGCCTTTGTGGTGGGTGCTTATTAGCCGTATTGTTAAACGAACCCTGTAATGGCCTCAGCAAGCAATGTTTTCAGTATCGGCTACTTACGGAGTGCCACAGCCACGTGTTCCTTCTGCTGACAAGACAATCCTTGAATCACAAATGCAATCAAATCCTCTTTGTCCAGACGGGCTTCATGAGGAAACAAGTGCAATAAGTTCTTTCCCCAGCAGGAATATTATATACATACATAAATGTGTGTATATATACGTGAAAATAAATTCAAGAAGAACCTACAAAATAAGTGAAATGAAAATATATATGCCTGTTGTTTCATAACATAAGCAGTTGAAGTGGATAAGGTCACAGTTTTGTCCTCTGCTTACTGATCTTATCGAGGAAAGATTGTATCAAATAAATAATATATCAAAAGATTTCTCCCTTCATCTCTTCACACACACACTCTCCACAGTCCCCGCTACATTATCCAAATCAGGAGTGAAAATCCAGCCAGTATGATAAGTAGTAATAAAAGGCTGTGCTTGTCTGTGGAAGTTTTGCTGGCAAATTTCCGAACCAGATTAAAAAGTAAATTAGATTTTTTCTGGAGAGTTATTTTCAACGGGTTTTGTCTGCTAATGTTCTCGTGCAAGATTGCAGCTTTGCCAAGGGGGGATGAGAACAAAAGAAGAGGATAAAGAATCGAGGTTGCAATTATCTGACTGAACAAGGTTCTCCCGTGCAAGGCACCTAATCAGGAAAGTCTCAAATTTGCTTAAAATACAAGGTGCAATACCAAATTTATTTATAATCTGCCTCACCTGCTCAGATAAAACTGTTTCTAAAGCCAGGCAATTGCAGGAGACAAGCTGTAAAATGGAACAAATGAAATCAAATCAGGTATTAATAACAGCGGAATGAAATTATAATAAAAAAGTGTCTTTTAGCAGAGTATAATTTCTGCTTTACAGAAAATGCAGATAAAGTAGAGCGACACAGAAAAGTAGTACAAAGTGGGAAGAAGTGAGAGGGACAAGGAAGAAAAGAGATGAGGGTGTCTAGGTTGTGTTATTCTGTGAGCACCACAAGAAAGACAGCAGGACCCCAGTTGCTTGAAACTAAGTAATGAGGGGCAGATGACAAAATGAGCAATGAGGCTGCCTTACTTGAGGGCAGGTGAGGTTACTTAAGTCCTCTCATCGTGGACTAACCCAACTTACCAGAGCTTGCTTTCAGAGCTGGGTGCAACATTGTGCTCTTCCAGGGACTTCTGTGGATTTCTGTGAGTCTCTTTGTCTTTATTTTCCATTTATACAGCAGAAATGTGATTTTTGTGGTTCTTTAAAGTGTGCCTTCAGTCCATGTACATGCAGTCCCTGATGTTGTTTGTTGTTGGCCTTGTTTAGAAGCTTGAGGCCTGTAGAAGTAAAACAAAAAAGGTGTTCAATGTAGAGTTGGTTGGTTGGTTGGATTTATTTTTGTCTGTTTCCCAATGTCCAGGAGCTCATGCTCCAGCTGGGCATGCAGATAGCTTCTACTGCATTTCGAGAGTTGGTCGTGCAGGTTTATTTAAGTTTCCAGGATTTATCATTTGCTCTTTGCCCATCAAAGGGTAGGTTACTGCTCTGAAACACACTAGGATTGAAGCTGAGAAAGTGTATTTATCCCCAAATGTTTATAAAGCAATTTGCTACACAGACTGATTTGTTGTTGCACTTAAATGTTAGGAGAAACAGATTAATTTGCTTGTGAGTACACTGCATTTGGCATGGTAAGATATTGTGGTACAGTGCAGAACAGTTGGCTTGGGACTGTTGATAAATATTGTCTGGGCAGGCGTTTATTTAACGTGTTTGTTAGGAGATGCATGTTCTGGATGACTTTTGGTGGTGGTCTAGAGACTCTTTGCATACAAACAAGCCTTCTGTGTTTACAAGCAAGGCCTCTGGGGAATGCACCTACTGATGCCTTGCATAACCCATGCTCCTAAGTGACTCAGCTGCACTGAAGATTTGAAAGCAAAACAAAAACTTCTACTTTTTCCACCACTCTGCATTTGCAAAGAGCACAGACGTGCTGCCAGCTGTGTGCTGCACCGAAGCAGCCTCAGGTGGGCTGCAGGCACAGTGCTCCACGGGACTCGTGTGATGGTTTCTGAGCTCCCTTGCAATGCATGGAGCGAGCAGGGCTGTGCTTGGAGGCAGGCAGCCAGGTCTGGCGGGCCGTGGGGTCCTTAATTGCCGTGAACATTGCCTTTCTACACTTCTGATGTTCTGCTTTTGCGATGTCACGGTGAAAATAATCGAACTGTGTTAAGTTAATGGAAAAGCTTCAAACAAGTAGGTGTCCCTGCCTGCCCTGCTTGATGGGTCCCGGAGCCTGGTGGATGTGGGTCCGCGTGGCAGTGGGATGCGGGCAGGTCGGGGCACTGGGGTCTGTTGGAGATGCTGCACCTTAGCTGGTGCCCACGGCCAGGCAGAGCCTGCTCCCTGCCAGCACTTGCCCAGCTCCTGCTGCTGGCAGTGCCCTTCATTTCACATGTATTTGGGTAGCTGGGTTTTCAGGCGCTGAGCAGCTGCCGGGCTGATGTGAGTGACGCACTCAGCCCATGTGGTCTGACTTCTGTAATTGGGGTCAATCACAGAAAAAACCCTGTCACAGCAGAAAGTGCTTCTCGGCTGCTGGGGCTGCCACAGACAGCAGCACTCCGGGGACTGAGAAAGAGCCACGCTGCCCTCCCTGCCCTCTGCTGCTCCTCGCTGCTTTCTGCGCACGCAGCTCTTCCTTGCTCACTCCTCAGCAAAGGGAGGCCAGCACTCATCCCAGTGCCTGATCCATCACCTCCCAGTCTGTCCTGGCTGAGCTCCTAGAGCAGCCCAGGGCCGTTTCAGGGGCTCTTCTGCCCTTTTTCATGAGCCCCACTGCGTGGTGGGACCCACACTGGACACCACCTAAGTGGTGACAAAAATATGGCAAATTCGCATGGACTGGTGCTAAATGATACCTCTCCTTCCAGCTGGAAAACACAGAAGGGAAGAAAATAACTTAAGAGACATTTAGTGGGATGGGTTAGGAACAAGGGGAGGATTTTGCATCTTTCCTGTTCAGCTGAGTCCAGTTTTAATACAAGAACGGGGATTTCCCTCCAGCTCTTTGCATCTTGCCTGTGACCCAGGAATGCTGAGCTAAAGGCCAGGCAGGAAACCTGTACCATCCTGGAGAGTGGGAACCAGAGAGCCCTTTTGCTTTGCTTTCACTCCTTGCATCCTCCATCTGTCAGGGATGAGCAGGATTTGTAACCTCGTGAGCCATAGTAAAAGCTCGGGGGAGGCTCAGTTTCCTGTGGTGGGGCTGTGGAAATAAATAAACATATAGATCATCCCCAGTTCTTTTTGCTAACCCTGCCAGTCAGTGACAAAGGAGCAAGGGACCTTTCATTGAGATAAATACAGTGTAAGAGGGTAATTAAAGTGACGGATTTCTCAGTCGTAGGAGCTTTCCAAGGCTCCACTTCCCATAGCATCCTTGCATTCAAATGGGGAAGGAAGGAAGGGAGCCAGTGCGTTTCGGGGCAGCGCAGGTCTGCATCGTTCAGGATGGGGACAGCCATCTCCGAGAGGACCTTGCCTCTCTCTGTGCAGTAACCTTTAATCAGATGTACTTAAAGGAAGCACAGGAAGTCTGAAAACATTAATCTAAAACCCACAAATAATAACAATCTTGTTTCTCTCCTAGGTTGTATTAGCAAGACCTTTTCCATCTCCTTTTCTCCCTTCTCTGTCACAAAAATAGCGTGGGGGAGGGATTCACAGCTCTAAGTTGACTTGTGAGTTTTTGCCCTTAGCTGTTTTTATGCTTTCCAAAATCCAGGGAGCAGGAGTCGGGAGCTGTCATAGCTACAGCATGGCTGACAAATCTATTTAGAAGGTGAGATATGAAAGTCACACAACTCGGGCTTTCTGGCTAAGAGGGTTTTGCAAATTCACAAGGAGAAGAGAAAACCCCGATAAAGGTAGAAGGAGCAAGGCAGCCTTTCAGGGCTGCTAGCATATGTGGATCAGGCCTCTGGTGTGCTCTGAGCTGCAGCGGCTGCGAGCAGCTCCCTTGGGAGCCACTCGGTGCAGATCCCTGCCATGGGATGAGGGCAGCTCCTGCCATGTCAGAGTAAATGGTGAAGCTGGTTGTCCCTGCTCTCTGCCAGCTCCACGGCCAGTGACTAGCAGCCAAGGGGTTGGAAGTGTTCAGGTGGGACAGGAGGTTCCCTTGGGGCAGCCCATTGCACCCCTGCCTGTCTAATAAGAGCTTTCAGGTCTCTTGCCTCCACCAGGGATTTGGGGAAGTGGCAGCTGAGGGCTCCAGCTTGTCCCAGTGTCCAGGGCTGGTCCCAGTCATGCTGGCTGGGTGCACCTCATGCTCCTGCAAGTTCTCGAGGAACCCAGACTGTGTCCCTTGCAGACAGTGTGCAGTATCTGGGCTCGAACTCTCGCACTACAACCTGCCTCCTGCAGTCTTATTAATTAAAATGGGCTGTTGGCACACTTGGTCACTGATAACCAACCATAGAATAAAGCTGTTCAGCAAAAAACAGCCAACCTGACAGTGGTGGAGTAGTGGTCTGCCAACCTCAGAGCTGCTCTCAGGGTGCTCTGTTCTCCCTGGGGTTTCTGCACTGGAGAGGCTCTGTGGAGATCCACCACCTCCTGCTGAGCTCTGCGTTCTGCTAGGGCTGGTGGCCACCACAGCCCGCCAGATCCATGCGTTTTCCCCCGTGCTGTCCACCTCTCTGTATTACTCCTTTGTCTCTGTGCAGCTTCGCTATGGACCTTCCATCACTTGTGATAAGAGAAAATGTGTCTTGCCTTGTTTATGAACGATAAATGGTTTATACACTGCATGTTAATCATTGCCCTGCACCTTTAATCTGAAGTGTTATCCAAAGCTTCAACTGGGGGCTCATTTAGATTTCTTGTTTGTAGCAATAATACCCTTTTAATATGCTAAATGAGAAAGCAAATGAACCTTTCTCACACTTATGAGTTTTTAAAAACATCTCTTCTTTAGTGGTTGAAGGTCATTCTTTTGGCAGATTAATGCTTAACTATTAGGCCCTATTCATTGTCTGGGGTCAGCGCTGCTGCTGTCATCGCATATTAAAAAGTGCTGGCTTGGAACAGTGACAACAATGCTGCTAGGTGGGAGAAAGCTAAAAGGCCTGGGCGAATGTGGCAATTCATATCTCAGGTTCTCATTTAAACTCCGGTGCTATCGTTAGTACTTAATTTGTAGGGTATTAATGAATTTTAATCCCTTTTACGCTTCACATAAGTGCAGCTTCATCAGCCTGGCTTGCTGGCTGTTGCAACCCCATTCCTGAACTGGAACCTACAACCGTGTTTGGGGGGATAGAAACTGCCGAAGCAATGCTCCGGTTGAGATTTGTTTGTTTATGTCCAAGACAAGCATGCAAAAGCCTCGTCCCAGCTCTCTGCCACCAGATGTGTCCCATGGATCTGGGGAAAAAGCTCTGGTGGTCTCTGCTGAGCTGCCACTGCCCTGCAGGACAGGTGCTTCCTCCTGCCACACTGGTCCTCGGGGTCTGCACACTTATTCCAGACATCAGCAAGCATCACCAAGCCGCATCTAGATCCCAGGCTTTGATAAGTCTTTTTCTGTTTCTCAGCACCAGGCACGTCCCTTCTGATGCTATCAGGCGTTCCTCTCTCTTTTCTCTTTGCTCTTCCTAGGAGCTCGTGTCCTAGTGATCTATGAGTTGTTTGGAGAAGCAGCAAACACTACTTACGCATTATATACATGTCTTGTCTGTTCCACTTGATAATGCCATTCTTTAATATGCTCAGCAGTAGCTTTTTAGCTGGCTCTTCCCCCCCACTCCCCTAATGCCTGCCTGGCATGCATGGAGGCCTTTTTATTCTTCAAATAATTTAAGGGATTTTATATCTAACTTTGTTTTCCAACATCCTTAAGGAGAAGGAAAAGCTCAACAAAGCAAAAATCTACCTCGGTAGCCTAGAGTGTTTCTGTTCCTTTCCTTGCAAAGACATAATGGCTCTGAGGTTTGCTCTGAGATCAAAGAAGAAAAGACAATGACAGATTAGTAAGTCTGAAACTTAATGCTGTGCTAAAACAAGGCGATGCCTTTTCTCAGCCTCGAGCAGTGTAACCACAAGCACACAGTTGGCTGCTGGTAGGACGTGGGGGTGTGTGCCTCTGCTCACCATCCTGTGTGTCCGTGGCCACGCGTGGATCTGACACTGGGTGGAAATTGCCATTCCTGTAGGTGTGCACCCAGGTTCAGCATGCAGGCTGGTCATTGTGCACAGGTGTTTGACCACAGACAGTCCTTGGCCCCACAGCAACGGGGGCTGCAGTGGGGAGGGCAGCTGGTAACTCCTGCCAGCACCAGGCGGAGTGGGCTCAGCGTGATGGCTGAGAGCCTGGGGGCAATGCAGGCTCTTTCGGAGATGGAGAGTCATTTGGGGAAAAAGAAAGAAAGAAAAAAAAAAAAAAAAGGAAAAAAGCTTTCTCAGTCCTCTCTTTCCAACTGAGAGGAGAGGATCTGACATTGCTAGTCTGATTCATGAAAATCACTCTGAGCTCTTGTATTGATAGTTTCAGCTCTCTGAATCCGCAGGAATCTTGGCCTTATCCCTGAACTCAGTTATTTTAGTTGTTCTCTCTCCAGATACACTAAATAAAACACTTGATGTACTTAAGGCTCTCTGGCTTAGCTTGGTACACGATGATGGCATGTTCTTTTTGATTCCAGGGACGAGGAGGAATCCAGTGTTTCTTGCTTTCTGTTTGCTCATCTTTTGAATTTTGCAGAGGGGGTGCGTGCATCCTCTCACATTGGTCTTGCTCTCTGAATGCTGAATAGGGAAATATGCAGAAAACATGAAGGCTATGAAAAATGATGAAAATGCCCCTGGGCTTGCTGGGCACAGGGGAGACGGCTTCAGTGCTTGCTTCTCCACAGGTCCTCTTTGCAGTCACCAGAGGATGGGACGTTTGGTGCCATTGAGAAGTCCCAGCTGAGTCCCATGCCGTGCGCCCCTTGGGGCTGGTGTGCCCCCAGCAGCTGCAGGCACGAGGCCAAGCGGGCACCCAGTCATGGGGAAAAGATCTGCAGGGTGCAGCCCCTCCTGGCCTCTGCAGGCCTAAACAGGCTGGCATCTCCCACCACCAGCCTGTCACTTCATCTTCAGCACCAAGGCTGCAGAATAAATTCTGCTTCTGTCCCAACAGACCATTCTCCTCTTGGCTTGATTACTGGCAGGATAGAAGTACATGATGGATAAGCTTTTTTCTTTTTCTTTTTTTTTTTAATTAATAAAAAAAGTCCAGGGCCACAGCTTTCTCTATAAAAAGTAAATAATGTTAAGAGCAGAGACCCGTTTTCCAGCTGGCATGTGAGATGAGCACTTGCTGCCTTGTGATGGAGCACTCCCACAGGGACCTTGAACCCAAAGGTAAATAAGAAACCCATTTGGGCAACCGTGCTGCTCCATCCATGGCTGGAAGATGTCCCAGTGAAGGGAAGCACCCTGAGGGAGCAACTCTGAGGCTGTAAAAACGTTTGCTACTTGCATGATATTTCCTCCTTTTATATCTCCAGTTGGCAAATGGCTCTGTGGTGTTTTATTCCGGAGGGGTCCATGCAGAAAACTTTCCCAACTCTGAGCAAATGCTGCTGCATGAATAAATGATGGGGGAGGAGGTGGGGAAACACTTACTGGTCTGGCAAATAGAAGCACATTGGCTGAAGCAGGCACATTGCGTGCTGTTGCTGCAGATGGTGGGATGCAGCTGGCATGGAACTGGGCAGCCAGAGACGTCAGGGAGTGAGACTTCATCCCTGTGGTCAGCAGCGATCCCCTCGGTGTGGTGGTGAGCGTGTTAGGCAGTGTCTGCCCTCCCGGGAGGCTGGCAGCACCCCGGCTGCCTGAGTCAGCAGCCACAAAGCACAACTTGACCTTGCTGGGAAAGAGATGTCAAACAAATCTCTGTGCTCGTCACACATGGTTTGACACACAAAGTTCCACACAAATCAATCTCTTTCCTTGGGCCGGCCGCTTGATCCTTTCCTGGGGAGGGATGTGAGGCCGGTGGTGCTACATTTCTGTCCCACCTCCTCCCCCTCCGCCCCTGCCATCCTGAGAGCCTTGAGCTGTAATGGGGTTACGGAGAAGCTTCACTGAGCAGCACCCACAGGATTATGAGACGGTCAGACAAGCTCTGGCAATAATATTTAGCGCTATAATTATGCCTTGAAACGTCCTTGGAGAATCTGCAGAGGCTACAAGAAAAGGGAGGAGAGCAGACAAAAGGGCTGCTTTCCATACGGGGCTGGACTGTCCGCTCGAGCATCATCCTGAAAGTGGGGGTCAGTGTGGACAGCATGCTGGCTGCCCCGTGGGGGAGACGATGGGGCTTTGGGTGACAAGGGCCAAAGAGGAGCTCTAGGCTGAACCCACACCAGGTGCTATGCATGGTGAGGGATGTCCTTCAGCTGTAGCAGTGTGGACAGGGAAGGGACCGGCCCAGCGGATGTGTGTGGAGGAGCGAGGAGAAGCCTCGTGTGGTGAGGTTCAAACAGAACAAGGCTGGGGACTAGGTAATGAGGGTGCTACTGGACACCCCATGGGGAATTGAGTGGAAATGGGGTGGTGAGGCCAAGGCAGGGGCTCCAGGCTGTGTGGGCACGAAGCAAAGTGAGCAATCAGGGCCGATGCCTCGCTTCCCAGCACAGCAAGGAGTGGAGGTTTAAGGCAGGGGAAGGACAGACAGATGGACAGACAGCCATCCACACAGCATCTGCCCACAAGAGCTTCCCGGGGCGGGTGCTGCGGGGCTCGCTGGGGTCAGCTCATTTACCTGCAGCTCCGTGTTCGGTGTCTAATCCAACAAATGCCATGGCAACGCGCGAACCGCTCCGCTTCCCTGACCCCACCTGCCCCCGCTGTTAACATCTTGCCTACGAAGTCGCTCTAATGCGAGTCCACAGTGCTGTAAGGCTCTGCTGGCTGAATTACACCATGAGGAGATGAAATGTAGAGGCTCCAGCCCTCCCGGCCGGGCTGGGGGGGCCCACCGGCTCAGGGGTGTCTGGGGAGGAGAGCTGATTTAGGATGTCTGCTGACAGCTGCTCTGTATGTGGGAGGGCAGGAGTGATGTTGTTTGGATGTCGTATCGATTTCAGGGTATTGTATTTTTTTAATTAATGGCAAAGGTGCCTAGCCACCGCTGATTATTTATTATTTTGTATTACGGTAGCTGGTGTCCCAAGTGAGATCTCTGTGCTGTTACACTGGACTCGGGTTTGGGAAGAGAAAACGTCATCCTCGGGGCGTTGCAGCTTCCACAGGCGATGTGGTGCAGGGGTGTGGGGTGAAAAATCACCTTGTGCAGTATCACACGGCCTGCCCCTTGTAGGGCTGGACCAAACCTCCTTGAAATGGCTCAAGTGGCTGTGGGGAAGAGCAGGACATCAGAGTTCCTGGCTGGGGGGGCTGAGAGCAGTCGCTGCTCCCAGGCTTTGCCCTCAAAACCCCACCTAAAGGCAAAGGATGGGCTCATAGCAAGCAAGCACAATGAAGAGCTGGCTCATCTCCCTCACTTCCATGTGGTTTGACTGTGGCAAGGCACTTCTCGTCAGGCATTATTTACGGTGCAGCAGCGTTCAGAGGCTTTACAAGCGCAGAATGGTATATAAACAAACAGCAAGAGAGACAGCCGTGCTACTGAACTGCAATGATCTGCGTTTGGGTTAAAATCCTCCCTGTGCTGCTGTCTCAAGCTTCAGACTGCACACACAGGAGGAAAAAATGATTTTAAATATATGCACTGTACTATAAACATATATTGCCATATCCCTGTGCAACAGAAATGTTGCAAAATCTAGCACTCTGCAAATTTGAGTGCTTTTCTTAAGCTGAACTTAGCCCTCCTGTGTAACATTTCAGCTCAGACAGTTAGTTTGGCAATATTGTAAGTGATTGAAAATGGGTTTGTAATGGGAAGGGATGAGCTGCTTTGACATTAGGCAGCGCTACCAGCTTCAGCTATAATATTTCCTTTATTGGGATGCATCCAAACAATTTTAAGCAAACGGTGAAACTAGGACGGTGTCAAACATACAAGGATAAAAGGATTTTTTTTTCTCTTGGGAATAGAAAGAGGTTAATTAAAAAGAAACAGAAAGTCTTTGTCCATTCCTGGGATGATTTAAGTGCTGGCAAAACACGCTATATACACAGCCCTGAAAGCTCTGCAGGACCAAGCATTCTCCCTCATCACATCAGCAAATGCCCGTGCCCCATATCTGTGCCACAGCAGGGAGAGGGGTGGGGGTCCCTGCACCCCATCCTGTCCCTGCTCCTGGCTCCATCCCTTGGCACCAAGAGCAGGAGGCTCCGCTGTGCCCCTGGGGTTGTGTGCTGGAGAGGAGAATCCCTGTTAGATGAAACGTGAAGTACAGTTCAGGGCTGGTGAGGAGTATCTAAAAGCAAACCAAGATTTCTGTGTTTGTGCGAGTAGGTTGCTTGTTTTGTTGCTGGGCTTTACCTTCTTCCTTTTGGGAAAAGCTGTTGTTATTTTATTACTTAGCGGCGAGCTGTTAGTCGCAGCCCCGCGAGCACAGTGCAGCCTTCCAAATGCCCCCCGAGCCCTCCTCTACTGATTTTCTCCACCGAGTCCCCAGTGGAAACAAGTCGAGATGAGTTTTTCCCCCTTGTCATCGGAGAGACGGTTACTGCTGCTGGTGCAGCTGCTGCTGCCACGCCGGGCTCCCGGCACGCTCTGCCTGACGCGACAGCAGTGTCGCTGGGGACGTGGGGCTCGTGAGCGAGGAAACGTGCTGTGACACCCGGCTGCTCCCCGCTTCTCCGTGAGCCACCGAGAGCACTGGGAAGCAGAAGCATCCGCCAGGTGCTCGGAAATATCCCTGAGCAGGGAGAGGAGCCAGATGTGCAAGGAGAGGATGGCACGGAGGGGTTGGTGCAGCACCGGGGGGATGCTGGAGGATGGCCTGGGCCCCCTGAACCATGCACCATAGCCACAGCACTGCCCTCCTCCAGCACCTCTGTCTAGGTTAGGGCAAAACAGCTCCAAACTGCAGCTATTGTCACTTTTGCATTGCCCAACTAGTTGGAAATGAATTAACATACCTTAAAGGTCTCATTAAATCTAAATTAAACATTTAGTCAAGCATCCTTCATGCACTCTGTTGCCGCTACACACTTTGGTGGGAATATTAGCAGCCTTAAAAGATATGAATATTTACTGTGTGCTGCCCCCGACAGCTACTGCAGATCCCCAGGCGAGTGCTTGGCACTGTGCAGCCCTCTACAAGGAGCTGGTTCCTTCATTCGAGAGAGGCAGGCCAAGGAACCCCAAGAGGAGGGAAAGGTTGGATGAAATGCTTTCAGGCACAAGTCAGTTATTTGTGTTTTTGCCGTAGTGCCAAGCTAACAGAACAATTGGAGGATCCTCACAGGGGACCACTGGTCCTCCTTCAGTAGCATACCTGTCCCCCCCTTTCCTGGCACAGCTGGTGTGGTGGTGTTGTCTTTTTATATAGGAAAAGTGGGCATGTGGGGTGCCTGGATTGGAGCCAGAGCTCAGAAACGAGCCTCACGTGCAATTTGGTGACTGCAGGAACATCGCCTGCCTCCCTTCTCCACTTCTGTGTGAATGCTTGGGGTGGGGAGGAGTTCTAATAATTTTTTTTGTGCAAAGACATAATTATACTTCCCTGATTAATCTTCAGACTGAGTCAAGCGCTTGCCATAAATCTTTGAAACAAACATGTCTATTTATATTTTAATTATCTTTTCTCTTCTTTCCTAAAGTTCAGGTTGATTTGAGCTTCTTCTACATATTTATAAATTGAGTGGTTCTCCCTTTGCCTTTCCTAGGCATTTTACAGGCGAGGCTCTGCTTTTCTGTGAGATGTGGCTGCTGCCTCTTTGCCCTGGTGCGCGGTGACTGCACCCGTGCCCCATCTCAGCAGCCAGCCCCCACCTTCAGACCCTGAAATCCCTGAAACATTTCCAGGTGTGGGTGGCAAACAGAGATCTCCCAGTAACCTCAGCATTGTTACCTTCGGTGTTGCCTTCAGAAGCAATCCACAGACCCCAAGGCTGATGCGTGCCAGATGCTGCGAGCCCTGTGCCAGGGGGTGCAGCAGGCGCTCAGGGAAACAGAGTACATTGGAGGTGCCTCGCTGTCTGCTCACCTCTGGGGGACTCCTTTCAAGCTCCTGCGAGTCCTTTCTGTGGCACTGTATTTTAAGGACTCAAAGGCTCCAGGCAAACACGTTCTCCTTTATTCTTTTGAATCTGAATAATTAGGTTTATAATTATGAACTGATTTCTATCTACAAGTGCTCGGTCTCAACATGTCTGTAGTCTTGCGAGGAGAGGTTGTTTCCAGTGGCTACTTGAGCTGGGTGGGAGAAAATCTGTCTCCAAGGGAGCGTGGATGCCGAGTTACTGAGAGCTGGGAGGAAGCGCCTGCTTTCCCTGGGTAACCGTTCCAGCCATCCTTTCATTTCCAGTGAGTCGCTGTAATTTGTAAACATTAATAACCATTATTATTATTAAAAAGGAAAGAAAGTGAGTAGCCCTGTAACTAATTACTTTAAGTGTTTTCAATGAGCCACAGTTCAACTCCTTTATAAAATCTCCTGCTGTGAAGACCAGATTGTCATTATGATCAGATCTTTCCTTAGACCTATTAATTTTACCCAGAATAACAGCAGAACAGATGCGGGGAGAAGGCTAGTCTGATTAACATAATTCTTTTCAAAGACCATTTCCTCCCTAAAGGCCACCACACCAACTCCTCTATCCTCTCTCAGATCTAATTACGTTCAGGAGAATTCAGACACTGATCGGTGATCTCAGCAGATGTCACTTCTCAGATATGAAGCCCCTTCAGGATATGAAACCTTATCAAAAAATCAATTGAAATTAACAATCCTAGCGCTGCTTTTCCCTTCTTCTGTGGCCAGATGAAAGTTGCTTCCAAACAGTGACGTCCATTTTGTAGCCAGAGAGGCCGAGTTTTAAGAAAATCTGTAAACCTGCATTTTGTTCCCTAGTTTTTGAAACATTTTTTACTTCCTCTCATTTCTCTGTTGCTCTCTGCTTTATGACACCTCTGCAACTGTAATAAAGGAAAGGAAGAAATCGCAGCACAAATAGGACATGCAGGACAATGATGCTGTGTTTTTAGTACTTCTTCTGTTCAGACAACTGGAGTCAGGGTTTGTTTCCCTTACGGGGATGCTTCCCTCCCGTTCAGTGACCATTATAGCACTGGTAGCCGGAGTGATTGCTTGTGTGAGGCCACAATGGAGCCAGGGATCTGCAGCCAGCGTGGCTGATGGAAAACACAAGGTCAGATCTCCGATCACCACTGATGTGCTACAGGTTGGCCATGAAGAGCAGGCTTTTTGCTGTGCATCCCCTCCACAAGGAAGGGGCACCCGCAGCCCCGGTGCTGGTGCGGGAGGGAGGAAAGTTTCCCTCTCTGGCGTAGCTAAAGTATCATTATGTGATGAAATATATTTACATCCCTCTGCAAGTGCCCATGTGCCATTTAAACAAAGCTTTTAACTGAACATTGCAGTGGCATTTCACATGGGGGAAATTGCTCCAGTATTTACTGCTATTAAATTAATTTCTCAGTAGAGGATTTTAGACTCTTGTAATTCATGAGGATATTTTAGGTCCTGTTTACTGTCTGGTGCTTAAAAAAATTGTCTCAAGCATTTGTTTGCTGAATATAACATTGTTATTACATTAACTTTCTCTCACAGGAGAGACAGGGGTTCATTAATGTTGATGTGGAGCTTATTGTATTGCCGAGCTCTCCAAACAGCGGGTAATTTTTCATAACATACGTGTGGCAACGCTCCGGCACGGAGGGACGAGCTGGAAATGCTGTCATTGTAGCCTCATGCCCATATGCACCCCGAAAGACCGTAGCTCTGAATAGCACCGGGGGGAAATGCTTTGAGCCCCAAATATTGCCGTGACAGGCTTCTCAGTCCCTTCAGACACCCCTGAGGATGACCTGTTGGTAGGCGAGGCTGTCCTTGAACTCCAGGGTTTTGAGCATTGCTGTTGATGCTGCTGAGCATGGGCCAGCCCCCGCCCCAGCAAGGCGGCTGGGGGGCTGCTGGGTGTGCTGGGGAACGATCAAAGGTGCTCAGTGCTGAGACCAGGGGGAAAAATTAGTGTTCCCATGCTGCCTGGGAGCACAGGAAGATCCCAGTAAAAAGGGCTTGGTTGAACAACCATACTATCCACATAAGACAGGTAATGCCCTAGCTGCTGCTGCTTTGCTTCCAGTGTCGGGTGGTGTCTTCTGCCAGGTGGTTTTAGGCAGAAGAGAGAAACCATCTGAGGAGCAGCAAACACCTTAATGCATTAGCCAGATTTTCACCTGAGGAAGAATACTAGAGTACCGAATGACAGAAGCTATTTTTTATGTACTTTCCAGATTTAAAATAAGTACTGTGAGATGCCACGGTATGATGTCTGAGATAGGATTGTGAAATCCTGGAGTTGGGTGAAGTTCTGCAAAGCCCAGGGCCCTGGCCACTGGAGCACCATCCTTGCGGGCTGGCTCCGGGCAGGTCCCAGCCTGGTGACATGCACGGCACGGTGAGGTTACCTGCTGGCAACCAGGGGGGCTCAGCCCCTCCAGCAGCAACATCTCCCTGCATGGCACGGGCTGGGCAGCACGGAGCTCACACAGCGGCATCTGCTTTTCTCGAGGAACAGATAGCAAAACTCAAAGATACACAGCCCCAGGTGGAATGGAGAAAAGAAGCAACAAAGAGGGCTTCGTTTTAAATGTTATGAGCATCTTTTAGTTACTAATGCCTTCCCCTCCAAATGGGTATGTTTCTGCAGTGGAAATTGTCAGCAATCAGACTTACAAGTGTTGGGAAGAGATTTACTTGGACAGATGAAAGAAAACCATTTTCTTCTAAATGCCTGTGCCCAGAGCTAGATAATATGGTTTTCTCTAACTATGCAGAAGGCCAGGGATGTGCATATAGCTCCTTTTCTTATAAAATATAGCTACTTGGGCATGGCAGAAGGCAAATCTAGCTTGGATGGGGGAAAACTGTGGGGTTTTCGAAGTAATAAGATTTATGAAAAGTAGTGATGGAGAAGAATGATTAAAAATAAGAGAGGTGGGCTCGGGGAGGATAGCAGTCTGTGCCAGGTGCCTGTGAGATGTGCAGCTAGGCAGGTACAGACTGAGCATGAGGGTGGGCTGGGGGAAGGCACCTGGCACAAGGAGTTTGCAGAAGAGACTCTTTATGCTCAGGGGAAAGGCCCCTGAGTCCAATTCAAATAAAAAGGAGGGGACAGCAATTACAGGACTGCCGTAAGTTGTGACTGAATACTGGCCAAGCAGCCTGAAGGCCTGGTGGATTTGCAAAACTGGGTGCATCAGGAGCCTGATCTGAGTGGCTCCATGTGCACCAACCAAGTACAAGGGTCAGGATCAGCCACTGCTGGTGGAAGCCAGCTGATGAATTTTTGTTTCAGGAGGACTGGGAGCCTGGGGAGCAGCCCAGAAGAATTTGCTAGGGATTTGCTTGTGGGATGCCAGCAGCATCCTATGCTCTTCCAGCCCCTGAGCCAGAGGCTGTGTCCTGCAGAATGATGCTGGGTGTCCTGTGCTCGCTGACGGAGCTGGGGGCTCCCTGTCCCTGTGGTTGCCTGGTGGCATGTGGTGCTCCTCCGCAGGCCACTGCGCTGCCTGGGTTTTGAAGCCCATTGTACTCACTCTCTGCTTGTGAAGGCTGAGTTAGGTGTTGTTTTCATCTAGTGATAATGAAAAGCTCAAATCCGTTTTCTTCATCTGGTCCATCATTTAGTACAGGGTTTTGATCAACAAAATGATGCTATTTGGAACTTCTTCCCCTTTTTTCCTTTATTCTCTTTTTTTTTTTTTTTTTTTTTTTTTTTTATTGAAGTAGAAATCTGAGGAGATAGGGGAGGGGAGGAATGAAAGCCTGTGAAGATTCAACTGACTGGACTTCTCAAAGCAAAAAAAATAATTATTATCCCCCTGAGAAAAGAGCTTTTCTCTGAGTCCTATCAAAGCCACACTGCAGCCTTCAGATGAAAGCCCTACTTTTTAGTTCACTCCTTTTAACACCTCATTTGTTTTTAAACTTTGTTGTACCTAAATGAACAAACAGTTTGTCTGCTGCACCCTAAATAAATAAATAAGTGGAATGGACGCTTTGCTCCAGAGCATTCTTTGATACCTTGCTTACTTTTCAGCTCTCAGTAGCACCAACCACCAACTCCCCAGGCTCCTCGCCACACCAGCTCTGGCCATGATGAAAGCTTTTCCATGATGGCAAAGGGATCGTTTTTTTTCCTCCCATTACCTTCTGGTCAGCCATACCACATGTATGGCAAGGGACTGTAGGAAGGGGCCGTGATCTTTGGTCATTGATTATTGTGTAGGGAAAATTCTCAAAGGTTTTCCATTTCCTTGCAGGGAAAAAATCAGCTCTACAGCATGGTAAAGACTGCAGTATTTTAGCATTAGGCAACTTGGAGGGCAAGAAAGCTGTCAAGTGCTTTTTGACAATCACTGAATTCCTTTTAAGTATCCAGATTTGGAAAGAGAAACCCTGTTTAGGGTGCATGAAGGTTATGAGCCTCGGCATCTCCTGCTGCCTTGCTTTGCCAGCCATTGATGAGCAGGAGACTGTCAGATTTTTCAAGACAGTTCAGCAGCACCAGACAGCAAAAATTCAATGTATTCTGATTTTCAACATAGAAATAATAAAACAAATGGTATCAAGCAGCAGATGTAACAAGAAGTAATTACCAGCTAATCAGTTTCTGGTATTTTTTATTTTATTATTTGGTTGGTTGGTTTGGTTTGGTTTATTATTTTGTTGTTTTTTCCCTCCCATCATCCCCTGAAGATTGCTCTGGCAGGGGAAGCCGGGCTGGGTGCAGAGAGATGCCCAGCACAGGGGTGTAGGTGCTGGGGGTGCTCCTGCTGCAGCCCCTGCCGGTGCTGTGGGGTCCCTGCTGCCGTCACGGTGCTGGTATGGGCACCCCTGGCCAGCGCAGGCCCTGGCTGTGATGTGAGTCCCAGATGCACATCGAAAATGAGGCCTGGAAGCTTTATT
This sequence comes from Aythya fuligula, assembly GCF_009819795.1. NCBI lineage: Eukaryota > Metazoa > Chordata > Aves > Anseriformes > Anatidae > Aythya > Aythya fuligula. The sequence goes on along the minus strand of NC_045580.1, from coordinate 5,921,770 downwards.
CTCTCCAAAATCAATACTTATCTTCAATCTCTTCTGGTCTCTTGAAATGAACTGAGTGACAGATCAGAGGAGAGCAGAGCAAGCAGCATTCAGAGGGGCTTGGCAAATTGCTACATCTGTTTGCTGTGAGGCTGAGCAGTGTGATATGGGATTACTCCTTATTAAATATATATGCTCTGTGTTTACATTTGCTAGAGACTCGCAGGTCCTGGAAACCCTCTCTTTCTCTGTGTTTGGCTTCTCTTATTTAAACTATTTTTAAAAGCACTGAAGGGAGGAAGAGGGATGGGGACAGAGCGCATGAACCGCGTAGGGAAACAGCAAGCACCAAGGTGTCGCGAGCAGCGCAGGACTGCAGGGGTCTGCGCCCTAGACTCTCACGTGTCTCTCTTCATCTCATCTCATCTCTCCCTCCCTCTTTCCAAACCTGAGAGGCTCCAATTAGAGCAGCAGCAGCACTTCTGCTCTGAGTCAATGTATCTGGAGCTGACGCCTCTCTGGCACTTGACAGAAATGTGAGCGAGCCACCTGTGTGGGGTTTGGTAGAGGATTTTCCTACACCCTTCTGCCCCTCCGGAGGGGCAGAGTGCAGGTGGGGAGTAGGGGAGTTGAGGCTGGTTTCTTTAGTAAGACAATTTTATTTTGAGAGAAACAGCACTTTCATTTTGTTGTCATTTGTTTTGGCATTCTGGGCAAGCACACAGGTTTATCTCCCATCCTTATATTAGGAAAAGAGCAGGAGGCTTTCAAGTAGCATTTCAATTAAGATTTTGAAATGGAGAGATCCAAGCCAGATCAGAGTGGAGTCTGATCTCTGAAACTCCCCTCCATTTCCTGTTTGATATTCAGAAACGTTGCATTCTGTAGTTCTGCATCTTCGGCACTGTTCGCTAACGATTACATTTGTGTGAACATTACCCGGAAAGATCTAAATTGAAAGATCTTGTTTTCCTCCAGATGCCCCCCTCCTACAAGGAGCCTTGGTGAGAGGGAGGCAAGAAAGGGACTGCTGGAGAATAAAAACGGAGCCATGAAATTAATCATTCAAGCCCAGAGTTAAATCCCTTTATAGTTACATATAATTTTTTAGGGTGAGCTCATCCTGTGGTAATGTATCTGTATTCTCTTTTTTTTATATATATTAAAAAAAAAAAAAACTTTCATGTTTTGGGGGAAATTTTATGATGCAAGGCATGAAGCAAACACTCCTGTAAAAGCCAGGCAGGCTGTGCCTTTAAACAAAGCTGGGACACGGAGGAAGCCAAGACATTTCAGAAGAAAGGGCAGCCCGGCAGCCTCCAGTCAAGAGCCAAGGCAGGGTCTCCTCCTGTGAAATAATCCCTTCTCCAGGCTTGTCTGCAACAGGAAATTACCCGATATTAGACCATGACCTTGGTGGCACATGCTGTGGCTCCTACACCTCGTGCAGTTATTTACATGTCGCATGCTGTCCCCAGACGCCTGCTGCAAGAACTGCAGGCAGGGCTTGTGGCTGGAGAGCCCGTGCTGCTGGGGGCAAGGCTCAGGGGTCTCCATCCCACTGCCTGGCCCTGGTTGCTGCTCTGTCTGAGGAGTCCTTTGGGGGGATGACCCTCTGCAATGGTAAAATGCCAGCTTTGGTTGGGTAGCACTTGGCTTTGAGCTGTATCTAGGGCCTCTTGGCACCATTAAAATAGAATTGCCAAATAACATTAAACATCCAGAGTTTCGTCTGATTCCTCACCAAAGCATCTCTACCTGTAAATACAGAAGCTGAAGAGATGTCTTTCCGCAGCAGAATTTATCATGCGTTCAGGCCTTGCAAGATCTAGACCTGGAGGCAAAAGTTGCACAAGAACAGTTTTTTGTTTTTTGTTTTTTTCCTTTGGAGTGTCTGCTTTGTGGCATCGCTTACAATTTTCAGATGCTTCTGGCATCACCTGGGATCTGAGGCAGCGAGGCTACTGTAAATATATGTGCATATATAAATGCATACATGCATTAGAATGTATACAAAGTTATCTAAACATCTCATCCTTGTAAAAAGGTACCTTCAGCTTAGCCTTTCATTTGTGTTTTGAGTGAAAACTCTCATCCTGTCTTATTTAAGGAAAGTTGTTTGTTTGTTGTTTGTTTAGATGGAATAATGATTAAAAGTACAGCCAGACAAAAAGCTCCAGGGGTCTTACAGTTAATTAGTCTTACAGTTGCAAATGATGACCACCTGTCAGTAAAAAAAATAATCCACAAATAATGGATTAACTCAGCCAGCTGACAAATCAAAATAGCAAAACGGCCCCCTGAAACCATCCCTCCTGTTCTCAGTAACCCCCCTCCATGCTTACAAAGAGCAGCAGTGAAAGACAGTGAAATAAATCTCCTACAGCATGCCCAGAACATCTTCCAGCACATGATCTGTTTGGGGCCAATTCTGCTGTCTCCAGCACCACTTAACTACAGGCTTTGTGATGCCAAGTTTTGGCATGGGGAACAAAGGCTCGTACTGCCCACGGTGAACCAAAATATTTACGGCCCGGTGCTTGTTACTGCAGCCCTGGTGGGAGTGAAGTCTGGAGCACAGCTGAACCCTGTGCCCACAGTTAAGGCATGGTTTCTGTCACCAGCCTGTCTTGTCCCTGCTTTCTAGTGGGCTCCGTTGTGTTGCAAAGGACATCTTGTTTTTTTTGTTTGTTTGTTTGGTATATTTTCTTCTCTTCTCTTTGCTCACAAATCTTCCTAAGCATGCAGGGACAGCAGCCCACGGTGTTATACCAGCCCGAGTGTTAATCTCCTGGACCATTTCAGCTGGCTTCTGCGGGGTATTTTTATAAGAATGGAACTAGGAAAGTCCCTTTATGGGTTTGTACATCCTAGGGGGATAGTGTGAAAATGCTGTAGCTGGCTTACCTGGGACTTTCTACTTTGCAGATGATGTATCTCAGGGGATAAGATGAATGTGCAGCACTGTGCTTAGATAGGAATTAATCTGTATGGCACCATTTATCTCGGGGGGATGATCTGAAAGCACCATTTAGCAGGGAGCAGTGCACTCTGGGACCACTTCCCCCAGGATCATATAAATATGCTGTACTGTGCTTATCTGTTTTTTAGGGGAATAGGTCATCTCAAGGGGCAATGCGGATGGGCTGTATTCTGCTTAGCTGAGGCTTTCTCTGCATGGGATGGCATCTTCCTGAAGGGATGCTATAAAGCATCTCCCTCTGTCCGGCACTGTGTAAATCACCGATGCTCACTGCTTCGGAGTCTTTGTTTGCCAGCTGAAGCTGCCCTCCCTCCCAGCCCGCACCAGCACTGAGGAGGACCCCAATTCTGATTTACAGCAGTCGTGGAGCTGGGGATTCTGATCTGAGCCTTGAGTGAGCATCCCACAAGAATTACCGTGGCACTGGTGGGTGTCACTTGCAGATAACCGATGAAACCTGTGATTATACCTCTTTGATGCTAACCACCAGGTTGGTGCGGTTGCTTTGTGAGGTTTATGTTATCCTTCCTGGCGTGCCTTTCTCTGTGATGAGCATAGCAATTACCCCAGAGCAGAGGAGGAGTGAGGATCAAAGGGCTCCGTGATCTTGGTTTCCCTTAATGACTACTAGGAGATGGAGCGGTACCAGTGGCGGGTGGGTGCCGGTGTACTAGGCTCCTCTATTTTTAGCCTTGGTAGTGGTACGTCAGATGATTACCTTTCACGTTTCGAATGTGAGAGCCATTCTACAGAAATAACGCTGTAACTAATTGCAGGTTTCGTGATGCGTTTTTGTTAGTGTGTGTGGCGCAAAAGCATATTCTTCCTGTAAACCTGAGAGAGTCTTCCCAAATACCCCACCCAGAGTCTGCAAGAAAGCAGTGAAAAAAGCTCTCTGTTTCTGTATAATGCAAATAGCTGTGGTGGTGTGACATCGGTTATTGTCCCAAGAATGGTAGTGAGAAATCAGGTTTGCTCTGAGATGCCAGCGCAGACCTTCGTCATGGCTAATGGGTATGGAGAGGGTGGTGGAGATGCAGGAGGCTCTCCGCTCAGAGATCTTTTTACTTAGAGCTAGTAATGATGTCTCAAAGCCAAAACTGAGAAGGCAGCAGCCAGAGCCAGCCACAGACTGATGGTGTTGCAGTGCTGAGACCAGGGTGTTGGTGCCGTGCCACTTTGTGGAGGTGGCATCACCCCCAGCTGAATTCCCTTTCTATGGGGACAGCTGCTCATGTCTAACCCACCACTGGTCTCTTCAGGCAGCCTGCTCCTTGACATGGGGACTTTCTTATTCTGCTTAAGTATTTATAAGATAAGCACGAAGCCTCTTTTTTTTCCCAGTTGTTGGTGTCTTGAGTTTAAACTGCCTAGGACACTCAGTCTTTAAGCCTCTTTTAAGGACTCCTAAAAGCTGAACCTCTTTGACCTCACAGACACAGAACTCTCTGACTTTACTATCTCTTTTCTTGCTATCTCCGCAGAAATAAGCAGTCAGATTCATTTCAAGTTGCAGGAAGGATGAGGAGTATTGGGAAAATCAGTGTTTAGCAGAGGACAGCCGTGACTGGAGGGTTGAGGGGGAGGATGCTTATTCCAGTTTCCAAAAAGGTTATTTCAGCTAAAGACAATAAAAATGCTCTGCAAAAAGAGCAGCTCCTACAAAGTCCACCTAATTCTCATGGCACTCATTGTGTTTCATAACTTAATTGCAAGAGCACACAAACCTGCACAATGAATATTATTCTTGTCATGACGATCAATTCCTGTTTTACTTTCTGTAATGTCACAGTCTGAAGATTTGCTGCTGCTCACTATAACCTAGTGGAAAAATACAGTGGAGATGTATTTGATCTGTGTTGTAGGTATCTTGGCGTGAGCATGGCAGAAGGAGAAATGACCTAGGCTCAGAGGGATTCCTCTTCCTTTAGGATGTCTTAAAGGATCACTCTCTTTGTCATAAGGGTAATAGAAAGTAAATGGAGGATACTTGCTAAGTGCCAGCGAGTGACATTTTTATTCTGCTCTAGAGGAAGGTGGAGTCGCTTTCAAATCCTTGATGGATAAGCATGTTATCAATTCCCTCCTCAGAAGTGGGATAAAGAGCAGAATTCTACCCAGGGACAACTCCTCTGCTTACTGGAAACTGTTGTCTTCAGTCTTTAAAAAAAGAAATATGACAAAGGAAATAAATTGTCCTCCTGCAGCATAGGAAACAGGCTTGAAAGCCTGGATGTCTTGAGTAGATACAATGGAAACGCATTGCAGTGTTTAAAAAGTTTTTAAATCTTTAAGGAAGAGACTTTCTGCAGAGCACGGATTTGGCTCAGAATAAAGGCTGCTCACCGGTCGAGCTGTGAATAACCAGGGAGATTTGGGCACACGTCTGAGAAATGTCTCTAACAAGCAGGAGACACTTGTGCAAGTAGGAAAGGCTGGCCCTCTAAAAAGCAGATTCTTTCAGATATTTACTGAAGCAATTAAAAGTCTCAATAATTGGAAAAAAATAGTTTGGTTGTCTTTTGTTAGTACTTTCACACAGATTGGGGGAGGAGGTTAGATGGTTTGTGATTTTTTTTTTTTTTTTTTTTGAGAAGTCCATCCCTAGGCTATGAATAAAGTACTGTTCGTGCCTGGTGCAACACTGGCTCAACCACCATTACAAAGTAATAATTGTCTCATTTGAATTTTATCTGCACAATATAAATTTAATAGTTTCACTGGAATGTGCTATTCTCATTGTCGTAACACAGGAATATTTGGGAAGGATTCAGAGGTGGTTTAATTAGCAAAGTTAGTTGGGAGGGCACGTTGCATTATCGTTCTTCTTTTCTTTTTACTAATTCACTATAATTTATGGCAGCCGAGAAGTACCTAAGCTTTGCTGCACGTAACAAATAGGAGGTGTTCAAAGCCAACAGTTAGTTTAGCTTCAAAGGACAGGGGAGAAGGAGGTCGCTGGCAGGCAGTTTATTAGCTGTCATTTTCTGTCCTATCCTGTGAAAATAAACAAACGCAGGGATGAGCCCTGTGCAGCACTGACGTCCTGCAGCAGCCAGCATCGCTGCTGCTCGCTGCTTTCCCTTCTCCTGCTGCTCGCCTTGCCCATCTTTGCGGGTGCTCCCAGTGCCCTGCGAGGTGGCAGGGCTGGCACTGGGATGTGTGTCCCATCCCCTTCCATCCCGTCCCATCCTGTCCTGATCCACGGAGCTGGGCATTGCCTCCCCGTGAGCAGAGGGATGGTGCTGGGATGGCGCGTGGGCTGGCAGCCAGCCCGGCACTGCTGAGCTGGCCTTGGCACTTCCACGGGAACGTCTCGAGAGCTTCCTCTGCCGTGGGGACCCTGTCAGCGGCTGTGTCAGTGCCCTCCTGGACACCGAGAGAAATCTCTTGTGTGTTGGCATGGGGCCGCGCTGTCTTTCTGCCTTGTGTCCTAGGCGCTCAGTACAGTGCTGTTTGGCTCCAAGCCCAGCGGAGTCGATGGAAAGATTTCCACGGACTTCAGTCTGCTTTGGACCAAATCCAGGCACGGGAGTGGGATGAAGACATCCGCTCGGCCCCGTGCTGACCCGAGTGGTGGCCGGCCTTAAGGACACCACTCTGCTCAGAGCCACCCCTTCAAGTGCTGCGCCCCCCATGTGAGCTTGGAGCGGTGCTGGCACCCTTCTTGTCCTGGTTGTGTGCACAGCCTTGTGAATACCTTGCTTAGGATGGGCCACCTTCAGAGTGCAGGCTGGCTGCCTTCGTGCCTTGAGTGTTTCCAATGAAGCAATCTGCTCCTCATAAATAACAAGAAAAGGATGATTTTTTTTTTCTTTTCTGCTGCAGGGACACAGTGGTAGGCCAAAAAATCTGATTAACTTTCCCACTCCTTTTCTTTTCTTTCTTTCTCCGTATCTGAGAGCAAGAAACACAACTGATTACAGTCCTTTCAAATTAGTACTGTAGCTAAGGCTTTAAGTGGTCAATTATGATCAACAACAGCACTCTTGAATTCGGTTAGGAGCCGGTGGTGCTTTGTTTCTGCTGACAGGTTCCCGTGGGGCCCCGGCCAACCCGTGCGTGCTGCGGGAGCCCCTGAGGAGATGCCACCAGCTCCTGCCCCAATGCTGCCAGCCCCTGCTGCTCACCTGGGGCTTCGTAGGGAGCCGTGGAGCTGCTCTGCTCCTCCCTTCCCTACCTGCAGCCCGCGCTCATGTCCCTGTGCTGCAGCTCTGCTTCCTCGGCTGGGAGCGCGCCTCATGCATGCACCGTGGAGGATTTGCACTGAGTAATTCCCTTCACAGGGCTTGGTGGCAGCCTGCGTGACTTCGTTATGGTTCCAAATAGCCTGGGTTTTAATGGCAGAAAGAGGGCTGTCGCTCTGGATCCAATAGTCACTCCATCTCGCCTGCCCCCCTTTCCCTTTTCCACCAGACCAAGTCACCAGCCTACCACCCGTATGCTGCGTGAGGCCACTGGTCCAGCTAATAATCCTTCCTCTTGCTCTGAGGTGTCAGATTCAGTTTAGAGGTCCGGCTGTAAACCAGCTTCAAGCCTCTGATCCTGGCTTGTCAAGGTGTGGGTGCACCTATTCTGACATCCCCTTATTCTCTGCCACCTCCTAGGATGGTGCCGTGTCTGTGAGATGCAGAACACGATAGGTTTCTGTGGTGGAAATGAAGTTGGTGCCTGCCTGCTTCCAGTCTGTGCCACTGCACAAATCCTGTGCCAGCCAGGTCCCAGTGCTGCCTGTGTGCCTTGTGTTGGCCCTGGCTGGCACAAGAAAGTCTGCAGGCAGCAGCCAGCAGGTCCCTGTGGCACGTTGTCCTCCTTCCCTCTGCCTGCTCCCATCCCCTTATCTGTCCCTATTTCGCATCCATGCGAAAGGAGCCATGCAGTGAAGCGGGAGGTGAGGTTAAGATTTCTATCTGTCAAAAGACTCAGGTCAAGAAAGAAGGCTTCAAATCAGAAAAGAAAGTGGAGGGGAAGGGGAGGAGAATTCAAGTCAGGGCGGAAAAGGTGCCCCAGAGGTTGAGGGCCAGCTCAGCTATTGCAGTCACCCAGCAGGGGCTGATGGAGCCTTCTGCAGCTGGGTGCTGGACTGTGAGGGAATCAGGGTGGGGAAACATGAACGTTGCAGCTACAAAATGTGAAGGACAACCCAGGGAGTAACAAGGAGAAGAGGACATTTGAAGTGAGTCTGATACCATGCTGCCGGCCAAACAGAAAACAGGATTGTGCAGGAGGAGGGAGAAAGCACAATGCAAGGGCTGATGCCTTGCCAGAAAAGCATGTATGCTGCCTTCCTGCTATTTGCATCGATTGTTGTTCAATTTGGCTTTTAAACGTATGTGGGGGAACATGAGAGGATGGTGAGAAGGGCTGCTCGTGGCCAGCAGCGGTCCCTGGCAGCCAGCTGGCCAGGATGCCCGAGTGGCTTTACTCTGAGCTCGCGGAGAAGCTTTCTTCTCCTGGGCAGGGCTTCAGACACCTACTGCAGCCCTAACCAGAGCAAAAGCACAATCTGGCTACCAGTCACGTGTACGTTTGGTATTCAAAGGGAAACGCGTCAAGAAAATGCACGAGCAGGCGGGGGAGTGGGGAGACGTGGTGCTGGGCTGCTCTATTGAGCCAATTTGTGTGAACTCAGGCCAATTAAGTTTTGCACGGAATTTGTGCCAAATTCAATGGGTTCCAGTGGATTCATTTCTACCAAGGACTTAGGGGAATGAAATATGCCTGGATTGAAAGAGGAAAAATATTCCCACCAAACTATTCAAGACTTTACCCCCTATAGCTTTGCTTTCATGACGATTACTTCCTCCCTGAGTTGGTTCACATGAAAGGCTCCCTTGAAGCTGCTCCTTCAGCTCGCTCGTGGACTAGCATTCAATTCACCAGGAGCAAATTGAAAAGTCTTTTAGAAGAATGCAAAACTAAAACCTCTGTTTTTTTCTTCCTTTTTTTTTTTTTTTTTTTTTTTCAGTGAAATCTGGCTACTGTTAGTAAAAGTTGGATTAGAAAAGGTTGTATTTTTGAGCAAAATCATTTTGTTATCTGCATTAACAAAAGTTAGTCACATTTGACTGAAGACGTAATTTGACAAGACAAGTCCTAGCTGTCAGTCAAACCAGAAGCATATAACACATGGCAGATGCACGACCTGTTAGCGCCTGCCAATGCCATCGCTTGTTTATATGAAACTGTCACCTTTGTAGCTTCAATCTTTGACCAAAAAAAAAAAAATGCATATATATGTATATACAGGTTCTGAAGGGCAGATTTTAAAGATTGCAGAGAGACATTTAGTTATGTAGAAATAAAATATGAATTTTAATGTGAAGCATTAACATGAGCTCTTTTAGGAATAACTACAGGACTTCATGATGAACGTATTAGAGCGTTGCTTCAGCACAGGTGCCTGCCAGTCTTCATAAATCAGCTCAAACAAGTTAATTCTTCATAAAGGAGGACGAATTTGAATCGCAGGGATGGATGAATGGATACATAATAAAGGAAGAAAAATAATGCGGTGTGCTCGGGTTCTGAGGGCAGGGCAGGACACGTTCACCCTGGCACTGAACCACCGTGGGTCAGGGATGTCCTCCCTGGGGGAGGCCCCTGCAGAAGGGCTCTGCTCTTCTCGCAGCCCCATCTCCTCCTCAGCATCCTGCACCAAAGCCAAATTCTGCTCCAAGTCCCAGGTAGTGAAGCACAGGTCTCAGCCTCCCCAGATCGTGTCTTGCTAGCATGGTGCCACCAGCACCTCGAAGGCTGTCCCCATGCCTGCTCTTCCTCCCAAAAAGAGCTCATGGTGCTCATGTGTGTGTGTTTTTGGGGGCTTGCTGGAGCCAGGCCACCCCCAGGGCTCGCATCAAGGGGTAAGAGGTTTAGTAGGGCTTTTAACCCCAGCAAAAAGCAGCACACCTCGGGGACAGCTCTTGGTGCTGGTGTCGCTGTAGCTTCCAGGCGTGCTGCTGCAGACACCCGGGATGATGCAAGGACCTTGGAGGTGGCTGTGATGCCACATACCAAACAGCAAGCCCTGGGGAGGTGGTGAGATGCTTGTGACTGGTGTTGGTTGTGAGTGTAGGCACGGGGCGATGCTCCTCTCTATGTGCTTATTTATTAATTTCCCCTGTAGCGTGCTTCTCACGGCAGGGAGTGCTTGTCCTCCCCCGCCCCGCTGGTGAGGTTGCTTCGTTCACTAAGCCTGGTTAAAAGGCAGCTGAAATGTTTTCCTTAGAATATAGCTTGCAGCTGAGCCAGGCTGCTTTTTATTTGTTGTTGATTTTATTGATGTTATTGACTTTTTCATGGGGCACTTTGGGGACGTTCGCATGATAGCATGTGCATGTGCTACAAATTGCTTTATGTTACACAGTGTTTAACTCACGCTCTGCACCAGTGAGAGGAATGTGTTTTTATTAAGAACCTTTTGTAGTAGTTGCCTTTGTTTTTATGATAAAATATATAATGCAGTCATCACCATTGCCTTCCCACTGTGGCGACCGGGTAAGGCAAAATAATGATGTGTCATGTAAGCACTTCCAAGATAGTAACAGAGGTATATAGTGCACAGATACATCGCAAAGAGACTCCTGTGCTGTATAACACCATTGCAATAGATAGGCAGCATATGGGCAATTTCAGCACGACACGATGGAGATGCAGAAACAGGGCTGTTACTGTGCTGTTGTTCCTAAGTCAAATTTCTGCAAGCAGGACTTTACTCTCAGGTGATCGAATGGTAATTAAAAAGAGTAAAAAGGTCAGAGGAACCTGAATAGTGTGGAATTTCCAAATAGATTCACCAAACCTAGATTGGGGAGCGCCAGCACTGTGCTGGTGGATGTGGCCCAAGTGGACCAGAGCTGCGGCACCTGCAGCCAGGGAAAGGTCCTCACTTTGGAGGACAAGGGGGAACAAGATGCAGATCAGCTTGGTTGCAGCCTCCCCCTTAAGTCTTTCTTCCCTGTCCTTGCTCTCCCCGCCCTCTTCACCTCTTTGATCTGCTTCTCGTGTGCAGCTTGTCGCGTGGCATTAGATGTTTTTAGCAGAAGTTGTATAGATTGAGCCTTGGTAATGTGATGTTAACACGGCGATGCACACAAACGCTATTAATATTTCAATACGTGGGTGAGGAAAGGGAGAGCATGCTTTTTCCTGTAAATAAAACAGGATCACTTGTTTTCTATTCCAAGACTTGCAGCCTACCTGAAACAGTAATATTTTAAAGTTGATTGGATCTTAAAATTGTAAGAGGTCCCCAGTGGTACGACTTTAGCTGGCATTATCAGCTCAGCCATTGTCTTACGAAGCAATCTCCTATTGAACCATTCTGTGCTCCCTCATCCTTTAAAAATGCACAGCCCAGAAATCGCTCAGTTCTCCAAGGCAGCTCACTAAGACTGTATGGTGATGGTGAGGAATGAAGATGAATATCATCATGCATGTGACCTTGGCAGCAGCCAGCCTTGTCCTTGGGGCTCTCAGCACCTATGAAGGTTTGTTTGCTTTTTTTATTCACCAGGGGCTGGTTGACAGTGACATTCTTCAGTTTGAAAAATACTTCAAAGGAAAGAAGTTGGAGAAGTGTGACAGGGCAGGTAAAATCACTAGGCACACGTGGGGTGGGCCAGCCCATGCCACACAGGGATGGATGGGATGCCTGCAGGTCCCTGCTATGCACTGTTTGCTGTTTTCCCACATCAGAAGTGTTGCAGGGAAGCACAGCCCAGGGACCACAGCACTGAGCAAGGAACCCAGGGGTGACCCACTCCCTGCAGCCAGCAGGGCCAGACCCGTGGTGAGCGGGTTCTGTCCTCCTGGCAGCCTCTAAAACATCTCGTGGCAAGGAGGATATCTTCAGGTGGAGAATGTTCTTCACTTGTATTCTCCTGTGACTCTGCAATTTTTGCATGGTGGAAATGTAGCAGTAGTTTCCAGAAAGCAGTGATAAATTGCTCCGGAAAAGTCTGGACTCATCTGAGTCTTTCTGTGTTGAAAAACGACTTGGAAGAAGAAAAGCAAAGCAAGGGGCAAGGTGTTCTGTAATGATTCACTAAGGGATCACTTGCATTTTCTACAGCTACCTAAAGGAGAAGGAGATTTCTGACAGTAGATGGCTCTTTAGCGGAATAGGAAAAGGCAAAATTATATCAAGTGGTTAGAAACAGAACCTGGACAAATTCAGACTAGAAATACGGTACAAACTCTTAGCAGCAAGGTCATAAAACACAGGAACAGTTTACCTAGGGATGGCAGTGCAGCTTCCTGAAGTCTGTAAATCTGCACTAGATATCCATTTCAAAGATTGGCTATAATTCAGGCAGAAGTCACAGTGCTCAATGCAGATATTTCTGCATTTTTGGCCTGTGTGTTATGCAGAGGGTCAGATTAAATGATCAAAATGCTCCCTTCTGACCTGAAGATCCCAGTGCTTCTTCCAGAGCATCTGGTGCTAGCTGGTGTGAAATGCAAGGCGAGATAATCAGCTACTTGTGAAATCCTGGGGTGACTTCGTCTGGCCATATCCCCGTGCAGGAATGCCCTGAGCAAGGGGTAATTTATGGAAGGGAAGGTGTATGCGTTTAAATGTATATGTGAATAACATACACTTCTAATTCTTATTCTATCAGTTAAGTAGCATACATTTTGCTTTAATTAGAAATTATTTACTGTTGCCTTGCAAAATCCTATAAGATTTCACTGAATTTTACACTTTCTGTGGCTGGAAGGTAGATTTCCCCTCAAACCCATGGTCTCTCCATCTCCCACTCCGGCTGCCCCTCTCATGGCAGAGCTCCAGGGACTCTGCCTCTTGAAGTCATGTACCTGTGCTTATCTGTGCTCAGAACCAGCAGTCTGAATGGTTGTGATCCCTTCTGTCAGGACTGGGTTGCCCCCCATCCCGTCCTCTCCCCATGAGTTCTCAGGAGGAACCCTCCCAGCACGCAGGGATCTGCCTGGCCCACCCCAGCCCCGGGGATGGGCAGAGAGCACGAGGCAATTTCTGGAGGCTGCCTTCGTTTCTACAATGTTAACTCTGCTTTTAATTAGGAAGAATAAAAATCCTGCCAGTTGACTGGGATTTGTAGTGAATTTTCCCTTTGGTTTTCATCTGAGCACCGTGAAACCAGGGCTGTGTGTCTGCAGCTTTTATTTCCAGCTTTAAATAATTCTTCCAAAACATTCTCTCATAAAAACGAGACCAATACTTATGCGTCTATGGTATCTAGGAGACTGGCAGAAATTGTGCTCTGTGTGATTATCCAAAGCAGTTGTCATGTTATTCTCATTTCTAATGGTATATAATTATGTACTAAGGCTCACTCCAGGTAGAGCATCTCAGGGCAGTGAGAACAAACAGCAGAGGACACGGTGAAGACCCCAGGCCAAGCAACTTTGTGCCCTCTGGCAAGGGAAATAATTGTCCCCAAATATGTTGTCTGCATTTTTGCTGCCTGAAATTGAAGTTGATGCATTAGAGGGAGATGGTTTTTCTAGGAAGACTCATCCGAGCTTATCTGAGAGCCCTCCAGCTGGCTCCAGATCCCACCACAGCGGGTGTGGAGGAGAGGCCGGCCGGAGGCGCCTGTGCCGAGGGACAGGCAGGGACGGGGCATGGAAATCTCAGGCTGCATTCGCATCGTGCTCCTGGGAATCGCATGCAGGGGTCGAGCCCCACAGCTGGCCCCAGGCTCTCCTTAGGTAATGGTGCCTTGCAGAGCATTTGGGGATTTTGGTGCAGTCAGGCACGGCAGAGCACAGCAGCATCCCGGCTCTGCGGAGGCTGGTGCACACCTCAGTGGCTCTGAGTCTATCAAACGCGCACTGAGCACTCCTGGCTAATTCTGTAAAGCTGTACATGAAAGGAATACATTTCCCCTCTTCTTTTTTTTTTTTTTAACTGATAACCTTTTGTTCTGAAGCGGGTGATTTGATTAGCCTTAGTTTATCTACTCATATTATTGATGATTAGAAAATTGCGCAGACCTTTTAAAAGCCGCCTGTGATATTTGACTAGGTGGATTCTTGTGGGTGTGAGAACGGGTTACAAATAGGATTATGTCTGAAGCACATTTCTTCAGGGGACATCACTACAGAGCTGTAGGCTTGGCTTCTCAGCAGGTATCTTCTGCCTGCGCTGGCCAAGCACTGTATCCAGATTTTTACATTCCTGATAGCTACAAGTGTGAAAATGGAGGGAATCCCCTTTCAGTGGGAAGATGTAAACATGCTTTGCTCATTTTTCCCCAGCCAATTCCCTGCAGGGAGAAGGGGCACCAGGCATGGGGTAGGTACCACACTGGAGGACGGAGCCAAGAAGCCAGAGATGATGTATTTATTTTAGAAAGCATGGGAGATAAATCACCACGTTCTGGGCTGAACAGTCCTTTGAACAAATGGCTCCAGCGTGGCTGTTTGTCTTGCTGACTGCCTGTCCTGCTTGTCTTCCCCCCGAGGAGCGATGAAGCCCAGTGGCCCCAGGAGCTGGGAGCAGGTCCTGGAGGTGCCGCCCCATCCCTGCAGTGCTGGTGAACACCATGTAAATGTGCTTCCCATCTATTCTCAGCCATCTGCATTTCACCAAACACCACTGGTGTGTGTGCCTGCTGGTGAAAGAGAAGGGGATTTTGTCTAGCTGCTTATCCCATCCCTGTGTCGGTCCAGGAGGGCAGGGGAAGGGCCAGATGCTGGCTGTGGGTGGTGCACAGGGCTGGAGGCTACGGGTCCCAACCCAAGCCCCCGCTAGCTGGAAGACCGAGGCGTCCGCACAGCGTGAGGCTGAAGGTTTCTCTCTCCCCCAGCCATTTCCAGGCAGAGCAGGTTCCAACCTCACTGTGCTCACAGCCCGCTGGCACTGGGGACGGGCATGGCGGGCACAGGGGCTGCGGAGATCACCCAAAATGTGTGCAGCTGCCTCGGATGGATACAGGCCCGGTGGGGGAGCTGGCAGGAGTGAAAACGCACAGCATCCGACACTGACCACCGGGGATGTGGGCAGGTGGGACTTTGCCTTCTCCCCTGACACATGCCACAAGCCACAGCTTCGTGTGGGCACCTCACAGCTGCGGCTTCTCCTTCCCTTTGTGAATGAGGAACAAAACAGTGCTTGCTTCTGCAGGAGATTCTCTTTCCGTTCTGAAACAAAGGGATTATACCTGTAAAGACAATATGTACCTTTAACACTTCCCTTTGACCGCGAGAGCTCTGCGTTCTTAAAATAGCTGCCAAAGAGAAAGCTGTGGGCTCTGAGTGGTGTTTCAGTCCTGGCTTCATTGCCATGGTTCCTGAAAAGACTCGGAGCTGCTTTTCTTTACCCTCGCTCTGCTCGCAGCGCTGCAGATATTTGTATTTGGGAGACACCTCAAGACCAAACGCAGCAACAGCAGCGGCTCCGTTAGCTCAGGGCTGATGGCACCACTCGCTTCAGTGTGTGTGGCTGTTGTTTTCGGGGTCTGTTCGTGAGCACTGGTTCGAGTATCAAACCTCAGGTGGAGGAAAGGCAGGAGTGTTTAAAGCTGTGATGGCAGCTAAAATCTGACAGGCATCTGTGCACCTCCCATCAGTGGGCTCGTGTATTTTCCATGCCAGACCTGTTGATGTGCTGGATGTGCTGTGCTCGCCGTAGCCCTGTACAGCAACTGGAGCAGGTGATGCTGGATGGGCAGCGCTGATCACAGCAACAAACAGGTCAGGGGGAACTCCTGCCCCATCCCTTTTCTCCTGCCATCGCAGTTAGCTTCTCTTAGGTGGGAACACAAGGTGGTCAGTGCTGTTTTGCTTCTCACCCAAGCTGTATTTTTTGTCCTTCAGTCCTCCCTCGTACATCATGCTTGTCCATCTTGGCTGTGGTCTGGGGCTGCTGGTGGGCAGAGCTCACAGTCATGCAGCCCTGGCAGGGAAAAAAAATAAAAATAAAAAAGACAGCTCCTGCCCCAAAGATCTTAGTTAGCAGACAAGAGAAAACAGAAGGACACAACAGGTTGGAAAACTCAGGGGGACAATGAGCTGATACAAATTGTCTGAATAAGCAGCAGGCAAAGCACAGGAGCCTTCCACCAGCTGTTCTCCAGTCCTCTGGGTTTTTTTGAAGGTTTGTTGCAGATATCAATTCAGACATATCCCATCCAAAAAAGGGTTTGGCATCTGCCCTGCAAACAAGCTCATGTCCAGGTATGCTTGCCTGTGTGCAATGAGATCTGACATGGCTGCGGCTAGTGGGGGAGGTAGAACTAAAACAGAGAGCCCCCAGAAGGGTTTTTTGTTTTGTTTTGTTTTGTTTTTCTGCATGGAATGCTTTATCCCAGAGGAGGTAGTGGTACACATAACACATACCTACCTTTGTACATCGGAGAGCACTTAATTGGGCCCAAAGCAATCAGAGCCTATTGTTTCCTCTACAAACAATGTCAGCCTGAAGTTGCAACTTGCCACAAGCTGTCCCCAAAGGGAGTTCGTGTCCGGCTGGCGCAGTATGGATTAAACCAAGCAATCAAAGCCATCATGATATTATTCTTCCCATCCCGAGCTGTGGCTAGCAGTCTGCTCGCTCATATCCCTAGCACTGGCAGGCTGCTTGTGTGACAGCACGCAGAAGTGAAAGCCTTTTCTCCTTCATTATCAGAAGGAGTTTTATTCTGACTGAAGTGAACAATGCGAGCAGGCGCTGCGGAGCACTGGCTGACGATGAAAAGTTTCTCTTAGCCAACAGAGGTTCCCTTCAAAGGGGCCTGTGAAGAGGTTCCACTTTAATTATGGGGAGGAAAATGCCAAGTAACCTAATTAACATACAAACATATATACATGTATTTATATACTCACACACATCCCTTAAAACACAGAGAATGAGAGCACTGCGGAGAAACAGGCAGCGTTTGGTGATGCTGCAGTCCAGGCAGTTAACAGAACTGGCTTCTCTGCTGAAAAGTCACATTTCTGCTGAGCAGAAAGGAAACATGGTTTTATTTTTAACCTGGCTAGCTGAAGGGAAAGGGGAAGGAGTAGTTTGTGCTCAGACCCTGGAGATCCCAGCTCAATTCTTAGCTCTGCCACCAATTCCCCATGTGACCCTAAGCAGGTCACTTAATCTCTTTGCGCTTCATTTCCCCTCTGCAAAGTTTGGAGAGTGCTCTCCTCCCCGCTGCCTGCGCTGGCAGCTCGGGGGCAGGCACTGCTCCTGCTCTGTGTGCCAGAAAACGCCTGGTTTGGGGTGTGTAGGGAGGACCATAAAATAAACAGTCCAAAGTGATATAGGGATGGGATGCAAAGCTGAGGTAATTGCAGCTTTTCCTCCTCAGTGGCACATGAATGGCGTTCGTCGTGAACTTTGACATGAGCACCATAAGCAGCTTGGGGCCAGAGCTTCTGGGGAGTTATTTCTGTGGGGCTGAAGGACAGAGATGGCTCTGGCAGCATCTCTGCCGCAGTCGGGATGTGCTGCCTTCTGTGGTAAAACCTCTTCAGCATCACCTCCTTTCCCTCCAGTACAAGGTTTTTATTTTTAAAGCAGTAGTGTTACACCAGATTAGAGCAGATTGGGAACGAATGGACTTCTTGCAGCCTGATTCACGTAGACGATCTCTGTTGTTGTTTGCCCTTCTGTATCTGGCTGTCTGTTTGCTCTGAAGCCATTGGCCTTGCAGTAACAAAGTTATATACGTGTCAAATGCTGCCTTGGCCAAATGCACGTGTTATCAGAAGAGCCTGATGGGTTTATGCTGTGGGCAGTGCTGTGCCAGGGGCTGCAGCAGGGACGCTGGAGCTCCCCGAGTGCTCCACGCTCTCAGGGCACCCAGGCTGCTCTGCACACAGACAGGATTTGTGTCCTCAGCCCAGGCACTGCTTCCAGGTGTACTGGGGAAGAAAAACCTGCAAACGTTCATGTTTTTCTCTTGTTGTTTTTTTTCTGATTGAGGGGGATTCTTCCCACCCTGTCTGGTTTTATCAAGCAGATAAAACATTGACTTCTGTGATTAAATGCAAAAAAAAAAAAAAAAAAAAAAAAAAAGGCACTACATGAAATGAACAGAATACCTTTCACTGTAATCTTTGGAGTACGAGTAAGGTTTGGGGACTGCTATTCAGAAGCTCCAGTCTCCATGGCATCACGATTGTATTTTAAGAGGAATGCAAAACCTCCTTAAACAGCTTTGTTCTTAAAGAGGGGAGGGGAGAACAGAGGGGCTTCGTCTCGGGGCACCCTCAGAAAAAAACAAGACTGGGTGGGTGCAACACTGCGAGTGGGGGAGGCCCCTCAGAGCCCCCCTGGCTCTCCAGGAGCTGCTCAGCAAGAGCAATTTCTGTGGTATGCGACGCCAGCTGAAGGCACCTGCTTTATCTTTGTCTTAGGGCAACAAAAGGTATTTCATATGAATTATTTGTTAGTTTTCCTGGCCGTTTACAGCAACCTTCCCTCAGCACGGAGTGCTGTGGAGATAATTACGTGCCACTTAGCTCACTAGCTAATTGGTTTCTTTTTCAAAAAATGTGCTCCTTTAGTCTGTACCACACCGTCTGTCTCGCTAATGACACCCATTGATTGTCTTCCACCCGCCGGTGCTGGGGAGCAGCCGCTCTCTGACTCTGTGTTGGGATGGACATGGCCCAGTGATCTCCCCAAACAGCTGAGAGCGTTCAGGTGCAATCTCCGACTACCTAACAGCAACCGAAGCATCTGGGGATGGAGCATACAGCAGGCACTGGGACTTATCTGCGTTTTTATTGCCTGCCGCCCTCGCGAGCTGAGTGCCCGGACGGGCGCACATCTGTCTCCTGAGCCGTGCCTCCCTTCGTGCTCGTTGCTGATCTCCATCACCTCTCCCTCGCGATGCCACTTGACACTTGATTGGCAGCTGGCGCCCTGCACAGAGCGCAAAGCCCACCGTTCGAGGCTCTTCCAGCACAACAGATAAAACATTGCTTCAGTACCCAGCAATTTATAGCCATTTTGTTCTCATCCATCACTCAGGAAACAGCACGGAGAGGCAGCTCTGCCTGGCAGCAGCGATGGTTCCCTTATGCCAGAGAGAGCCTCCATCTCCTCTGCTCTGTGCAGAACACCCTGGCAATGATCAGGGCTGTGTTGCTCCTCACCACAGTGGTGTTGGTGGGCAGGTTATGGTGCTCCAGCCTCCCAGGGCAGTGCTGGTCCCTTGGTGATGGGTAACCCGAGGGCAATGGGCTGTTTGCAGATATGGGTGCTCGCCGCTTCTGTGTTTTGTACTCCCCTCTCTTCCTTCTGCCTGCCCTATTCTGCATTCCCTTCCCCTGTGAGGACAAAGCATCAGGGCATTTTTAAATCTTGCCTGGCTTAATTAGCGAGAACTGGTACCGCTCATCAGCATTCCAAGTCATGGGAATTTAATTGGATCTGATGACCGGATAAATGGAGGCTTTCCCATCAGGACCTGGCAGTACCGGCGGATGCAAGGAGGGGTTGTGCTGTTCCCCTGCCACCCCTCTGCCCACCGCTGGGACCACCACGGTCACAGCGCCCCAGGAGGAGCTGGGTGTCCTCCTCCTCCCTCCTGCAGGAGGCTCTGGGGGTGCTGTGGCCGTGCAGGGTGTGGGGTGGCCCGTCCTCGTCGGGGTCATGCATCTGAAACGGCATGCGAGTGCCTGACAAGTGTGTTTTATCAAGGATGGGCAGGATAATTTTGCACGTCCTTGTTTTGTCATTTAGGGCACTTAAAGTGTCACTGAGATTTCACTAGCCTAAAAGCTTATCTGTCAGCATCAGTGAGTTATTCCAGTAAAAGGCTATCATCAACAGCAGCAGGAGGAGGGGGGAACTGAAGGTTTTATATTCCAGGTTCTCTGCAGCCAGGCTCGAGCCCTGACTGCAGACCCCGTTATCTCTGCAGCGGTGCCCAGAGCTGGGGGGCAGCACCGGCTGTGGTGCCCAGGGCTGGGCTGCAGCAGCCCCGTGCAGCCATCCAGCCTTGCCTACACGAGCTGCCAGGGATTTTTCTCAGGACTTTGCCATTTCTTAGCCTGTCTTAACGAGGGCGGTGCCACTCCAATGCTGCAGGTTGTCGGCGTGCAGCAAGGACTTCATGAAAGTCAGGGCTGAGCTGGCTGCTGTGCTTGGGAGGGGAAACGGGTCCCAGAGATTTCTGGGGGAACAAAAAATGTGAGTGGGCCAGCCTCTAGTAAAGCTAAAAGTGAGATGTTCAAGGGTGTAGTTCTCTCTTTGCTTTGCTGTAGCACAAGATATTTGCTCTCATTTGCACCTATCTACGGTTTACACCCAAATAGCAGTGTGGAAAGGACGAAGGACTGAGAGGGACGTGGAAAGGTGGAGGAGAAATGGTGGGGGGTGGATGGACAGAAAACCATTGTGTGCTGGCATGGGAAACTCAGCTGCCTTGTAAAGGAGCTCCCAAGTGAAGAAGTCACTAGCATGGTGCTACCTTTAGCTGCAGGGACTCTTTTTCTGAACACTGAACTGGAAAACAAACTTGCCTTCTGCAGTAAACAAATTTTAATGTGCCGTTAACTATATTTATATGACTTGCTGTCCAAGGAGGTGGCCTTACATACGTATTAAATGGATTTCACCCTGGTACATAAAACTGCTGTGCCATATTTCATTTACTTTGGAAATAGAGTGACAGACTGGATCATAAAAAAATATTGTATAAACATGCATAAAATATTTGTTCCAAGTGCAGAAGCAAATAAAAGAGGAGATGAGCTAGAGTGGGAGGCCAGGGGCATGTCAAGCAAGGGAAAACAAGGAATTCAGAGGGGAATTATAGCAGTGTTATTTGCAACATGGAGTCAATCAAAATAAAAATAGTTTTGTTTCTCTCTGCTGATGACACATTAAGTTTCCCTCTTGGTCTGTGGGCCTTGGCCACCTGGTGTGTATTTATTCATGCCATTCCTGCTGCCACATTCGCTTTGAAAGGCAGAATGGAACTTACTATTTGCATGCGTGTTGCAACATAAATGGTAAATGTTTGCAACAGGTCCTAAAAAGATGAAATGATGTTGTCCCAACAAACCTGGGAGCAGCGCTGCTTTAACCCAGCAGGGCACATGCTCTCTGTCACTTGCCTGTGCTCCCAGGAAAGCTGGAGGTTGTTTTCCCATAGAGTTCTCCTCCGTTCTCCTCTACGTGGGAATTTTCCTGTGCCCTCACTGATGGAAATCCCGTGCAGCACAAAGACCCAGAGCATCACCAAGAGGCAGAGGAAGACCTTGTTCTGATGCTGGATGGGGACATCAGCTTATCAGCGCCCCTGTCACAGTGCCAGGTGATGGATGCCCTGCCTGACTGCTCGTACAGCATCACGGGGCTGGCGTGGCCTCTTGCTGCTCCCCTGTCACTGGTTATCTGCTGCTGGCTGGCGCCAGACTCGTGCCAGTTCCAATCCTTCCATCATCTGCAGGCGCTGTGCGAGCAGGCAGCAGGTTTCCCTGCACTGGGACAATGATGTGGTCTCAGGTGGGATGAGAGCAGTGGCAGAGCAGTGCTGGCAAAGCTGCCGCCTTGCTCCAGAGAAGCACCATCAGCATCTCTGCTCAGAGCGCTGCAGCTCCAAGAGCCAGCAAGGATAAAATAAAATAAAAAAGGCCAAAACTGCTTTTAAAAACTGAAGTACTCATGACCAATGCTTCCCCAAACACTGAAATGATTTTTTTCCACTTTCTTCCTTTCTCTCACCCTTCCTTTCATTTGCAACAGTGAACTGCAGCAGGAAGAAAGGAGAGGAGAAGAGTAGGGCTAAGGGGGCAAAAATGAAAGCTAAAAGGAAAAAACGCACGTTTTGTAGTTTTCATTTTTTCTTTTGTCGGGCTAGAAGACAGCATTGAAAAGAGGCTTTCCATTCAAAATGAAATGAAAGTAATGCTGATGGACAGCAATTTTTAGCCTGTGCTCTTTGACATGGGCAGGGAGAGGTCAGTTATCCTGGGGGGAGGAGGCGTTCGTGGCACAAGCGCTCATGTTCACAGGTCCCCTGATGTGTGACATGCTTGGCAGGACGTCAGGACATGGGACATCCCATGAAGGCATGGGCAGGGTCCCCTGGTGGTGTTCAGGGCAGCATCATAAAGCAGGCAGGGCCTGGATGGGGTGGAGGGGCTGTTATGGATGTCTCGTGCACTGCATCCTCAGCGTCTGCTCCCCTTGAAACCCGGCTAATGGAAACTGCGTCACTGCAGTCAGCTCTGTGGAGACGCTGATGTGTTGATTGAGAAAAACCGTGAAGAAAAATATTCAGCTGAAGTGTCTGATAAAACTTGAATTTGGTGATGTTTGAGAAGGAAGGTGATGCTGTTATTGAAGTGGGCAGAGAGCTGTTTTAAGAACAGGATCATACTTCTGTTGCATTTTTGGTGACATTAAGGGGGGGGGGGGGGTGTTTCCATGTGGAACAATTGTACATTCAGGGCAAGAATTGCTTTAAAGCCTCAACAGAATAAGTGATGCATTTCTTTTAAACTTGCTTTAGAATTGTATCAGTAATCCATGGTTACATTATTAATATAGTATTAAAAGGACTTGAGGCCTCTCAGCAAATTCCTATTTCAAATAAATAATTACTGGAACCAAGATAATTTATTAAATTAAATTGAAAAACCCAGACACTCTATATTTGCCTTCAAGTAATTTTTTTAACTACCGTGTCCAAAAATACACTGTTATTCACGTTGCCATATCCGGAGGCTCTGAACTTGGGCTGGAATGCCAATGTGGCAGCTTGACACCTTTCATGGACCGTGAGACAGCCTCAGTGCTGAGTCTCTTAAGAAGCCTCAGCTGCAATCAGTGTAGGACAGATAAAGATTTGTTTCAAATGAAGCAGCAGACAATTTTGCTGTGATTTGAAGTCCGCAGTCTGGCTCCTGCACTCTTGGGCAGGGTCCTCATTCTGCATTTCATGTCTCCAGGCAAAGTCATAGATGTACTTTTCTGAATTTGCTTGGAAGTAAACAAACAGAAATCCTTATCATTTCTTACACCTAAAATACATTGGCAGGAACCAAAGGGATGCATTATATATTATGTCATTTGCGTTCCATTTGCCTTTTAAAGAAATGAGAGAGAAAGATGAAAAGGAATGTTTGATGGCGTTCCCTATCATCTCTACAAAAGAGCCTCTGCACTGAAGTGTTGGGCTTCTGCAAGTAACGCCGTGTGATTAAACTTCCATACAGCATGAAAGACCAGGGGAAGAGCAGAAATAGTGCACCACACTCATTTCAACTCGTTTCTTACCTTCATTTACACCAGAATAATTTAAAACTAATGTAGGTTCTTGGATGGACCCACAATGCCAAATAGCCCAGAAAGTTTCCCTTTGGTAGAAATACTTTAATGGCAGCTTGCACAAGGCTTGGTTGCATCTCATTTGTTGGTCATTTACAAGCAAGTAAATGTGCCAACCAGTTGGTAATTTTTCATAAAGCACTTTGATTAAATAAATAATGAGATTGCGAGTGCAAAATGTTGTTTTATTATTCAAAACCTCTGCAATCATAAGGGTTATATTGATTGAGCTTTCAAAGCGTTATGCGCATAAATGCTCGTGTAACTAATACTATCAAAATAAACGTGCCATTCAGAAAAGGAGAGCTGCTCTCAGGCAGGTGTGTGCGGAGAGGTGGCTCACGCCGTTTCCTTCTCCTGTTCCTGCATGGAAGCTGTGCAGTCAGAGGAGAGAGATGCATTTTCAATAGGAGAATGATGAGTGTGAAAGCCACAGACGTTATCAAGGCGCTCCAGAGTCGGTGTTCCAGCGAGAGCTGCTGTTACCTTGTTTGAAGCCGATGCGTTTGATATTTGGTGTCTTCAAATTCCCAGGACGAGCAGGCAGCAGCTCAGCAGCCTGTCCTGCGCCGGGGGGGATGCAGGACTCCCCCGCCTCTCACCGGGGACAGGGAAACATTGGGCTGAGGGGATCAGGCCCGCTGTGAAGAGAGAATTGAGTGCTTTGGTGGGTTTTATCGCTGGTTTGCCAAGATGCATAACAAATTTGAGCTAAATCAGAACCTCAAAAGATGCCAGTGTTTAAAAACAGGAAAGCTATTGCATAATACAAGAAAATGGGATAAAAATCCTTTATACACTACCGTTACTTCAGAAGCTAGAATAAACAATATTTAAAAATGTATAAACACAGATGGTATATTTTCCTTAAAAAAAAAAATGTTTCAAGAAAAAATAAGAGCCTCTTTAAATAGAATAAAATATGAAAAGAAGGAGAAGTAGGTCACAATAAAATAAGTCAAAGTAAGGAAAGGGAAAACTAACAAAATGAAAATCAAAGATAGAGCATATTCCAGCAGCATGTGGTCGTCACGGGGATGTCAGCAGCGTCCCGTCAGCATCCCTCACAGAGCAGGAGCTGCAGGTGCCAGGGTCCCTGCCCTGCCAGGGCTCCAGGGCCAGCAGCACCAGAGCTGTGATGCTGGAGGTGTCTGAGCCCGACTGCAGGTCGTCTGTACCGGTGTACAGTAAATAAACAGAACAGTTACATCACCTAGAAATTACCCAGGAATTGGTGACAAAGGAGAGAGACATTTGAAAGACTCATTTATTTGCACCATTAACCATTTTAACTGCCTCTCTCAAATAACAATCATTCCAACGTTGAGAAGAGCAGGTGTTCAAATAATAAGAGCGATTGAAAAGCCTTGGATGGCCATTATTATTAATACTGATAATAAAAATGAAACAGGGATGCATACACCCTGTGTGCTCTTTTATACCCTTTTGTTTTATAGACTGGTAGGTTTTTTATCTGGGCTATCTCAGGGGAGGGCAGGCAGTAACCGTGGCAGGAGGCGGGAAGACGGTGAGGGGATGGATGCTGCTGGCTGAACGTGCTCAGCAATTATGAAAATACGCTGCTTTGGCCTGGTCTAAACGGAGTGTTTTGCTTGCCAGGCTGTGCTCGTAAAGGCTGTAATGAGGTGCATTTGCAACCTTCTTAGTTTTAGTTCACCGGGCAAGGATCAGCTGTGCTGAAACTTCCTACCACAGTAACCACAGCCATGCTAGAGCAGCGTGTTGCTCGCAGTGTGCCACAAGGTAAAGCAGCAGTACTTGATATTTGTAAGTCTTTCCGGCTCCTTTTCTCAGCTACAGGGTCTGCTGCTTTGCTTGGTTTCCTGCCTTTTCCCTGAATTGTTGTTTTATGCAAAGCGTCAGCAAAACGGCCATTTTCTTGTGCGAATTGTGTGAATTTGCACATCTTGGCAAATCGGAGCCACTGACAGTCACAGCTGGGCTGGTTTGCACAAGGCAATGGCTCTACCCACTGGCAGCACTCCATGCCAGAAGGGAAGGGTCCCTCAGTGTGGTGTTGGGCTCCGCAGTAGCTCATGGGCATGGGGGGAGCTCACCCAGGAGAAACGTGGGGTCCCTGAACAGAGAAGTACCTGCAGGGGTTGCTGTGCACGTGGCTGTGCACGTCTGCGTGCAGCCACAGTGGGCTGGAAGCTCCCAAGAACAGCCACGGTTTGAGTTTTTATTTCCTTACATGCCACTCAGCAGGAAACTTGCACTCCAGGAAAACATTTCTAGCACTTCAAAAGTATTAAAAATGGCTTAAAGGTTGGAGTGATGTGCTCTGATGACAACAACCCCTAATGTGAGTGGAGTTTCCTTGTGAAAAGTGAGCTTGAAGATGCTTGTTCCTTCATTTTCCATGCAGAATAAATAACACACGTGGTCAATTATCTCACAGTGAAAGCTCCGCAGTGAGGACTTACTGCTTAACTGATTCCAGTGATGGAAATAAAAGTTCATTTATCTGATATTAATTTAAAACTATTGCTACTTCTCAGGGAAGAATAAACACACGTATTTTGTAAAAACAGTGACGACTTACAGCATCCCCATTCTTTGAGCAAGGTGAACATGTACAGCCTGCCTCCGAGGATGTACCCGATACGGGGGGGATCTTCTGTTAGGGGATGGGGACCGAAACCCACCAGGGGTTGGAAAATTGAGACAGAAAAATGCAGCTTTGGAATAACACACACCTTCATAACAATGAGAGTAATTAAACACTGGAGCGCTTTAACAAAGGAAATGATAAATTCACCATCGTCTTCAAGTGGAGATTGGATGGGTTCCTAGAAGATAAGCTTTAATTCAAGTGTTATTGGGCTCTGTGGTGTTACATTATGGATAGGATGAGTAACTCCCTGCACCAGGGGAGTGAGGGTGCAGTATTCTGACATGTTACCACAGAGACGTTGAAGTGTTTGGAAGCAAATCTTGTTGCCACTGGTGTCCGTGTGGATTTTGTCATTGCTGTGG
Organism: Aythya fuligula; assembly: GCF_009819795.1. Lineage (NCBI taxonomy): Eukaryota > Metazoa > Chordata > Aves > Anseriformes > Anatidae > Aythya > Aythya fuligula. Next base: position 5,895,539 of record NC_045580.1, on the reverse strand, counting down.
TGGGAGCTGGGCTGGGCTGGTAAGACGTCCACAGCCTCCAACTAGAGCCAGTGAGGTGCCCAAACCACGAGCCATGGCAGTGAGGTGCCCAACGTGTTTGGCAGTGCAAAAAGCTACCTCGTTCACCAGCTGCAGGCATCCTGCACAGTGTACCCTGTGGCACAGCCACCCCAGCTCCGTGCCCGTCCTGCCATGCCCAGCCCCACCAGCTTCAGAGGGGTTTCACGTGGACCTCCAAGGCGTGCAGACGTGCCAGGGGCCTCAGCCTAATCTCACCCTTAGGCTTTACAAGAGAAGATGGCAGCTCTTGCTCTACAGCTGCTATTTATTCATTCACACTTAAGGCTACGTTTCTTGCTGAATCAAAAGCTTTAGCAGTGAATCTTTGGGCTTTTAAGTTGGATCCGTTTGATGAGGGCACGGTTGCAGTTTCTCCTTTGCTCTCCCACCCCAGCAGAGGACTTTTTGCTGGTGGCCAGCAAGGGACAGAGAGCAGACAGTGGGCTGTTGGCTGGCGGGAGGTGCTCGGGTGGACCCGGTTTCACTGTGAGGACCCACGCTAAATTACACGAGCACCCAGACCAGCAAGGAAACGTGGCCCTGTGTTAAGCCTCGGAGTGTGCCCGGGGGCTTAAGGTCTAACGTGAGCTGTGCGCGAATCCCAGTGACTTTGAAAAGGATCTCTTTGACAACTGCTTCTATTAGAAGTGAGTCCAGAACATTGCCAGAGGCTTGCAGAGATTCCAGGCGGCGGTGAGAGGCTGGGAGGTGGCCGCAACGTGCGGCAGGTCGCTGGCATGCTGTGGTCGGTGCTCGCCCCCAGCCCTGCAGGGAGCCTCTGTGCTCCCACCACACCTTGGCCCTGGCCTCCTTGGCCAGAGGAGCACTGTGATTGTGGCTCTCAGAAGATTTCTGTGCTGTTTATTGAAGGTGTTTTGTTTTTGGATTGTAGCTTCAGGCTAAATTTCTCTGCGCTGAAACCAGCAGCACCAGCACCTCCAAGCTGTGGAGCTATTGGATGTCAGGAGAGAGCTTTTTCTTTTCTGAGAATCAGCATTTAGTGTGTTGGCTTTTTTTTGGCACCAGGAGTAGGATTAGTGTTGCTGCAGGACAAACAGCAGAAATGGTGCATTTTTATTTATTTATTTATTTATTTTTAATTGAGCCAGTAGATTGGTAAAGTGGGGAGTGCTCAGTAGGTAGTGCTCAATGAACCAGTCCTCTGTCTGTCTGTACTTAGCTCCACTCCATATATCCCAGTTTGGTGTGGGAGAAAAGGGGACTGCTGGCACCTCCGGGTGCCCCTATGCCCCTCTGGTGCTGTGGGAGCACGGGAGCAAGGATGCAGCCTTACGATGGCACGGGGGGGAACCTCTTGCTCCATTTGGGGGGCTGCCAAGCTTGCTGGCACACAGGGGGAGCAGGCAGGCACAGTGTGGGTGTGTGCAGCTCTCGTGGGCTTCCTGCAGCAGCTCCGGTGACCTGGACACCGACAGAGTGCCTGCCCTGTGCCAACAGCAGCAGAGCGAGTGCCACGTTAATATTAATGAGTGGTGAGTGGGTATCGGTGTGGAATCAGCAGCCAGTCATGTTTAACTGAAATGAAGAGGCCGTCTCTGCAGCAATCTGACATTTTTGCCATATGCATAGGAGATAAGATATTTGTGGTGTTATATGTAGGTCTGCGGTGTATGAAAGGACGGTTTTATATTCAGATGACTCAAGACGTGATCTTATAAAAGGCCAATATGTAAAACATATGCTGCTTACAAAGTGTGAGCAGAAAAGCAACAGGTTTTTGTTCTGTGTGGGAAAGTAAACATGATAATCTTCCCTTCTCGTATTATTTCAGCAGCAGCATATCAGTACAGACTGTAGTACAAGGCCAGGCTGCAGCAGGGAAACGGAGATCTCTGAAAAACGACTCTTCCAAAACCACTGGGGGGCTATGTGCTTCTTTTTTTCCACGATACCCTTTGCATTCTCAATGAATTAATGTAGAACAGGTGATGACCTTGTTTTTTTATTTTTTTTTTTTTATTTGGCCAAATAAAACTCAGAAGACCCATTTCTTTTTGAAAACAAATTGGTTCTGCTGGTTTGATCAAATTGACCAGCACTTATTCTCTGGTACTGTAACACTGTACTGGGGGTGTTCCTCCCCGTCAATTAGAGCATGAACCTGCTGCTCTGGGCTCCGTCCTAAAAAGACGAATGCTGATCCAGCTGTCATATCATTACCTTCTATCCTGACCTGAAACACTTAAGAGTTATTTACAAATTGAAATGTCATCTGCTTGCTCACAAACCAAGTGGCTCACACGGCTTCTTTGCACACAGATCCTGCCCACCTGGCGGTTTTATAAAGCAAACCAGTGTTCACCTTGGAACTGAAGACAGATTTGTTACCTGAATTGCAGCGCATTAGCTGGAGAGGGGCAATGCCTTGATGCCAAAGTGTCTGATACCCAGTAGACTGTACTATTGATGTGCAGCTTTCGTTCCGTTCCTTAATGGACATGTTGCACAAAGGACTTTCTTGTTAAATACCCCCAAACAAAACAAGAATATACGATTACCATATCGTGAAAATAATCGTACTTTCTTTTGCCAATTTACAAGAGGCTGGTTCACCTAGCATCTTGACATACCCAACTTACGTCTCACACAAAAGAAAGACTGTATGAAAATATCATCCTTCAACGTAACTGTTTTTATTGTGTAGTGAAAGACTGCATCTAAAACCAGAGGAAGAGGAGTATCAAACAGCGTATTTTACCTAGTACGTACAAACAAAGAAGCTGCTTAGAGTTGAGTAGTAGATTTCTTGCTCAAACAGAAAAGAAGCAGTAACTCAGACTTCCATCTGCGTTTTATCAACTGCTAAGAAACAGGGTAACATAAGGGTGCAGCTTCTCAAAAGACTGGCAAACAGAAAAGAAACAGGAGATACATCTAGTATGTGCTATGGGATGGCTTGGTAAGATGAGAAATCAGCTGGCAGTTTTATCACTTTCTCCATTCTCTATTAGTTTCCTTTTCTTTTCATCCGTTTTCCTCTTGAAGATGCTATCTCTGTAGAACTGAAGTTCTTTGATGCTTTCCCTGATGTCATCAAGTGCTCTGAAAGAGAATTAAGGAGGGCTTCAAAATGCCTGCACACATCTTCAACTACATCTGGATTCTAATGCTTCTAAAAAATTCCAGGCTGTGAGAAATAAAACTCTGATATGCATGGATCACAAATCTGTCAGAAATAAAAACAACCCTCGCTACTCTTGGGCATGTGGAAAGCAATAAAAGTCCACCAGCACTGACGTGCCAGGGAGTAATGTACAGCTTATTAGTTTATGTCACTGCGCGACATACAAGCTCTTGAAAGCCAACAGGTTCTACAGCTTCAACTATTAAAAACAATTTGCTATTAATCTGAGACAACAAAGAGACAACGACTCAGGAGACCTGTTTGTTGCTCCTGCTCTGGCCAGTCATCTGCTTGCTACATGAGCAAGGGTGACTGGTTTTGACCCAGTACTTTTTGTTACCATGCTCTGTCTGCTTGGACTGTAAGGTCTGTGCAGAAGTAGGAATCTTACTGCACGTTTTCAAATGTGCAGCACACCTGCCTGTGATTTCCAGCAAGATCTCTACAAGACATCCCTTCTCTTTTTATACCAGAACCTCCTCTCCTGCCTAACAAGGCCATGTCAGAACAAAGAGGTAAAGATGCAGCTACTTCCTTCCACTGTCATTTAGGAATGTCATAGCTAGAAGCACCAAGTAATGCCTACAGAAAGCCCAGTGTAGACATTTCAATGCATAGGTGTGTTGCTCTTTTTTCCACATTTAGTCTGAGCAGATGAAAAAGCAAAATGGATGCACTTACTGTGCATATGGACTTACCAAAGCCTACAGATCCCAAGGGATTTGTGTGAGACCCACCATCTCCTCTATACAGAACTTAAAATCTTAGAAAATGTGGCTTTCTAAAAATTGTTAATACTACATAGCACCTTTTCTTCCAAAACCTCAAAGCAACTTCAACTTTTAAGGATGTCTTAGATGCCGGCAGGAGCATAACTCAAAATGAAATCCTTTCACAGAAAGCAGAACAAGCTCTCTGACATACTACAAGCTCGGGAAATAGCCAGGACCAGAACTCTTATCTCCCCATGTGCAGTCTTCCAATTTTAGTTTGTCTATGAACAACTTTGCCCAATTCAAGGACAGAAAAAAAGCACTGTTCAGCGAGCTTTTTCACGTGGTTTCTCACTGTGATGTCTAAAAAGTGATAGATGTATCTACATTGCCAAACAAGCATCTCGGCTTGAATAGTAAACAAAGTGAATCAGAACAGATAAGAAAGTTTCTGACTCTGTGTATAACTCCTTCCCTTACAGTAACCAGGCTTCTGACTGGAGAATACAAACTATATGACAGGGAGCAGAATCGTACAACCTCTGCTGTCTTCTGCATTAGAACAAACATGCCTGGAATCAAAGGAAGCACGCAGCACCAGCTTCTGCTCATGAGGAGCATGTTTCCTGCATGACAAGCTCTACTTTGTTATAACGAGGAACCTCACCTGTGAGAAGCTGCCTTCTTTGGTGCAAATTCATATTCTTCTGGATACCAGCGTCTGTAAGCAGGAAAAAAAACAAACAAACAAAAAAAAAACACCACTTAAAAAGGAAATTGGGATTCACTGACGTGTCCAGTGGCTGCTGTGGGTTTGTTACAATTGGTGAAAGAAGTTCAGTTTCACTGGCTTATGGCAAAGCCACAACCCCGTGAATCAAAGTGCTGCAAATGGCAGAGTACATCACTCCCCGAGTACTTTATGGTTCATTCTGTCCATCAGCCTGAACAGAAGAGATGAAAGAATGAGACGGCTGCATACAGCCATCTCCCAGCAGCCTTTAACCTTATTTTAGAAGAGCGCATGTTAGTGCCACTTAACAGGCTTCCCTAGATTATCTTTCATACAACTATTCAATTTGGGGAATATTTACCTGCAAAGTTCTTTGACAGTGCTCACATCAATGATCCTGTAATGAAGATGCCTCATGAATTGAGGCATGTATTTGTCAAGAAATTTCTTATCTGCATGAACAGAGTTACCTACAAAGACACAAAACAAGATGTTTCTTCAAAGACATTGCAAAGCTACTATGAATATCTAAACTACAAACAGGCTATGCATGCTTGGAAAAGATCATAGGGTACGAAAAGCTATTCACTGGCAGCTCATATAACTCATTTTCTAGCAAATATGATTGTAAAGGTTTGTCAGATTTTCATTCCAGGATCACACATGGTTTAAATACATAATCCCTATATTAATTCTTCAGTTACTACAATTTCTGTCGCACAGATAAGTATCAAAGAATTGTAAAAGCATCGGGTTTTTCACCAAGTGAAAACAGGCATCAGTATTAATTTCATTTAGCCATAATCCTAAAGCCGTATGTGAATGTTCTGAATTTAGTTCCAGGTAACAGGATATTTAGCAGATTGGCATTTGGTGCTTCATTCGATACACACAGTGAAAAAAAGACACTTTGGTTTACTGTTCCGATTTTACGGTCACAGATTGCTGTCAGCAGTTAAGTTGCCCTTCCCAATTGTAACTGTACAATGAAACATTAATGCTAAAAAGAACTCAAAGTTTCCTGCAGTAGCAATGTGCAGTATTTGCTTTAGGGAATCAGCAGAATAGATGATGCCTTTCTCTACTAGCAGGTTTTGATTCGCACGTTAGATCTCGGCACAGAAAACTAAAGCATCCCTGCCACGTGCATCAACTGGCCTTTCAGCATCCAGCTGGGAACTGCGGGAGGGATGACATTATTATTATTATTAAGAAAGAACACATTTTACCTGCAAGAGGACAGAGACCGGGAGGTGTTTGTTGTCGTACAAAGGACAGAAACTCATACTCTGCCTGCTGCAATGAAATTTTACTCTCCTTCACCGCCTTAGTAAGGCCAGACTGCAAGAAAGAGCCATTCATCATAAATTATATATATGCTACCATCAAAGATATTTCTAGAAATACTCAACAGCAAAAGATCAAGCAGTAAAGTACTGCTTGCTCCCCAGCATGCCCAGAAGTATTAAGAGTACAAATTCACTTTGTATTTTAAGGTATTCTGGGGAACCCAATCGCCTTTATACCTCCATAAGGAGGTATAAGGCCTTGCTGACTTTCAGGGCACCACTCACAAGACACAAACCATCGCAAGTGCGGACGATCATAGAGCAGTCCTAAGGACACTGACTCTCCTGTGATTTTCCTCTCTGTTGCTATACTTCACAGGGTGTTACTCTCAATTACTGACACATTATGCACGCCTCGTTTATACACCTGCACGCACATGATCCAGGAGAGTGTTATATTTCTGTTTAACGAGAGGCATTTGCCTCCCCAGCACAGAGTACTATGTGTAAACAAACAGAAATAATCAGAATTCTGACTGAAGTGTTTATCAAGATAACTATAAATCAGAAAAGCTTCATCCTTCTTTTTTTCAACAGTTAAATGTCAGATCTGCTCTAAGTGTTCTCAGTGATTTTTTTCCATCTGGCTATGCTATATATTTCCATGACTGTGCTGCAAAAATCTACTTGACAGATCCAAGTGGTGGTTAAAAAATTCATTATGTGGCTGCATTTTCATCTATATTCTAATTGCTTCTCTTTTCTTAGTCAATTAAAAATAAGTAGCTCCTCAGGAGCAGTGATAACGAATGCTACCATCTTCAATTCACTTGTGAACTGAAGTTGAGTTTGTGTCCTCAGCTGCAGAAGGGGAAAAGCTCCCATCGCAGTAAATTAATATTCATTTTCCAAACTCTTACTAATCCTTCCCAGGGAGAGTAAGATGCTACCGGGGGGGAGGAAGGAGGGGCCGTGAGTGTCTTAAAACTTCAGCACTTAATTGAAAACTACATTGAATTTAAATTTGTAATCAGGGATTGGAAAATCCATTCACTTTCTTGCTACGGGCAAGGAGGAAGCTTTCCTTGGTGACTAAAACCTAAAATTAATCTACTCTTACAGAAGTTAAGTTTTCAGTGAAAAAAATAAGGTAGGCTTACAGTGCTGAGGGGGACAGGCAAAAACAGCAATCCAGTGTTTACAGTAAATAGATCTGTTTAATTATACTAGGACCTTAATTTTCACTAAGTTTCTATTTTGCCAGCTCTGGACTATTCTACACCAACCCTGTAGCTATTTTTAGTTGGGACGTTATACCACGTTGTTTTCTTCCATATTGGAATCATTATTTGCATTATTTGACGCAACACAGAACAGGCTTCAACATGACGAGCTGTCAGAGGGGTCCATGCAACCCAGCGCACTGCCGCACAGGGACTGGGACTCCTGTGGAGTCCAGCCACAGCAGAACTCAGCATGCAGAGCAGGGAGCTGAACCCAGCTCTTAATCTCACGCCAAAAGGCACAATGCTGAATGTCCATTTTAACATGGGAATCAGTGGCACGTATCAGGGTGAGGGGTCCTATTCTACGACCCACCAAAGCTTGTCTCACAGTCTGCAGCTTTCCTGTGTGCTGTTGCTGCTCAAGCCTTCTCTTGGACTCATTCACTGTTAGCTTTCACTGATGCTTTTGATTATCAAGTCAGAAAGTAGCTTCAAGCACTATTTAAACTTATTATAAGCCACGCTACTAAGCACAGGATACCTCGGGACAATCTGACAGTTCCAACAGGGGATGGAGATTACAGATACACAGATGTAACGTGCAGCTATGCCACAGATGACCTGTGATTCTTTGGGTAAAACGCTACACGGCGGCTCCTTGGTATATAAGGATGATACTTACTGTTCTCACATTCTTCATCCCCTCTGTTTGATTGCAAAAACCGTTCAGCACAGCTGTTGTCCCTTTTTAGAGGCCTGTACTGCAACTAGCACCTCTGAGTTACGTCATGGCTATAAAGAAATGGGACTCGCAGGGTTGCTTACCTTCCCGTGGTGCTCCTTGCACCACTCGGACATGCCATCCAGCAGCTCGTCGGGCTGGTTGATGATCAGGTTGGGGCCCTGCAGGGAGGGAAAGCACAAAATAACCCAAACCTTCCTGAGGGGGACCGTTCGGGGCAATTCGGCATCCCGGGGCCGCCGCTGCCCTCATGGGGCCTGGGGGGGGGGCTCCGTGAGGCCTCTCCCGGCTCCGTGCTCACCTCGGCCAGGACGTTGAGGTCGCAGTCGGTGATGAGGCAGGCCATCTCCAGGATCTGGTCCTTCTCCACGTCCAGCCCCGTCATCTGCCACACAGGGGAGCGGCACCGTCACCGCGGCCACCCCCCCCTCGGTCCCCCCGACCCTTCCCAACCCCCCCGACCCCCCTCTCCGCCGCCCCGCACCCCCTCACCCCCTCTACCGCCGCCCTCCCCCGCACCTCCAGGTCCACCCAGACCATGCGCTGCCCCATGCCGCCGCCGGCCATGGCCGCCGCCCGCCGCCGGCCCCTCCACAGGCGCCCGGCGCAGCTCCGCAGGCGACCGAGGCCACCGCGGCTGCCGCCGAGCATCGCCGGCCAGGCCGCAAAGCGCCGCCGCCGAACTACGTTTCCCGGCGGGCCCCGCGGCGGCGGCCCCAGGGCGAGCGCGGGCGGCGAGCGCGGGCGCTGCTGGGAGTTGTAGTTCCGAGTGAGTCGGCCGCGCGGGGTGCGCCGGGAGCGGCGGGCGGGGCTGCCAGGCTGCGGCCCGGGCTATGGCGGCAGCGGGCTGGGGGCAGTCTGGGGCTAAAAGGTGGCTTTTTGGTTAAAACACGTTGTTTTCAACCCCCAGGGGAAGGAATGTGGTCGGTGCAGGCGCTAACCGGCCGCACTCTCAGCTCTTCGACCACCACAGCTTTTCCCAAGCACATTTCAAAGGATAAACGGGTACAAACGGGGGTGAACTGAACGAATAAATCAGGCTGTGAAAACATTCGCATGTGTGTGGTTTATCCACGGGGAGGCTTTTAATGTTCTTCTCCAAAACAAGGAATATTCAAAAGGAATCGTTTGTGTATCAAAACGGTTGGAAACGCCGTCAGGTGCCACAAAGCATCACACCCCTCGGGCTCTGCTTCAAGGGGTGTGTGCCTGCACCTGACAGAGCCCTCCTCCTACAAAAATACACTCTGCGTTATAATACAAGCACCCAACAACAACTCTTAAAATGTGGCACGTTTGTTTTCTTGCATAGAGCCCTGAGGTGTTGAGTTATCAGAATTATAGCATATCCCGAGTTGGAAGGGACCCGTAAGGATCATCAAGTCCAACTCCTGGCACCGCACAGGTCTGCACAAAAGTTCAGACCCTGTGACTAAGTGCACAGTCCAAGCACTTCTTAAATTCAGACAGGCTTGGTGCAGTTAACACGTTTAAAAATAAGATGCCAGTTTTGGAGCATTCTGCTAGTAGTTTTACAAATATTAAATGGTAACTTTGATGGGTTTATTTTACAGAGATTCAGTTAGAAACAGATTAAAGTTTCCCATAGAGTTCTTTGAAGCCTACTGAGTGCTTGTTAATGCCGTGACGGGCGCCACTTGCCCTCTCTGTAGTTCTCTCTTCTGTTATCGTAATCGTGGCTCCAGCCTTCACGATTCCTGTCTTCGTAGACAAAGTCGTCTCTGCTCCCCCGGTAATGATGGTCAGAGTCGTGGCCTCTGTCTTCAAACCCGTAGTCATCCCTTTTGCCCCTGCAATAGTCAGGCCCACGGTCCCCAAAACGCTGTTCTCGGCCAAAATGCCGACTGTCCGAGTAATAGGGGTGGGAGCCCATCCTGGTCTTGCGCAGCGCTGCGACGTCTGGGCGCCACTGCATCTGCGAGGCTGACGAGTGGTTAAACGAGTGCCCGTGCTGGTACCCGGAGGCAGCAAAGCCAGGGTGATCATACTTCCCACCGTACTGGGACTGCTGCCGCATCGCACCGTGCATCTGGAAAACAGAAGAGAAAAAGGCTCGGTGGATTCGATGCACTTTCCTTCTGGCAGAGCGCTCAAACTAAAAATTATCAGGACCCCATGCCATAGAATAATCTCCTGTGCTGGCCTCTGAGTTCCATGCGAATCATGCTGCAAATACAAGGGAAAATGAGAATGAACCAACAATATGAGACTGACTGCAGACATACGGAACGGCTGCTACCGAGTGCTCTACCTATAGCTGGACTCGTAAAGCTCCAAGACCGCCCAGACGTCACACAGCTTGGTAGCAGGAACTGTCAGTCTTTTGGAATGGTTATTTCAACGCTCCAAAAATACATTCTTGTGACCTAATACAATCATTATAGGACACATCTAAGTACTCAAAATTAGAGCCAGCTCTTTCACATTATCCATCATCTGTGAGTGACTGCAGGTTTAGACACTATTAACAGCACAGCTTACCACTCCTTGTCTCTGAAGGTTATCAGGAGACGGCAGAGACCTCTGCACAGATGAGAATCCTGCTGCTACCATATTATCCGGACTCTTATCGTATCTGCAGAAAAAGGGATTAGGAGTTTTAGTCTTAAATGTTTCTAACATAGGCTATTGCCACTCTAAGGGGCACTTGCAGCCCAGTCACACTGCTACAATTAGAAAAAAATAACTGGGCAAGCATTCACCTCAAATTACTACTGCTGTGAGGAAGTAGTGCGGAGACGCTTGCACTGTGTATTTGGCAGAACTCTCTCCACATCACCGAATCTTTTCCATACTCATAGGAAAACAGTTTTTAAACAGGAATGTGACTTGGGCCATAAGCTCTGGCAATCAGATCTTTTGGAAAGTCACTTTCAAGATGACCCTCTTCTTTTTGCATTAGGTATTCAGGTACCAAGAATGCAGGGTACTGAAGGTAATAATAATGCAAGTACTGATTCCATAGGGAAGAAAGAGTAAGTTGTGCTTGGAATGAGAACTGGGAAAGCTGAGTGTGTCAGTGCTGTTTTTTAACTTGAACTGCACACGTGTACCTACAGTGCAGACTCTTACCTGCCAGAAGCTGGATGTGCTGTGCCAGATGGGCTCGTATTGGCATTTCCATGTGGTAAAGAAGATGAATTACCGTCCTGAGATGCATGACTGCTCCCTGAAGAGAAACAAACATTTCATGAGACCGCCAAACATCAGTTAGATTAACTTGGATATGAAATGAACTTGTAAGATGCTAACAATTTCCGCATGCTTAATTAGCTCTCAAGTTTCACCAGCGATCTGCAAAAGCATACAATCTGGTTTCCAAAACAAGATACTGCATCTGTCTTAATGCCCAGTTGGGAAAGATGCAATCAGGCTTGCAACATTCTGGCCAAAACGCCTCACTTAACTGAAGTCAGCAGCAACTTTCACTGCTGCTATAATTTAGAAGGGCTTTCAAGGGTACAGAATGAATAATCGAACAAAAGGGAAGACTCAGCCTGGGGTTTATATGCTCGCTGAAGTGGCAGGTAGGTCCCTGGTCAACATCCAAGGGCAGAAGCACATGCCTATGTGACAACACATTCTACAACATCATCGGCTAGCAGATGAGGGGCAGTTGGATGAGAAGGGTGAGCAACAACCATCGCTGACCAACTCGGTGCACCTCTGCCAGGTTTGGGAAGGAGGAGAAAGGCGGCAGCTCTGCTTCCCACCTGGAAGCTGCGTTGTTTTGTGTTTCCTTTCCTGGGTACCTGATCGGAACTGAATTTTGATGGGCCTCCCGTAGAGCTTGATCCCGTTGAGCAGGCTCATTCCGTAGGGGACCGATTCCTCGTGCTTGAAGTTGACGAAGGCGAACTGCTTCTGCTTGCCATCCCTGTCCTTGGGGATTTTAACCTTAATCACCGGCCCTGCCTGCGGATCAAGACACGAGAGACGTTAAGCGGGAGCGGAGCAACTCCCCAAACCTTTAAAAAAAAAATAAAATAAAAATAAAAAAAGTAAAGTTTTAAGGTTTTAAAGTTTTAAACCACGAAGGAGGAGGGCCCCCGTGAGGCGGCCGCGCGGGGGCGCTCCGCTCCCGCACAAGTTTGTCCGCCCGCGGCCGCCGTCCGCCGCCCCGGCCCCTCCCCATCATGGCGCCGCCAACCGCCCGCCCCATCCCATCCCATCCCCGCCCCGCCGGGGCCGGGGCTAAAACGGGAGGGCCGCGGCCGCGGAGCCTCGGCGGCACCTGGTGGAACAGCTCGAAGATCAGCTCCTCCGTCACCCGCGGGTCCAGGTTCCCCACGAACAGCGTCCGGTCCGCTTCGGCGGCCGCCGCCCCCATCGCGAGGCCCGGCCGCCCGCGCCCGGGGCCGCCGCCGCCGCCGCCGCTCGCTGCTGCTCGCTGCTGCGCAGGCGCGGAAGAGCGCGGGGCCACGTCACGGGGAGGAGGGGGGGGAGGGGAAGGGAGCCCCGCCCGGCGGCGGGCGGTGTCAACGGCTGAGGGGCTGCGTGAGGGGAGGGCTGGGGACGGGGATAAAAGGCACCGGACGGGAAATTCGGTGGCCAAAAATCCATAATTAGGGGCCGAGGGGGGTGTGAGGGCTGCGGGGGGGAGCGCGGAGCCGCCAACGGCTTCCTCCGGCACGCCCTGCCGTGAGGCGGCCTCGGTGTCCCCTCGGTGTCCCCTCGGTGTCCCCTGTTCTCACCGTCTCCCTCTCTTCCAGGTCCTGCTCCAGAGCCCAGCCACGACCAGGGTGAGATAACTTTGCCGTGAGTGCCCTGAGCTGCCAGGATGAGCACGGTTTTGTGTAATAATAATAAAAAGGAAGCACAGCACTGAGTGGAGTGTGGAACCGTTGGTTCGTTCCCTTTTATTGCTGCAATACTCGCCACCATCCCAAATACTGCCTCCTGTAATGGCACAAACACACGCAGGCTGCTTTGCATTCCTCCTCTGAACAGCTGTATTACTCTTAATGTGAAGACAGCACTTTTGCTTTTATGTCTGAGCAGAGTTCTGGACACCCATCTCTCAGCTAAGGTACTTCACCAGTGTGTTGCGAAATAGCTCCCCTTTCCCATGATGTTTGATTGCATGGTAAGTACAGTTTGCAACAACTGTAATTCCCCTGGATATTTTGGAACACGCTGGATGTAAAACAAGGATATTTTCCATCTGGAAATTTTTTGAAAGGGGAAGTTCAACCCTCATTTTTCATTAGATTTCAATGCATTATGGCATATCCTATTTTCTTGTTAATTAGGCCCTGTTCATTTTCTCCAGTTCATTACTTACTACCGCACCTAGAATTTATATTCATTTGGTTTAATCGTGTTCGCCTGGTTAAATTCTAAACAGTTACTCATTCAGAAAGGAAATTATTACCCTACTCTGCCAGGACTTCCACTTTGGCTTAATTTCCCTGGAGCCTCATTTGCTTTCTTCTGTGTTTTTTTTTTTCCTTACTGGGTCCCCGTAGGTTTGGTTGGAAGTGTATTTGACAGCTTTACCATCATCAGCTTTCTTCACTTGGGCTGGGCATCTTCAGATGGATGTTGCAGTTTTGCACGGTGTGTGGTACGTAGCTGGCTGAGTTCAGAGGGACCCACCCAGAGGTGATGGGCTCAGGCTGGCTTGTTGCTGTCTTGCATGGCCAAGACCCAAAAAAAAATGCACAACAGGGGAATGAGAAAACAATTTCAGATTTTTTTACAGGCATACTACAATCCTGTTGTGGTTTTTGCCTTTTTTGTTGCTTTATTCCCATTTTGCTCTTTAATAAAACCCTCAAAGGTATTTGCTTTCAGGGCAAAAAATGTTTGTAAGCTTCCTATTTAAACTCTTAGTATAAAGGAGCTTATGTTGTTGAACATTACAGAGACTTACCAATTCTGCTTGTTTCTGCTTAATTCAGTTTTCACCTTTAGATTAGGCTCTTAGTGTTGGGTCTTAGTAGTCTTCCTGTTCCACCACTAATCATTGTTAACAATTACTCTTACATTGCAAAGGAAAGAGCCCAAGAAATCAGTGTCAGTCTTGCAGGTGACACACACAAGCCACAGATACCAGACACCACTTCTCCCCAGCGTCATTTGCATCCTGACCTGATACAGCTACTTGGGAAAGCAGTGTTCATGTCAGACCAGCGGAGGCAAGAAGAGCAATTAGTTCTCAGATTGCTGCTGCACGTGTGTGATCTTACCACCTAGTCCAGGCTCACAGGCTGGGAAAGGGCGTGGATGTAAAATAAATAATGCTTTATTGAAGCTCTGAAATGTAACAGGGAAATGCAATGCAGAGACAGTAACTCTGCTGGGATGCACCTTGGTTAAGGCTCTGTGGTGGTCTGTGTTACAGCTTGCTACTCTAGCTACAGATCTCTGAATTTCCCTCGGCCTCAGCTGTGTCGGACAGTCCATGAGCCCACAGGACTGTAGTCCATCTGTCTGTCCGTCCCGTGTCTGTAGTGCAGCCTCTGTCCTCAGCGCTGATTGCAGATGTCAGCTGTGCCTTCTCTCGTGCCTGATTGCACTCATGCTCCTCAGGTTATTCAGCTGCCTCGCTGACTTCCCCGTGCTAGATGACAATCTTCTTCAGTGCTGCGGTAATGGGGCTGCTCAATTGAAAGTGCATGCTTGAAAATTCTCCACGCCCTGCTATCCTACCAGAAAACAGGTACCCGTAATTACGTCAAATGGCAGAGAGCTCGGGCAGACAAAGCCACCGCAGATGACAGTTCTTTCACTGGAGAGCCTAAAAGAATGGGTCACGCCAGCTAATACAATAACCTCACACCTTATCCCTATATGCAATTTTCATTAGGGCCATTGAATGTCTGTGACTGACACCTGTACAAAGAGGGAGAGAAGCAGATAGATAAAAATAACAGCTACAGTTACGACAATGAAGTGAACTTCTGCAGGCTTTTGTGGTTCAGTTCTTTGGCTTCTCGTTCAGACCCTGAGTGAGTTAGGGGGAAGTCAAACTGGCAAACGGAGGAGGCAGAGCTCAGCCTGGAGTGGGGAGGAAGAAGTGAAGACGAGTAGCAGAAGGCTGGGAGAGGGGTTCCTCCCCTTCATGTTTTCTCTCAAATAATTTTGTATTATGTTAATAAATTTTGCAAGTCAAATACTGAAGTTTTGCCTGGTTTTCTCCGTCTTTGCTGCTGCTCTATGCTGTGATTTCATGCCCTGATGATCTTTTAGAAATACATTAACGAATGATCTGCCCATCTCTTCATTCCAAGGTGAAAGGACACCCGCTCCCTTCAGCCACCCTCCTTCCCCCGTCCTTACAAGCAGGATGCCACGCCAGCCTTTCCCTTGCCTGCGCTGGTCCCACCGTGGCTGCTCAAGCCAATGCCACCACGCTTTTTGCCAGAGAGCACACAGGCAGGCAGGATACCCCAGCCTTCTAGCTGAGAAAGACTTTCAATTACTCCTGGCAGGTTGCAACAGAAGGGTAATTGTAGCTACAAACTTCTCCATGAAGGGAATCATTGTGCTTTTTAAACAGACCATAAAAATCTCCAGCAATGCTGATGTTCGAACAGTTAAACAGCGATTAAAGACACCCGCACTACAAGACCTGGGCATGTTATTTCCAGAGAACATGTCAGCAGCTGCTGAATTCCTGCATTTACTGTGCCTCTGTGACAGTCGCAAAGGTCTTTATAGAAACAATTATGTTATATTCAGCGTTAAGTAGCGAGTGTCAGAGGTTCTGCGCTCTCCAGCACAGCAGAAAGTCTGCGCTGGTGCAAATGTTACACCACAGCCCTAAAAACATCACTGGGGCTTTTTATTAAGTTCTTACCAAGAAAGTGAAAGGAAAACCAGCAGAGAGGTGGACGAACCCCTCTACTCCTCCCCTGCTCTTGTGTCATGGGGAGCTTTTACGATACTTGCAGCCCATGACTCGCTTCAACCTTCGACTTCTTCATGTGCTAACCCCAGCCTGAGCGTAGCACTCTGTATTGTAGGTGGCAGAGGGAATGATCCAGGCTCAGCACTGGGTTGCCTTCCTTCCCCTCCATTTAACTCACTTGCTTCTCCAGGGACAGCTACTCTGAGCATTCCCACCAGCTCTGGGTGGCTCTGCTGCACTTGCCTCCCTCCTTCAGGACCAACATCCCTCCTGGTGCCTTCTGCTGCTCTCCTTTTCTTCCCCATCGTTTTACTTCTCCCATACCACCTGTGATTGCAATCCCACCGGCAGCCCCTGAGCCACACAATCCCTTTAAAGATGACTGTAATTACTGGCAATCCCTGGGATTATGTTACGTGTCCATGGCTTTACAGCAATTGACAGCAACAATGCGGGATGGTGCGAATCAGTATAGCTTGTTTTTGCAGCCCAACGGCTTTGTAAACAGGATCAGAGCACCCAACACGTTTACTTCTTAACAGCAAGCTCAAATTGGGGTGTTTGGCAAGAAAAAGTGGCGAGGGAGCTTAAGGCCGGAGAGTGAGTGCCGTGCTTCCCGGTGCTGGGAGGAGGAGGAGGAATGGGTCCACGTCCTGAACAGCGCCTGAAACAATTCCGGCGAGGGTTGCTGTGCTCTGCCCCAGTGCTTTCTCTGCTTTTGCTCCCTGCGGGACCCCCCCGAGCCCCGCGGTGCCGGGAGCAGCGGGAGCCCCGCGCTGTGCGGTGCCGGCCACGCAGCGGCAGCAGAGCCCCGCGCTCGCCCCGCAGCCTCCCGCAGCGGGGCCGGGATGCTCAGAGGGCCCGGGGAGCATTACGGGCTCGGGATCTGTGTAATTGGCCTTTACTTCGTTAATGATCTGCTGCGAGGAGCGGGTGAGCCGCTGTCACCCTCCCGCTAACAAGCACCATCCCCGGCTTTGCTTCGTGCCCCGGCGTTGCAACCTGCTGCTGCAAGCCAGTTGCCAAAGGTATGAAGCAGAAAAGAAAGTCGGCTTGAAAGATGGACACGGTAAAAAGGCCTTCCTCAGAGGGCAAAGGGAACAGCAAGCACTCCCTGCTACTCTGGCAGCGTGTCCCCCAGAAGCAGGGGGCTAGAAGGTCTCCAAAGGGCCCCTCCTGGCCTTTAGGGCTTCTTTGCGCTGGGATTTCAACCCCAAAGCAGACCACAAGCGCTTCCACCTTGCCATCAGAGCCCTAGGCACGGTGCCCTAGGACAAATCCCGGTGACACCTGGAATCTGAGCTCTGAAATAGCAACCAAGGGAAACACAGCGGGGTACCCATGGACCTTAACCCTCCCCCCCGGGCATGCATGGTAGGCTGCAAAGCAGAAACTCCCACCCAAGGGGAGATGCCAACAGCAAAGCTAATATTGAAAATGAAAATGCAATGCTGGTTCAGCCTGTGCCCCTGAGAAAAGTGCCTCCTGCTGCTGCTGCTGCTGCAAGGCCCTTCCCTGTGTGCCCCCCTGCCTGCTGCAGCCTCCCTGCACATCTCTGCCTCCCCGGTTTTCCATCTCTATTGAAATCTCAGTACTAGACATCTGATTTCCATTTTCCCCAGTACTTTTAGTTCAATCAAAGTATGTGATTAGGGCTCTGTGGGCTCCATTGTCATCTCTACCTAAGTGCTTCTCTGATTGATATAAACAGCATTTCGATATTTACGCTGTGGTAAGTGGAATGTGTTTCTCTGGTTACTTTACTGGATAATGCACAAAATCTGCCACTAAAGGGAGAAAAAAAAATAAAAAATAAAAGTTCCTGCAGAAAATGTGGTGGGAGGAGAGGAGTGGAGGCCTGATAGGGCAGCCCTGTGCCTTGTCCTGGTCCCATCAGCATGACAAGGAGCACCTGCACCCACCTCACCACCTGGCTAAGCTGCAGCAGCAGCCAGGGAGGTTATAAAGGGTGTGCAGGAGGCCCCTGTTTGCCCTTGGGGGTGTGCTGGGTGCATTGAGCTGGAGGGTGGAAACAAATCTTCTGTATTTTATGTGCTTTCAAGCAGACAGAGATTAGATGCTCTCCTTCATTATATCTGCAAGAAAATGCATAAAGTATGTGCCTGAAAAGCAAATGTTTTTAGTTTCAGATATTTGTAGGGAAGGGGAGCAGCTATTCTTTTGTTGAAAAAGGGTTATTTGAAAAAAATAGAGGCAATCGTGCTCTTAAATGATAAAATGTGTTTATTTTCTGAAATATAACTTTAAAACAGCTCTTGGAATATAAGTTTCACACAGGGGGGCTTGTACAAATGCTGCAGCTTTCTCTCTCAAGCACTGCGAAACTTCCTCAGGCAGAAGTTCCTGGGTAGTTCTCCTGGCAGGAGGCCAAGGGGTCTGGGTAGGTAATATGCTAGTGACCCAAATATTCTGCAGAGGTATGCTCTGAGGTAGGATGCTCCATCTTTGATAGAGTTGGTTGGAAGCATGTTGTTGGCTTTTCAGCAATTTTTTCCTTCTGTATCTACCTTTTTACTTGGTCAAAATTGCTGCATTTTAGAAGTTTCAACAGAGAAGCGTTGAGCAGTTTAGTTGGGTGCTCTTTTATCTAGCTTTAAGAAACATGTGGACAACCGATCTGGATTTATATTGTTTTATGTTTGGTATCTGGAAGTCCCATCCTGGGAACAGGGGCTGGAGGTGGGCAGCAGCCTGGGAGCTGCTCCTCCTCGCTGTGGGTCTCAGTGGGACCACGATGAGTCTCCTGCTGCCAAACAGGTGCAGGGACCTGGCTGGTTTTCTGTTGCATGCACATTGATATGCTCTTAGCTAAATTATGTTCTTGCTAAATGGGCAGTGCATGTTGCTGGGACCTCACCTTGGGTCCTACTCTAGGCATTTGCTTGGAACTGGGAGCAGCTGGGGCTGGAGGCACTGTGGGTGTGCTGGGACCAAAGATTCCTCATGCTCTGCATGGCACAGAGGGTCCTGAAACAAAACTCTCCCTCTCCAAGCATTTCTTTTTCTCTTTCTGCTCTTACTCATTGATGGAGATTGAAGCAGTTCTTTTCCTGGTTTAAGTTTCTCTGTGCTGTAACAAGAAACTAGCAATTAACTATTGTAAGAGTGTTTTACAGTCCTGTGGAAACCTTTTCTATCCACTGTGTTTTAAATGGTTATATCTTTTATTCCTAGTTTTCAGGAGTATAAAACTTTACTACATTTGCTGCAAACCTTCATACTTTGCTTTGCGGTTTATTGCTCCCTCTGCAGATATATCTTACTCATAAATAAGGCTTTCATCTCTACAGTACTCGACTAAGAACTGCAAGGCTCTGAGCGGTTTCATTAATGGGACTTTGCCTAGAAATCCCAACATGATTCATATCAAACCTCAGCCTTTGCTTGGCCCAGTGGTGCAGAGCTCTGAGAGCTGTGGCAGCAGCAGGTCGCTTGGCTGGGTTATTAATGCCCCAGCCAGCAAACTGATCTAGTGCTGGGAGACTGATGTGATCTAGAATTGGATGATGAGTGCAGAAAGCTTGGTGGTGAGCTGGAGGAGCTGGGTCTCAATGCTGGGGCTGCTTTGGGCTGCCCAGACTTGGGCATGGAGTCTGTTGAGCCTTGGAGCACAGAAATGTGTGCTGGCTCCAGCTGTGCCCTGCAGACCCTGCTGAAGGTCCTGCTCTTTCCTCACCTGCAGTGGCACAGCTGTCTGCATCAGCCTTGTCTCTGAGTTCAGGACCGATGGTTTACCCCTTAGCAGAGGGGGTAAAAGCCCTCAGAATTGCATGGTTGGCACCTCGGGCAGCAGAAAGCAGAGAATAAAGGCACAGCTGAACTCCAAAGGTGCTCACATCATTCTTCACAACTGCAAAAGGAAAGCAAGTGCTCTGTCCCACAGGCATGGCTCGTGAAACCAGGCTTCCCTGCAAACCCTGTCTCATTGCATCATCTTGAGCCTTGGCATTATTCAATCAGCCCCTGTGCATTGAGCTGGAGAAAAATATTTATCAGTTTCCTCAATAAGCCAGAATTAGTTGTACAACTGCCCTTTGACGTGCTGCTACGTGACACAGTCTCTGGGAGTTGTAGCGTGCCCTCGTGCTTTGTTTATCAGGATTCATCCTTGACTCCCTCACAACACAATAAGTCAATACAGATCTGCACAGCAGTCGGAGCTCCAGACAAAGCTGCAAGGTTTGGTGCAGCAGCCAGAAACGTGAGTTGTCAAGAGCTTTTGAGTGTATTCACATATTGCTTCCTTTTTGCTGGCAGCAGAGCAAAGAAATGCTTGTTACTAGCGGTGGCATTAACCTCTGACTAGATAGCTGGGGGACGTGTGTGAATAAACTGTTCTTTGTGGGGGCTGATGCCTGCAGATGCAGAACCGTTTGTTAAAATATACATTCTTAGGGCCAAATCCCTGGTGGGTACAAATCAGCCCTGAAGTCATCAGGGCAGCAGCAGCTGCAGTCGGCAGAGTTTAGCTGTCTGTGTAGCTGCTCTCACTCAATAGCTTCCTTTAGCTGGAAAGTTTCCTTTTTAATAGGAATTGTTGACAATTAATTTTCTAAAAGCTCTATTTTCCCTTGATTAGGAATGCAGCTGATTACTCTCTGTTCCCATGATGTGAGGGACAAATAAAGAGGTAGAATAAATAAATTTGAGTCTGCTGTGGACTCCAACAGTGGTTCTGCTTGCACATCTAGAAAGTGGAGTCGGTGCACAGAGCCCACATCTTTGTAGGTCTAGGAGGAGGAGCAGAGAATACCAGTCCCTGCTGCAGGTTCATTTCCAGTGCTGTTGTGACACAAAGGATTCAGAAAGTGGGGGGTATTTACTGCAGCTTTCAGCCCCCTGCATGCTACCTGGTAATTTCATCATCATCACATTGCTGTGATAGCGGTTTTAAAAATCATGCTTCCCCTGTCCCCTTTTAACAAAATACACATTTAGAGCCCACTTGTTTAGAGCTGTGTGTCCAGAATGCCAGCAATTAAAATATTGTTCATTTAGAATGAATGGACTAACAGTCACTGAAGGGTGACCTTCACCAGAAGAATTAAATTTGTGTTGAGATTTTTGCGCACCAGCAGAGCAGGCAGTAAGGTACACACTGTAGGTCACCAAACCCAGGCACCTCCCAATCACCCATTCCCCTGAGCGTCCCCACAACTGTGTTGTGTTTTTAAAACCTGCTTTCCTGGGCTTGGGGAAAGAAGGCACATGTTGGGAGTGATGCTCCCAGCTCCCTGCCCACAGCCCTGGGGCTGGCAGCTCCTGCGCTGCCGGATGGTTTATGGCATCATTTGCCAGTGCTGATATCTGCTACCAAGCCTCCAAATGTCAAAGCTGGCAGTGGGGATGCAGGCAGTGCGAACAGGTGGGCTGTGCGAATCTCTGGGGTCCCACCAATTCACACGGATTCACAGGAAATAAATTAATGATGGTGGTGGATACAAAGCCCTATTCTGGGTGCAGGTGAGTGAGCAATTCCCTTCTGACAGGCAGAGAGGGAAGGAGACCTGTCATGATCAGATTGCCTTTGATTTTATTGTCTAAGATAGCCTTAAAGGTATTCTGCATTGGCTTTTCTCTTGCTTGGCATTTTTGAAGCAGTGGCAAGTCTTGCTTAAAATAACGAGCACCCCTGCTAATTGCAGCAGACTACCTATTCGCAGTGCAGGGTGTTTCTTGTACCCTCTCCATTAAAGTGCCAAAGGTTCTCTCAGCTCCTGAAGAGACTGCAGATGTTCAGAGCAAAACGCATCACCCCTATAAGTGGTGTAAACCCATACAGCTCTGCATAAATGGTGCAAAACCTGCTCCTAAGCCAGCCCATGAACACGGTCTTTGTGCCATAAACCGAAGTATTGTTACCCACAGGCTCTCTGTCTGCATGGTTTTGATTTTGTGCGTGCCATTTTTACAGGATTCCTGAGTTAGCCTTTGGACAAGTAATATTGTATTTTTGACATCCAGTTAGGATTTTCCCATAGTAGCAATACTACAGGGATTATATTTTCAACTTGTGACTTGTCTGGGAGGGGAAAGGTTAATGAACACCTGCTGTGTTACTGTTACATTCATTAAACTTGCTTAGAAATTTCATGGCCACGTTTGTACTCCAGGCAATGTCAGGTCTCCCCCCGACAAGAACCGGGGCTTTAAATCTTGCTGTTTCCAAGGAAAATAAATGCACGTATACGAGGAAAGTTTGGGGTCCACATGCCACAACAAGGGTTCAATTCAGAGTGTGAAAAGGGGAATGGCTGTTTTATTAATTACAGGCCTGCCTGTGATTATCCCAAACGTTTCTGGTGGGAGCGGTCGGCTCCGTAACAAAGCGGTGCTGTGTCCCTGGCGCGCTTCTGGAGCCGCTCTGGATCAATGGCTGGGTAACCGAGAGGTTAATGTACAGTGTGTATTGCAACTGGTTGTGATTTCTTCATTTTACTATCAAGATTTTGTGGCTTATTTAAAGCTGCAAGTGGCCATTAAGAATATCGGTGAGTAAAGTCACTTGGCTGCCTGCATTAATTATTAACTCGTAGATCTGAGCCTGTAAATGGCACTGAGGGAAGCCCGGCGGCTCACTGGCGCGTGCCGCTGCAAAGACTCCGGGCTCTTTCCAGCTCTGCCTCTAGGAAGCACTCTGGCTCCAGATAAATCCCTGCCAGAGCCTCCAAAATGGGGAAGAGGACTCTAAGCTTTGCTGTGAAGTGCAACCAATGTGGTCTTTGGGAAGCGCTTCTGAGTTTTTGGGGTCAGAAGACTTGGTAGTGGGGAGAGCTGTGCACAAAGGATGTGTTACAGGGAAGGATGTGGCTGCAGCTTGTTTTCAGCTCGATGGCAAAGATGAGAAATGAAGCACAAGGCAGAGACCCGCACAGCCCTGGAGATCTGGATGGGCAGGAGGTGGAAACCAGTCCCCACCTGGGGGTCTGGTAGGAAGGCACTCGTTGTGTGCTTATCCTCCTGTGATGTCCGTGTCACAGCAGCGGGCATCCCCTCGAAGCACCAGGGAGGGGAATGGTCCTGTGGGCAGGGTACTCCCAGCTTCCAGCCAGGAGGTGAGAGCCAGTGCAGGAGTGCCTGGTGCAGGTGGGAGCAGGGTGGATGCGCTGCCTGTGCACATGGGGGTCCTCGTGCCAGCCCCTCTCACCTGCCCCTGTGCAACTGGGCTCGAAACATCCTGGGAGCAAGCTGCTGCTACTGGCCAGATGATCCCGTGCAGATGGCAGAGAGATAAATGATGCCATTTTTTTACTGTAGTGGTTTGGCCGTAATTTCTAAAAGACAGTTATTAGATGCAGTCTTCCCTTTTTCAGGGACTGTGACTCCTTGGGCACAGGGAATTGCGATGAGGAAGGTAGAAAGCGAAACCCGACGTTAATAATGAGAGCAGTGCCCAAAACCCCATCCATTCCTCTCCTCCAATTTTCTCCTGTGACAATTTATAGGTTAGTTTGATGCTTGAATAGCTGTGTCTCTCCAGTAATATGTATTCTCGGTAAGTATTCCCCGCTGTGGCATATCCTAAGAGAACTCCATCAAATAATTATCTTCCCTTTTATTTATTCACAGTCTTTTCACTCGATCTGCATCACTATAAAATATTCCAATGGTTTCCTCTTAGCACAGAGCTTTCCTGAGATTGTAAAGTGTATTTATGTACAGTATTAAATCCACACTATGCGACTCTTTATCTTGGCACTTTCCTCATTTGATGCTACTGTCGGGCACTGGCCCCAGCCACCTTCTGCATCTGCTGTAATGCCCTGCGTGATCAGCACACGCTGAATCCGTGTCACTTGCCCAAAGCCTGGGGCGAGTGACATGTGGAAGGTGTTGGTGCTGCCTATGAGACCTCTGCCTTGGTCTCTGGGGCTTTCAGGAAAGCGTGAGCATCAGCCTCTGATCACCACGGAGCAAAAAGGGCAGCAGCCAGCCTTGGCACCCAGCGTGCTGTGCCTGGCAGTGGGGTGGGACGTGGTGCTCTGAGGCAGGGTAGGTGCCTGAAAGGGTCTGGGGGAGCAGTGAGGCTGATCCAGAGGGATGGAGCAAGGCAGCCCCAATGGGAAACCTCCCGTTACCTCTGAGATTGCTTTGTGCTCAGTGGTTCCACTCAGCGAGCACTAGCAGTACTTCAGTGCCGTGTCTGGCGTCAGTGCAGAACTGATTTACCTCCTCTGGCTATTTGCTAGCAAGCACTAGTGTTGTTTTGCTGGGGTGTGCAACACTGAAGCAGGAAGGGCAGGCAGCACGCAGCAGAGACCTGCAGCAAACACTGTGTGTTGCCCTAAATGCGTGACATCCATCCCCCATGTGTGAGTGGGTCCCTGTCCCCAACAGGAGGATTGCAGCTCTTCCAAAACAGCTTTTCATAAGCCATTATATCTTAGTGTGGGGTTTGGTGTACTTTGCATCAGTTTACCAGAGAATATTTGGTGTTCTGGATGTGTTCTGGACCTCAGATGGCTTCTTCACAAAGCACCCATGCAAGACAGCAGCAATAGTGACTATATATGTAGCCATGGGGCAGCATTTTGGCAAGAGCAAATTCTCCTCTGCAGGTGTGGCGTAATCCAAAGGTTTTATGGGCTGAAAGGTCTCGTGTCAAAATGTGATCTGTATCTATTCCTGAGTCCTTTTCACACAGAAGAGCTCTTCCCTTCTCCAGGGCTGAAGAAAACAGAAAAAGTAAAACTGCCTCTGCAAGTTTGTGCTGCTCTTGCAAAGTTTTTGAGCATCTCACAGGAGCCTGTAAGCTGCGAGGCAGATGCAACGTCTGTGTTTTGTGCCACGTCTGGTTGCCATGATTTGATGGCAGCTGGTAATAAGTTGGTCATGGCATCATACAGCAGTGACCGCTCATAATCAGAGCTTTTACTCCCTGCTTTGCCAGCAGTCAGCTCGGCTGGAACGTGGAGAGGATTTAAAAGGGGTTGGTCCCAAAGAGGGAGATGCCAGGGAGAGAAACGGTTATGATGATGACCATAATGCTTACAGTCATTTGGCTCCAATACATCTTTAAGTGGCTTCCTATCAAATCGAGAGGAGAGTTCCCTAGCAAGGGTTAACTGAGTGTATAAAATTGATTGCGATTTTAGTAATTCAGTATAATCACAGTCTACCAGCAGGTTGCTTTTCCAGCAGGAGGGTTTGGAATTATTTTCTGGAGTTTGCAATATAGAACTTAAATTAAGCCTCAGAAGTCAGAGGAGCTCTGCTGCATCTCTAATGTGGTGCTAAATTCTCAGCAGCACATTCTCTGTATTAAAGCCTTTGCTAGCAATTAGGTTCATTAACTATCACAATACCTTATTTATTACTCGGCATGCCATATGGTTTCCCAGCTAAAGAATGGCACCCGTTCTAGCACAGACCATTTGGCATCATAAAAATGTTAACAAATAATGTTATGGCTCTCAAGGGCAAAAGGGCTCACTGGGTTGCAGGTCTGAACGGCAGGAGAGAATATGAAAACATTTTTCTTCTATAGCAAAATAAAGAATTCCTCGAGACAGAAGTATTCAAAGAATATAACGCTCACATAACACAAATGGGAGTTTTATACATGCCCATAATGGTTATGTCAATATTTGCAGTAGGCAGTGCTCTCACTCATCCCCTTTCCTTCCCCCACTTCTCTTACCCTTCTGAGCATGAATGTTTTGGGGAGAAACGATGGAAGAGGACCCACGCAGTCCCTGGCTGCCACAGGCTGGGTGATGGCTAGATGCACCATGGAGTTTGGTGCTTCTTGGCAAAGGCCTGCCTCCTTCTTCTGTTTCTTCTGGAGATCTGTGGCAGCTTTTCCTCATTTGGATGAGGGTAACTTGTCAGTTCTAGGCAAAAGCTGAAGTGTTGGGGAAGGAGGAGGAGAGGTTATCATGGAAGAGTCTGATTTTGCAATCTGTTGTTCCCTTGTTGTTCACCCCCTTCTTGTCCTGTAGCTTTCAATATTTTGGAGATGATGTGGGTGATCTCTTGGCTTATACACAGCCAGGGACCTGGAAGAAGAGCATAATTTATTACAGCTTGATATAAATGTGCTTAATCTGACACGCCTTGTTTCTTGATGGCACTAGCTTCTTACATGTCTTGGTGGGGATTTTTCAATGGCGTTAGCTTTGTGGAAATAAACGTCTTTAAGAGGTTTCTGTAATTTTGGGGGGCTGGGGTTGATTACTGAGATTTGGCATTTATTACAATCCAAGCTTCATCCCTGCAAAAACAGTTCTGGGCACTGCATCAAGGCACTTCGGATGCTGGCATGTTCACATAACACTGATTTTTTTTTTTTTACACTGCAAGATGACCTGTAAGGGGTGAACTTATGCCAGTAGAAAAGAGCAAGTCAACAGTGGAATATGAAGCTCGGTGTTATAACCCTGGGAAGAGTAAGAGCTCAGTCTTGTTGTTTGGTGGTCCTCAGAGAAGATCAGAAACCTGTGTGCATCTCAGGATGGGAGCTCTGTCCATGGCTGAGCTGAGAGGCAGCTCTGGAAGGGATGCAATTATGAGCAGTGTTACTGTAAAATTTACAGGCTTTAAAGCAAGAAAGGACTATTTGTGATCACCTTGTCTGAACTCTTGAGCGATGCTGGTGAAGCATCTTACCTGATGGTTAATGTAGCGCCTCTTCATGCCTGAATTAAGGCCATTTTTTAGGGGGCCCAGCAGTTCTGCATGTTTTACTGCAGCCTGTGGCATGCAGTGCAGTGTGAAGCCAGGTCCTGGATCAAAGTGCTTGGCCAGAGGATGAGTGACCAAAGACAAGGTCCTGAAGCTGAGAACCATGGGCACTTGGGGTCCAGAGTACTTACGGCTCGTGAGAGAAAGGAGTCAGATGTTCCTGACCTGAAAAACTGCATTACTGAGCAGGGGATGTCAGGATGGGACAGACAAATGTGTGTGGTGGCAGTGATGGGGCTCAAGGTTAAGGTATTTTATCCTTTTTTTCCTTTTCCACTGAGCGGCTCTGTCAATAGATAAGTTAACTTCTTTTACATCAGGACATGGATCTGAAGAACAGGTTTGGTAATCCACCCTCTGAGCAGCTTTTCTTTTACAGTTAGGATTTTCAGCACTGTAAGATTGAAAGCCCCGTGGGGGGAAAAAGATGAAGTGCAACAAGCTCGGACATTTTTGCAGGGGTCCTTTGAGGCTGAGGCTTTGCCTCATTTCTGGAAGTGGCCAAAAGACGGAAAAGCTGTGCCCAGACTTGGCTGTCCCACGTCCATCACGTCTACGTGTGAGGTGGCACAAACTGTCACCTGCACAGAGTCTCTGCACCAAGGCAGAGGGGAAGTCATCCCACCCTCACTAGCAGTGTCCCAGGAGCTGTGCATCCAAATTAAGTGGTTTTTAAATCTCAGAGTCTTCCATTCACCTCCATGAGATACAGGAACCTCTGCGATGCAGCAGCTCCATCTTCTGCAGCCCGTGTCTCAATAATACCTGTCTCTGCACAGCAGAGGATCAGGACTCCCCTGTGTAGCGTTAACTGATGAGCTGGATGGGGAGAGAGGGTGAAACTTCCTTTTCTGTATCCAATTTCCAAAGCTTTGAGCTATTCCTTTGCCTCTGACATCTGATCCGCATCCAGGGTTAAGCTCTCTGCACCCTGAGTCTCTGTCAGCTGGCCATTTGAGAATTCCCTTTATATCACCCTCAGTGCCCCTTTTCAGAGGCTACACACCCTACTGCTACTGAGCACCTCTTGTCCCCACCGTACTGGTGCCTTACAGCCAAGCTCTGGCCAGCCCCTGCTGGCTTTAGCTTGGGTTAACCACACCAGTAACCGCAGCAGCCTGGGAGCAGAGAGCCTCAGAGCATGCTCTGCACGCTCTGCTCGTGATCCACGTGCAATCTGGAAACATTCATCATGAGTAAGGTTCTTACTGGGGTGGAAAAAATGTGCTTGGCCAGTTTGCGAAGGGTGCAAGTCCTGCAGACCTCATGGGAGGCTTAGTAGGGTGGTAATATTGCCTTCTGAAGGCAGGGAAAACTGAAGGGGGAAAAAAACTAGTGATGTTAGTGCTGAGAAATGCTTTCAGGCACAGATTTACTCATGGTGAGCTATCTGCTTTTAGGCGTTTCAAATTTCTTTATTCCATTTCACCTATCTTTGAAGTGATTACTATTTTCATGAAAGTTGGGATTATTCTTCCCTGCCTGAAATACCTTAAAGGAGATGTTTCAATAATGTGTCCCTTTTAAGGTCCCTGGGGCTGGACCCCAGCGAGGGGCCACCCCACCTTCCCGTGTCCCAGCTGGTACCTGGGGAAATCAGGAGGTGTTCCCTGCCTGCCCAGTCAATCCCTCTGCACAGCAAGGACCCAGCAGTGATGCAGCATTTATTTCTTTAGTGAGACTGGCAATACAAACCCTGACAATGAACTTTCTTCGGTTGGAAGACAAAAGGATATTCTGGTCAATTTGTGGTGGAGTCGGTGTCTTCCATATTACGCAGAAAGTATCTGACGCACCAGAAGTGGTGGTGGAGAGGCTTTGCTGGTAAGAAGCAGCAGGCTGGACTTTAAGAGATCCTTTGCCCCTTTAGGGGAGTCTGGGGTGCTCACAGCCCTGGTGACAGCAGCATCAGCTGCCTGGGTCGCATGCCTTTCTATCCTGACCTATCTGCATCCTTTGCTGCTTGCAGAAAAGCTTTTGAACCTCTGGCCCCAGAAGATAGCTCTTATCCAGGAGGAGCTTTGCAACACTGTTTACTTTCATTCTTCGGAGGCTGATCAAGCTGTTCCAGCAGGGAATGTGTTTCGGTGGAGCATGGGCCATGCCAGCCTTCCTCCAGCGTGAATGCTGCGATGTCCAAGGGCGCTGCAGCACCTTCAGCCTGGCTCCAAAGCACGCGGCTCGATGCTTGGCTGCGGGACAAGTGCGTTGTGACTGACTGGGAACGTGCATGCTTCTCCTAGCCTTCACAGGGGATCCATAAATATCTCTTAAAAAGGGTCATTTGCAAACTGTCTTGATATACTAATGTTATCTGAGGCTTCGGTCACTTAGGAATTTCTGACTAGATAAGATACCAAGGGTTTATTGCATCTCCTGGCAATTATTAAGAAAATAAAATCAGTTAATATCTAACCTTGAACCTAGACTGTAACATGTGGCTTCAGACTCTATTCTGCCTTGCTTATAAGACCTGGAGTTGTATAGTTTATGGAGGGGTATTAGGAGCGACTGAATAAATGAACAGGAATTTCATTTGAGATTAAAATACCTTCATTATGCAGCTAGAACGTCTTAGAAACATTTCAGAAGCGTTTTGGAAACAAGATCTGTGTGTGTGTGTGTGATTCAGCCACTCGATTTCTCCTGATACAAGAAAGAAAACAAGGAGGAGCCCCTTTGACAGAAGTTTCCCCAGCTGTGTAGGCATTTTGTGTGAATCCTTAGCGCACAGATATGGTAAGAAAAGGAAGGGGGGAAGAAAGGCTCCCACAAGTGTGGGCTTTTGTTTGCACTGTCAAAAACGGTAATGCATTCTCTGTGCACACGCTGGCGTGCGCACACAGGCACATATCTCTTTGGAAAGGGGAACAGATGACTCATGCAGCTGGAAATGGGATATGGAGCTCTGCCCTTGCTAGAGAGGAAAGATGAAATTAGGGGTAAAGGTGTTCACTCGGAGACTGGGAGTTGATAATTGGCTTGTTCCCTACAGTATGAAACCGAGCAAATAACCTTAAAGTATCCCAATGTCATGCACTCACTGCTTTCCATAGGATGGCCAATGCTATTTATATTTCAGTGAGTTTAGAAAGTGGGATCTAAACTCCTAAGCTGGAGGCTCTTGAAAATTGCACTGTTTAAATGCAGTGAGTGGTTTAAGTAATGTTAATAGTATGTTAATCTTGTGCTCAGGAAAGTGTGCAATAGATATGGAACCAGCCTGCAACCCTTGTTAGTAGCTAAGCCTGCTCACAATCCTTACGGAGAATGAGCGTCCCCTTAAGGGGCTGGGGGCTCCTGCCCGAAGGGGTGATTCTATGCCAGCACTGACAACATCTTTCTGCAGAGGAACTACTCTTCCCTGGTACTGAATTAATTCTGAGAAGGAACAAAAGTCACAGTGAGGTTAGGGAGATGGAGGAAAAGTTGGAAACGCATTTTGTTAGACCATCAAATATTTCTGAGGCCAGAGCAAGCCAACCCAGAAGTGCTTTGGTGAGGCTCTAGTGTCGATTCTGCCGTATTTAAGTGTTTTTTTCCAGGATGAACTTTACCAAGCAGGCGTACGGTCTCCTCAGCACCATACAGTTAGGGCTGACATTTAAGGCCCTGGCACATCTTCCTTCTTGTCCCATGCAAGATGTCAAATATTTTAGGTTAAGAGAAGGGGAGAAGAGGAAAAATAATTACACAGTAAATTAAACAAAGACGCCACCCTCCCACCCCCCACTTATTAAGACTTCAAAAGTTGCTGCTTCTGGCCTGAGCTATCTCGAATACATAGAAAGGGTAATGCTAAAAATAGGTACTGTACAAATGATTAGGTCATAGCCTGCTAGAGGGAGACATTTTATTTAATTACTAACTAGGCTGTGCGTTGATGGGGGGAATACATAAACACAACAGTTCAAAGCCCGGCTGCCTGTTTTGCAGCGCTATAAAGTTTGTGCTCCTTAGCTGAGTCACTGTGGATAAATTCCCTTTTGTGTCGGGGATTTAGTGGAGGAATGTGGGAAGGCTGGCCTGGACTGCCACCGTCCTGAGTCACAACTCACAATGATCCTCACAGTATTTGCAGGCTTAGGGCCATAAGCCACTAATTAGCCCTATTGTCTTACAGGCTTCACAGTATATATAACCTGGACAAAGGGGGAGGAATAGAGGGACGCAATGGAAATCTGCGAGCTGAGGAAACGCTTGTGTAAATGCAAAAGCCTACAAGGGGCAAATGGCAGCTGCTTTTCCTTTCGCTGGTATTTTGTATCTCAAAAGCCATCCCGCAAAAATCCAGACGGGAACCTAACCCGCTCCCTTGCTCTAACGGCATCGATCCTGTCCCTCCTAGCACCCCTCAGCAGCACAAGCATGGTGATAGGAGCCGCGGTGTTTGGATGACTTCAGTTCTGACTCAGAAAGGTGTTTACGAACAGAAATGTCACATCGAGCCTGAGCCATAAGGGTTTTACTATCCCCTGCTTGTTGCTCACTGTGATGCTCCTTAAAGGAGCCCAGCTTGAAAGAAGAGAAGGAAATGAGCACTGGTCAGGCTGGGAGCCCCAGTAACTCCTGGAGCCTCCAGTCACGCACAAATGCATGTGTGCAACAGCCCCGTTCAGTCCTCTGGAGCTGCTCGGGTGTGTAAAGTTACACACCGGGGTACTGCGGCTGCGGGGTAGGTGATGCAGTTATCCTTATATTTGCCACTGTGCATTTTTCACATACTTAAGTGTTTGCCCAGTAATATCTCTCATGGAGCTCAGTAGCGGCCAGTTTAAGGACAAAGGCAGGAGAAGGATGGAGTAGGGTTTCTGTGCCGTAGCTGTGTGCTGGCCCCATGACAGCTCATGCTCCTCTCTTCAGCTCAGTGTGAGTTACCAGGCCTTAAATATTCCCTTTTCCTTCAACAATAGGAGAGCTCCTACAAATCTGTTAGGTTTGGTTACAGTTGTGCTCCCGCACCAATTTATTTTGACGTTGATCATAACGCAGATAACTCCCCCAAAGCGCGAAGCCCTTCCGCCTGCAGCAGCCGGCAGGGCTGCGTCCCCTCGCACCACGCCAGAGCCCCCAAACCAGCTGCATCCTCTCAGTGACTCTCAGGTTCCCTTTGTGCTGCGAGCGGTGGCACAATAAAGGGACTGTTCACGATTCCTCCACTCCCCCATGCAGCCACAATGCACTCGGGTCCGATATCTGAACAGCTCAGATGGATACTTGTGCTAATCAATGGATTTCACAGGAAGCTTAACGTGCCGTGGCTGCACGCTGAGCAGCCTTCCAGGGGCCCTCGGCAGTTTTCTTCCCTCCTCCTCACAAACAGCTTTGTGTATTTTTTTTAAAATAGTCTAACACATTTAATCATCTTTTCATAAGCTGTCAGCTTGTCTCATATGCAAAAGTAGAGCAGCGCACTATACCCCATCTCAGAGCAAAGCTAATGTGCCTGACAAAATTCTTGCAGCACTCCAGCAGACACCGGTCTCGTGTGTGTACACAAGAGCTTGGATGCTGTAAGCTTCCCTCAAAGTCTGGAGTAATACCAAAATCAGTTTTTAAGTGACAGAAAAAGTCATGGATTTTATTTACATTAAAACAGCTCCTATTTTGCAAATTCCACACACACACACACGCCACCCTGCCCCCAAAATGCTGAGCAATGCTTAAAATCCTTGCTCCAGTGTTAACTCAGCTCCACAACTGTGAGACTGGAAAACCCTCCAAACACACCAAAAGATAAGGGAAACAAAACCATCCAGAGGAAAATAGACTGGTTCCAGGTTAGGAAAGTCACTGCCTCCTCACCCCGCATGTGACTCAGGCGTGCACGGGCCAGTTCTCCAAGGACACGGGAGAGGTGAGGCAGAGTGGGGGCACCCAAAGCTGAGCAGAGCGGCAGAAGTTCAGCTAAGTTGTGTTAAAGGGCGTTAGGGCCCAGCAGGGTGGAGAAGTAGGGGCCATTTCACTGCATCTATCTCTGGGGTGTAAAGCTGGAGATAACAAGTCTGTGTGGCATCGCTAGGGGAGTGCGCGTGACTGCAAAGGGCGTTTACGTGGGGTTAGAGGCAAAGAAGCTGGCTGAAGGTGGGTTTTGGGGAGTGATGGAGTGGAGCCAGTTGAAGGGGAGTCCTTCTGCCTCTGCGTTTTTGAGAGCTGAACATCCTGAGCAAGGATTTTCCCTTTTTCTTGTAATTTTGGAGACTTCTAACAGAAGATTCTTGTGTCACAGGACGGTTGCTTTCTCTTCTCCATCTCCACGTGCCTTGCTGAGTCCTGGAGGAGCAGCCTGAAGCTTTTCTTGCCCCTATCCCTTGAAATACCTTCAGGCCATTGATTTGCCCTGTCTTTGGTTTGTTTTTCTTTCTATATACCTGCCAACCCTCACTAAGCTATTCTTGTCGGTAAAGTGAATGTTTGTGTCTCTCCATCCAAAATAAACGAGTGGTTTGAGACTAAAAGTTGCTCTGACATGGCTCCTAGGTTTCCTGGGGAGGATATAGCTATTCTGCATGGTCCATTCATGTGAGGACCTTCCACAGAAATCATGGAAGTCTCATGAGTTTAATGCTAGAGGTTAATAATAATCACAATAGGCAGCACATCATTGCCTCCGTATCTGGTTGAGAGATTTACAACTTAAACTCATGGCAGAGGAAGAAATTGCCTCAATCACTTGGAGTAATGGCACATGGAGAGCCACTTGGGCGTGACTGCTATTTAACACAAGAACCCAGCTTGGCTTCATTTAACGTGCTGGTTCCTTTCTAATAAACATGTTACACTACAAGGTGAGGATTAAGTTTAGAAAAGTAAATAAATTGGAAACTGATGGGGAGAGATGGGAGTGAAATGCAGGGGGGGAGTGACGGGTGATTAATTCCCATGCTGGGGGGGCTGGAAGCAACCCCAAAGGCCAAGGCTGGGGCTTTCTGAGCTGTGTTTCTGGGGGTGGGAGGAGGCTGCAGGTGCTGCTCTGCCTTGGTCCTGCCCTGCAGAGCTGGGTGCTGGGCTTGCAGCTTGCCTGGAGGCTGCAGCTCTGCCCCAGCAGCCTGGGAGAGGGCTTTCCTTCTGTCCTCCAGGGCTTGGGACGCTCAGGCAAGTGGTAACTTCTGCTTCTCCTGTTTGACTTGTGAATGCATCCAAATCGGTCCTGTCCTTTTCTGGATTCAGCCACTTGATATGGGGGGGGAGGGGGAGCACAAGTGTTTTGGTGAAGATCATATAGTGAGGATTTCATGGTGTTTTTGTTTGTTTGTGTTTGTAGTATTTCTTCTAGGCAGTGTGTGGGGGCCGTTGCTGTGAGAAAATTTGGTGCTGTTTAAGGTCATGGAGAAGGCTTTGGGGCTTTTTCTGGGTTTATGCATTTTATGATGGCTCTGTCTCCTTGCTAGCAAGGGCTTTACCTGCTCTTTGAGCACAGGTGTGTAGAGAACTGTAAGAGCGTGGAAGGAAACAGCATAAATCGCCCTAATGTGGGAGCTTTCAGAGGGAACAAGCTGTTTCTGCTGGGATTCTCAAAGATGCTCTGAGTCACTGCATTGCAAAAAGCTTGTGGAACAAATAAAAGTGTGTTGGACTTGCCCTGTAAGGTGCAGGTAGTTGCTTTGTGTGCACATACACAGGTGTGTGTGGAAGGGCAGTAGAAAAGTACAACCCTGGCAGCAAAGCATTTGGACAATACGTGAGGGGGTGATGGAGCAGAGCATGAGTCTGCCACTGCCATATGAACAGATCATAGCACGCGGGCTGAAGCTGTTACTGGAGCTGGACAATTTGCACAAGTATGAGTTCAGCTGCCTGGCTCATCTCATCACTGAAACAGCCCAGGCAAACAGAGCAAGTCACATTTCAGTAGCGTCCTGTGTGCCAACAGACTCAGCATGCCTTGACTGAAGTGGTAGGAAGAGAGACCTGCACTGCGGTTTGGGGAGGACTCGGGGTTTTCAGCATTTATTTTCATTCAGTCGGTTCTGCAACAGAAGTGGGTGAGGAAAGAAATCCCCGAGTGAAGGGGGTTGATTTGGTTTTGGCTGACAAATGTGATTTGTAGAAAGATGTTCTGGTGAGAGCTGTCTAACTAGCTCTTGCGTGATGCTTTGCCTTTCATCTCTAAAAGAAAACAGCCTTCAAATTCAGAGCATCCACTTTCCAGGAAGGTCTCCAAAGACACCAGCATAATGCCTGTAACACCACAATGGGTTTAAAAGAGAGCTTTTCCCAGGCATCAGGGATGAAGCTGCGAGGGGATGGTAAACTCAGTCCCACAGGGGCCAAGCTTCTGCTTAGCTCCTGGTTTCAGGCTCATGTTTGGAAAATACAAGCATTTTGGAAAGAGGCTCATCTCTCTTGCAGTGCTTGTGTAGTGCCCAGATGTGTGCTATTGCAGTGCAGGTTGCAAAAAAAAGAATACATACGGCCGCTGGGAAGTTGGTAGGGTTATTCGCTGTGGCTTGAACTGCAGGCTCCTCCAAGATGGGAGGGCATCTGTGTTTCTGTTATTTGAGCCTATGGTCCAACAGGGGGCTGGGGTCTCCCTCTGGTCTCTGGGAGCCACCACAGCAAACGCTGCAGCACGGTGTGAAGCCTGAAAGGGACTGAGGTGTGCCACTACCTACGGTGCACCTCCGTGGTGGTGAAGTGCAGGATTTTCACTCTGAGGGTCGGCAGTCCAGCACTTCTTGATAAAAGGAGCTGTAGGAAACCAGTCTCTTAAACAACTCAGTAGTTTTTACTATATATATTAAAAGAGCAACAAAAAGTGCAATGCACCAGTTCACTGGAAGGACTGGGGGGTTAATTTTCAGGATGCTGCCTGGGAATTTAGCCGTGGGATTTCCATTATTGCTAATGGGACTCATGCAGCTTAATTTCATGCAAGCTACACTAAAAACATACCCCTAACTGTCTGCAAAATTTCAGTCCTGAAATCAAGCCTTTTAAAAGTTAGAGGAGGGTAAACAAACACCTGAAACCACATCATCTTGCTATTTCCCCCCCCCCCCCTTTCAGTCATTTTGATTTAAAAGTGGAGGGGGGGAATGTGGGTAGTCTCAAGCAATTAAAAAAGAAAAAGCATATTGTACTCATGCTGGCTGCCTGCACTCCCGATTTTAGCTTTCTGCCGATTAAAAGGGCAGAATTATAGCCCCCCAAAAGTCGGGGTAGCTGATGCCTTATCCTTTAGCACTGCGAATGTTGCATCATAATATGTATCTAATAACCTGAGCACCATCTCCTTTCATTGTAAGGCCTCTGTTATTAGGCTGTTCTTGTTAAATGACTGCTATCATCTGGTCCCAAAGTACATTAAATCCCATTATAATTATAAACACACTTCCCTGTAACGTTCTCCTTAGATTACATTTGCGCTGCTTTACCCCAAGGGTATCTTTGTGCTAATACCGTCCTTATTTGTTATTTTAGCTGACAACACCGTGCCCCGCGCTCCCTGCGCCGTGCCGCCCGCCGAGGGTCTCCCTCCTCTGCCGGGGGGGAGCGGGGGCTTCGGGAGCGGGCCGGGCCGGGGGGTCCCCGCCGGGAGCTGCCGTCGGTGCGGGGCGCTCCGCGGCCGCGCTCTGCCGGAGCCTTGTGCCCCGCCGCTGTTCCGGGGCTGTTGCCGTTTCTCGGCCCCGTTCCCTTTCTCTCCCCGTCCCTTTTCTTTCCCTGCCGAGGAAAATCGCTGCCCAGCTCGCGGTGCCGCGCCTCGGGCACGGGGAGCGGCCGCTCGGGGCGGGCGGCGGCGGGGCCGGACCGAGCCCCGAGCCCCCCGGCCCGGTGTGCGCGCAGCCGAGAGCTGGCGCCGAGCCCCCGGCTCGTCTTTTTGTTGCCGTCCCCACCTCTTCGATTCAGCCCAGGCATTAATCTCCTTTAGCGCTCGCTGCCGAGGGGCCGGGCTTGCACAGCGCGCAGTTTATTAACAGAGGAGATTTCGGGCGCGGCGGGCGCGGGGCCGTTTCCTCGGGCGTGCTTTTGTTCCGAGCGCTTTGCCCCGAGGCGGGGATTCCCCGGCGGCCGGGCGCGGGTGGGTGCGGGTCCCGGCCGGGGGGGGGAGGCGGCCCCGCGGGGCCGTCGGGGGGCGGGCAGCCCCCGCCCGCAGCGCAGCGCTGCGAGCTCGCCAGCTCCGGGAGCGGCTGCGCCCGGGGCCGGGCTGGGCTCGGCGGAGCGGCCGGCCGGTGCCCACCCCCCATCTCCGCCGCAGCGTGCCGGGGCAGCCCCCGGGGGTCGGCGCTGCTCGCTGCCGCCGGCTCCGGTTCATTGGCTCCCCGCGGCCGCCGGCTCCTCCATGTTTGTTGTTGGCAGGGCCGGCGGAGCCAAGCGCTGTCCAGCAGCCGCGGCCCCGCGCCGGTCTCGCCCGAGCCCCCCGGGTCGCCGCCGGCCACCGGGGCGCCCCCGTTGCAAGGCGGCCCCCGCGCATCCTCCGCGGCCCCGCGGCGGGGCCGGGCCCCGGCGGCCCCGAGGGAGCGGGCGGCGGCGCCCGCGGAGCGGCGAGCGGGGCCGCGGAGGATGCGCGGGGCCCCCGTCGGGGCGGGCCGGGGCGGGGCCGGGGGGGCGGCGGCGCCAGCAGTCAAGATGGTGCGGGCGGCGGCGTCGGGGGTGGGGGCGGCCTGACGTGGGCGCGGGGCGGCCCGTGGGCCGGCGCCGCGGTGATTTGCTGCGCGGCGCGGCGAGCGGCGGCGGCGGCGATGAGAGCGGGCAGTGCGAACTGCCGGAGCAGCCGCCGGCCGCCGTGAGTGCGGGCAGCGGGCGGGCGGGCGCGGGGCTCCCCCGGCCTCTTCCTCCCTCTCCTCCTCCTCCTCCTCCTCCTCTTTTCCACCTCCTCACCCCCGCCCCGCGCTCCCCGCCGCGGCGGCTCCTCCGGCGCTCGCCGCTCCCCGCCGCGCTCCGGTGCCGGGGGTCGGTGACGGTGCCGTGCCCGTGGCGGCCGCCGAGGACCCGCGGCGCGGCGCTGCGCGGCGGCTGCTGCCGTGCACCTGATGAATATTTGATGCCCTGCGGAGCTGCGCAGCCGAAACTCGCGGCACCGGAGCCCCCCGGGCGGGACGGGGCGGCCGGCGCTGCCCGCTGTGCCGAGCCGAGCCGGGCTGAGCCGTGCCGAGCCGTGCGCCTCGGCGGCTGCTGCCGGCGGCTCCGCGCACCGGCGATGCGCACCCGAGGCTGTCGCCTTCCTCCCCGGGCAGCAGCGGCGGGGTTGCGGCTCCTCGGCATCCCGGGGCGGCCCCGTCCGTGCCGCCGGCCCCGAGCGGAGCGCACAAACTTTTCGGTGCATCGTGACTCGCCGCCGAGCTCCGGCTAACCTCCCTCTCCTTCTCTCCTCCCCCGGCCCGCCACCTTTTTTTTTTTTTTTTTTTTCTCTCCTCTCCCCCCCCCTCTGTCTTTTGTTTTCGCAGATAGTCGGCACACAAAGCTGGTCCCAGATTTGAGCGACGACAAGGCACCCTGATGAGTGGACCTCGGGATCGCTATGGATTTGACTAAGATGGGCATGATACAGCTCCAGAACCCCTGCCACCCCACGGGGCTGCTGCACAAAGCCAACCAGATGCGCCTGGCGGGGACGCTGTGCGACGTGGTCATTATGGTGGACAGCCAGGAGTTCCATGCTCACAGGACAGTGTTGGCTTGCACTAGTAAAATGTTTGAGATCCTCTTCCACCGCAACAGTCAGCATTACACCCTGGACTTCCTTTCACCAAAGACTTTCCAGCAGATACTGGAGTATGCTTACACTGCCACCCTCCAGGCAAAGGTTGAAGACTTGGATGACCTGCTCTATGCAGCTGAGATTCTAGAAATAGAGTATCTAGAAGAGCAGTGCCTGAAGATCTTGGAGACCATCCAGGCATCCGACGAAAACGATGCCGAAGTCACCATGACGGATGGAGGTGCCGAGGAAGAGGAGGACAGGAAATCAAGGTACATCAAGGGTCTGTTCATCTCCAAGCATTCCAGCGAGGAGAGCGGCTACGCCAGCGTGGCCGGTCAGAGCGTGCCAGGAACCATGGTGGAGCAAAGCCCGTCCGTCTCCACTTCCTTCAGCCTCTCTGCCATGAGCCCCACCAAGGCGGCGGTGGACAGCCTGATGACCATCGGGCAGTCACTGCTGCAAGGCGCCTTGCAGCAGAACGCCCCCGAGGACTCGCACGCCACCAGCGGCCGCCACCCTGGCCTTGCTGAAGTCAAAACTGAAGTGATGCAGGTGGAAGATGCCTCCAGCCATGAGAGCCCCCAGACGGCAGAGTCCAGCACTTCCAGTGGGGAGAAGTCTGATGACAAGAGCAAGGAGGGCCCTGGCACCCCGACCCGCAGCAGTGTTATCACGAGTGCCCGTGAACTGCACTATGTCCGCGATGAGAGCACAGAGCAGCCTCCCGAGGCTGGCCAGGGGCTGCCACTGGGGCCGGAGCAGTCCACGGCCACGAGCGAAAAACCCCTGGGTGTCTACTCCGTGCTACCAAACCACAAAACTGACTCTATGCTCGGCATGCCACCCTCCATGCCATCCGCCCTTCACATGCAGCCAGCCCTTGCCGTGTCCATGGACTTCAGCGCTTACGGAGGGCTCCTGCCCCAAGGCTTTATTCAGAGGGAGCTGTTCAGTAAGCTCGGGGAGTTGGCAGCTGGCATGAAAACGGAGAGCAGAGCTGTGGGCGAGCAGTGCAGCGTGTGTGGGGCAGAGCTGCCGGACAACGAGACCGTCGAACAGCACAGGTGAGTCTGTGCAGCATCCAGCACCGCGTGTCCTCGGTTGCTTGTGTCGCTATCGTTGGGGTGTTACACGCCGTTTAAAACCACGTTGTTTCTTACTGTGTTTTATTCTTGAGGCAAATGTAACGGTTGGGCATGATCCTGAGAGTGGATTTTGATTTTTGACTGGGTGTCACGCACCCCGGTGCAAAGGGCTGGTGCAAAGTTCCTGCTGCGTCCCCAAAATGGGATGTGGAGCAGCACGCACGCTACCAGCCCGGTGTGCAGGGTCAGCTGTTGTAACTTTTTCAGGGCTGGCAGCTATACCAGAAGCTTCCTTCCAGCAAGTGCTGCGTGGGGACCGTAGCTCAGAAGAGGCTTGAGGTATAGGTGTTTCTTGCAAGCACAAACCCCCCTGGTTTCCCTGGCCGGGGTCTGCAGAGCATCTTAGGGTTGCTGCTGCTTGAGTTTAAGGATCTGTGTGCATACAGCTGCCTGCAGACAGCACACCGTGGGGTCAGGCAGCTCCGTCTCACCCTCTGCCGAGAGCCTCCTGTGCAAGTAGCCGGTGCCTCTGTGCAGGGCTTGTTTCTGCAGGGAAGAGAGACCTACTGGGTTCTCATATCCCACTATGACGATGACGTTTGGGATTGCTGGGTTTTGCGGCTTGCTAATCCTGCAGTTTTACACCGTCTTTGTGATGCTGCTCAGCCTCCCAGGTCATGAAATATTTGCACTTTGCCCAAAGTAACATGTAGGTCAGGCTGGGATTGTTGTGTTGCTGGGGTGAGCCCAGAGGACTTGCGGTGCGACAGACCATCCCTGCAGCGAGGGGTTCAGCATTTAACCTTCAGCTGGGGGGGCTGCAGGTCTGCTTTTTGGGGGGACCGTGGTGCTTGCATGAATCCCCACACCTCGGGGAGCTGCTGCGGGGCAGTAGCATGTGGGCTGCTGTCGGCACGTGCGTTCAGAGCTCCCGTGCTTACTGCCTCCCGCTTGTGGGACCAGAACTCGCTCTCAGCTTCAGCCAGGGGTAGGGTCACGGTGGCTGTGCACCGAAGCCAGCGCTGCACCGTGTGGGCAAAGCCCCTGGCACCGGCCCTGCCTCAATGGGCGCAGCACGGCGCTGGCTGGAAGCGTGGCTGCAGCCCTGCCTGGGGACGGCGGTGCCGGCTGGTGCGGCAGCCCCGCAGCAAGGCTGGGATAAATGCTGCCAGAGCTCCCGGCAGCGTCCCTGAGGTGCCCGAACTGAGCATCTTCTCAGAATTTTAATGAATCAACAAGTTAATTAGTCCTGATGCGCATAATGTGCTGCTGAGGCCGTGCACGCACAGGGACGGTGTCGGTGCCCGTGGGAGCTGCTGGCAGCATCTGGTGCTGCCCGCGCGCTCGCTGCCTGCAGCGGCCACCCCGCATGCTGTGGGGTGACCCACGGCCAGCGTTGGGCCTCGGGGCAGCAGCCACCGACTCAGCCACTGCCTCTCGGCTGCAGGGTGGCAGCGGCCACGCCACAGCTCTCAGCCCTGCGGAGGTTTGTCAGCTCTCAGCATCACGTCTCGGCGTAGCCGGTGACTCGGAGCCGCTGCGCGTGCTGCCGTGCAGACCCCGCTGACAGCACCCCTCCCGGCTCAGGCGGGTCCCTCCTGCTTTGTGCACCCGTGCAGAAGGTTCCTGCTTTGTTCCCCTGTATTGCGAGTGGCAGAGCTGGGGGTTGTGTTTGCTAACCATGCAAGGGGCAAATCCTGCATGCCCAAAGCTTTTTCCCTGGCCAGAGATGTGGCCGTGCTTGCCGTAGGGTGATGCAGGCAGAACGTCACCGAGGGAGAGCTGCAGTGAACACTCAGTGAGAATTTTAACGTGGCTTTCTGCCATAGTCTCCAGCATCCTCCTTTCTCCCCCCGAGGGCGAGAGTAGCAACTGATGCCCCTGCGTGTGCTGCTGAAACATCTCAGGCTGTGAGAGGGTGGCGGTCTGAGATTGTGCCGCCGGGGCTGCTCCTGCCGCTGCTCCGTGGTCTCCCCCCGAGGCAGGATTTGGAGATGAGGGAGAGCAGCCCGGCCTGCTGAAGGAAGGAGCGTGCATCTCAAGCCGCCTTCCTGTGTTTGGAGGGTTCATTTTGACAACTGTAGCTACAATTGTAGCTTATTTCTTCATTATTCACGATCTTTATCAAGAACTCCGATATGCCTTGCGCTCTGATGAGGTCTTGGTTTGCTAAAAACATAGCCTTGAAGGCAATTGTTTAAGCCGGTGCCAAACTTCATTTGTGTGTTCTTACTTTCAGGCTGTATGTATGTGCAATCACCTTGTGCTGATAAACTTTTCAGAGCAATCCAAATCCTTTGAGCTGTTTTTAAACTGATTTGTAAGACGGTCCACGTTGAAAGGTATTGGGCAACAGTCAAATGAACTTTAAAAAAAAAAAAGCCTAAATCCAAGGCAGTTTGTGTGTAGACAAGGTCTCATGTGGCTTTTTTATAGTGTTTGCTTTCTAATACGTGGTGAAAATTACCATTTCGAGAGGATTTGTGGGATCCTATTGTATTTATGGAGCTGTTAAACAGCATCCACACTCTACCGGGCTCTATAACGCTCTGTTGGAGCAGCTCTGCTGGTGGTGGCAGCTGCACCATGCTGCCTCCTCTTCGCTCCTGAAGCTGCTGTGGGATAGGGCTGGGTGCAGTGGTGTGGGATGGCCTCCCTTGGCAGCGACCTGTAGAAAATTGCAGGTTTCGACAGCCTGAGCCAGCATCTGCTGCCACCCAGACTGGTAGATCCAGAGCCTGGTGGGGAGGGCTCTGGGGAGATCACCTGCAACCTGTGCCGAGGCCCTGGTTCTGTGGCTGTCACCTAAAAACCCATCACTCGAGGGGAGGCCAGCTGTGGGTTTGCATCAGGGTCAGGACATGCTGGAGGGACCACAGCATCACCCGTGGAGTCGCTGTTTTGGTTGACCCGTTCCTGTTGTGCATCTGTTGGGGCAGTTTTGTCCTACCCTGAGCACGGAGGTGCCAGGAGCATCCTCGTTGCCAGCTGTGGCTGCAGCCGGACCTCCCTTGCTTCACTCTGCTCACCCAGGCTGCTGCCCAGGTGTGCTCCCCCAGCACTGCTCCAGGCAGAGCTCAGGCTTTGGCAGCAGGGCGTCCCTGGCTGAAGGAGTGTTTCTGCCTGCCCCCCTCTGTGGTTTTGTGTGCTTAGTTTTGTTCAAGACCCATGCTTTCAAGCCTCTCAAGTGATCTGAGCAAGCGTGGCGAAGGCGGCTGCTCGAGAAGGGCACCTCCAGTGCTGCTGGCACCACGGGGTGCTCGACTTCTCAGTCTGATGGCTTCTGAGTGCCAGCAAGTCCCAGCAGTGAGAGTAAGAGACCAAACCACTCTTTCTGTAAGGAGTGCACTTAATGAGCCAAGAGGATCCCAACATGTACAGTGTCTGTTTACGTTACACAAGTGAGTGAATGCATATGGCGTGTATGTTTGTTTACACACACACATGCCTATATATGTATAAATATATATGTTTGTAGTCTCAGAGCCTTCTGAGTGTTGCTCCCTTCTTCATTAGTATGGGAAACACGTGTGCAGATCTAAACAGACAGCAGAGCGTGAAGCAGCCTCTCCGCCGAGCTCTTGGGAGTGCCCAGGCTCGGGCACTGGGTCGGGCGCTGGGTGGGCACCCAGGTGAGCACCCACCCACCTGCTGCTCCCTGCTCAGAGCAAGGGGGGGCCACGGGTTAGGGCCCCTCCACCTCCTGCTGCAGCGCAGGGGCCTCGTGGCACGAGCCTCTGCACCCACCGGCCATGGTCCTCAGGTCCCTGCCGAAGCGCCACGGTTGGGAAGCTGTCAGCCACTTGGCGATCCGTTTTTCTTCTTACCGAGCTTATGATTTTGACTAATTGAGTGTGTATTGAGTCGGTGACTCTTTAATTTTTTTTTTTTTATAGAAGATTCCCTTCTAGGTTC
The DNA here is from genome assembly GCF_009819795.1 of Aythya fuligula. NCBI lineage: Eukaryota > Metazoa > Chordata > Aves > Anseriformes > Anatidae > Aythya > Aythya fuligula. Next base: position 5,852,407 of record NC_045580.1, on the reverse strand, counting down.
AGTAAAGTTCAAACTTAATCTAATGTTAGTATTGATTGTCGCCTCTAATTGCAGACAAAAAAGCTATAGTTCAGTGGCCCTTTTCCGGTTTGTTTGTATGAAGAAAAATCTCGAGTTCTGAAGCGAAGGTTGTGCTGAACTGCTGCCTGAGTCTGGAGTGATTTTTTCATCATGAAGTTAAATGCATTAAAACTTTAAAAAACGCGTGCTTTGTTTTGTTTTTATTTTTAATGTTGAAAGCTGCCGAGAAAGCTGTAGGTGGAGTTGTGATTCAGTGAAGCCCACGAGTGGCACGGTGCTCCCTTTTTCCTTCGGTGTGTCATCCTTCTCCTCCACCATGGAAGGATTTGAAGGGCAAAGCATCCAAACCCACAGTCCTGTCTGAAGAATCACCTTAGCAGTGCTGTGCTCTGGCAGTTTTTTATGCGTCTTTCTGCGACATGGAGATGCCTAGCTGAAAAATGAAAGTGCTCTGTGCGAACATTGTCGTGAGACAGGTTGTGACTGGCACCAGATGAAATACTTAGCGTGGCTTTGGCTGGAAGGTTCTTCTTGTTCTTGCCGTCCTTAAATCTGCCTCGGTGGAAGCTTTTGTTAGTGTCTACCTTGGGAAGCCTCTCTTCAAATCTCCACGTCTGATTTTTGCAAGAGTCAGAAAGTTTTATGGTTGAGCTGTCAACTACCAGGCATGTCCTGTGGTGGAGTATTTTGAGGGTAGGAGTAAGGAGGCTTGCTCTTTCACTTTGGCTGCTGGCTGGTCACATTACCCCAAACTTCAGACCTTTGCCCTTTTTGCCCGCTTCCAAAGAGCAGAGGAAAGGCAGCTCTGCCTGTGTGGTGCCAGCAGGAAGCTGAGCTCAGCACCTTGCAAAGCGGGGTCTGCCACCACCTAGGTCCCCAAAACGCACGAGTCCTTCTGAAAATACGGATGCAAGTCTTGAGCTACTTGATGTTGTGCAGCAAACCAGAACAAACCTCACTGAATACATGGGTTTGAAAGGGCCTGTTGGCTGCTGCTTGTGTGCGTACCTGGGGCCGCAGCTCGTGGGCTGGATAAATGCTCTCCCCCGTGCCCAGGGGCCTGGGAGCCAGCACTGGTGGCAGCCCCAAACCCTGCCACGAAGGAAAAACACCACTTGCCACGGGCTGCCTCCGGCGTGTGATGGCTGGCAGGTCAATTCCTGTGGCGCGTAGCTTGTTGATCTGTCTGCGTGGAGCTGCAGCATTAGCACCGTAGCAAATCTTAAGTAGCTGCATAGGGAAATAGTACTGCTTTTGGCTCCTTCTCTGCCACCCTCACCTCCATTTGTCTTCGAGTGGATTAGCTGAGCATTGTAATACTAATGCCATTAGGCACATTGGCACTGCTCAACATGTCACAGTGAGAAACAGATGCAGTATACCATTAAAGCAATAAACGTGATAAATCAGATCCCAAGTGCTTTGTGAGATGTTATTAGTGTTAATTTTGGTAGCCTGATACAGTAGTTGTTTTTTATTTTATTTTAAGCATTCAGCAATTTGTGTTGCACCAAGCTCAGCTGCAATAGAAACTTAAAAAAAAAAAAAAAAAAAGGAATAAATAATAATAATAAAAAAAACAGCAGCCCCCCAAACTCTGCCCATGATTATTTCCAGAGTTTGAAGACAACTTGGCAGCTCTTGTTTCTTGCTGATGGGCCTTATTAGTGGCACCTGGCATCATAACCGGTTAATGGAAACCAGCGTTCCCCCACTGCGTGGCCGCTGACAAGTAGCTCTGTCAGTGCGGGTCTGCCATGCGAGGAAGCTCTTATTAGCTTTATGGGCAGGGGGACTTGCCCCGCTCAGGAAATGAATGTTGCAGCCAAGGTCCGCGGCGCTGACCCCGAGCGTGTAACCTGTGAGTGCCAGCCGAGACCCCGCGCAGGATGCTTGGGATTTCGGGCTTTCTCTGGTTCTTGTCATAAGGAAAGAGGGAATACATTGTGGTATGTTGCAGCCTTGAACTTTTGATTTATTCGGTGGGGGACTTAACCATTTCCATACATGGCTCGAAGCATGGAGGTGGAACAGCTCTCTTTGGCTTCGGCATTATTCAGTCAATTATCACGCATCTTTTTGGTGGTGTGGAGATCCCTTTTAAAGCAGAAGTCTGAAATTCCAATCAGAAAAGAACTCGTTTGGTTTTCCCCTTGCCCGGTGATGGTTTTTGCAGCTCTCCTGGCTGCCTGCCCAGGCTCGCAGTGGCGATGATGCCGGGGCAGTGCACGGGGAGCCAGGAACCTGCACAGGGCTGGCGTGTGTGGTGGCTCCTCGGGGAGGTGGGGAGGGAACCCACTCCTCATTTTTTCCTCCTCTTGCTTCAATGGTGAAGGTTTGTGTGCCCTCTTTTTACCTGTGTTTGCCTCATGGCTTCTGTAAGGCAGGGACAGCAGAGGGGTTTCCACATGAGCGATGTGCGTGGGGCTGGGGATGCTGCCTGTCGCCCAACCTGAGCTCAGTGCCGCTTGTCTGGTTGTTATTTTTTTTTTCCTGAGAGCGTGCTTTTCACTTAAGATCATCTACGGCAGCTCAATAAGCGTTATGGAGTCCTTTCAGTTCTTGTTATAACTTGCGAAGTGGTATTTGTTAAAATGGCACTTATTGATTTCATAGAGGAATCCTGAGAGAGAATGTGCTGTTTCAGGGGTGACAGGATCAAATCTTTTCTTCCCCTTCATGCGTAGAAATGCTGCAAGGCAGCACAGGCAGTTTGCAGCGGGGTATCTGTGCAGCCTTATCTGCTTCTACACGATATCGGCTGTTTCCTTACCCTGCTGCATATATCTGTTTTTCTTCTGTATAGTAAAATGATCTGCATTTTCCTTTTTGCTCATAATTAGCAAGAATTTTCTTCTACTTCTTTTTTTTTTCCCCCCTTGACAGCTTCAAGAGAGACTTTAAATGAGTAATTACTAAATATTTCCCGGCAGCCAAACACGGGGCCATGGCATCTCCTGTTGCAAAAGTGAAAAATATTTCTGTTTGCAGTTAATTTTAGTGGCAGGCAGATCATGTTAACTGGGTGTAATTGCTTCCAGATATGGCAGAGGGTTTTGTGTGTTAGGATGAAGGGTCTGGTAAGTGCTCACTTCCTGTGTAAATTAGCCTATTCCATTCATTCTTTCTTTCTGGGCAGCCCTGGATTGTGTCATTCTTCTTGCAATTTTTTTCTCTGGCCTGGTGTTAGGCAGCTAAGTGCTTTATAGTAGGTTTAATTCTTCGTTTGGCATCAGTCCCGCCTTTACCTTAGCAGGCGAGGCAGTGTCCAGATGCGTGGGCTGGGGTTTGAATGTCTGTCCCCGCTCCTCAGCCTTTTCTCCTGCAACAAAGCCCAGCGCAGCGTCCTGCTGCCTCCTCTGCGGGGCTTCGAGCAGCGCTGTGTCATCTCCCAAATATCCGTCCTGCTGGCCAGAATTACTTTTCGAATTGAGGAAGCGTGGCTGCGGCAGAGGATGCACACAGGCGCCTTAGAGAAATCGCCTTCGAGCAAGATTTTCAAACGTGCATCACGGTCTGTGCAAACCACACGGCCGATAAGCGATAACAGCCCTGCGCGCATGAGTGCTAGCAAAACACTGCCGCTTGCTTTGAGCCAAAAAGCTGCTCTTTTGGGTGCTGCCTCCGCTAGGCATGATCAGGCTGCAAGCGCCGCTGCTGTTGGTTTTTGGTTTTGTTTTGTTTTTTGGTTTTGTATGGCTGACCAGAAAAAGTTAAACATGCGAGAGGTGCAGAGTCCGCAGGCTGGCCTCATTTCATGCAGCGTTACCGGCTGTGGTGTTTTCGTTTGAAGTGCTCGTTTGAAGGCTGAACATCACAGGTCTCGCTGCTCTTTCTGGAGGTTTGTTTTCTCTCCAGCTACAGCAAAGACCAGGAATTGAAAAATATCCTTTGGACAGATAGGCAGTGAAACACAGGGGATGTGAATGTACAAGAAATTAAGACAGAAGGATTTGCGTCACACGAGGAATACAGAAAGCTTTGTGCATCATTTTGACTGAGTGAATGCAAATAAGGCAGGCACAGTCTGAGTGTGGAAGGGTTAGATACCTCGAATTTGGGCTTGTGAGCTCGAGTACTTTCCATTGATTTGTGACACCTATTTCGATTCTGAGGCTTGAGCCTGATTGTAAAGACCTGTTTGGGGCATTCAGAAATGCTGTATATTTATTCACTCCAGATAATCTTTACACTGAAGTATTTCTGAAAGGGTTGTTATCATTTTTGAGCACTAGTTTGCATTGGCAACGTTTTGGATAACTTCCGCAGCTTATGTGCAGAGTAACAGATACCTCTACGGGGATAATAAATGCTGCTTGACCACGAGCTTTCTCAGATCAAGATACAATTTCTTTTTCTTTTCTTTGAGAACATCCACCAGCTCTGTCACTCTTCTACCTGAAGAGTGGTGTGAGGGCAGTTTGAATAAAACCGGGGTGCAGAGAAGGGTGGTAGGACTGATCCTGTCAGGCCCAGCCTGTGTGCTCTGGATGGCAGCCAGTGCAGTCTGTATCATTTTCGCTGTAGTGTTCTTAACTGATTTTAAGTAGATTATGGCTGGATACATGTCCCACTGTGCTAGTTTAGTTTTCCATTGACCTTCGTAATCTTGTTGCTGTTTTATTGGCAAGATGTTTAATAAACAAGCCTGCAATATGCAATTTAGAAAATATTTCTCTATTTAGGCAAAAGTGGCATAATGTGTATTTAGTGCAACTAGAACTGCTTGCAATAAATCCCTGCTAAATCAGTGCTTTGTTACCTGTGTCAGCACGGGAGATGTTGTTTGTCTGTGTATCAGCTCAGCCGATAACCTCATGCTCTGTTCAGCCCTGCACAAGGACCGGGTTGCTTGATGAGCACGGGTTTCACACGCAGATGGGTGTCGGGGGGGGACATGCGGTGGCCAGGCTGGGCAGAGCTGCCCAGGAGGGGCTGGGGGCTCCACGGGGCACCCCGGGGCACCGGCTGCACGTGGGGTGACACCGGGCGGAGCGGTGTGGTAGGAGCAGGGCGCCTCTGCTCCTGCATGTGACCTACAAAGCAGGCAGAAATCGAAGGAGTGGAAAAACAGAAAGAAACTAAAAAACCCTGAAACCCCAAACACCAGGGCATTACCTGCTTACTCAGAAGGACGGAAGGAGAGCAAGTAAGCGGCTGGAGCCGGTGCCAAGGCAGGCACGCAGGCCCTTGCTGGCCGTGCTGTTGTGCTAGCAGACACAGAGGTGTTTGCAGCGAGCAGAAAGCGACCTGCCACCAAAACGCCCGTGTGGTTCCCGGCTACCATGGGGCACCCGGTCCCAGGAGCTCGTCCTTCCCACTGCAGGGCTGCAGGCCCTGGGAAGGCTAAAAACACGTTTTCCCATTGACTTGGTGAGGACTTGTGTTGATTTGTAATTTCTCCAGGCATTCTAAAATGTACAGTCTCATTTCCTTTGTGTTAATTAGAATATATATATATACACACACATAAAAATACATAACTACTGCCTATCACTTGACTTCAAGATCTGTGTGTACATACTGTACTGTAACAGCATGTGCACTCTGTTTGCGTATCCAGTGCTACTACTGAAATTGTTTTTATGCTCTTGCCACCAAGTCTGGGGACACCGTGCTGGCAGTGGACTCAGCGTGCTTTGCCCTTTGTCACCTTCCCTCATTCTTTTCTCTGTGCATTATTTATAGTAAATCATATTAGAAAGGAGTGTTAAGGAGGAAGTGTGATTCATCCTCCTTGAAACCATTGATGACATAAGTAAAGGCAAAGTGCTTACTACGTGTTTTTTATTATGGTATTTAAGGACAGGTTGTACTAATTTTGTAGTGTACAGAGTAAACCTGTGAACATTATGAATCTAAGAAATTAGATTTAACCACAGCGCATACCACACGTTAAAAAAATTCAACGAAAACCCACAAGGACTTCTTGGAAGCGTGCACATGTGAAAGTGCAAGGCTTTCAGGACAGCTACTGGCTTTCCAGATTTTACTCCGTACCGTTGGCTTTCAGTCGGTTGGGCTAAGGCTTCTCATGGGTTTGCTGGGACTTGCTCTGGCGTGAAAGTGGGGAAGGTGATGACCTCGTGAGTCTTGCCTTGCTTTTCAGGGCTGCCCTGGTGTGGGATGAATGCGAAGCTGATGAGCATTAGTCCGGTGTCACTGTTGATACCTGATGCTCTCGCCTGTTGCAAGTTACAAAATTTGGGAATGCGGTTTCTGAATTCCCTCCTCTGTTTTCTCATTATAGCATTAATGTGCTTGGGTTTACCAAAGGTCTTGCAAGAGGTGCTCAGGTTGTGCATCTGTTCTGGTAAACGAGGGTAAAACCTGTGCAAAGCCAGCGAGTGGGGTGCCCTCAGCATCCTTGCAGAGAGGAGATGCTTGGTGCAGGGCAGCTCCGTGGCAGGCGCCGTGCCAGGGCAGAGGGATAACCCCACGCCATGCATGGCCGCAGCTGACAGCCTTTGATCTGGTGGCAGATCTCGCGATGCGAGCTGCTTGGTCGTGCTCCCCTTCCAGCCTTCAGCATTGCCACGTTCTCAGTATTGGCTATCGGTGTCAAAAGACGGCATTCAAAGCAAAGGCACGCCACGAGCCCTCACCTCCAAATGGCTCACAGATCGCCTGGGGAGGCTGTCCGCCTCGCCGAGCCGCACAGCTTGCTGCTGGTGGCACGGAGCAGCTCGTGTTGGTGCTGGGTATCTTATCTCGGGCTGGGCACGGGCTGCGGTCACCGCATACGGCTGTGTGATAAGGCAGCAGGCGTTGTGTGCCGCTGCCTGGTGGTCTGCTCGCCGCTGCCCCTCGCGCCCCCGGCACGTCGCGGGCAGCGGTGCAGGTTCTCCGTCCCCCTGGCCCTTTTCTGCGAAAAGCTGAAACATTCGGAACCCAAACCCTCTTTACCTTTCTATTTGGCTCTCTGCTATTTTTACCAGTAACGCGGTGACTTCCTCTTTTCTTTCTTCCTTCCTCCTTTTCTTAGAATATATCCAAAGTGCCGAGAGGAGGCACAAGACAGCACTTCTGCGAAGGAGAGGGGCCACGTGGCTGCTAGGGGGGCTGGTGGTGCACAAAGCCACGTTGCTGCGTGGCGGTGTGAGCTTCTGGGGTGCTGCCAGGGAGCAGCAGGAGCCAGTGACGAAGGCTTTGCTGCCACCCGTGGTGCCGGGAGCCCGGCCCTGGGCTGTACAGCCAGCAGGAGCCCCGCTCCCCTCCCAAAGGGATCTTTTCCAGGAAATTTTTAACTTGGATCAAAACCTCTCCCGTGGGGAAATAAGCGAAAACTTGCTGTTATTTTTAAGCAGAAACCTCTTTTTGCTTCCTGGGTCCCTGCCTCTTTCTGCTTTCAAGAGCAGGGGGCTGGGATGGGGGGGGAGTTCTCATTTTGACATGCTGTCCCCAGGCATTTTGGTTCATTTGAACTCGGGTGAAGGGTGGTTTCTCGCTGATTGCTGGGGTTTCTGTGCCTTGTGTTTTCTGGGGCGGAGGGAAGGGTGGCTCCTCGGGCAGGGGCAGTGTGGTCACGGCCCGGTGGGAACTAGGGCACCCCTGGCTCCCAACCCAAACCCGCACTGAGTCAGCAGCACGGGGCTGCCCCGGCCCTACCCAGCACTGGGGCAGGGGCGCGGGATTTAAGGATGCAGAGGCAGTCACTGGTATTGATTTTTGGCTTATCTGACCCTTTAGCTAGAGGCGGCTCTTCCCTCAGCGTCTAACCAAATGTAACTTAAAGCAACAAAGAAATGTATATCATCCTTCCCTTGCGTTAATTAGGGCTGGCCAATGCATTATTTAGTGGGGTGGGAGTTGCTGTGGGCTGCCCCGTGCATGGGGAGAGAGCTCCAGGGGTGCTGTGCCGTGGTCGGTGCTCCGTGCAAGCAAGGCTGGGGGCAGTGGCCGGCGGCCGTGTCCAGCTCTGGAGCTGGCTCCTGCCCCGACCTCGTGTTTCGAAGGGGGACCTGCCCAGCTGAGCGCTGCATCTCAGTGCAGGATGTGGTTGAGGGGGACCACTGGGAGGACGGGCACTGCCCAGCCCCGCCACGGGCAGCTGCGCAGCATCCTCCACCCGCTGGAGGTGGAAAACAGCTCCCTAATTAGCACCTTTGTTGCTAAGTGAATGGAGCTGCCGTGCGTGGCGAGCTTCCCGATACTGATACGTGTGTCAGAGAGGGGGTCATAAAAAGCACACACAATGCCTCATTGTGCAGCCGTAGGTATTAATGCACCGCAGCCTGTTTGCTCGCCTCGTGACAATGGTCAGGTAACGAGGGCCAAGGACAAGAGGCAAATGCAGTTTGTTTTTCTCTCCTCCTCCCCCCTCCTCCTTCGTTTGCTTGGATGTTTAGTGCTACCCACAAATGCAGTTGGTGGGGACAGATAAGAATCACTGACCTAAAGCAAGTAATGGAGACTTTCTTCCTGCCAAAATTAAAAAACAAAAACACCCACGTCGTATTGTGTTTATAGAGCAGGGCTGTGTCTTGCAGGCGCAGTGTGCTCTGCCGTTGGTCCTGGCTTGCTGAAATTTCTCTCATGTAGGCTATGAGTGGGTTGTTTTTTTGTTTGTTTGTTTGTTTGTTTTTGGTTGTTGGGTTTTTTTTTTGCATCTTCAGTGTGCATGGCCCCGTGCATTTCCCACCGTGTGTGAAGTCAGCTCTTAAATGTCTGCTCCGCTGCCAGCACCTGCCCGCAGGGCCCAGCACAGCTCCACGGCGCTCAGCTGTGTGGGTCCAGTCCCTGGTGGGTGTGAGAGCAGAGCGAGCAGGCTCCTGTCCTGCACGGTGCCGGGACTGCAGGGAAGGGCCTGGTGCAGTGCCAGGGATGTCGGGCTCTCTTATGGATGGGCCATTGGAGGAGCGTTGTCTTTTTTGGCTGCTTTTCTGTCCATTAGCTCTGCGATAAATTAGGCCGTGGCTGGCATCCCCTCACTCTTTAAATAAATTTGCCTTTGGAAAGTACCTGCTACGTTGTGATGGAGCTGCACTGAAAAGAATCGAACAAAATGCCTGGACAGCGCCAATTCCCCCCCAGCCCTCCTCTTGAATACAGATATTTTAAAAGCGGAAAGTGGCATTAGATGGAGGCCTGGCAGGGCAGGTTTTGGTTAAACGTCGCTTCTGGAGCTGAATCTCCTCAAACAGGAGCTGCTGATGGTAAGCCCAGGCTGGCCTCGCGTTCAGCTGCAGCACACGGTGGCCGTGCCAGTGCCCGTGCTGCTGCCGCTCGCCCTGCAGGCAGCCAGCGTTGGGAGCCCTGCAAGTGGGTGCTGTGCTCGGCACAGCAGCGACAGAACGAGAGGCCAGGCAGAAACCAGTAGACAAAATGCAGCTGGACCCAGCGAGGTGTCCCCAGAGCTTATGCGGGTCCTGTGTCAGCTGCTGGCTTTTGGGGCAGCACCATCTCGGGGCGGGCAGGTCAGAGCCTGGTGCTGTCGTCTGCCCCTCCAGGGCCACGCGGGGCTTGGGGAATTGCTCTGGGTGGCAGTGGTGATGGTGTGGGGCTGACGCAGGGCTTCGTGTTTGTTAAGGTGTCTCCTCTGTTCAAGGGGAATTGCGGTTTGGGGCTGGCTGTGTGTTGTACGTGGTTGCTTTTTTTTAAATGTACGTTGGCTTAGTTCTTGCTTCAGCCACTCCATTTTCGTGGGGTAGGATTTTTTTTCCCTGTTATTAGCTAATGAGCTGATTCTTTTGCCATTTTTAAATAACTGTATTTTTCCTTCAACATGAGAAAGGGGAACTGTCTTTTCTCAATAGCATAGCTCTCATAAGTCATCGAAGGCATGAATTTACCATTATTCCACACAAATATGTGGATTACCACACTTCTTATTTCTTAGGCTTGAATTGCTGAATCATGGAAGCAGAGTGACAGAAAATGTTTGCCTACATGATTTGGGGGAAAAAAAAAAGGCATGTTTTTAGAGCTGCTTGAGCAGCTGCTGTGGCAGTCGGGCTCTTCCTGCCCCTCTCACAGTCAGTGGTGTCCCTGCGAGGTGGTGGCGACGCTGACGGCCACCTCCTTGGGTGGCGTCTCCAGCGCTTCAGCCCTGGTTCTGCTGCAGGTCTCGGCGCTTTTATTTTCAGTTGTTTTGTCACCTTTCATGCCCCGTGTGGGCTAGGTCAGGCGTGAGGCAGCTCCAGTCCCGTGAAGCTCGGGATGGGACCTCATGTGATGGTGTGAGGCTGGGCTCCAGCAGTTACGGCCCGCAGCGTGGTTAAACACCGCTCTGTTTGGATTGCCAAGGCCCTTTGATTCTTCCTGCAGCATCTTCCTCATCCTGGCCCCGCGCCGCGGAGCAGGGCTTTTATTATTTTATAGGTGCCATAACACTCAAAGGATGCTGTGCAGCGGCTGCTGGCGGGGTCTCCCCCACCTCGCTGCTCAGCAGTGCTCTGCAGCAGTCCCTAATTCACACCCAGCAAGGGCTTGTGCACCTTTCAGAAAAAAAAATCATCTTTCCCTGATGAAGTTCGTGGACTCATGCTTTATTTTTTGCCCAAATACTTGGGTGCCACGAGTATTGATTGCATGACCTGACTGCTCATTTATACCTAAGATTTTTTCATGCTTTGCCTCACAGTCACTCATTCATGTGAGGCTTCTCCCTGTCTCCCTACAACAGGGTTTGGCCATCTGAGGCATGTATTTGGGCTGTCCTCCCTGGGGTGTCCAGAACTTTTGAAAATATTACACTATATGGTGAGAAGTACAATGTCACCAGAAAAAAAAAAAAAAAAGGCAGAGCAGCATGGGGTTGAATTTAGGTGTGTTCACAGGGTTGAATTTAGGTGTGTTCGGTTCAATCCAGCGTTGTAACCACAAAGCATTCCTCCTTGGGCTGGTTGAAGATGTCTGTTTGCGTTGTACAGGGCTGTTTGTTACAGAGCAGCAACCAGGGTAAAACATTACCTTGCAATTGCATAGTAGCGGTTTTCTATCCCCCATGCTGTAAACATTTGTCTGAAATGTTGCACATATTGCTAGAGCAATAGCTCTGAAAAAATATTATCTTTAAAACAAAATAGTACCTCATTTAAGACTATTTTTCTGAGGAGTGCAAATAGGGGTAAAAATTAATGCATCTGTCTTTGCATAAAGATCTGATTGTTCTTATTGTTATCTCTTCTTAGCTTTGCTCTCAGAAAGATTGGACAGTCTTAAGATCTGCAAACAAAGTGCTAGCAAACTAGATGCAAAACTGACTGCAATTATTTTCAGTGCAGCACTGAGATGATCACAAAAAAAATACATGCTAGGGAGCAGAAATGGTGCAGAGAAAAATACTCACGTAAGAAATTATTGTTCTTGCAAGAGCAGATTTGAAATCTATTTAACTTTTCCATGTCCCATACCCTTTTAAATGTTTCAAGTGTATTCTCACTGATAGGTTACCTTTTCTTTCCCTGCAGGCTATAATTAGTGTCCTTTACACAGAATTGGCTTAGAATTGGATTTGAAGAAGATAAGAATCAAATTACCAGTATTTATCTTGTAAATTCCAAAAGATCTACTTAAAGACACTGTATAAAAAGGATTTTTAAAAAGTTTGTACTATGAAAATGCAAACCTCTAATGGGTACAACCGAAGGTTTTGTTAATGTTAGATCTGCAAAACACCCTTAAACAAATGCGGAATTGCCAAAAGTGTGAGTACAGGCAGGAAGGCATCCCTTCCTCCTGCCATAACTCTGCCTGCGGGCTTGGCAGGCAGGCAGCTGGTGGGGTTTGCTGGATTCCACACATAACTATTTGTAGGCAGTTTTATTTTTATTTAATTGAAAGTAACTATCTCAAGATTCAATCCTCTAGCAGCCTGCTTTTGCTATTAAAATAGATGCTATCTTGTTTAAAGTGTTGACCCTTTTCCGGATTGACGGACAACCAGTGCCGTCTGTGGGTTGCCTCCTTCCCCAAAGCACGTAGACATAGCAGGGGCTCTAATGCCTTAAGTTGCCTTAATATTATGCTAGATGTAGTTTAGCCTTTTAACATGTGTTTATGTATTTTTTTATTTTCCACAAAGGGTTTTGCTCTTTTAAAACATGTTAATTCTTCCATTAAGCTGTTGCGTTAGATATACTGTACCCCACAAATCCTGTATTAATGCTTGCAACCAACGCTGGGCTCCCAAGAACTGAAAGTGAGGGTTTCAGCAGCAGCAGCACCTTACACAAGTGTTTCTGTAATGTTACGTTATCTCTTGCTATTTACTTAGTAGCGTTAAACAGCTTTATTTTCATAACCTGTTGGATTTTTTTTTTTTCTGTCTGGGTAAGTGTGGTGCAAGTGGTGTTGATTGTGACACCGTAGTGAAACAGCTCACAAAAGTCAGAGTGCATTGGTGAAGTTTAGCACCAGCGTGGTGAAGAAATGTGAGAAACTGAGATAGCGTTAGCTGGAAATGGGTGCTTTCAGCATGTATAAAATGGGCTGATTTCATTCTTTGCTTTCATGGCTGTTCCCAGGTAGGCGGGAACAGGTCAGAAAAGTCTTCCAAATCCAGCATCCTTCCTCTTCTTCCAGTTTCCTCTGATTCCCTCCCCTCTTTGTTGTGTGGACTTTCAGATGACAAGGCAAGTTGAGTACAAGAAATGGATGGAGGTAATTTCAGTGGGTTCTGTTTTGACAGAAATTAAGCATCTGAATTTAAATTAAGGAGACAGAGAACCTAGGCAGCTGAGACTATATTTTCATAGTGTAAACAGTTGCAGAAGAAGATTAATAGCATCTGTGTAAACAGTTCGTTGCGGTGGAGAGGGGCTTTTTTTTGATAGTTAGAAAATACTGACAACTGCTTGGAGCAACAACCGCCATACCTTGCCTCCTGTTTGCCTACAGCATGGCACAACCAGACGTCCCTATGCATTCAGCCTTCCTGTCGATTCTACAGTAAATATTTCAGACACCCTCAGTCTAGCTCTCCCTTCTTGCAGTAAATTACATATTAAAGTAGCCTGGTAACTGAGCACTGGTTGCTGCGCGATAAGGTCCGGGAAATCAATATGTTTGCCATGTGCCTGCTTGTTTATGACACCTGCCTGCAGAACAGTTGAGCAATGTTCTGTTTGCCAAGGCTGCACTTCGGAGGCTCGTATCCTCCTAAAACAGAGTCATGATCTTACAGGAGAAGGTGCAACAGCAGCTATTGATTTTTGCTCCCTGAGCGTGGTATTACACGCGCAGAACAGGGCTGCCTGACAGCCGCTGAGCAGCCTCCTTTTGCAGGGGGGAGAGAGGAGAATGGTAAAATAATGTGAGTGATGATATTTGATTATACTGCACAGCCGTGCTGACTTGAGGGGAGGCTGGCGGGATGAGAGATTGGGTCACATCTTCATTCATCTTCAGGGCTTCTCCCTGGCCCCTGTGGGTCTTTGCACCACTCCCCTTCACCACCCCCAGCAGCAGGTAGGGGAGCAAACCCCTGGTTTTAAATTCCCCATTAACATGCCTGGGAGGGGAGGCAGCAGTGCAGATGTGTGGGGCAGCGAGATCTCCTGACATGCTGGCTGCTGGCAGGGACGCATGCTGGTGCAGCACTCAGTGCAGAAACGAGGACCCAGACCCCAAATCCCAGCACGGGGCAGCCTTGTGCCCTGAGCCCCTGCCACCCGAAGCTCCTGCCCTGCTGGTGGCTGAGGCTCTGCCAGCTTTGGTGCTGGGCTTGAGCCCCAAGGGAGGCATTGGACCAAGCACAAGACCCCAGCAGGGACTGGAGGTGCTGCCTCCTGCAGCACTACAGAGGTGAAATGAAATCAGAGCCCTCAGTGTCATCGGTACATTCATTTAAGAAGCCAAAAATGCAGAAGAAAAAACAATGCAGGAATTAAAGGGGAAATCTGGATGACTCACTTTTTTTTTTTTTTTTTTTTTTCCAAATCTAAAGTTAGCAAGCTGAAGTAATTGACCTTTTGACCCAGATATGAAGTTGGGAGGTAAAAGACACGACTTGCAAGATTTTTGTAAAACTGTTGACCTCTTACAAGATTAAGTCAGAGATAATAGTAATTATAAACAGCTTATGGTGGGTCTAATCAATAGTGAACTTTACCTCCTTCCTAAAACTGAAGGTCAGGTTTTTACTGCAGTAAAGATAGCAATTGCTGGCTTTCACACCATTGCTAGCAGTAAATGTCTCTGTATGTAGGAAATTTGTGAACTGTGTGTATGATTTCTGTGGGTGCTCATATATGTGGAGGAGGAATGGACCTCGGTGCTCTTGGAAATTGGCTTGTGCCTGCTCGTGCTGTCTCCCACCAGGAGCAAGGAGCACTTTGCAGCTGCTGTCAGAGTCTGTCTGTGTGCATACACACACACGTATATAAACACATGCTGTAGTGTATCCCTTAATCTGGGGGACCTGTGCTATCAGCAGGGCAGCATAACACTTGTACAACTCAAAGGAGGAGGAAAACTCTTACTGAACTGTGTAGCAGTGTGTTTTCCGCTAGGGAAAAAATGGAGTCTTCAGATAGTGTCACTGTGAGCAATTAGTGAAATTGCAAAAGGAAAGGTTTCTGCCTCTTATTTCTCTAAATATAGTTGGTGTCTTTTTATTTTTCAGGGCAAGCAATTGTCCTCTGTATGCAGTGAGATTCCTTAGCAAACTCGTCACTGTAATAGTGATCAAAAAATCCTGAAAAGCAGAGCTCCTGGCTGCTGGCCATTCCTTACTGTGCTCCCTTTTGGATATAACATTTGGCAAAAAATAAGTTGGAAGCATCGCTCCTTTCCCTCAAAGTTTGCTTTCTAGCCTCAGTCAGGAGAGCCTCAGCCACCGCTGCGCTCCTGCTGTCACCCAGGTGGCCGGTCCCTCCTGGCTGTGTCCCACGGCAGGCAGTCGGCAGGCTTGTGCCCTCGGCTCCGTCCCTGCCTTTTCTTCTGCAGGCTGGAGTGCTGCCAGTATTTATGAAGTTAAAAGCAGTCGGGTACGCTGTCAGACTTAATATTGGCAAACAGCTTCTGTGTATGGAAATTTGTTGCCTGCCATTTATTATGGGGAAGTTATACTTTATCCATCTCTCCCCCCTAGCTAGTTCAAGAAAAGAAACCGCAAATCTGCTTTTAAGTAGCCATAAATACACTCGCAGCGAACCCAGCTCGTTATTTCAGGTGGTTAAAGGTGCACGCGGGGTGGTTCACACGAGCCTGCTCAGGGCAGCAGTGCCCACGAGGGCTCCCGTGGGATGGGAGGTGCAGGAGCCCCATCCCCAGCCCGTGGGGACGCACGGCTCCGGGAGCAGGCAGCCCTCACGCCGCTGCCCCGGCTCAGCTTGAGGTCCATGGAGCCTCTCGACGGCGTTTGGCTGCCGGGTAATAATTCCGACATTTCTGCAAACCTCCACGTCTTCCTTGTTTGTTTGCAAAACGCTGCCCAAGCGAGGTTTTTTGTTATGCTAAATCTCGTAGGTAAACTTAGAAGGAAGACAAATACTGCTCAAACTGTCGCCAAGGGTGCTATAAACACCGCGCTTGGACAGTGGCACCATTGAGACGCTTGCGTTCAGGAGAAGTTAATACAAAGGGAATGGGGTAGTGCGCAACTATGAAAAGGCAGTTTCTCTTCGTTTAGCTTTTAATTGCTTTCTTTCACTTTTTATGTATAAAAGATTGTCCATTTAATTAACTCAAGAATGCAATTTCAAAAACACTAATGCTTTACACATGATGGCTTTTAAAATAAAAGTAGCATTCTAATATCGCGTAGGGCTTTTTTCATGTATGCATTAACCTTTGCAGCAGCAGATTATTTTAGAAAGAAACGATCCCCCCCAACAGCCCCTGGAACAAAAGGGGATCTTGAATAGGAATCTGAAAGATTGTGAGCTTTTGATCCTCAGTTTACCTTGTTAATATTTCTGGACTGGCGGGAGCTCCCCTTTAGCAAACAGTAGGTGATTCCATCTGTTTCTTTGTCTTTCTCTGAATGTCACCTTTTAATCTCCCGCAAACAGCATAATGAGCCATATCATCTTTTCTTCTGCGGCCCGAGCACCAGAGCAAGCGGTTTGCATGGCTTACAAAAGATCTCCGGGTAGAGACGAGCAGGGGTAGGAAAGTGAGATGCAAAACTCCATTGCTGTTCTCGCACCTCGCCACCAATTTTCGCGATGCTGGCCCTGTTTTGTGCTGTGAAGCTGGCGTTTCCATCACGGGCACGCTGCGATGAGCACGTGGGAGGTTGGGTACACGGGCAGCACCCCATCGGTGCCAGGTCCACGCTGTGCGTCCCGGCGCGCCGTGCTGCTCCAAGAGTGGGGCTGGACCGTGGCAGCAGGGCACGGGGAGGTGGTGGCGCAGAGTTCCTCTAGCTCCAGGAAGCAGCTATCATTTCTGTGCGCGTTCTTCAAAGCGCTGGTGGTGAGGAAGGGAGCCATCAGCCCGGTGTTGTTAACATTCATAGAGCAGAGCAAATGCAACCTCCAGCTGTGAGTCACCAGCCGACGCTGAGCTCCTGGAGGAAAGCTCAGCCTGATCCCTCTGCTCCGTGCTAGCGATGTATGGTGGGGATTTCTGTTGGTTTGGTTTGTTTGTTTGTTTTTATGGAGGTGCTTTATAATGGATGCACTCCTGAGCACACCCTTGCTGCGACCCCTTGCTTAAAATACCCATTAGGGCCTTTTAAGGTTTGTTAGCTTTTAATGGACGTGTTTAATCTCTACCAAATGGACTTGGGGCAGGGGGAAGAGGGGAAATACCAAGGGCAGGAGGTGGGAAAGGAATCGTCATCCGTCCAGCCTGCTTAACAAAAACCTGCCTGCTTTTGTCGGTGCAAAACCTTTCGAATATTCCACTTGTTTCCCTGAATTTGCATTCCTGTTGCTGTGTGGGTACACGTTCAAGCAAAGCCTGTGCTGTAAGTAACAGTCCAACCACAAATTCTGGTTTATTGATAAACCTGAGGGCAGAGCCCCACGTTCCAGCAGATGCAGTGGTTGAGCAGAGGCGAGGGCACTGCGGCAGCGCAGGGGTCACCCGGAGCTGGACCCAGCAGTGAGACCCCAGCGACTTTCCAGCTGACACTTCGCAACATCTTGTGCTCCGAGGAACTGGGTTTGCTGCTTAATTAATTCCACATTTGCCTTCCAAGATGATTAAAGTGGTGCCTTTAGTCCATGAATTAGTGCCATTGTCTGAAGTCATCCTCGTTCTCCGGAGGGATCTTCTTCAGCACGGGGACTTCATGTGAGGGACTTCTTCAAGGCGATGTGCCTACTTCACGTGCTTGAGATTTATATGATAAATTTTTGCTTCCTGAATTATTCAAATTTCTCTTTCCATTACCTGGATTTCTTACACAAGAAAAAATCTGCCCAAAGTGGAGCGTGCAGCCTGCCCAGGGCTTGCAGGCAACACTTGCTGCTACGTGCGCGTGGTGCGATAGCGGTGATAATCAGCAGAGCTGAGTCTGTTGGGCTTCTTTTGATATCAAAGGGGATTTTTTGCAACCGGCTCTGGAGAAAACACCAATTTTTTTTTCTCCCCTTTGAATTAACATGTGCTTCTTCCCCCAGATTCAGGCAGGGAAGTCTTGTGGGAACTTTGAGACAAGTTGCTGGTTTTGTTTTTAAAAATCTGCACGCACACACACACCCTTTTTTTGTAGCTTAGAAACCTCTCTTTGTGGCAGAAGGCTGGGAGGGTTTGAATACCACATACAAGCGTAGGAGGCTGACTGAGACCATACGGCTTTATCATTCATTAATTCCTGTGTTCATTCATCCTTCTATTTAAACTTCTCTGTAAAGACGGTAGCTACAGATGGTCTTTTGGTACACGCTTTAGCTCGGAGACCTTGGCCCCGACAAAGGGGTACAGAGGGAGCAGCAGAGTGTACAAAATATTTCCAACCATTAGAAATCAAGTTCTTATTCACTGGCAGCGCCTGTTTTGAAAGTAAATTTATGCAAAAGCGTCATAACTTGAGAAACAGGACGTTTCCAAGAGTCGGACCTAATTAATAGGCGAACATTAGCCGTATTTTTGTTGTTTACAGTTGTGCTTCAGAAACTTGAGGAGTAGCATTTCTTTAGCTGTATACTTCCTCTGTGTTGCACAACATAAAACTCTCGACTTTCTCCACTGACACGACCAGCACTGCGTTTTAGAAAAGGAGTTGACAATTGTGGGTTTTGTGTATTGTTTTTGCGCTGGATCGCACTTACCGTGTAAACTGGCAGTTTTCCTTAAACCTGCCGGCAGCATTTTTTATTTTTATTTTTTTGTATCTTTCCCAGCACCCCCAGAATTGCTTTTTGCAGTTCTTGTGATGGTTTCTGTGCTGGGAACTGGGGCCAAGCAGCGCTGGGACGCGGCGGGTGTTTTTCTGTAACGATTCACCACTCACGCCTGGGGATGGATGGGGCAGGGGTCCTCTCCCCAGCCCCCTGGCAGGTTCGTGGTGGTGCATGGACAAGGCGCCCCTCGCCCCCAGGACCACCACTCGGTGTGGTGCTGAGGCTGTGGCGTCCCGCGGCACCTCGGGCTGGCTGCTGCTCCTCGCCGTGCATTCTGTTTGCACGAGCCTCGGTGCAGAGACATCTGTGCCGCATTCCTGACGCGTTTGTGTCAGGCTTTCCGTGTGGCCGTGACGCCGTGCTGAGCGGGGGTGTTACAGGGTCGGCGCTTGCTCCTTCGGGTGCCCCCGGCAGCTCCCGTGCGTGCCCCGGCCGCGTGGCTGCCGTGTGCCCTGCAGCGCAGCGGGGGCCCTGCCCTCCCCTCTCTCCTGCACCCCAACACCCTCCCAGGGGCTGAACGGACTGCCCAGTGCTTTCTCTGCTGCAAGGGTTTGGGCCAATTCCTCTGGCCTTGGCTGACCCCCATGTTGCAGGCTCTCCCTGGGGGTCAGATTGATGCTGGTGAGAAGAGGGCTTTGGGCACTGATCCTGCATCTTCCCCAGAAATCCATCTACCAGTGGGGTACAGGCTGCTGGGGGGGGCTGCTCTCAGCCCATCTATAACCATCCTTCTCCGTAAAAAGTAATTAAAAAAGCCGGAGGTGCAGCTGTGGAGGAAACACTGACTCCTAGCAGGGACTTGCCACCTCTCTGACATCCCGTGGGGCTCGGGGTCCAAGTGCTGTTGTACGGGGGAGGGCACAGCCAAAGCCACCCGGGATGTGCTGGGGGTGGCTGGGGACAGGCCACCGCCACTCACAGGGCTGCGCAGCCTTCCTCTGTTCTCCATCTGGTTTCACTGGGGATATTCAGGGAGTGCAATTTCCAATTACCCCTCATCTCAGAGCAGGTGCATGGATGAGGTGCGTTAGCGGACCCTTTGGAGATGAGAGCATTTTGGAGGAAGCATTTCTGGTCATGTTCAAGCCCCATCCCTGTGCAGAGGAGGGACTGAGCAGGTTTCTTGCTGTTGCAGGAGTCGGCAAAGCTGGTGGCAGCTCCCAGGCGCTACTCGGTGTCTGCCCTGGCCCCTTTTGTCCTTCTGGGGCTGAGCCGGGCAGCGCAGAACGAGCGCCTGTTGGACGCTGTCCATGGATGCAGCTCGCCAGCTATTGGGGAGTGAGGAGGAAATAAAGGCATAAAAATGATGGAGCTCAGGGCTTTATGCCAACGTTTCAATCACGGTTGGGAGGCAAAATGCATAGCGCTCTGCCTTGCCTGCTACGTGCGTGTTTCACAGCGAGCGTGTTCATGGCAAGGGCAAGTATCAGCGCTGTCTTGTTTTCCTTGCAGAGACAGGGCTGCAGAAAAACCAGGCATGAGGAGATGTGTGCTGCCCCGGGGGGTGAAGCACAGGGTGTGGGCACCCCGGGATCCACCCGGAGAGACCCTGGCTGCGTGGTGTTGGGCACCGGGGGGGCAGTGTGCCGGCACTCGCGGAGCAAAGGGGCCCGCGGTCCCTTGCTGTTACTGGAGGTGGGGGAGTAGGAGAAATTTTAGCATGGAGTTGCTCGCTTAGAGGCATCCCTGCTACATCTGGTCCCAGGGAAACTGAGCGGCGAGGTGAATGGCAGCTCAGGGTGGAAGAATGGAGCCTTTCGCTAGCGCAGGGCTGCAGCGCCGGGGCTGCGAGCAGCTGGGTGCAGGGGAGAGGCAGCGCGAGCAATTCTGTTTGCCTCCAGGACGCGGGATCTAATCTCACCATGATTAAGCTGATTTCGTTTTATAGATTGGAATTTCTCTGCGATAGAAACTGATGAGGCTAATGTGAAAAATTTACTTAATAAAAAGCCTCATTACCTGATGCTGAGGGGCTTTGCAGCCAAAGCAAGCGATGTGCAGAATGCTTTGGATGCATTTCATCCTTGGTGAGGGAAAGTTGGGACTGAAAGTTTTCTGTAGGAAAAACTGAATTCTGTGATCTTGTTTTTACACATGCTGTGCTTAAATATTAACACCAATTGAGCAAATTGCCTTTTAACTGCCTTTATTTGCTTTCATTAACAGTATAATTTAAAAGCTCCAGAATTTGCATGGAACCTGTTGTGCATGTTGGGGAGGGGGGTGAAACTGTTCATAAATTAATTAATCGTGAGAAAGCCTCTTCCAAGAGGTCACGAAGCACAAGGACAGCTCAGGGATGACTGGGCTTTTTGCTGGAGTACACGGCGTGCTTTTGGCTGAGGCCGTGAGGGAGCAGAGCATGCCGTGAGGGCTTGCGCCTGTGTCATAACTTGGCGAACTCGGAAGGTATTTGTTTATTTTTAAGCAGAACGTCTTTTAAGCTAAGTTAAACTAATTACACTGTAGCTTTCAGAGAGCTGAAGACAACACTCTCAGTATTTGTGTACCAGGGTTAAAACGGATGCCAGGCTGCATTGTGAAGGAGGGTCTTTCAGTTAAAAAAAAAAAAAAAAAAAAGGAAAAAAAAGAAAAAAGAAAAGAACTGTCTTGGTCGTGTCCCCCCCTCGCCTGCCCCGGTCCTCACGCGTGGGTGCTGGGTGCTGGCGCGAGCCCCTGGCTGCAGTGTCCTTCCAGTGTGACATCTGCCTGCATTGTTCCTCCATGAGATTACTCGAAATATGCTAAAAGTTTCCAGAATGATTTCACCGAATCACTTGCTTCCTTCTGTGCAGATGTTTTTGTGGTTTTGGAACCGAAGCCAAATCAAACATTATGAATGAGATACAGAGACCACCGTGTGCCATGCGATATTGAAAGCTCCTCCGGGAGTTGGTTTATACAAGCAATTTTGACACCTCTGGATTTGATAGCCGTTCCCGAAAAGTATGTTTTACTTAGGAGAGTTTTGCTATCAGATGGACTTTCTGATGGACTTGATCCAAGCCCTCGCTTTCCCATTCATTCCTGCTGTCAGTCACGGACACTGCCCTGCATTAACAATGCTCCTTTCTCTCCCAGACCGGGTGCACATCTTTTTTTCTAGCCGTAGGAAAAATATTTTCAGAAATCATGCTTATGAAATGCTGATAATAAGCATCGTGTTTCTTCACCTTGGGAACTTGGTTGGGAAAATGGGAGGCTTGTGGCTGCAAATAGGCCCAGTAAAAATGCTCATTGCTCTGAGACAGCTTTTTCTCTAACCTTTCACCCCCAGCAATCCTGATTTTTGCCCTCTTTAGAGCATTCACAGTCTTCTACCTGGGAGGCTCTGTGGCATTTTAAAGAGGAGAGGAGAGGTGGGGCAAAGCACTGATTTCTGCGTGACGCTTCTGTTCCAGGCATCTGGCTCTGAAAATGTTGGAATATGTTTCTAGCTTATGCTTTCACAGGGGGGGAACAGCTGATACCTCCTTAAAAACAGCCTATACAGAAGGAGCTAAGGTTACAGAGTTGGCTGCGAGCTGTGTTTGGGGCTTTTGCTTCTCCTTGTCATGGCTGCGAGTTGCATTTGATGACGATGCCCTCGGCTGTGCCTGGGACGGTGCGGGGGGTCCTCCCGGTTGCTGTTTTCTCTGCTCCTCTTTGCTGCTGCCACAGGGGTGCTGCTGGCAGCGTGCTCTGAGCAAACCAAAAGTCCTCCAGCAGCAAGGTGTGCCAGGGCTGTGGCACTCTCCTGCAGCCTCAAGTGCAAGCTGGCATCGCCGGGTACTGCTGCCAGCAGCTGACCCTGCCGGCCCCTCCTGCTGCCACCTCCTCGCTCCGGGCAGTTCAGGCGCTCACCAGCCCAGCACAGTTCAGAAACATTAATTTACTAGCTCATTGCCCAGCTTCTAATTGGATGTAATTAGTTCTTTGTCAGCCCCTGGAACTTGTGAGGTGGCGGAGGGGATGTGGGCAAAGGCAGTGGCACTGGTGGGAGCGCTGGGGGAGTCTGCACTGCCCAGCGGGGCCGTCCACACCCCGTGTGCCCCCCGTTTGCTTTTTGCCTCCCTACTCCTCTGAGCGTCTTCCGTCACACCCAGGTGACCCTATGGAAAAGAAAAATCCTTAGCTACTGAAGGGGGTAGAGGGGAACATTTCTGATGGTTATAACAGAAAAATGCTGCATAACCTTTGCTGGGACGGTGCAGGGCTTCTCCAGCCAGGTCAGGCAGGGGCAGAAGGCCCTCTCCTTGTCTGCTTATTTCCCATCTAAAATACAAACTCCATCTACGAAAAAAAGAACTACGAAGAAGAACTAAAAAGAACTACATCTTTGTAAGGACGTAGTTCTGGTTGTATTACACATCAGATTTGTTCTGCTTATTTGAGTAGTGGCTGGGAACTGTGGTTCTGGTTTTGTGGCATTTTGGAACAATCTGTGATTTCACTTTTTTTTTTTTTCCTGTGTGGACAGAACGTTCCCAGACCAGATTCCTTAGCAGATGAGAAAAGTGAGTTCAAGGTGCAGTGGTTGGGCTGTGGGGATCTCTTGCGCTGCCAGAGCAATTCCAGCCTGACAGGCAGCAGCATGAAGTGCGATGTTCCCCATGTTCCCACTTCTGCATAACTGATCTGCTAGTGAATGTGGGACACGACAGAGCAAGAGGAACATTAGCAAAAGCTCCAAAAGCGTTTATTTTTGCCACCTGCCAAAGGTGAGCTTTGCTCTTGGGCATTCAGCACCCTCAGCCCCTCGCTCTTTCCTCGGACCTGTTGCTGCTGCTAGGAATAGCGGTTTCATCTCCCTCCTTCCTCCTCTTGTTTGAAAGCATGCTACAGAGAAACAGGGAAGAAAAAATTAATTCATTCCTGAGCGAAACCAAACTGCGGTTGAAAAAATTCCTTTCAGGGGAATCCTTGCAGATCTCTGTGTTTTAAGTCTGTCTGAAGGTATCTATCTCTTTGGGGCTGTCTGAAGAAAGGCTGTATAACAGCCAAGTATTAAGGTTTCATTAATCAAAGACACTTCCACTGCCCCTTTACAGAAACACAACTGCTTTGGCTGTCCTTCGCTGACAGCTTGCTAATTCATCTTCCTCGGGAAGAAGGGGGGGGGAAAAAACCTGCTGCTATCTACTTGTGCTGCAAAAACTTCAGCAATTGCTTGTGTTCAGTGCAGTGTGGCTGAGTGGATATGTTTATTTTAAAAGTTTAGCCCCCATGCTTTGTGTAGTTTTCCATGAAGTTAAGTGTTATGCATCGGCCCCTGCACCTGCAAAACATCCCTATAAATAAAGGGAGGGGTCTGCTTATTTGCAGGAGTCACTTTTGCCAGTTCCTAGCCTTCATCAGAAAGCAGGAAGGGTGGAAAACAGAAATCTGTGTTATGTGAATACGTATTTTAAGGGAAAGAATTGTGCTGAGTGGTTGTGACGCTTCCATGGGGGCAGGTCCCTCTCTCCTCAGTGCCTTCCTCTGCTCTGGGATGCTGAAAGCAGCCCCGGGAGCGGGTGCTGTGCGGCACAGAGCTCAGAGCCAGCGGGTAGCGGTGCTGCCTGTCGACACTATCGGCACTTAGTAAACGCAAAGCGATGATTATAAATAATACATTGATTTTAGGCATGTTATTCCCCACGTGCAGTTCATCCATCGTGGCGTTTATGCAGGAAACATCTCCGAGCCCTGCTACGTTAGCCCTAGCCCCAAGCCAGGGGGGTTCCCCTGCCCTCCTTCCCCTTGGCACAGCGGGCACCAACCCGCAGCGCAGACATGCCTCTTGTAATCTGCCATCCCCGGCTCATCCAGGCTTAAGGAATGGGCAGCAGAAAGCCCCCGCTGGTACCTGAGTTGTGTGGTGGGGTCTCCCCCCAGAGCTGCCACTGGCACCCGACTCACAGCGTGGGGCTGGCCCCTGTGCGGAGTTGGGATCCATGGGGCTGCCACCCTGCGCTGTCCCAGCACCCCTGGCCCCTGCTCTGGCTGGAGCCACAGTTCTCCACTGCACTTGCACGTTGCTGTTGCTTTTCTTTACTCCTCTCTTGCCATCGCTCTTCCCAGCCGTGCTGTCCCTGCTGGGGAAAAGCTCGATGTCGTGCCCACCAGCACTTCCCAGAAGGTGTTTGTGGGAGCGATGGGGAGACCCCTCTGCTTTGTATCTGAGCGAAGGGAGGCACGTCTGCTGCTGGATTTTCAGATGGCTGAAGAGTGTTTAGGAGGAATTGAATTTAGGCATCTTTACTTGTAGCTGCAAAAACAATATTTTGGAGGCCCTAATAATAAGAAAGTGTTTTCATCAAAGTACTTTATTCATATATGTGCTGACATCTGGAGAGCAGAGATAGATATTTTCCTTAAGACTGTATTTTCAACCCATGAGCTCTTCCCTTGCTGTTAATTAATCCTTTGTAGTTTAGTGACTGATGAAATCATGACTCTATGAAATTTTAATCCTTGCGCTGTATAGACACAACTGACATTATCAGAGGACCCCAGGTGTGTTCTTGAAATTAGTTTGTTGAATCTATTGCATATTTGATTACCTTATAAAAATCCTCAGGATCTGGGCCATTCGTTTGAAAGAACACATTTGCCTATAATTTCTGTGTGTCTCCAGTTAATGTTTTAAGTCACCAGCCTGGCTGCTGCTGAGGGAGGGGAGCAGGGGGCAGAAAACAATTATATAGGATGCATCAGAGATGGGGGGCTCGGGGTGGGAGGACATCAGCATCTCTGTAATGAGACGAGCGGCTGGGAAACACGCATCTCCCTGATGTGCCAGAGCAGCTGGGCTTTTGATGGATTTATTTCATCCAGCACGAGTGACCCAGAGGAGCTGGCAGGGAGGGGGACGCGATTGCTGCTGTGAGCTGATGGGAGGGGGAGCACGTGCACCTCCCAGCAGGAGACAGGGGGTGGGAGGTGGGGTGGGGGCTCGCAGGAGAAGAGGCGGCCGTGCACAACGCGGCAGGAAAATAAAGCTGGGTGTAGCCTGGTGTGAGGTCTTGGGGGACACCACGATGTCCCCTCCCGCCCCGGTGCTGGTGCTTGCAGCTCTCTGGAGAAGTGCAGAACAGGGAGGTGGCTTCTGGGGACATCCCCCCGTCCCGGTGCAGAGGGGGGGTAGCCCCCAGTTCTGACACATTGCCTGCCCTGTGGGTCAGGTCTGTTGACCACATCACCTGCACCGGGCTTGCTAAGGGGAGTGGAAATAAAAAAAAAAAAATCCCCATACCCTAAAATCCCATGTTTATTTAAGTCTCTTCATTGTTCCAGCCATGCTCAGCATCTTGTTGTTTTCTCCATTCTCCCCTTCCTGTTTTTGGGTCCCTGAGGAGTTTTGCCAGCTTCTCCTCCCCAGGTATCTGGA
Organism: Aythya fuligula; assembly: GCF_009819795.1. NCBI lineage: Eukaryota > Metazoa > Chordata > Aves > Anseriformes > Anatidae > Aythya > Aythya fuligula. The sequence continues at coordinate 5,826,796 of NC_045580.1, read as the reverse complement.
CAGTGCTGTCCCGGCCATCATGGCAGTGACCCAGGACGGATCCCAGGAGGTCCCTGCCCGGGACCACAGCACCAGTTTAGCTGTGGGGGTCCCAGCAGAGCTGCTCCGAGGCAGTGCCCAGCATTGCACCCTCGTGGGCAGCCCAGGACCCAGTCTGCAAGCGTTACACGAGCAGGACAAGCTCTCGTGTATAATTAATTGCTCCAAACATCTGAAGCCATGCCAGAACCATTACCTTCTGCCTCTGAAGTGGGACATCTGGGCAATTAGGAGCTATGGGGCTTTTATGTTAGTAGTACTGGACTCTCCCGGCTGTTTTTCCAAAACCTGAAGTACGTGCAGTCCTCACGTACAAGTTGGGCTTTCAGCCTCTGTCTCCGAATGCCCGGAGCTGCCCAGCCGGCCGGTGGGGAGGATGGATTGTGGGGCAGGGGTGGGAGAGGAGCAGGGGGCTGGGGCTGGATGCCGACAGCAGGAAGGTTGTTTTAGCCCTGGCGGGGTTGTTAGCCCTGACACGATGCTGCCACAGGTAAAATCTCCCCAGCCCTGTGCGCTCCTGCCCACGGCACACGGGGCAGGAGCACGCGGGTCGGCACCAGCCTGCTGTGAGAGAGGAGCTGCTTGCAGTGGCCCTGCTTAACGTTTTCCCCATGTTCCCATCGCTTGTGGTTAAAAGTAATGAAAGGACAAACCCAACACTTCACAATTTGTGGACTGTGTTAATACTCCAATGGGATACATGCTGCTAAGGAAACCAGATGATGAATATATTTTTAAACTTGGAATCCGTGAACCACTTATTATTTCTGAATTAGGAATCAAAACATATGAATAATCACTCCATTGCTGTAGCAGATGTATTCGGCGTTAAGGTCACTTTGCTTTTTTGTTTAAATTTTGTATTTTTGAAAATAAGTTCCCCTGGTTCTCTCTTTGACACCTCTGACATCCATGTCATGTTTGCTCAACTTACTAGTCAAAACAAGTGTTATGCCAAGCGCAGTGCTGCAGGGTCAATGTAACCCATGAAAGCAAACACTATTCTTTTATTTTTCAATACATCAGTGTCACCAGATGCCCGAAGAATATGGATGATGATTTTGGATTGCCGAATTAGTGCTGGCTATTCTAAGTAGGGCTGCATGAATCAGAATACATTAACCCCTTGGCGTTTGCGCTTCAGCCTGCCAACAAAATGCACCAACGCCTCCACGGTGCTGAGACCCCATTTCCACAGCCCAGGGCTTTTACTGAAGCGATGCAGGCAGGTCGTGGTGCTGGTTGCTCACTCCACAGAGCCTCCCGTCCCGCAGCGGCGCTTGGCACGGAGCTGCTGAGGTCGGTGCAGTTTTGTCGCTTTGTAAAACCCGGGAGGGGGACCAGGGTATTGGATTTTCAAGGTGAATATTATTAAGTGCCAAGCACACCTAACGCTAGCATGGAAAAGTACTGAGAGCTCAAGTGGGGTTGGTCTCCAATTTCAAAATCCTTTAGCAGTTAGGGGGAGAATAGACGTGGTTGCCTTTTTGTTGTTCTGTTTGCATTGGTGTCAAGTCCTGGCTGTTCGGAGCAGTGCAGTGGGGATGCAGGAAGTATTGCCTGCTTGAGTAGGAGCAGAGCTGCTTCAACCAGTTACTGTAGCTCATGGCACCTTTGGTGAAGATGGTGTCATTCAGCAGTTGCATCCCAAGCATCCCTCCAGAAGGTTTCTGAGGCGAGCAGGACAGAGCTGAGGTCTTCAGCTGGGAGGCAGGGTCTGGGGGCAGTGTTTGTGCCCCTGGGGGCTGGCAGTGATGGGCAGGAGGTGCTGCCTGCTGTTGGCATCCCCCTTCCCAGTCAAGTGAGCAGTAACAAATATTGAACAAAGAAAGTTTCTGGATCCAGGGCATCTGAATACGTTAAAAAAATAAATCAATCTCTGCAGTCCAGTGTGCTCTTGCCAGTTTTCCTCTGGTGAGTGGTCTCAGTTTGTAGGCCTGGAAACATGCTTCTGCCTAGAAGGCAGGCTTAGGGCAGCCGGGTGGAAGGTGTCACCTGCATGTGCTGTCCCTGGGCATATGCAGTAGATTGGGATAGTCGCTTCCTTTTTATGGCATTTATGAATGTTTTTGTATGTGCAAGATCTGGGAAGAAAAAAAAAAAAAGCATGCTTTTAGAATTTTTTTTGCTTCCTTTTTGTGTAAGGTGAGGCAAAACAAGAAGGATCAGTTTCTCCACTTCTTTAAAAAGAAGGGGAAGTATTGGCATGTTGGTGAAATGATGTCAGCATTCTACTTGAAGCTGCAGTTATAAATTGCTTCATGGCAAATATAAATAATGTACAGGCACAGGGTTTTAGTGACCCGTATTGAGAGCTATCCTCCACCCTTCTTTTCTTTTTTTAATTCAGAAATAGTAAAATCTTTATTTCCAGCTCCTGCAAGATTTTATTTAGAAATAGCAGTGGTTTGAGGGCAATTTTTTTTTTAATCTGTCAAACCAAAAGGAAGGTCTCTGCTCCCTTCCCCCTTCCCTTCTGCCCTTAATAGCTCTTCCTGCTATTTTAATCTGCTGTGTTTAGAGCTGAGGGCAGAGCAGCGCCTGTGCAGCGAGCGAGTGTCCCTGGCAGTACGTGGCCGGTGCCATCGGCTCCAGCAGGCGTGTGCTTTGGTGTCACGAGCACCGTAAATAACCACGTCGGGTGGGGGGGGGAAGAAACCCTCCCTGAGATACAGATATCAAGCTCTTATCTGAGGTGTGCGCGCTTGCTTTCTCCTTATCACCGGCCGTAAGCAGCCGTGTGATCCTGCCTCCCCGCTCCCTGCTATGTCCCAGCTCCTGGCGGGGGCCGTGGGTGCCGCACCGTGGGGAGATGCTGGCCCGGGGCTGGGGGGGATGCTTCAGGTCCCTGCCACCCCCAGCCCCACCGCCTGACTTCACGTTTGGGCAGGCTGAAACGAGGTAGTGCTTTCCCCGTGCTGCGATTGTTGCATCCCCAGGCTCCTTCCTTATCTCTGCTCCCAATTCCATTCACTTTTCTATTTGCAGCCAATATACGCTGTGGGTTTCACAGCCTGCTTTCCACCTGGTGACCTTGGGTTTTCCACGAGATCCCCCCCTGTAAATGAGATGTGGCATTGCCGCATGTATCTTGATAAAATATATCAGTGGATGAATTGATTTTCATATTGATTTACTGGGGCAGGAGGGGCGCGGGTGAAAAGCAGGCATTTGGTACCGACACGCTGCTGGGCAGAACGGGCGGTGGGCAGGGGGCAGCAGCCCAGGGCTGGTTGCTGAGAAGCAAAATGGCAATTTTGGGCCAGGAGGCACATCTGGCATCGCTCTGCGAGCCGCTGCGCCTGCTCTTGTAAGCAAATCTGTGCGCTCAGATGGGCGCTCGGTCCCAGGTCCGCACTGACAGGTGATTTGTGTTATTAGGATAAGTGAGCCTACCCCACGGAGATATTGTTTATGCTCCTGGCTCTCGGCGAGCGGTGCGAAGGAATGTGCAGCCGTTCGGAGTGAACCTGTTACGGAACTGGCAACTTCTTTTTTTTTTTTTTCTGAATTATTTAACCTGATTACGTTTCAAATGCTAAGCCACGCCAATCCTATTTTGTCCACCTTGTGCTTTATGCCTGTGCGTTGTATGCACTGGGAAGGGAACACAGCAGCCTACGGTTCCGTATCTGACAGAACAACGTATTTATAGCCCGATATAAATAAAATCAGAAGGTTCCTATAAAACTCTGTTATTACTGCAGTACAAAGTTAGAAATGCTTGAGGTTTCTGCTACTTGGCTCTCACATACGGCAATGAATATTTTATAGGAAAGGAAATACTTAGTGTCTGAATCTTTTTATAGTGCTGCTACTTATAAGGGTGGTAACCTTCCAGAGCTCACAAGCAATGGCAGCAGCCCCTCCACCTCTCACGGTGCCAACACGTGCAGTGCTCAGCCCCCATGCCCCGAGCTCCACAGGGTCTGGCGATGCTGCCGGGGTGCACTACTTGCTGCTGCTGTGCCCCAGCACCGACACGGGTGGCTCTGCCCAGCACCTGCTCTGAAAAGCCAAAAGGCTCCCTGGAAAATACCCAGGGGTGGTGAAGTTCAGTGCTGCTTCAGGTGTCTGTGCACAAGGATCTCTGACTGTTGCACAGGCAAAGCACAAGGAGATACAAGCAGACATGCTGTGAAATTTGGAAGGATAGTTTTATTTCTGTGCCTTTTTTCTTTTTTTTCTTAGTGTCTCAATGCATATTTTCATCTTGCTTTTAATGTATCAGGACTCTGAGATTTCATGCATGTTATGCTTGCCTTCTGATTTCTCTGTTGTGTTTTAACTGGCTGCCAAAATGCGGTCTAGGGCGGATGGGGGAGTGATCTGCAAACCTCTGCAGGCCTTTGGGTTTGCTCTCCTGATGGCAGCCTGCACTGCAGCAGTGCAGAGCCGTGCGTTCCCACCTGGGCAGCACCTCCTGTGTCAGTGCTGGTGCCTGCCCAGCCTCCCATGCCTCAAATGCTGTGTTTTTGTGCTGTGGGCATGGCCAGAAACTTCATAAAATTGTTTGTCTCAGCTCAGTCTTTCCGACTGAAAGCTCCATTCATATGATCATTACTGAATGTTTTTTAATGGCAACCTGTAGAGTCCATTTGATTTTTCAGTGGGCTAGGTGCCACATCAGTGGATATGCACACGGGAACATGTGCCTGTTTGCTTAGCCCTGCAGCCTGGTGCAACTGTAGTGAGAAGCGGGCTTGTGCTACCATCTTCCCATTTTTCCCCATTTTCTGCTTGTTTCTGCCCTCCACTGCTGGGCACAACGGCAGACCTGCTGCTCTGGAGCGCACGCGCATGTCGCTGTGTTTATTGCTGAGAAGTTATTGTCACCGCCTGACCTTTGCAGCGGCCGGGATGAAGGAAACTGATGCAGCTTTTCATTGCAGAGGGATGCTGTCAAGGTTGCTGGAGCAATCAGTCCCCTGACTGAGCCGGCCAGGGGCTTGGCTGGGGAAGACTTCGGGTGCAGGCAGTGCTGGGATGGGTGCTGCATCAGCTTCCCTTCACCCTGCAATCAGAAAGACCCAAAAAGAGGGATTTTGCCCCTGTGTTATGCTGTCCTTCCTCATGGAAAGGCTGGGATGAGCATGAGAAAAAGGTCTATGCACAAACGTCCACCAGCCGCTAATCCTTAAATATCAGAGAAGATGCATGGCCACTGGGGTGATGCCTCCTGCTGACAGCGGGCTGGGGTGAGGCTTCCTCGCACAGCCCCGCTCTGCACTCTGCAGCATGGGAAGCGAGTGCTTAACCTTGTTGTGGATGTCAGCTCGCCTTTATTTATTAGCTGGGCTCCAGCAACGTTTCCTGGCACTCGGCAGCGCGTACAGCGAGCCCGCGCCAGGGCTGTGGATGTGACGGCCGATGCAAGGTGCTGCCACACCACGGGTGCTAATTTCCACGTTGGGGGTGACCCTGGGAGCAGGGGGTGCCGGTCGGAGGCAGTGGCTGTGCATCAGCTGCTGAGGCTGGTGATGCTGGCCCAGAGCTAGGTCTGTTTTTTTTTGTTCTCTGTTTCAGAGTTAACTATTTCAACAGGTATTTAACAAAACTCTGTGCTGTTAAAGCCTTTCTTTGCCAACAAGGCTTTTTTTTTTCTTTCTTTTCTTTTTTTTCCCTGCCTTTCCCTGGTAGCCGTGCGTCCTGCCAAGTCTGTGCACAAGCCTTGAAATGACAAAGTACCCTTTAGTTAATTGCACAACGGATCGCCTAGAGTTAAAAGTTCTGATTTATATGACTATAGCTCTAACTGCTCAATAACACAGGCCTGTAATCTACTTTCATTTCAAACAGAACTGTGATTTATGGGGCAGCATGCCGCTTTAGCTCAGAAATGAGGTGTTCAACATATGCTCTGTTGACATAAATTTGGAATTTATCGCTCTTGTCAAAACTGCCTGTTGGACAAAGGTGCGTATTAAGGCAATAAATGGCTCAGAATAGTTTTCTGTCAAATTTCCTAACCATTGTATTCAGTCTATTTGAGGGAAAAATATATACTTAAAAGTAATCAAATGTCCAAAATCCATGCATCTTGCTTTGAATGGGAAGTGCCGTGGTGGGGAGGAGGTCGTGGTGCGTGGGGAGAGGTTTCCCCAGGTTTGGCTTCTGGGGGAGGGGGGCGTCATTTCTGCTCCTCTTGAGAAGGGGAGGGGGGGCGGGCAGGGAAGAGAAACTCATTAAATGAAAACGGCAAGAGGCCTCTTGCTGCTGGTGGTGTTTTCTACGCCCCTCAGCACCCTGGGGCGCGTGGTGGGCAGGAGAGCAGGCGCGTGCTGAGCACCTGGCACACGGCAGGGCTGGAGAGGGGTGCTAAAATCCCCCCAACAGATCTTTGGGAGCTGCTCAGGGGTGTGGGAGCATCGTCCCCGATGCCAGCCTCTCCCCCAGGATCGCTGCTGTCGTGGCAGGATGGGAACCATGGGGGGATGCAGCACCAGGTGCCCCTGCACCCCGACCGTGCCACCGTCCCCGCAGCCCCTCGGAGCGGGCAGAGGCGCTTGCCACCAGCCCTGGCCTTTTCACACAAAGCACCCCGTCGGGAAAACTCATAATTTTTACACTGCGCGGTCTCAACTGGCTGAGCCTGGAATTACTGTCCCTTTGAAGTGCTTTTTGCGGGGCATTTACGGGCCTTTTTAATTGCCTACAGCTTGCGAGAGGCCTGCCTGCGTCCCGGCTTTTGTTTGGCCGTGCTCCCTGGTGCTCGCTCGGGCGGGGGTCTCGCTGCCCCTCGGCACGCGGCTGCACGCCAGGGAAGCCTGGTCCAGCCCCTGCTGCCTCCTGCAAACTCCTTTCTGCTCCCTTGCACCCAGCTGGGGCAGCACACGGAGAGCTCTTGCCAGGTGCCAACGCATCCATGAGCAGCATCGCACGACCTGGAAGCTGCAGCTGGCTTCGTACTTAAGTGTGCATCCAGCAATTTGTCGAACAGTAGTTTAAGAGGAAAATTATCTTAAAAAAAAAAAAAAAAAAAAAAAAAAAAGCTTTGAAATATTTCCCTGCTAGGGCAGGTGTTCGGTAACGAGCTCTTCCTCCCAGCCTTCATTTCCCTGCACAACCCCGTTTCCCCACAGCAGTCTGAGGAATCAGGGTGGGCTCGCTGAGTGCTGCAGCACGAGCTTGCCTTTGGCTGGAGGTGCTGTGTCCTCCAGCCACGTGGGTCTTCTGCCACTGAAAGAAAAAGGAAAAGGCACTTTTCTGATTGTCAACGCTTTAAATCCCATGAGCATCCTCTTGGTTAATATGCTTGGAAATATATGGAGTATAATTTCAGCATCAATAAGAAAGTGTGGTTTTATCTTTTTGTACTTGAATTTGGGAAACATTGCTGAGCAGCGATGTACTTTAACACACTTTTTTTTCCTCCCTTTTTAAAGGCACAACTTTAGTAAAACTGCACAAACACATATTGATCTTTCCCCTCAGATCTTAACAGCCTGAGCAGCTGTAATACCTTGCTTACATCTGCCAGGTTTTGTGCAGTTTTGCAACATCTCCTTAATCCAGTGAACATAAATAGAACATTTCAATCATATTTTGCTACCAGGAACCTAGCAGATAAAGCGCTTTAAGACCTTGTTGAAAGAGACTGTATAAGATTGTGAGCGATAAGATCGTCCTATAAGCAGACGCCAAATGAAAAACTTTTGTTCCTGCTGAAATTTGTTGATAGAGATATTGAAAATAAATTACTCGGTGAGAACTTGAGCGCTTTAAAACAATAAGCAGGTTATGTAACTACTGGAAATACCAACGCCAAAGTTTGATGGCAGATGCAGATTTCTGGGAGCCATGGCACCCGTAAGATTAATAGGCTCTTTTGTTGTCTGTGGCACCCTGCTCTGGTGTTTTTCCCCATTTCTGTCCTTTTGCTGGAGGAGGTAGAGGGGAAGTCTTATCTGCGAGCCCTGTTCGAGGACCGAGGTTGGCATCAGGCGCCGTCTCATGGTTATGTGGGTGAGAACAGATCCCTGCCTCGTAGTTTAAAGGTGACCTACGTTCAGCTGACTGATAGGGATTCATAGCAGAGCCGGGGTGGGGCGGTGAGTTTTGTAGGGTGTGCGAGGCAGGGAAGGAAGCTGCCCACCCCCCTGAGGCAGGGAGCACCCACGGGAAGCCTCTTGGCACCTTCACAGGGACAAAGTGATGCCCTGGCGAGATTCTGCTCTCTCTGGGCAGAACGTCGGGCACGTGAGTGGCTCTGCTGTCCTGCCCCCCCTTCCTGCTTGTCCCACGTCCCCCCAGCTCGAGGCTCTGCACTGAGCGCGGTGCCTCCGGAGCGCTCCTCCTGCCCAGCTCAGCACACGCTCAGCTCCTCCGATCTCGACGCTCCTTCCAGAAAACAAGAAGGAAATGTTATTTTTGGCCGAAAAAAAAAACAAAAAGATTTTTTTTTTCCTCTTTTGTGTGCCTTGAAGATAAGCAGTTCTCCCACAGCGTTCAACAGAAAACATCCCCTTTGCCTGCACACCGGTGTTGCCCCTGCAGACGTTGGGCATGAGCAGAGCTGGTGGCAGAGGGGGACAGCCCAGGGCTGGTGGCAGGTCTGGCCCCGTGTGCCCAGGGGACAGGGAGCTGGGGGGATGGATGCAGTCCCCGAGGGCAGCAGTTAGTGGGATTCATCACTGCCAGGTGCAGTTTGTCTTTGCTTGTAGAGAAACATCCAGAAGAGGAGGATCCACAGCAGAAAAGGGCCGTTGCCTCCTCAAAAGAAAATGCTTGAATGCAGTCAGTGTGATTAGATATAATATTTTGTTTTCAGAGATGAGTGGTCTTATTCTCAGGATTGCTTGACCCAAAAAAAATAGTAATAATTCAAAACCAGAGCAATGCATTTCTTAACACTCACTTTAAAGAAAAAGTTTTACTTGAACTAATTAACCAATTACATTTTAATTCACTGAAAATGCGTTCTAGCCTCCAAGAGGCGAGTGCCGTAATTTTTGGCGAAGATGCTGTGCTCTTCCTGACAAAGTGGTTTAAACCTTGCTTTAGGTGCAGAACTCAGCTCAGCCTGAGCTACAGAAGTGTGACAGGCATGTCCATAATTAAAAATGCAAAATTAGAAGATTGTCACTTATTTAGCTGACTTCTTGGCAGTAGAAATCTGTCAGGAGGCTTGTGTTTTATTTATTTTTGCAAGGCAGATAAATCCTTTGGATTCTAAACCGCCTTGGCCTGAATTCGTGCATGACTCTTAATCCTCTGCTATGACACAGTGAATTCAGGACAAGCTTGATTAATAATTATATTATACAGCAAAGTCAAGAGTTTAAATAAACTTGCTCTTTTGCTTTTTGCATCTTCTTTTTCTCCCCGAGTGTTTGCTCAGTGCAGAACTTGACAGGGTTTCTTTCTGCAGGCCAGCATTTCAAATGGTGCAGTTTAACATCATACAGAGCTTATTTACAGGGCAGAACATGGGGCTGACTCTCTGCACCTTACCTGAAGCATTCATCTGTGATGGTAGATGACTTTTTGCAGAGTGCATCACGCTGCTGCATTGTCTTGAAACAAGTCCTGGGCAGGCAGCTTTCTTTCCTGGTGCAGGCACGGAAAGCCCTTTTCAGGTCTCTGTCTGGAGTGTTTAGTCACATGCTTTTCATTAATTTGTGAGCTGAATTAATGAAATAGTCCTAATTTGATATGAAAAAAAAAAATCTTGCTAAGAGTGGCACTTTAAGATATTTAATTTCTTTTGGTCGTCTTAACAGATTAAGCATCTGTAATGTTGACAAATATTTAGATGCAATCATTTTGCATTGAGAAGTGCAAAGGAGTTTCATTCTTTGTGCAAATGAAATGATTGAGTTCTTTGAGCAAGCAAAAAGGAGGGGGAAAAAATCCATCCCAAATCTTTCATAAATGTCTCTGGCCATGAGTGAAACCCTTACAGCTCCGTGCACAAGCATACTCTCAGCACACAGGTAAAGGCAAAGCTGCCTCTTCCTTGGCTGTGCAGAGCGGGTGCTGCTCAGGGCCGATCACCAGAGCAGGGTTGCCTTCAGCAATCAGTGTCTTGGCTTGCACAAGACCATTTCTGTTTTGTCTTTGGCAACAACACAATAAAAATATACTTGTCTTATTGCAAAGTGATGGTAAATGGTGGATTTGATCAGAGGTCGGCATGTAGCTATTTGGTGTGTGACTTCTTAAACACATACAAATGCTTCTCTGTTTACAGAACCTGATTTTGAAACTTTGCACATGCTTCTGCTATCGCAAACTCTTCCCTGCCATCAGTATGAAGAGTTCATGTTAAATGAGGTGTGTCCCTTCGGCAAAAGTCAGTAAACTTGGCTGGAAGCATTAGTTATTTCTTTATTTTTTTCCTTTTTTTTTTGTTTTAATGCTTCTGTCAGTTGCAGAGCTGGTTGGTTTGTAAAAGCATATATTCAGCAGCAGCTGACATCATCAAATAATCAACTCAAGGGGCTCTGCGTGGCGTTTCCCCATGTGCTTGGACCTTGCTGCTGCGTTGAGCACTGGGACGCTGCAGGGAGGCACGGGCAGGTGCCTGGGGAGCGGGGCTGGGATGGGACAGGACAGCCAGGACAGGACGGCTTCTCCTGGCCAGCAGCACTTGCAGGACCACTGCAGGCACTGCATCATGCCAGGATTTCAGCAACGGCCCCAGGAACGTGGTCGTCCTGTTTGTTTGTTTGTTGTAGTCCAACACGGACAGTGCTTCTGTCCAGCTCCGTGCAAACACCGCCTGTTACGTGTTGTTTCGTTTGATGGCGTGCTCCAATTTGCTGCGGGTTGTTTGCTACCCAAAAGGAGAATAAATGTCTTCACAGCAAAGAAAGGAAAGCAGCGCGGGTGCTGGCTCCTGCGGCCAAGCAGCATCCGCTGCCCTCAATTCGCGTGCCCAGGGCTGCAGGGGGAGCGATGGGGGAACCCCAAAGTGCCCGAGAGGGACTGCAGCGGGCACCCCGTCTGTGCTGCATGGGAGTGGTGCCCCCGCACCCTTGGGTGCCCGAGAGCGGGCGCAGGAGGGCAGGCTCAGTCCTGGGCAGAATGAAGCCATCGCTGCTCCAGCATCTCCTCTGCCCGCGGACAGACACACGGGCACGACGCCTGAACCACGTGCGCCTTCGTGTGATCTGGGACATGCGATTTGCCCTGGCCCTTTTCGACACACAGTTGTGCAATTCAGCCTAGGCGGGTTTTATTTTATACGCTGCGGTGCCAGGAAATGGTGAGAGGCATGTTTCCTGCTCACTAGCTGATGATTAATTTTTCACTTGTGATTTGTGTCAGGCTGAATTTGGATAGAAGTTGGGATTTAATTAAAAATGCATACAAACAACCTCTAGGAATGTTTTTGGAGCAAAGCTACAATTTTGTAAAGGGCTTGATGCATAGTAAGAAGTTCACTGAAAAATGTTTAGTGTCAACACCAAGAATGACTAACGAATACAAGGGGCTGATTCCTCATCAGTGTGTATCCCATGGCCATGCAGAGCTCATAGACATCTTCTGCAGCAATGTTTTTTTATGCTGGAGAGGGGAAAAAACAACGACAAAAGGCTTGCCTGGGCTTTCAGCTCCCTGTTGTTTTTTTTCTTTGAATGACCAAGCTGGAGGCTGAATTAGTTGAGTGAACAGAAACGGAGAAATGCAACTTCACCTGCGGCAGCCCCTGCCACGTCAGAGGCTGGGTTAGCACCTTTGAGCAGACTCCAGTTCTTGGTACTGAGCTATGTCTGGTTTCATGGTTTGGGCTTTTTTTTTTTAAGCATGTTAGCAGTAAACTTGCCCTTCTTGAATATATTTGAGTAGTTCATTTTAATTTCTCTCAGGAGATTAAATTAATACAGCATACGCTATCATAATTTCAGATTTATTGAATTTATTAAAAGAATCCACCTGTAATAATGACGAGAAATATTAAACAGGAGAAGCTCACCTAATCAATCCTGGAAACTCAAACAGGAGCTCCCATCAGGACCTTTCCTAAAGCACTTTGTAAATTAGAACTGATTTCTGCCGGGCTCCTGCCCGCAGCACCCTGCGTGCCCACCCACACGCAGAGTGGCTCAGGCCTGGAGATGGAGGCTTAGGGGGCTCCACTCCCATCCTGGAGGCCAGCACCCAGTGGTGATGCTGTGGGGACCCCAGTGGGACACCCCCAGTGGGACGCCCCCAGCGTGCTGGCCTCCTTACAGCCCCCCCGTCACGCCGGGCACGCGCTCCTGCGGTCTGTGTTCCCAGCAAGCTAACGAGAAAATTCACAGATAACGTGTGGATTTCATGAAATATTCAGCAGGTTCTTGGTGTTAACATTTGGAGTAAATCCCCCCCTCGTGCCCTCCCCTGTCCCCGCACACAGGAGGACTAACCCGTCTGTTTTCCCCTAGGAAGCTGCACAGCGGTATGAAGACGTACGGATGCGAGTTGTGCGGGAAGCGGTTCCTGGACAGCTTGCGGCTGCGAATGCACTTACTGGCTCACTCAGGTGGGTTGGATTTGGGGTGCTGGGGGCGGGGGGAGGCACAGAGAGTGCCCACCTGTGCCTACCAAAATATGCTCTAGCCACCTGGCTTGCGCATCTTGTCTGGAGGAGGCTTCATCCTCTTCAGAGCAGCAAATTGCAAACTTCCAGTCCGGTGCCCATAACTTGAGGTGTATTATTTTTTTTTTAAACTTTGTTTTTAAAGTTTGTTTTCAGTTCTTTAATTGGGGAAATATTTTCCAGGCTAGGCAGCTTGGAATAACAAACTTCACGTACCGCTTGTTGCTCTGCGCCGCTGCCAGAGGTCCCGCGCCGCGGGCAGTGCCTGCACCTCAGCTCCTTGTGTGCAGGCGCCCAGCACGGTTTCATTAGCAAAACCATTGCAGAATTAGGTATTCTTTGTCTAATGAATCTAACTATCGGGTTCAAATTATGCAGGCCCTTTAATTAAATAGATATAGGAAGGTTGGAAGGCTGCGCTAGTGAGGAGGCTTGTGTTCTGCAAGTCAATGTAGCCTAACGTTCCTCTTGGTCATGCAGCCCCATGTACAGCTAGGTTTTTCTTTTAATTAACGAGAAAAAAAACACCACAGGCAGCCACTGGACCTGTTTGCTGAAATGTTGGGGGGATTGCTCCCCTTCTGAAAGGGCAATCACTGAGGGCAGCTGGTCCTGCTATGAAGCCGTGCGGGCAGGGTGGCTCCCCAGGGATGCTGCTCCCTGCAGCCCGTGCGTGGCAGCGTGGGTGCTCAGCTCATCGCCTCCTGGGGAAGCACGCTGCCCACCCTCTGGGGCTTCCTCGCTGCTTTTTGGGGGCCAGACCCACAGGGTGTGGGCTCCAGCCAGTGACCGGGGTGCCGGTGGGTCCGGAGCCTCGTGGTGCCGGGCGCGGAGCGGGCGTCCCCCTCCTCCCCGCAGCTCTGGCGTGCGCGGCTTGTGTTTGTTACTGTCGCTTTGGCTCGCAGCCCGTCCCTGGCCAGCCGCCAGCCTTGTGGGTACAGTATGTACAGTGCACGCCGAGCCAAGTTTGTCATCGCGCAGGATTAATTTTTTCTCTAATCTGGCAAGGGCGGGGTGGGGGGGGGGCAGGGTGAGCTCTCCCTGCACTCGAAAACAGCCCCGGCGGATTCCAGCGCTGTTATTTATTAAAGCATGAGACCTTTGCACCTCTCCCCTCGCCTCCCCCCGGCCGGGATGAAGCGAGGCTGTGCAGGGTCGGCAGCGCCAAGGCTTGTTTTCAGCGCCCGGCATGCCGACGCCGCGATCTCAAGTCCGTTTGCCTCGTGCGCAATCTGATGATTTAATTAGGAGATTGCCGTGACCACGGGCGCACCGGGATGGGTTGCTGCCCCCTCGCCCCCTGTTCCCCTCTCCAAAGGCCTTAAATGCCAGAGGTAGTAAACGTTGAATGTAATTGCAGTTTGCATTTAAAACTTAACTAACCAAGTGTTTATGAGTGATACCTGATGATAAAAGGTGTGTTTAAGCTAATGAACCAAGTAGGGAGCAGGTCCCCATCACCCCCCTGAGGCAGGGCAGTGGGTGCACAGGTCCTGCCCGTGCGTCCTGCTGCATGGGGTGGCTGCCTTCAGCAGTGGTGCTGCTGGCTTTCAAACCTCAGCTGCCAGAGCTGGATGGCTGCTCAGTCATCCCAGTTCTCTGATTTTGGCTTTCTGAACAAGCTCTTCCTCGAGTGGGACTGGAGAAGCGATGACCTTCTTCTCAAGCTCCAATGCTCCAGCACAAGAAGGCAAAACTGAAAGAACCCAAACAGGGACTTGCAAGTTTTATCCTCATGACTATTGACCACTTCGCTTCTTCCGAAATACAACCTGCCAAAAAAATGGTGAAATGGGAAATAAGTGAATATTATACAGGTGGAGCTAGTAATTATAATCCTTATAAATGTCCAAGCCAGCCCAATGGGGGTTTTGTGGTGCTTGATGTAGCGCTGAGGTTATTCGGCAGTGTTATCTCAGCAGCTTTCAGGTGCATGATAAATATTCCACCAAATGTTTACATTTCAGTGTAGGCTTACCCTTAATGAAGTGCAAAGTATTGGTGTATGTGTGGTGCAGCTACATTAACACTGCCCACTCCTAGCTGAGATGTGCCTGCAAAAACTTTAAAGATTACATTAGAAGAATGACAGAGCGCTTCCTTTCCTAGAAAAATTCATTGTCAGGGAAAGTGAGATGAGAAAATCCCAGCTTGGGGGGATTTACTCCTTTCCTCCTGCTTGCTTTGCCTATGCTTATGGTCAGGAATCTGTATCTTGGAGATGGATGCCATGGGCTTTCCCTTCTCCAGACTGTAAATGGGGACAAATCTGGGCAAGGCCATGCGTGCTGGAGAGGTGCAGTGCGTGGGCAGCAGCGTGTGCCCTTCTGCAGCAAACCGAGGTGCCGCCGACGCTGCCCTGGAGCCGCCTGCCCAGCTCACACGCAGCTTTCGAAACGCTCGGGCATTGTGCAAGCTTTGGCAGCCTGGCGTGGGGGACAACCTGGAGCCACGCCGCCAAGGAGGAGAAGCACCGGGCACAGCAGTGGCTGGGTGGGCTGGCGAAGGGACGGTGCCTTCGCGAAATGCCCGCCTCGGGCAGCGTGCCCCTGCCCTTGTGCCTCGTTGCCTTGGCTGGGCTGCAGCTGGTGGCATGGCCAAGGTTTCTGAGAGCTGTGAGGCCGTGGAGGAGCAGCCCTGGGGTTGATGCAGTGCTGCAAACCTCGGTGCGAGGTGCTGGGAGCAGCGTGTGGTCCCATCCCCACTGAGGAGCAGGATGCCGGGTGCTCAGGGAGTGGTGGTGCGGGGCGAGGAAGCAGCGGGGCACCTGGCTGGGAGCAAGGTGCGTGCTTTCAGAGGATGGGGTTCATCCTGCCATGTCTGGTGCTGCTGCTGGTTCCCCCGCTGCGTATCCCTGTAGCGAACATAAACTTCCCTTCCCCTTCGCGTTCGGTGGTTACCTCCCGACGAAGCACCGAGCGCCGGAGGATGTTTTATCAGAGATGGAGGAGAGAGTTCACCGCGGTGCCTCGCTCCTCCCTCCCCACGGCCGCGGGCATTGTTCACGGCGCTGGATGTAAGAGGGAGCAGAAAGGGAAGCGCTGAGCCTCTTTGGGGATTTTTCCCGCCCCCCCCCTGGCTGCCGTCCCGCGCTTGGTCCCCGAGTGATGTCAGCGGCCTGCCGGCAGGTCTGGATGTTCTGCCAGCATTCCTGCGTTTATGATCATCCGCAGATGTGCATCCAAGAACACACTGTACCCACAGCAGAAATTAATGCAGGCTTGACTGCCGGCCAACCCGCACACACAGGAGAGAGGAAGAAAGAAAACAAAAACTGTTTAATGCTGTTTATAAATTATACACTGGCTGATGAAAAATACATTCCCCCCCCCCCTCTCCCCCCAATCCTTTCTGCCTCAAGAGTCTAAGCTGAGACCAGAAGAATATGGTTTGCTTTTTAGCTCCTGTTTTGGCTCACTTCCTAGACCCGGCTGCTGATTCAGAGCCAGCTTATTTTTCCCCCCTTACCTGATAAAATATATTTATTTTTCACCCGTCACTGCTTCTCCTCTCTCCCCACTTTTGGCTGCTCTTTGTTATTTAAGGTGTTCTGCTAAGCATTATGCGGAGAGCGATGCCAGGACCCATTACACCATAGTGCTCTCTGTAGCAAATAAATCTTACGCACATCTGTCTACATTAATACCGCTAAATATATGTGATCATCGCAGTGCAGCCCGTTTGCTTCCAGGTTTCTCAGCGTGCATGCTAGATGGGAAAGTTAGGAAAGTTCACTGTAGGTCATGGGGATGGAGCCCCCCCGGCCCCTCTCCGCGGGGAGGACGGGCTGAGACCTCTCCCCACAGGCTGGGGGCGAGCTGGCGAGCAGCCCCCTGCCCCGAGACTGCGCCTGCCCATCCCTCCCTGCGCCGCGCACGATCCATTTACATGGCTTTTGTGTTTTTTAATACTGCTAATGTTTATCATTTGCCCAACAGGCTTGACAGATTTTGTTTCCTGTAGAGCATCGCGGCTTTAAAGCCCCCTTGTTGCTAAGTAGCAGCCTCCCTGTACTGTAATGGGCTGATTTCGTATTCCGTTCAGCACTGTATCTTATTTTTGTATGCAAGACAAAGTGTTTTGATGGAGGACGATTGCAGAAGTGTCTGGAGGCTGTTTGGAGTTTTATGGGCTGTATAGTACACTGTGTGCTTTCTGAACAGAACACAGGCTGTTGAATTTTGGATTGGATTTGTCATTTTTTCCCCTCTGAGTGGAGGCTGTCAGATAGAACATTACTTTAAGGGTGGAGGAAAAGTGGAAATTATGTAATAACCTTTCTTTATTGTTGCTCAGCTGAAATTATTATTATTTTTTTAAACCTGAAAATATCCCTTTCTCCCCCTTCCTTCTCCCCTTGTCCCCGAGCAGTGTTTGGATTTGCGGAGCTGGCTGATGAAGTTTGGGTGATGATGTTGGTGGCAACTCTCCCCACCTCTCGTGCAGCCCTTCCTCCACAGCCCAGCTCCCCCTCTGCTTTTGGGAGGCATGCGAAGGGGATGCTGCCAGGAAACCTTCCCGTTGGGGCTGGCTGCTGGTGGCATTGGGCAGTGCCAGGGGCAGCAGGGTACGGGTGGCCATGGGCGTCCTTCACCCACCACGGGCAGCTGGCTCGGTCGGTGATGTGGCGCAGCAGCACTCGGGCAAAGTCCCTGGTGGAGGACAGCCTTCACCCCGTCCTGCCCAACGTGGACGTGGTGCAACTGCTGCCACCTCTCCTCCAGCCCCCGGAGCCAAAGGCTTGGGTGCCAAAATGAGAAACCCCAGAGTTCAGCTTTGGTTCATCCCTTCGCTGCCACGCTGGGGTTGCCACACCATCCCTTTCACCCCTGCGCTTTGGGAAGGAGAGCACTGCCCTGCAGCTCGGAGGCATCTGCAAAGGAAGAGCTGTGGTGGCTGAGCATCCTTCCAGAGCACCCCTGGGTGCGCTTGGGCACCTTTTGTTGCTCTTTGCTGGCTAGTTGGAAAAAAAACATGGAAAATACTCGGGTTTTATCCTGGGGATATACCTTCCCGGTGCGCTGCTGCCTACTATTTCCCCATTAGGTCAGCAGCGTGACCTAAGTGGTGCCGCCAGCAGCCTCCCCAGGGGGGAAGCCAGCCCCAATGTGGGGAGGGGACGGGCGGCAGCGTCACCCCCATGGGCTGCCCCCACACCCCGGTAGCACAGAGCATCACCGGGAGACGCAGCGCTGAGAGGAGCTTGTCCTCCGGTGCTGGGGCTGCCATCCGTGCATCCAGGCTCAGTTTAGAAGACTGTCTTTACCTTTTAAAACCTGCACCTTTTCCTTTTTTTTTTTTTTTTTCATATTCAATTATTGCATTTTTATGGCACTTTAAAAAAAAAAAAAAAAAAGAAAAAAAGGAATGAAAAGAAAACCCTTTCGCATCTCTCTAAATCCAAGCTTGGTTTGCAGCTTGATCTTTTTTGGCCCTTCTTGGATGCCTTTTATTTTTTTAGTGGAAAGTACTAGAGATTTTCATAACTGTCTCTTCCACTTGAGTGAAATAGGGGAGAAGGGAAATAATAATA
The DNA here is from genome assembly GCF_009819795.1 of Aythya fuligula. NCBI lineage: Eukaryota > Metazoa > Chordata > Aves > Anseriformes > Anatidae > Aythya > Aythya fuligula. The sequence goes on along the minus strand of NC_045580.1, from coordinate 5,808,698 downwards.
ATAATAATAAAAAAGCAGCTTTATGTGGGCAAAAGAAGAAAACAAGAGAATGGGGTAGAGAACAGGCTAAATTTAAAATTGTAATTGGCTGACTTCCACAGGCTTGCGGGTGTTTTAATGACTCATAATAACTTCATTTAAAACCAGCTGAGCAGAAAATAGATTGGAGAGGAGCCTCAGGCCATTATGGATTTGTTTTTTTTTGACAAGCTCTGTTTTCGGCAGCCAGGAAGGCACTCACAGAGGGCTCGGCTGTTTTCTCTCTCTTAGAGTTGGTGGTCTGCCCAAGAGAGATTGTATAGAAACCAGGGCTTGGATTTTTTATTTATTTTTTTTTTTACTGATTAAAAATAGATGCCTTGAGGTATTATTTTAGCATCACTGTGGTTTTTTTTCTTTGCACTTTTGATGTGGTAAATGGAACATAAATAAAATTGTTTTTGAAATTACTGAATTAATTAGGTAGTAAAGCGACGACAGTGCATAAATTTACTTGGCACTTTTTTTAATCCATATTTTTCCCTCTCTCCACCTTCTTGCCAATTACAGCATTTTAATAATATATAATCCCAAATTTTTATTAATCCCTTTTGCTTGGGGGAGGGGACCAGAATAAATTCTGTATCATATTGGTGGGGTTGTCACTTCAGACCACATGTTATAAATGTTACAGTTGGGAAGGGTCTAAGGGTTCGCGTCAGTGTGCCAGTCCTGTCTGACGACCCTCCAGGAGATGCAGTGCAGGCAAATATTTCTTTTCCCGTTTTCTACCTCAAAACAGTAGTGATGTGGTTGCTTGGGTTGAGCCGCTTTGTGCCCATCCTTTGGCCATGCTTTTTGGGTGAGTGCATTGTGCTGCTGGGCAGAACTGTGGGGCTGTGGGCGATGCTGTGTCTTGGCGTGCCCACCCAGACCCCATGGGGCAGCAGGCGCTGTCCTGCGAGGGCTCCGTGCCCGTCACCTCTCCCCGGAGAGGCTGGGGCATCCGCAGGGCACAGCTCCAGCTCATTCCCCTTGGGAGGGTATTGACGCCTCCTCCTCTTTTTCCCCTTCCTTCTGTTTTTGGGAAGTGTGTGGGTTGCCATTTGTATTTTTGAAGTCGTTCTCCCCATTGCCTCAGCCTCCTTTCGTCTTTCTCTTGGCCACCAGCCCCATAAAAGTTTATCACAGTCAGGGACGGTTAAATGGGCACAGGAAAACAGTGGTTTAGTAAATTGTAAAATTAGTTTGGAAGGTTAATGAGGCATGGCTTGTCTGCCGTCGGAGAAGAGGCAGGTTTGTGTAGGTAGCGGAGTACCTAGCAAGGGCTCGGAGGTGGAGGGATTGTGCCCAAAAGTGGGGTGGGAACGGGGCACCCCCAGCCCCTCACACAACCCTCTCCACAGCATGAGGCAGCCGGTGGGAGGACGGGGTGAGGGCCGGCTGTGGCGGGGACACCGGTCTGTCCCTGTCTGTTTGTTTTTCCCTGACTCTGGAAACGTCACCGCTGCACTTGTTGTAACGCAACACCTCAATTACGGTACAGGAGGGGGAAATCAAAGCTTCGGAGCGGCCCAGCAGCTTCAGACCTGCTGCCCGGGCCACAATTACGGTCTTGGGAACACCAAAGGCAAGCGGACGAGTGTCATTTTTAACCAGTTAGAACATTTTACTACTTCCTAACATCACAGGCGTTAAAACTGGAGAGCCTACTTCTTGTCCTCAATAAAGTAATTAAACTGAATGGGCGTTGGGAAGTATTATGAGGGTTGATAGTGACTAAAAATAGAACAGCTCTGTTTTCAGGTCCACCGAGCCTTTTCCTGACAGCTTAGAGCCATCCTGGGGCATTGCCTCGCCGGGACAAGCCTTTGAGGCACAAGAGATGCAGCCCAGCACTAAGGCTTGCAGTTTGCTGTATTCCACAGGAAAAGTTGAGCCAGACAGCTGGCAGTTGATCAATTGTCTCCACGTTTCGCAGGGTAAATGCCCAGGGGAGTCTGAAAGAAGCTATTCTTTCTTTTAAATGGATTAAAAATAGCGAGGGCTGGGGTCGGCGGCTTCTGTGTGCCCTTGGCACAGCAGGTAGGGTGCCCACGGGCTCAGCACGGCCAGGGCATGCTGCCTGGTTCTGGTGCTAGGGTAGACGTGCAGCCTGGGGCTTTTGGGGGAAAAAGCTGCAGAAAAAGGGGTCGAAGAGCAGTGCTGCATACATGGCATCTGTGGCTGGCCGGTGGGTGATGGATATGGGGCAAAACCCTGAGCTGGGGGAACAGCCCCAAGCTGGGCTTGTGAGCCCTGGGTGCCACATCCACCCTGGTGGGGAGAGGGGGCTGGCAAGGAGCTCTCGAGGTTGCCGTTTCAGGGATCTAATTTCCGAGAAGCTGAGCACATCATTCATGCTGTGTCATTAAAGTAAGCATCATTCATCCCCATGTCACGGCACGAGCAGGCTTAGCCCCACGGGGAGGAAAAACCTGTCCAGCCAGGACAAGAAGGGCCGAAAAAGCTCCAAAAGCGCCTGTTGGCCACTTCCCTGCTCTGTGCCGAGCCGTGCGGTGGTGAGTGAGCTGCTCCTCGCGTGTTTACGCCAGCCTTTTGCTGCAAAGACCTTTATTAGGCAGGAGCTATAAATTTGCTCGTACAGATATAAATGTACGGCGGAGACTTGTGTGCCAATTACAAGGCATGCTCCGAAACACAGCTGATACTTGGCAGCACTTTAAGTCCCATCCCGTTGGGAAGATCATCTGAAGATATCTATGCACTGTAGGCAATACAAGCCACTTGCTAAAAATACTCTCCCCAAACTTCTGTTTACATTTTAATAGACTAATAGTTTCTATGGGTGTTATTAAAAAGAGGGGGGGAGGAGAGGGAGAAAAAAAGCCAACAACAACAACAAAAAAAAAGCCCTGACACAGCCTCTTGATGTACTGCTTTCAAATATGTCATGCTCCCTCTAACAAACATCTAACTGTTTTTTCTAAGCCCTGTTATAATAAGCTCAGATGTTGGATGACATTTTTCCTGGTGACTCACATAGTAAAATTAACCTTGAACTATTTACATATTCAATCGCCGTACTCTCTCCTCCTCCTCTCCTCTGAGCGTGTGTACATTACAGGAATTCTGGCTCAGGATCAGTTTTTGTTTTGTTGATTAAAAAAAATTCCCTGCCTGGAGTACACATCTACTTGAGTGAAAGAACACACAGTCCTGGCCTTTGGAAATTGGCAGGCAGCGTGCTGTTCCCTGACTGATAAGAGGTACTGTAAATAAAACTGTACAGCATAGCCTGTTGTAAAATGCCCCATGTCTGTACTTATTGTTCTGACAGCTTATGCTTTTTTTGGGTATGCTGTTTTGGTACACTCTGTACTTCCTTATGTAACCAAGCATGCATATCTCATCAGAACATTCACCCTGTTTATTTTAAAATCTCAAGGAATTTTTCTGTCCCCCTGCCCTCCCCACCCCCCGGTCAGCTGCTGGCAAGCGCCTCGTGGTTCATTGCTTCGCATCTCTCAGGGCTGTTTCTGCTCTCCGGGCACCTCCCCAGCTCACCCCCACCTGCACAAGCACCCAGCCCAGGACCCCCCTGCCCAGCTTTGCCTCTGCATGGGGCCGGTGTCCCCGCACTAACAGCATCACGTTGGAGCCAGGGACCGCTCTGGGCTGTCCCCACGGTGGCTCTGCTGCAGCAGGAGCAGTGCCCACGACGTCCTGGCCCCGCGTGGGGAGGGTAGGGCAAAGCCAAAACCCCGCTCGGCACAGCCCCGGCCCCGGTGCCCTGCGGGGTGCGTCACAGCAGGATCAGTGCCGGTGCACCTGCGGCTGGTTCAGCTGCTCGACATGGGGAAAACTTGTTGCTGCATCAGGTTGATGTAACCTTATGGATTATGCTTCACAGCAGTGGGTCTCGGAGAGCTTAAAGTGGCGATGGAGAGTCATTGCCTTGGCAACTGCCTGCTGTACATCATCTGCGCCGGGAAGCTGCTGGGGAGGGGCGGGCGGCCACGGCCCTATTGATCGGGGTCCCGTGGGTGTCCGGGCAGGCTGCCCCGCATGCAGAGCCCGTGGTCCCATACGACTGTGCCTCTCCTGCTGCTGGGGCAGGCTCTGCCCAGCTTCCCCTTCTTGCTGCGTGTATGTAGCCCTGCAGGGTGCTTGGCTGCCCCATCGGCCAGGCTGCGGGCATCTGGGCTGGTGGGGGCTGAGGCCATGGGCTCAGCAATGAGGTTTTGAGTCCCCATCATTTACCAGTGGGGATTTCAGGGCTGAACACTCGGGCAGCAACTGGGCTGCTGCATCCTCATCCCCATGCACGGTTTGGCTGGGGAGGACATGGGAGCGCTGGTCCCATGTTTCCTTCCAGCCCTGCGCCCTCCCAGGCATGTGGCCCTGGGTGTCGTGCACAGCCCACACTTCTGAGGAAAACTGAAATTAAAAAACAAAAGCGTTGCAGGGTCCCGCTGGCCTCATGGGTCACTGATCCAGGAACAAAACATCCTGAGCTGGCTCTGGCATGACGGCCGGTGATGGCTCCCAAGCAGCAGTGACCTCTCCAATTATGCTGGTAATAGAGCCCTGCTCGTTATTAAAGCCATCCTTTGGCAAAAGGAGAGGGCAGCTGGCATTGGGGTTTCCTGCAGTGGGGTGTGGGTGCCCGGTCACCACACATCCCCCAGCACGTGGGAGCAGGGCCGCGGTCGCCCCGTGCTGTCACGGAAATGCACCTTCTTATTTATTTTTTTGCGAACAGCCATGTGGTTTATGCACACTTGAGTTGTTTTGAATGCAAACTTGACATCATAGCGAAGGCAGCAGAGAACAACATATGCACAGTAAACAGGCAGACTGTCTTATTGATTAACAGATGAGACCTCTATTATCGATCAAAGCTTGGCGAGAAAATTTATCACTTTTAATTTCACTGCTGCCAAATATTTCTGCCTGTGAGCCAGCCGTTACTAAGACAATTTAAAGGCGAAGGAATTCTCTTGTTAATGGATCTCGTGATACCTCCGTCTCTCTCCGTGTCTCCTTTTGTTTCACCACTGCACATCCACACGCAGGGAGGAGCCAGGGGCTCGGTTCTGGGCCGCGATGTGGGGGGACCCGGGGCGCAGCTCTCCACTTTTTCCCCTTCCTGCCACCTCGAAGGCTGCTCCTCGTGCTCTGGTCCACGCGTAGGTTCTCGCAACAGCTGAATCGAGCTTCAAAATCTAACAAATGCACTCACCGCTTTGTCCTGGCAGCGTAAGCACCAGAGATAGTACGCATTGTTAATCTAGTTTTATCTGGAAGTTACTTATCTGCTGTTAGACATCCTGTTTTTTTTCCTTGTTCTAACTAGCGCCTCTGACCCGCCACACGCGGCACATGTTGATAGTGATTTTCTAAGAATTCCCCTGAATACCACATCTCTCTCTCAGTCAAAGAAGTATCTGTGCTTCTCACTAAATTGTGTTGTTTCTGCCATGTTTCTTATCAGATGGTTCTGCCTTCTCTTTCCTCTCATCCTCTGATACTGGTAACAACTGCTACAATAGGAAGGGGCAGGAAACCGATTCAAATTAGATCAGTTACAACTCTAATGAAACTCATTGATGTTTAATGATTTTTTGAAAACAAATATTTAATTTCTTCTTGGCGAGCAACTGCTGAAAATGAAAGCGCAGCGCAACGTCAATAGTATATTTGTGTGTTATGTTGTTATTTGGAAATAGCAAAACAATGGGACTGAGAAGGGCAGCTACTTTTTGCTGCCATGTGTGGGCTATAAAATATTAAGTCCCTCTATTGAACAGATTCTGTGTTTTATGAAGTGAATGGCTTTAAAAATACATGTGTTCCTAGAGGAGTGCTCCTCATACCACTTTCATGCTGCTCGCTTGTATTGGTTCTGTGAGAATTGTATTTTCTCTACAGGACTGGGTAAATCCTCTTATCGGATGCTGGTGAGAAAGAGTTTTGATTTTGGATATTTGCTGCCGACCTCTTCCAGCCAGCATGGCTTGCGCCAGCCCTGTCCCCGTGAATGGCTTCAGTGCTGGGGGTGCTCGGCTGTGCCTGCCCAGAGCCCGGTGGTGGGGAGCTGCCCTGGTGGGGAGGATGCTGGCAGAGTCAGCAGGGCCCTGCAATACCTTTTGCCACGGTGATTTTCCTAGCCTCAGTTTCTGCTGGTTGATCTTCAACCCTGGCTGTGCGTGCCATCTGAGTAATGCTCGTTTTCTCCTTTGTCTTTCTAGCGGGTGCCAAAGCGTTTGTCTGTGATCAGTGCGGTGCACAGTTCTCAAAAGAAGATGCCCTGGAGACACACAGGCAGACACATACTGGTATGTTGACTTTTCTTTTTTTTTTTGCTTAACTCCTTCTCCAAACAAACAGTGCAGGAGGAAGCAGTGTGCGTGCTGCCTCCCACCCAGGGCAGCGAGGCTTTCCTGGAGTCCTTTTCCAGGCCCCGTTACTTCTCCCTCAGGCTGCTCTTACGTCTGAGGGAGGAACTGATCCCGTGTCCCACCACCCTACCCCTGGGAAAGCAGCAAAGCAAGAGCACGGCAGTGTTCCTTGCTCGATCTGCCACTTACGTGTCCTTTCCTCTCAATTCCATGCAGAATGACTTCAGCAAAGCATCTCCTGTCTGTGTCCAAACTCACAGCTCTGACTGCAGACTCAAAACATAAAACAAAATTACATGAAAAGAGCTTTTTTTTTCTTGGATCCGATGGCAGAGAAGGGAGCAAGCTGAGGTTGACCCTCTCCATTTGGTCTTGTCCTATTCTGTTCCTAAACAGTGATCCTTGCTAAAAGAGAGCACTCAACCTTTTGTTTCAGGGCTGCTCAAAGTTAGCCTGAATTTCCATGGTCACATAGTGATAAAGGTGCATTGGAGGCAGGTGGGATGAGGCAGCTTTTGGTGTCACTGTGCTCTGAGGAGGGCATCGCTCTGCTGCCTGCCCATGTCAGGTGTCTTTCATGCTGGCCTCACTGCTCTGTGTTTCAAACTGCTTGGGAAACAAAACTTTGACTAAGTGCCTTGTTACCAAACACAGTTCTGACATAAATATTTTGGCTTCCTTTGTAAGTTTTTGCCAAACTGAGAAATTAACCCTTTGCAGTTCTTGCTTCTGACCTGCCCAGGTCCATTTATATCTTTAAATTGTTTTTATTGAGGTAATATTTTTTTGGCTGACCTTCTTTGAAGTATATCTGTATTTGTGTTAAAATTTGTGCGTGGTGTTTGAAAGGGATGCCTCCCCTGATGGTTTTCTGGGTGATACTGATGAAAGGAGTGGCACAACCTGCTCCCGTGATTAAACTCTGAGTGCCTTTGTACGGCTAAATGGCCACCCTTGTTTTCTGAAGCCCTGTGCACCAAAAGACTGGGCAGGATTCAGAGTCACCCATCAAGGCTTCTCCTCTTTGGAAAGGGTGGTGCAGGGTGGTGGGCACACATCTCCAGCAGGACTTTGGTGTGCTCAGGCAGCTCAGAGGTGCTGCCGCCACCGCAGGGATGCTGGTGGGAGGCACTCACAGCACGCAGCTCTCCCAGCTTTATTTCCATCAACAAAAAGCAAAGTGGGAGAAGTGTGGGGTGCTGGGAGCATGGCTGGGGACAGCACTGCCCTTGAGCCAGACCCAAGAGCCGAGGGTTTGAAATAATTGCTGCTGGCAAGCTCCCATGCTGCAGGAATTGCTAAATCCCTCTGCACCCGTCTTCTGGGTACCGGCCTGCTCGCTCTGCGTGTTCAAGCCAGCGACTCCAAGACCTCTGTAATTTCCTCACCACCTTCCAGGCGATTGGTTTGTTGCTCTCTTGATGAAAGACCTGATGTTGTAAACACAGCTCTAAAACTCAGGTGTAATACTCAGCAAACTTTTACTGAATTTGACCAGCGTGATGGCGCTTGGCCACCATTTCAGATTTTAAGAGAAGCTTTCCAAGGGATAAATAATGTTGTCGAGAGTGTTTTGATTCTCAGGAGCCTAAGAGTGATGCGTTATAAATTGTTTGAGAATCCCAGCCTACACTGACAGGGCTGCTCCTGTTTTCAAAGCATTTATACAAATAATTGCACTGTATCTGGTGCTCTGTGGAGGTTCCTTCTTGCTGCCTTGAGGTCCGTGCATTGGCTCAAGTATCTGCTGGGTGCTGGGCGGTTCAGCACGAGCAGGCACGCAGCTGCTCCTTGCCAGGAGGAGATGCTGAGAGGGGGCATGAGAGCAGGTCCCGCGGGACAGGGGATGCCTGCCTGCAGCCACGCTGCACAGGCTCCTCCATCCCTTTCCCAGCACGGAGCTCAGACGTGCACAAACCTCTCCCCCTGATGCTCACGTGTAGCCGGGTGCTTGCTGTGGCCAAGCCATCGTCAGCTGCACTCTGGCAGGGGCTCGTGCCATTAACTGCGCCGCTTCCCTGGTGGGGTGCTTGGAGGTCTGGCTGCCAGGCGCCTCCAGCTTTCCTCTCATTGTTGTTGCAAGCTCTCCAATGTTGACCGTGGGCTTTGGTCACATTGTTAGTAAATTGCCTGTTTTTCACATGCAGTACTGCTGGCTCCAACCAATCTGTCTGTGCAGGAGCAGAACCCCATCTGCTACCCCACCGTCAGGAGTTGAGCCGGCAGCGCTTGTCACTAGCACACGGTGTTCAGACAAATAAAGAACCATCAGTGCACCGTGAGTCACTCCTGCAAACCACCGTGTAATATGCCAGGCTAATAAACAGAGGAGTTAGCATTACAGCATTGTCTTAGCTCCTGTGATTTGTAAGAGTGAGGTAGCCCAAGCTCTTCTTCCAGGGAGACGTAGACACAGGGCACTGATTCACTAAAGCCTATTGCACTTTTTGCTTAGCATTAAAATATGCATGTAGGAAACCATAGTGCAGAAAATACGAGGTAATTTGACTGCTCCCTCTGCAAGGAAAATGCCAGTCCTTTCCAAAGAGCTATCAACAGTTGGCTTTTGCCGTGTTTCTTTTATTGAGCTTTCCAGCTCTTTGGTTTAGATGTGATCAGCCCTTGGTAAGCACAAGGAACTCTTTATGCCTGATACCTGGTGACAAATACATATTGTAAATTCTGCCTTTCCCAGACTGGTTTTGTTATGGGACGCTGAGGGACTCGCATCAGTCGGTCCCAGGTGGAGTCTTTGAGCAGCTCCTAAAAACAAAACCAGAGCGAAGAGCCCCCTCTTCTCCGTGCTATATTAGGAACAGTTTAAATTAGTACAAGCCAGTCTTCCAATGCTGAAAAAAACTGATAAATGCCATTAATGGCTGCATTTATACTCAGAGGTTGAAATTCGATGCGTGGACACTATGTTGGCATGCAAAACATGAACGGTTTTGTGCCAGAGGTTTTAATGACCGATCAGTAATATAAATTGCTGCGTCACTGAGCAGGAATAGGCTCAGCACGTCATTTGATCTGGAAACTTTGCTGGCCAAGCAGCAGGTAATAAATTTTAAAGTGATTGCCCTCCATATTCAAAGTCATGCTACTTGAGGCTGGACCGTACAAATCATAATCTTTTTAGCAACTGTATGCACTGCAGGTTAGCGAGGAGAATGACTCTCGCAAGGGAGCAGCCAGCAGAGCGAGGGATCGAGTTTGGTTCATGCCTCCTGTGCTGTGCCTGTGAGTCTGTGTCTGGACCAGGGGTCTGCTGGGGCAGTGGCCAGCCCCGAGGAGGTGGCCCTGAGCATTTCAGCCGTTCAGCACTGCCGAGCATCGCGTGTTCCTGGGGAGACATCTCCATGTGGCCAGTGGGGCTCCACAGCCCTGCCCCGGGCACTGTGGGGTGGGATGGTGACAAAACATCCAAAACCACCCTGCTGAAAACCAGGTGGAGCGGTGCGGTGAGCGGCCTTCACTGGTGACCTTGAAAATTCCTCGCGGGTTGGAGTCAGTCTGATGGGAAACCTTGGGGCTGGACCACCGCGGGCTGCCAGGCAGCCTGCGTGCGTGCCAAGGCTCAAAGGGTGACATGAGAACTTAGCACGGTGGAACACGGCGACCCAGGTTTAAGCAGGTTTATCATCACCTCCTCGAGCTGTAAACACACGCGGCTCAGTTACACGTCAGAAATGGGCTTTATGGCCAGAGGAGCCCACACTCGCTGAAATTAATAGCTTCCTGTTGTTGGGCGGCTCTCAAGTAGCGCTGCCTGTGGCATAAGAAACATTCCTCCAATACAGTTGCTATAATTAACTCGTTTTCCAAATAACGACATCTCCCAGACAAGGTTTTTGAGCGTCCTCCTTTCGTCCTTAGCAGCAGGTTGTTTGGCAAACTTTGTGAAAGACCTTCACACTTTCCCAGGAAAAAAAAAAAAATTGCCCTTTTTGGTGGATGCTGGGATGGATGGCTTCAAGGATGGTTTAGAAGTTTCGTAGAGAGAAGCTCAAAAAATAATCATTGCAGAGGGCTCATTTGGTACTGGCCTACCAAATGGACTTGTTTTGTTCAGAAACGCAGCGTTTAGTAGAGGGTGCAGCACCTGTCTGCAAAAAGCCAACCTACAGTCACTGTTTTTCTGAAAAAAAAACCTTAAGCTTGAGAGGTTTTCTGAAATGTATGGATAAGGTGGAGGACTCTGGGTTTCTTTCCCACATACAGAGCCATTTCCCAGGCAAACAGTTAGTGTGTAAGAACCTTCCTTTATCTCACATTTTTTCATTGTCTTTACTGCTCCTCTGAAAGACAATGCAAAATATTAAGCCAACTTGGCATAAATTTCCATGTACTGACCGCTGTCAAAGAGCAGCTGTCTTACAGTGGAAAAATTAAGCCCTTCTTTCAGTTGCAAGGTAAAATCTATTAAAGGAAAAAGTCATTTCTGCCTGTAAACACAGGGGTGGCTGTGCCTATAGCCCAGGCAGCTCCAGACTGAGAGGTTCTTTCTGGGTGTTCACTTTGCTTGGCCTCTGTCCTACAGCAATAGGAAAAGCAGCAACTGTTCTGGCTCATCTTCATAGCAGTGTAAGCTCAGTGCCATGCCGGAGGGAGAGTGTGGAAAATTACTTACTGTTCTCCTCAGATTTAGAGGAAAAATGAAATGTATTCAGGAGAAAACCAAGTTCCCCCAGGCAAAGCTTTCACCGGTGGGGCTCTGGTAGCCCGTTGCTGGTATTTGTGCTAATGGGGCTGGGGCTTGGCTGGTCCTGGTCCTTGTGAGCCATGGACTTTTAAAAATATCAGAGGTGATTTGTATAGAATTTCCCCTGGTGTGCCAAGGCATTTAGCACATGAAAGCCACGGATGGGGCAAAGTCACACGCGCTCGGGAGCCGGTGTCATGCGCTGCTGCTGGTACCGTCAGGGCGCCCGCGTGGATCTGCACTCACCCTAATTTCACGGCTGGGTGCAGGGTGCTGGGTGCCTGGCACCACCTTTATGTGTGTGTGGGGGGTGCTCACTTTGTGGAGCAGCCACAGGAGCCCCCGCAGCACGCCCAGGTGCCACCCCCGTGGTGTCACCTCTGCATTACTCAGCAGCGTCTGCATCCCACACACCACAAGACCAAATGGCAGCAGGAGATGTTCTTCTGCCCCCGCTAGCAGGACCCCACCGTGGTTTCTCCTCCTCCTTTCTCAGGAGCTGTGACTCCTGGGTGCTGGGGGCCGCTGGTGCCCTTCTCCCACCCGCAGCTCCATGCCAATACTGGCACTGGGGTGCAAACAGCAGAAAGGAGTTAATAAAACCAATGTGTAACTGAAAATTGAAAAGCTATAAATCTCCCTTTTTTTTTCCTGGGATGTTGGTAGCATTTTGATTTAATAGTTGGACAAACACAAGGGTCTATTTTATTCAGAGTTTACAGGCCTCAGGGCTGTTATTCCTCCAAATTTAATAGCATTGAAATTGCAGGGTTTGCGATAATTTGCCTATCACTTTCTGCTCTCCCATTGATGTTTATTGTCAGCGGGATGGAATCTCAATCCGATTCACTTAGATAACATGTCTGTTAAACATTTAGATAATTGTGCCATCATTAACTTGTCACATTATTTTAGAGATTCAAAACAGTAGTGTGGTAAGTGGAGGTACGAAGGGAAAAAAAAATCCTGCACATGAGAGCAGGAGTCTGGGGAGAGGAAAAGCTGGCAGGGGCTGGGGCTGCCCGGGGCTGGCTGCAGGATGCGCCCACCAGCACCGATGCTCATGGCCCTGTGGAGAACGTCCCTCTGTAGCCACGTGGAAGGTCAGCCTTTCCTCTCTGGGTTTGCAGGGCTTTATCCTTTTTTTTTTTTTTTTTTTTTTTTTTTTCCTGCCCCTCCCTTCCCACAAAATAATAATAATAATAATAATAATAATAATAATAATAATAATAAATAAATAATAATAAATAATAATAATCAGCTCCTGCTTTCCCTGAGGTGCACAGTGAGGTTTTTTAGCCCCGGACAGACAGAGCACTTGGCATTTTTCTGTGAGAGCCCCCCCAAGGTTGGGCTCTGGGCTTCCATCGGGGCTGGGAAGCACGGTGGGAGGAGGCAGGGCTGAGGCAAAGCAGTGCTGTCACGCTGCCCCACACCCTCTCTGTGTTTTGCAAATTTAAACTCAGTCCGCTTAATTATGTATTTGTCTAATCTCCTTGCTTTTGCTTCACTTTCTCTGCCTCAAAATGGTACTGGCTTAAAAGAAAAATCAGTGATGCTGTTGGCACACATCACCCTAGGTTTTCAATATTGGAGACCGAGATTTCAGAGTGAGCAGAGTGAGTGTGGTGGGTACCAAACGTTGCGAGGAAGGAGGAAATCAGCCCCTTTTCCCTTTTCCAGTGCCCCTTCGGCTTTATCCATGCCTGGCACCAGGAGCCACCGCAGAAACCCCGGGGCTCTCGCTGGCTTCTCATGGAGCCCTCGCAGCACCCCTGGCCCTGTGGGGTTCCTCCCAGAGCCAGGAGGAGGCAGAGACCCGGTGCCCCCACCAGGGGATGGGGATGAGGGGGTTGGGTGCAGCTCCCACCCCCAGCAGCCGCTCTGCACGTTTCCCCAGCCACACCAACGCAGCAGCTCCCAGCGTGCCTGCGACTTTCTATTGCTGTTTCACTGTACTCCAGAGGGCTTTAAGAGAGCATCTTGATTGGGCTTATGGGGAAAATACCATCAGATCGCATTTTTCTCCATAGATAGAGATAATGTACTGTAGTATTAAGTATGTTTAAATGTAATTATCCCTCCTGTACTCAGTTGCATGAAACCAAGTGGAAGAGGAGAGGGTGCAGGCGGGTGAACCAGCCCAGCAGCCGTCAGAGCCCAGCTGAGCTGTGTCCAGGCTCTCCTGGTCTGCCTTGGGATGCTGCAGGGAACAGCAGGAACACTTCTGGGGACAGGCTGTGTGGCCAGGATGGTGCAGAGCAGGTCCTCGCCACCAGCCCCTGCGTCGTTTCCATCCCCTCTGTGCCTGGACGGAGCCATTCAAATCAGGGCTTTCCCATTCCTTTATTTTGTTGTAGAGCTGTGTTGACTATTTAGCAAACAAACAAAACAGTTAAACTTAAAATTGTACTGCAGGCTTCGGTGTGTGTTGCCTGACTGAGCGAAACCTTGGCATGTCTGCCCTGTAATAGCTCCAATTTCAGATGCAAATACAGGCGAGGGAACAATAAACATTTTGGTTTTTCATTACGAAGAGAAAACTTCCCTGAGCACAGGAGTCTCTGCAGAGCAGTAGGCTGCCTCCTGCCCCCACTGGGATGCCCCCACTGTGCGGGCAGGGGCTCGAGCCCTGTGCCAGGGTCCTGGGGTGCCGGGACAGGGACGAGGCTGCCCTGGCTGCAGGGAGAGCACAGGTCTGAGCGAGCAGAGGGCGATGGGTCCAGGGGGATGAGTGAGCTTGCCCCTTCATCACAAAGTGGGGACGAGCAACGCTGCTTTGGGAAAAACAGTGGTGAGAGCCTGCTGTGGGACCAGAGCTGTTTGGGAACCGAGATGGAAGCTGGGCGGTGCCACCACCTCCTCTGGAGCTGCCCTTAATTTATTGTGCTTGAACTCCCTGACTGCATTTCAGATCTCTACAGGTGGGAAGCTGGCCCTGCCAGGGCAATGCGTGTGGACAGGCTGCCCCATGGAGGACCCATCCTGGGGGGCTGATGTCCCCTGGTCCCAGGGGTGTGCCCCGTCCCCGGCTGCTGGGCGCAGACGCTGTTGGGTGACAAGTGTGGGTGCCCTGCGCCCCGCCAGAGCTCTGCGATTCGAGTAACAAGTGCGACAGGAGATGGTGGAGGAGAGACCGAGCAGCTAAGTCAAAGAGCGCACAAATTTTGGATTTTTCCATAATGTAGCAAACTTTTGTTCCAGGGCTTCTCTTGTGCCAGCAAAGAATGTTTCAGACGCCATTGCCAAGTCTTGCAATATTTTGGCAGCTCTCATAGTGCTTTACGGACCTGGAGCCCTATGAACACATCTGAAAGGAGCGCAAAGAGAAAAACTGTAAATATGCGAGAAAACATCAGCTCCAAAGCTGTTTTATTTTTTACATGCCTGTGTTTTTCTTTTGGACGTGAGCTTGAGGTTTGAGCACAGGGGTATGGCAGTGATGAGAAGACCGAATGGCACGGGGTCGGTCCGGCCAAGCCACGGTGCCTGGGCTGGGGGTCTCGTGGGCTTTGGTTCGGGTGTGAGCATCACAATTCCTCACCAGAGGTGGAGTACAGCGTAATAGATGGGGATGGAAAATGTGGGTGCTCGACTGTCTCAGCTGGAGGTGAACTGCAAACCCTACGCTTGCAAAATAAACTGGGTTTCCAGCAAAGCTCTGCCTTCTTTGCTGAGGTTTTAGCTGCCACATGTGGAGGGTGCAAAGATGTTCCTGGCACCCTCAAATGCCTGATGTGCCCAGGAGATCAAATAGGAATTGTTTTCCAGGCTGGAAAATCTGCATTTGGCCCATGGGAGGTGCTGAGAGGCACCTCCCAGGATTTGCTGTTTCAATAACGTGGGCACTTCTGAAAGGACGAAATGCCAATCATGAAGATGCTTTCATGGCTTAAGGGTGAGGAGAAAATAAATATGTGGTTGTGGCTGAGTAGATGTTTTTGCCCCCTCTGCATGTGTGGTTTTTCTTTTCAGCTTCTATTTCCACTCTTCGTTCAAAATATGCACCAAAAACCCAAAATAATGTTTTCTGATGAGCCAATAGGATCAGGCGAATGTCCAGCACCTGAAATATTGTCACTGAACTGAAAGCTGGGTTTGCGGGGGTGCATGCTTGTGTTTGAACAGTTTTTTGGTGGTCTAACAAAAGGGAGAGGTCTCCAGCGCTTCGGTAGCAGATTGGAGATCCCGACGGTGGCAGCTCCTTGGAGGTGACATTCCTGGGTTCGGGCCCTGATGGGAGCCTGGTGTGCCAAATTCAGGTGAGGCCTCTTCCATGGAGCTCTGCTTGTACATAGATCCATAAGAACCTTGGAAGAAATAGTACATGGTTAATTCTCAGTGTTCAGCAGGGAGAGGGACTTCCTAGCTCAAACATTTGGCTATGGCAGGATGAGACAAAAAAGATGACCCAAGAAAGGACAAAACCACATAGTTTAAAGTGGAATGGTCAGCAAGCATCCAAAATGCAAACTCCCAAGTTTTTTAGATAAAAAAGATCAGCTTGCTTTCAAAACACTTCCCAAACTAAAAATGGCAGCTGCAAGAGCATAAAGAGGCAAAGCATCCGTCTTAATCAGATCATGATGGGCTGATATCTTATTAACCCCGAGCTGCTTTTGGTGAGCAGCTGTGGCCGCAAGAGCAGAGGCTCTGCCCTGGGGCCAGGAGCTGCCAGCAGCCGGGGCTGCTCCTGGTGCACATTTAGGATTTTAAAAAGTCGTGTCCCTTGTCAAAAGCAACAGTCACAGAGGGGGTCACTCCTTTTACTTTCCATGCCAACCCCTCGCACAAGGATGGGCTTTGCGTTCGTCTCCTTTTACCGTTCTGCTGAGCAACACAAGCCTCACGTGGCAGGGCTGTGAGAGGCCTTCCAAAGTTTATTTGCAAAAAAGACTGAACACTGTACAAATAGAGGGAAGGGTAAGTACAAGCATTGAGCTAAAGACTCTTGCCTCTCCTGTGCTTCCCTGTTCTTGGCCCAAGTGCTCTTGATGTGGAAGCTGACATCTTCAAAGGAAAGCTTTTCTTGCAAACATTTATTTCTACAAAAACAATGCCTGTGACAGCTAAACTTCCCATCGGAAGCCTTCTTAATTTAGGAGCATAATTCACAATGACAGTTTAACAAACGGGCAGCCTTTAAAGATAAAAAGAGGCATGGAGCGGCCGCTCCTTTCATGGGGTCTGGCCCCAGCGCAGGCTGCGTGGAGGCGGCGGTGGCAGCGCCAGCTGCAGGAGCCCGCGCCCGGTGCTGCTGGCATAGAGCTGGTGTCTCCAGCTGCTGGGAGACACCAGAGCAGCCTAATTTCATCTGTGTGCACGGGAACATGGGCTGCCCTGTTTGCTTGTTCCCCTCTTTCTCGAAATGTGGGGCCATCACAATTAGGGCACGAAGCCTCCAGTGCTTTTCCACAATTAAGCTGCCCGTTAATGGAGCCAGGAGCCAAGCATCACCTCCTGGCCCCAGGGTGCAGCGAGGGGCACTGGGGACACGTGTCTCTGTCCCCATCTGGCCCTGGCAGCGGTGGCAGCGGTGCTGGAGAACAGCGTGTCCCGCAGCTCGCCTCCCCAGGGGTCCTGCCGAAATCTGAACCGTGTAGTTTACAGCTGAAACGTTTCACTGTGTGTCTTGGCTTCCTCCTAGCAATGAGATGCCCAGCATTCTCGTCATGCAAACAATCTCGCATCTCCCAGAGCTGCCCCAGCCAGCAAAATGTTAGATAAAAGTTTGAGATGTGCGTTGTGTTTAATGCTGCGGAGCCAAAAGTTCTCTGTGTGCTTGTAGCAAAGCAGTCTGCCAGGGACTGCTTCCTCGCAGAGCTGTTCTGCTCCAGAACTGATGTTTGTAAGCACACAAAGAACTAGAAAAGTTTGTTTCTCACTGTATTGCCTCATTCCTGCAGGGACATCGTTTAGCTCTGTTCAGGGTTGTTGGCAGCACTTGGCAGTACCAGCGGGTCAGATCCCCTTGTTTGGAAAGGGACATTCCCTGCTCTGGTGTTTATAGGAGCGGATGAATTGCTTACTTTGGAGTCACAGTATCCTGAATTATCTTGACGCAGCTTAGTGTGTCAGCTGCTGAATGCGTGGAGTTGGAAAGGTGCGGCGTAATCCTCCGACACCACTCCCTGAGACCAATTTCCAGGGCTCGGTACAGCGTGCTTCTAGCTGGATGTCCTCTTCCAAGGAGACAAAGAAATTAAGAAACCCTGAAGACACCCTAGAACCCTTTCAAAGGTCTGTTAGATTTTAATTGGCTCCAGGCACAAATGTGTATAATTAGAGCTAAATAAAATCTGGCACAGACGTTGACAAACGCAAACATCCTGGCGTGGGGACGCGATACTGGGGCTGTCAGATGTGGTGCTCCTGCCCAGCCCAGCCCTTTGCCCGTGTGCCGTGGCTGTGAGCGCAGGGGCTCCCCGTTAGGAAATCCTGCAGGCGTGTTTCTCTGCTGGGAGTTGCAATCAGTCCTTAAAGTTCTTGGCTCAGGCCGAGAGATTGATCAGGGTTAAAAGGAAGAGGTCTTTGCGCAGAGTGGAGCGCACGTCCCTGATTGTATGTTTTCAGCTCTGGGAAGGACATCAAAAGGCACTTGGAAAAAAAGTTGTAGTTGGTTTGGGATGCAGCTCCTCTAATCCAAATATATCTGCGCAGCACCACGTGACTGTGGCAGGCTGCTGTTACCTGAGCTGAACTTGGGATCCTTGTGGGCTTTCAGCTCCACGTGCCAGCCCGCAGTGAAGCGCTAACAACCACTTGTCCTCGTCACAGAAACGCTCTGCCATCCCCACGTCGTCTAGTGGTGAACACAACCAGCCCACTTCAGGGCACAGCACCTAACTGGGCGTAGTAAACCCTGCTCACTCACACCTGTACCATCCTTCCTGATCCCCAAGCTGCGGGTGCCGGGGGCTCGCAGGGCAGGGGGGATGCAGCACACTAGGTGCCCTCCAGCACCCTGCTCGGATCGGTGGCATCCTGCCCCAACACCAGTTCTCCGGGCTCTGCCTGGCTCCTGCAGCACCTCTGCTCGCAGAACCAGGACATGGGGGCAGCCAAGCTCAGCCCCCAGCCCCTCCAGCACCTCCTGGTACCAGTGGTGTGGGTGCCGAGGGGGTGCTGTGCACCCGGAGCTGCGTGGTGCCCGGGGACGGGCCAGCATCCTCCCCTTCCAGCCCGGACCCTTGGTGGCAGTGGCGTGGAGCTGCTCGGCCCTCGGATATGCAGCACAGAGCCTCTTTGTCTGACAGTAATGTTCTGTGACAGTGCTTGAAATCTGAGTCTGAGCACACATTCCTGAAACCGGGAATCTCGCTGCCTTTCAAACTGCTTCTTTTCTTAACCTTTAAATTAAACAAAAACAAAAATTCCCTGCCCTTCCAAGAGAATTTATAGTCAAAAGATCAAATTGGACAGGAAATGCAACGAGATTGGCATTTGTGTGATCAGACATATTTACCTAAAATAAACAAATAAGGTAAAAGACCTACGCATTCGTGATTAAAATGAATGGCCAATGGTCTACGTTTAATTTTCCTGTGCAAATACTATTTAAACTACGATGAGAAAAGCCCTCTTGCTAAGCTACAGAAAAATCTTTCTTGTCCTTTAATTCTAGATGAAGGGGATTAGTGTGAACATATTTAACCTCTGACCCTCAAACAAAAGCATTATCAAATTTAGTTGCCAAGTGGTTCCCCATTTAACTGAACTAGTTCAGTATCTCAGCAATTTTTTTTTTCCCCTTTAAAGCTTTAAAATCTATTGTTGCCCTAGGAACATTCAGAGGTTTAGCAGTCCTCTCTGTTTAGGTTTGAGATGGTTGTCAGAGCGCAGATAAGAGAAACCAACTTTGTACAGTTGGTGTCAGAACTTACTAAGGGTTCAGAAAACAAATGAAACCACCCCAAACAAACATCGCTTGTGGTGGCCTCTGTAGATTAGGCTGTTTTCTCCTTCATTTTCCTGCACCCGCCCTCGTGCTGGTGATGCCCCAGCCTGCTCGGAGGTTTGTGGGTGTTTGCTGTAGCCCCGCAGCGCTCGCTGCGCGCCTCCCGCCCCTCGTTTCGGCTGGTGATCGCGCCGTGTCTCCCCCAAAGCAGGAAACAAAAAGCCTTCTCTGCTGTCTTAATCTCAGCTTCTCCATGCTCGGAGCCAAGGCAGCCACAGCCGAAAACGTACGGGTGCGTGCACGGCCACGGGGAGCTCTGGGGGCACGGTGACTTTCGGGGCCGTGGCTGAGCCGTGCGGCCGCGCCGCGTGCTCCTGGCCGCTGCCACCCGACCTGCCCACGAGGAGCACGGCGGGGGCTGCATCGAGGAGTGATGAAATGTGTAAAACTAGGTGGCCAGGGTCTCCCGGCCCGAGGAAAATATTCTGGCTCCGCAGAGGAATGTGGAGAGGGGCCTCCCTTAAAAAGCTGGTGTCCATTTACAGTGCATCTCTCATAAACTCGGCCACTGGGGTAAGGGCAGGGGGACCAGCCCTCCTGGTATGTGATTGATTATCTGGTATTTATGCCATTGAGGACTTTTCAGCAGTTTGGGGTCAAAGGGTCATCTCATGTGTCTTGCTGCAAATCCGCTTCCTTTTGTACAGTGAGGGCTGGGTGAGCAGACACACAAAAACAGCTTTTTCTTTTCCTTGGGAAAAAGGGGAGGGGGGCGGGCTGGTGTCAATGAATTTTTTTTTTCAGTCTTTTCTGAATAGTGTCCTTTTTAATTCTAAAGAACTTTTAATTAAAAGTAGCAGGAAAGTTCATCTTGACAAGGTTTAACTTACCTTAACAGTTACTTTTGTGTCCTGGGATCCCTGTTTCCCCACTTAAAAAAAAAAAAGAAAAAAAAGAAAAAGGTGAAATGTTTCTCCCCATTACTATTTCACATCTTCGGGAGTTTACCAAGAAGTCTTTTTAATCTTTTCCTTTTTAATGATGGAGATTCAGGAATAATAAGTGGACATTACAAAATCTGGCTTTGTGTCTGCCGGCAGCCCTTTGCTCTGCTCTTAGATGTTGCCCCAGCACAGCCCCTGTACAGTGTCCGGAGGACAATTTTATTTACTGGTGTGGAAACCGAGGCCCCCCTTTGTTTTCTCCCTGCCCCTCAGTGACAGCAGAAACAAATACAAGTTGTGCCACCTCAGATGGGAAAATCCCTGAAGGACCACGTGGGGAACCTGCAGCTCCAGGCATGGCATCGGTGGGGGGGCTCCGGGGCCTGTCCCCGGGGTCCTGCTGCCGATGTGGGGAGAGGTGGGAGCAGGCTGTGTTGTTCCAAAACTGGAGGGAGACAGAGGGTGTCGACGGGTTTGGAAAAGTTTCCTGCGAAAATGGGGGGGGCGGGGGTGAAAGAGCAGGCCAAGACTGTGGAAATGCAGCTTCCAGTTTGAAAATGCTTGTGGTAGAGATTCTCCAGCCAAAAAGACGCAGGGGGGCAGCTTTCAACTGAACAGAAATGCTGGTGAGGATTTCATCACCTCATTGAGGCTCTCTGTGTACGGATGGAGACCTCCGAGTGGTTTCTAGCATTAATTTAACCATCATCCAGCAAGCAATGGGAAAAAGATGTCTTTGAAAATCATTTTTTCAGCTGGTTCCATTTGAAATTCCCATTGGGAAGAAGAAGGGAAGCCATTTAATGGTGGCAATGAGCAAGCAACGAGATGACAGCTGCCCTTGTGATGTGGTGGCAGAAAACACCACAGCAGCGTGCCTTCGTGGGCCGGGGGAGCAGGACGGGGCAGGGGCAGCAGCACACGAGGCCTCTGGAGCCACGCCGAGGGGTGATGCTGTGCACAAACTAATGCCTCTTGGTCAAATGAAGCTTCTTTTGCAGGAAATAGAGGCCAGGAAAATGGTATGCTTGGGCAAGGAAGGACACTGAGCCTCTGCTCTGCTGGTCAGTCCACGCATGAGCTTGCTGCTCCCCTCCCAGGCAAAGCTTCCTTTGGCTTCAGCCACAAGCGGGCATGCCGTATTTCACACCTGGTTTAGAGCTGAAATATCATTGCTGTCTGTTGCCTGTATCTAAATTTAGCCCCGTTTGTGGCTTCAGTATCACTGAGCTTTCCCCATTCAGCTGCTTGGCCAGATGGGACTCTACAGCAGCATTTATTTCTCTAGTCAACATGCAAAGAGGTCTTTTGTAACTGCCTCAGTCTTGAATTTGCATTGTTTAGCGGCAGAAGGACGGAAACGTCACCGTTCCATACCCTTCCATCCAGTCTCTGCGGAGCAGATTATTTTCCTGTTATCGCTGTTCTTTTGGTGACTGGAAGCTAATTGGTACCAAAACACCTAACGAGTGCTGAAAAGTGAAGTTTGTCTCCTTTGATGTGCTCAGGTTTTGGCCTTCTGAGCTTTTTTTGATATACTTGATAAAAGGGGTCTTGGGACTACGACTCTGCCAACGTACCTGAGCCGAGCCCCGGCAGCAAGGAGGAGCAGGACAAGGAGGCGATGCCTTGGGCTCGTCCAGGAGGGCTCAGCATTTGTAAATGTCTTCAAGTCACTGTTTGAACTCAAGCATAGGAATTACACTTGAACATGCAGAGCACTTTCCATACGAATTCTGCCCAGCATGCTCCCAGGCTTGCACAGCGTTAGGATATCTCAACACCTCCCATACGAGTGGTGGAATTGCAGTAAAACATAATTGGCCCGTAAAAAGTTAATCTTATTTTCATTTCAAAACGTAAGCTTTGCACAATCCTTGATGTCTTCAGGAGGAAAACCTGTTCGCACCACGCCGGTGCAGGTGTGTGCAGCTCGGGGTGGGCAGGATGCAGCTGGGTGTGGAGGCAGAGACGAGTGCTGCTCCTCGGCCCTGCTCCGCTCCAGCACAAAAAACATCATAAAGTGCTAAAATCAGGTGTGATGTCAGCAAGACTCCGTGGTGCTGGCTTCTCCCAGTGCCTCCCCATGGCCGGCAGCAGAGGTGCTCCTGGCTCGGTGCAGGGAGGTGGCCGAGGTGCGCAGCACCCACCCGTGTCCTCCGTGCCTGGTTCCCTGGTCCTCCGAGGCAGTCGTGGTCCCCGTGCACCGTGTCTCCTCCACACCGTGCCAGCAGCACCGTGCCGGTGACCACGGTGCCACAGCGGGCATGCAGGGGCCGTGGCAGCAGCACCTCAGTGCCCGGCAGCCCCCGGCTGGCAGGCGGCCTCAGCCCGTGCACGTGTGCTTTGTGTCGTGACCTGGAGATCGCAGGCGTGCCGCAGTCTTCATCTGGAATTAATGCCCCCTTCCAGATACGTATGCCGTGATTAACGCCTTCTTTGGATACGAACCCGCTCGCTTCTGAGTAATTTTTCACCTCGAGTCCAGCTGCTGCTGTGATTGACATAAAGCCATTCTATAAATAAAGTCTTTCTCTCGTCTCATAAAGACTTTGTGGTTTAGTTTGCTTTCAAGGTCAAGATCAGACCTTTCTAAATAAACACATATCAAAGGATCATTAGCAAAGCAGCACTGTTAAATTGAGATATTAACTTCTGTCAACTGTGCGTTTCTTTTTTGTTCTGTAACTCATGACTGCAGTAGGTTTTTATTATTTTGGCCCTAGGCGGTAGCATCTGGCTTCTGTAGAGACTGTAAAAATTAAAAAGCAACACAAATCATTGCGAGAGAAAAGCAGTAAATTCAATGATAAGAATTTAAAATTAAAATGTTTCAGTGCTTTTATATTCTGCAAAACATGAAACGAATGAGTTCTGTGCCTGTTGCAATAAAGCTACCACCGCTAATAGTCACTTGATTTTTTTTTTCTCTCCCCGCTCGCTCTCCCATGTAATAATTCTTGCCTGAGCAATCGCAGAAAAATATAATAAAGAAGTAAACTGAGGAGGAGGAGGAGGAAGGGCAGCAGGGGAGGGAGAGGTGCCGGAGTAGTGACTTCCCGATGGTGCTCGGGGAACAAAGGGTTGGAGAGCCGGGGCCGCGCTGTCCCGGCGGCGCTGCGGAGCCGTGCGTGGTGTCCTGGTGCCCGATCAGCCGTGCGGTGATGCTGGGCCCACGGGCAGGCACCACGGGAGTTGCCTGGGGACCCGTGGGGGCTGGCTGGAGCTGTGGCATCGTTTCCATGCAGGCTGCTGCTCCTGGCCGCGCAGCGACACGCAGCGAGGCGCGGGGCCTTTTGTCTCCCCCAGCCCTGTGAACTTCGCCAGCCAAAGGAGAGGTGAGAAGCGGATCCGGTCATTTTGCCTCACTAAAGGAGAATGAGAGCAAGTGTGAAGATTAGGGACGGAGAGGTCGAGCGAGGAGGGTGTGACTAATGCACCGGGTCATTCAGATATGGGACCACATTGTTCCCCTGTCCAGATGGCCCTTGGAATAAATCACCTCCGGCGAGCGCAAACTTCCCGGGCAGGCGCGTTTGTTCAGCGCCCGCCGGCTGCGCGGTGGCGGCGCGAGCAGGGACCGACCCCAACAGCAGCCTGCAGCCCTGCGAGCTCCTGACAAAGACGTCACTCGGGTGGTTGTTGCCCGCTCCGCTTTTTGTGCTGTCCCTCTGCGTTTTGGGAATCTTCTTCTTTCTGCCCCAGTGTGCCATCCTGCCTTGGGCATCGTTCATCTGCCCCCTGGGTTTTGGCCTTGGCCTCCAGCCCGTGGTGCCCATCTCACCCGTTCTGGCATGGCTGTGAGATTCCTCTCCGCAGTCACTGAGAAGCATCCCTCTGTGCTCGTCCTTCCCTCTGCTACGGAGGAAAAAGCTGTGCACTTAAAATCCGGCTCTGGTCACTGAGAGGAGAAACTCTGGTGGAGGGTGATGAAACAGTGCCCTGTCCGAGGGAGCTCAGAAACTCCCTGCAGACAAGCACATGGGGCAAATTCAAATTTGTGCTCACCCGTGTGTTTACGATGTTCTTTCATATACATCTGCTCTTAAATATTTGAGGTTTTCTAGGTATGATAAACCAGTATCGGTTAAAAGAGGACACACACGAGTGGCAGCTAGTGCTTGCAGAAAGCAAAAGCTCCTGCCTGTGTGCCAGCACGGTCCTGCTCTGGTGCTCTGCAGCCACCCTGCCAGGGAAGAGAAACCGGCAGCAAAGGAGCCGGCAGCCTGTGCTGCTTTTTAAGAATTAATTTTCTGCAGTCAGTTAAACTTGGGAAGAAAGCTGTGGTATCTCTGAGTAAATAATAATAATCAAACAAATACCCCCTTGAGAGAATTTGCCTTCCATAAAGATGTTAATTAGCATGAAAGCTCAGTTGTGCAGTCCAGAGGCAGCCTTTGAAACTGGGATGATTTGGTGATTCCAGCACAAAATGCATCTCATTTGTTCACCGTGTGTTGGTTTTTTTTCCCCCTCTATATGTTTGTGGGGCAGCTGGATGAACATTATTTGCTTCCACTTCCCGGGCGAGTGATGCCCTGCAGGATGGCAGCATCCTGCCTGTCCCTGTGCGTCGCTGCCTGCGATGCTCTGCCTCCCCGAGGGGCTCCAGGGCAGCTCCCCTCTGCAGCACAAGCTCGTGGCACACCGGCACCACTGCCGTGCGGACAGGCAGCAGCAGCCGCCGCTCCACAGTGCCTTTGTTTCACACAGGAGGGCTGCGTGGAGTGACAGGAGAGCGTGATGGGTCTGCCAAGTGCTGGCGTGACACCCTTAAAAAGCGTATCTATGTGTGCAAAGCATGCGTTGTGTGTGTGCACGGATGTACGAAAGTGTTTCCAGGAAAGGGCTGTCATCACGGGGCTCTTCTGTGCAGGTTCACTTTGGTGCTGCCAGCTAAAATACCATTTTTCTTTTCATAATCAGGAACGCAGATACCGAAACTAGGTTAATCTTCTTACACCAGCAGTACGTGTCCAACACAGTGCAGGGGCACAGCACAGCCTCAGCACGCTGCGTGGAAGCTGTCGTGGAGGTGGTGCTGCCAGGCCAGTGTGCTGCTGGCATCACGCACAGCTGCCTTGCCTTCATCCCCTCTCCTCTCCCTCTCCTCCTCCTCGTCCCAGCAGGGTGTGCACTGCAGCAGCCCTTCCTTCTTCCAGCACATCCCCAGGGATCCCGGCGTGCCATGTGGAGCCCAACATAGGTGCTGAAGTCCCTCTGCTCTAACAGTTTTCAATCCTATACTTAAATGCTTTCCTGAGACGGGAGGGTGGTCACCGGTCCAGCTCACTTCCCCTAGGACGTCTGCTTTTGGCCAACATGAGCCAAGGCCCCTTGGGAACGAAGGTGACCCACAGCTTTCCGCCTGTGGTCCTTGCATTGTGCACGTCTACAGATGTGCTGATGGTTTCTTCTGCTTGCTGCCACCACCCCCTGTTCCTGAGGCTGATAAAAATACCGTGCTCCCCTAGCCCTGCTTTTCATGCAGGCGAGCTCCAGCGTTCGCAGCTGCGATGAGGAGCATTGTCTGGGAGATGGTGGCTGTGAAGGAGCCGTTGACACAGTGACAAAAAAATTTCAAACATCTCTGAAATCTAATCTTGCAAGCGCCAACAATCCCTGGACTCTTGTTTTGCGTAGCAAGAATTTTTTTGGAGCCTTCCACTTCGCTCTTAATGATAGTGGCAACAATTTTTTGCATGCCTCTATTGCATGCACACAATTTAAGAGATTAAGTTAAATATAAAGATTGAGTGAAGACTGAGCCTTGTCGAGGTGCTGACCAGAAGGAATTTGCATGCACGGTGTGTGTGTGTTTGCATACACATGCACATATATAAATGCATTTTTGGGTCATGCAGCTCGCAGTTACGCTTGGTCTCGTTGTGCTTGCATGGTTTGAGAGGCAGGATGGAGGTGGCCCTGCTGGCAGGGAGCAGGGTGGGACAGGCTGTGTGTGTCCTAGGGCTGTCCGTGCAGATGCTGTGTGATTGTGGCCCAGCTACGGTGCCTGCCTGTGCGGGGAGCCAGGCAGAGGGCTCCTGCAGGAGGCAAACTGAATGTTTGGAGCTTTTATGGTGGAGGCAACAGGTAGTGCCTGGCTCTGCTGGTGTCCTTCTCTGTACTCATTGCACCTGGAGCCTTCATGGCGTGTCCCTCTGCAGCCTTTGATTAAGGGTTTATAACGCTATTGATTATTGCTGTGACGGATGGACAGAACTGCCTCGTTTTTATTTTTTTTTAACACTGCTCTTAGAAAAGAAAGGAAAAATATTGCAAACCAGGTACCAGCAGCAAAAAGCATGATAGGAGGTTTAGACCTAGGGCAGCAGAAAGAAGAGGGTTCAGGTTTGCAGTCATGGTGCCTGCTCTAGCTGTGCAAAACTGCCACAGGGTCACTCGGTGGGTGCCAAGGTGCCAAAACCATCCTCACCTGGGGTCCTGGTGCCAGCGGGCTGGGGCTGGGGGAGCGGGGTGGGAGGCGAGGCCGGGATGGAGCAGCCGGACCTCGCACGCGCACGCACACGCGGGGGGGAAACTTGAAGTCAAATGTCTCAAAGTCAGATCCCTTTTTAGTATGAATTTGCTGTATCTCATTCTGAGCACTAATTCCAATTTAATTGCAAGTGGCCTGAAGCCTCTTCAATAGGAGTAACAAATGGTTTGATTTTGTAAACTTCATCAGACTGCATTTTAAATGCGACACACTAGCCCGGCTCGAATGCCAATGAAGCACTGAAGTAGCTCTCTGTTTACTAATTATCCGTTTTTACTTCAAGCCACGCTGGCTGGCTTGTCTGATTAAATCGGATTTGTGGGATAGAGAACAGCTAGCAGAGTTTTCTCTATAGTAAACGAGATTGAAACTATGGACCGCCTGGCTGCACACTGTAAATTATATTTCCTTTTAAAGGGGACGTGTCTCTTTTATTTCTTTGGCGTACCTCCTGCATGTTAAACTTTGTGGTACGGAAATGCACCGGGCTCCTTTTAAAAATAAAAGGAAAAACAAACCTGCATCCCTGCCATATGCCTATCCCTCTCTGAGCAAATTTTATTTTAATTCCTTCTGCTGTGGAGTCAGGGTGTGGAAAAAAAGTACGAGGATTTTAGCATTCCTCACCAGAAGTTTGAAAAGGGAAGAAAAGTCCCTGAATAATGGGAAATACATCTTGCTTGCCTTTAAATCCGCGGTGATGCACAGCTCACAACGCCTGTTTGGGAGCAGTCTTTGAGCAGACCGAAGCGTGCATATCCACGCGTACAGCCGCGGTCTCGGGGCTTTTCCTCCCCCGAGCAAGTATCAATCCTGTAAAAATCAGATTTCAAATCACCTGTTATTTAAAGCTGCCTTGCACAAATCAGGCGGCGCTCTCTTCCAAATAGTTAATGTTGCGTCCAAAATCTAATCTACATGGCAGACTATTGCTCCTGCCTTGGAAACCCGCAGCACTGGTACATGCTGTATTAATTGTTTACTGCTGCAAGCTGGAGGCAAACAGCACATAGGCTCTTAGAGGAGAAAAAAGGGAAGATGGGAGAAGGTGGCTATTGAATGCGGCGTAATAGGGCTGTGCTTAAACCTCCACTGTTGCTAAGACTTTAATTCCACAAGCTTGACCTATTCTGCCCTCTCTCTTGGTATCTATCTTTGTGCCTAGAGCTTTTTATATTTTAATTTGCTTTTGAATGTCCTACAAAATTAATGGTATACTTTTTGCCATTGTGCGGTGTACAGTACAGGGAAGGCCCCGTGGTGTTCGCTGATAGCCGCGTTTCCCTGGAAATGAATGGTCACCGCACTTTCTGTTCCATATTCGCCCCTTTTAATTGTTGACAGTAAAAAGCGTTTAAATGCTGCTTAATTTGTAATCATCTTCCAGAAAAAGGAGAGAAACCATTAAAATGTCAGTGAAATGAATAAATCCGTCTTCCTCTTTTTGTGCGTATGTGGCGGCAGCAGTGTTTATTTATCGGGGGTGATTTTTCTTTCAATGCCTGGGCATTCAAACATCCCCGTGGCTCCAAAACCATGGGGTGCCGCCGCCGTGCTGTGGGGAGGCAGGGGCTGCCCTGCGCAGGACGTGGGGCACCGGTGGGTTTGCCAGCGTCACCCCCTTTTCTTGTGCTATCAGGTCTTGCACCACGAGCTCAGCTGTTGGAGATGGGCACGTTTGGGGTGGCTGGCTCTGCTTTTGACCTGTGCTGCCCCACAGCATCTTCATCCTTCCTCCTCGGCAGGTCCCCAAAGCTGCTCATTCCCTGCTCATGCGCTGGGCACCCGTCTGGGTGCAGAGCCACTCTGCTGCCCCCGTGCTCGCTCAGGTGTTCTTGAGGAGTCCCCCAGGCCCAGCCCATGAGGGCAGGCAGCACAGCAGAGATGGGGACTCTCCAGAAAAAGCCACGTCAGATCTTTTCCGTGATGCTAAATAAACACACGGTGTACATCAACTTAGTTTGCTGGATGCTGATTGCAGACAGTGCCCAGCAGAGCCACCTGAGGCCTGCCTGAAGCCGTGACCCCTGGTTCTCGTAGAGCCCCCTCAGTTGTGCCACAGGGCTGCAGAGGAGTCGTGCCTGACCCTGTGTCCTCCACAGCCCTGGCATGGCCACATCCTGCTGCGTGGCGCTGAACAGGGTAGGTCAGGATGGGGTACGGGGTCCCCTGGCTATTGCCTCCATCCTCTGCCACCAAGCTGGGCTGTCCTCAGCCTTCAGACCCACTGCATGGCCACCACTGGTAGCAGGTGGCCCCCACAAGCCACACCAGTGCCTCATCGGCCTCCCCATTAAGGGTCTTTTATCAATTTATTTGCTAACGCATAGCCAAATAAATAAATAAATAAATAAATGAGCATTTCCTGGTCCTGGCGGGCAGCACCCCACAGCAGCACTGCCTACAACCCCCTTCTCCCTCTTCTCTCTGACGTCCCCATCCTGGGGCAGCTCTGGGGCAGCGTGTCCCCAGCCACCCATCCCCAACCAACCGTCCCCTGCCCACCCCAGCAGCTGGTGGCCGCGTCCCACCGGGGACTGGGCTTCCTCTGCCCGCGCTCACAAGGCAACTCCTCTCCGGCGCAGTGGCGGCGGCCGAAGTTAGCCCAATTTTTCAAGCGGGGGCCAATTAGTTTCACAAATGAGGGCCCTATGGTGCCAAGGAGGATTTGTTCCGGGCCTGCGCACTGGCCCGGCGGCATTGTCCTGCCCCCACCCCCGCGGGAGCCCATTGTCCCCGGCCCCAGCGGGGCTGCTCCTGGCGGATTGATGGGGGCCGGCGTCCCGCCGGCCGGGGCCCCCGCAGCACAGCTGGCCGCGGCGCAGGGGCTCGGCCCCACCGACCTCTGACCCATCCTGCTGTCACCGTGAGAGCGCGGCCGGGCTGCATACCGCTCGGGATTTGCTCCGCGCCACCCGTTCGGGCGGGCTTTGTGTCTCACGGGTACTTGGGGGAGTTTTGTCCGCAGCTGCGAGCAAGCGCACGTCCCCCAGATAAATCCACGGGGAGAGAGGAGGCGGCATCTTCGCTAGGGCCATCTCGCTGCCCTGTGTTTTTATTTGTGGTTTTTTCTTTTTTTCTTCACATTTTTGGCATCACTCGCCTGCCCGGTGTACGCCTCGCCAAGGGGGATGGCTGACACCAAGCAAAGTCCCCAAAAACACAAGTGTGCATGGGCTGTGCCTGTGGAGGAACAGCCGGTGGCCAGAGCACGTCTGCTGCTGCCATGGTCACTGTGCAGGTCCCCGTGCACATGAAGCACAGCCCCATGCTGTCCTGCTGGTAGACACAGCTTTGCCTTCAAGGGTACAGAACTGTCCCCATGCCGCTCCCAGGGCACTTTGCCACCAGCACGGTGCAGGAGAGGAACCATCCCCTGCCTTCAGCGTGCCCTGGGGCTTGGCAGGGCGGTGCTGTGGGCACCAAGGACCTCGCAGCACCCAGGGGCTCTCCCAGGTCCCCCACGTGCGTTGGCCTTGCACTGGGGACACAGCCTCACACCCGGCTTCCTCTCGGATTAATGTTGGCACAGCAAGGAGCAGCCCCCCCAAACCCGTTGTTTCTTAGAGGTGTCGCGTATTTGTTGGTTACCTTGAACATCTTGCTCTTGCTAATGAATTGCTAATACAATTTTCTAGATAATTTTATTTCCATAGTCCTCACATTTTAATGTCTCCAAAAAGCTAGCATTTATTTGCTTAATCTCCCAGTGTAATACAATTTGCACTGACTCATAGGTTCTGAACAATCAGCTATGCATAAACTAAAACAAATTGTTTAATAACACAAAGGTCTTATATTTTTATTGATGGTGCGTAAGTATCTCTATTTGTGTTTTTGTTTTTGTTTTTTTTTTACTCTTGCTCTTCTGGTGATGCAGCCAATTTTATAATTGTGTGTGACTCGTAGGATTAAGCTTCTGTTGGTATTATCATTAAGGGTCGCGAGCTGTGCTGGAGGTGTGCTCGTGGTCCTCCTGCATTCAGCCCTCTGGCACCCAGAGAGGCTTTGCACAGTGCTCACACGTGCAGTGTTTCTTCCGGTCCTGTTTCCACCTGGCTGTTAGGAGCTTTGAGCTCCATTTTCCACAGGTGCATGCAACAGCACATCAGAACATGGGTAATTACACCAACAGCTGCTTTGCATTTGGGTTGGGGGCGTGGTGCTGCTGGGAGCTGTGGGGCTGGGCTGTCACCTACAGCGAGGGGCTTCCACCTGCGCCCAAAGCAATAAAATCCCCCTGCCCTCTTCTTGTACTCCTTCTCCATGCTGTGAGGCTGGGATCCCAGCACCATCTGCCCTGTGTGACCAGGCCAATCTTCTTGAAGCAGGGATTTTGCCACACAGGGGTGTGGGTCTCTGCCCCTTGCACCGTCTGGGGATGCGGTTCCAGGAGCTGAGCGGGTTCCTGGCAGGGGATGGGAACTGGTGGTGGTGGTGCAAAAAAAAAAAAAAAAAAAAAAAAGCAAGGCACTGCCATAAAACAAGCGCAGGTGGCTTTTAGAGTGCTGCTACCACCATCTCTGGTGCATCGCATTGCTCGGCAGTGATGCGAATGGTGTCCCCGCAGCACCTCTGCCACGGGGGTGCCCGGGCGATGCCTCAGGCCGCTGTCTCCTCTCCCGCAGGTACGGACATGGCTGTGTTCTGCCTGCTCTGCGGCAAGCGCTTCCAGACGCAGACGGCCCTGCAGCAGCACATGGAGGTGCACGCAGGGGTGCGCAGCTACATCTGCAGCGAGTGCAACCGCACCTTCCCCAGCCACACCGCCCTCAAGAGGCACCTGCGCTCCCACACAGGTACTGCTGGCTGCCCCGCTGAGGGCCGCATTGGTCTCATCTGGCTCGGTCCCGCAGCACAGGGTGGGGGTCAGGGTGCTGCCAGTGTCCACAGAGCCCATATTTGGGTCCCTTTACCCTAAAGCAGCAGTTTAGATCAAGAGAGCCCTACTCAGAGGGGTTTCCAGCTTGCTGTTGGCTGGGGATGTTGCTGAGCTATGGGGTGGCTGTGGGGAGTGGGGGTGGGTGCTGCTCACATCCCTGCCTGCTCTCTGGGTTGGCAGGAGGGACCTGGAGGAGTGTTTCTCTCTGAATGGCTGCAGGAAGTACAGGACAGGGCTGTTTCTCCCTTCACGTTGCTTTTTTTTCCTGTTTTTCTATCTTAAATAATGCCAAGGCAGCTGTCATCCACAACTGAGGCTGTTTGGATTTAAATGGAAAACAACAAAACAAGATGGGGGGGGAGGAAAAAAGCCCAGTGTAATAATTTGATCCGTTATAAGGTGACATGTGACCTTCTTAGGGGATGGGCGATCTTACCCCACTTCATCGGCTTAATCACAGTAGATGCACATAATCAGCTGGTACTCGGCCTTAATGGGATTACGGTGACCTGTGCTACGTGTATATGGTATTTACATTGCACGCCCACTGAGGTGCTTCTGGGTTAGAGGAGAGCCGGGGTGTGAAACCGTGGATTTGACCGCATTACACGGTGTCCTCAAACCACCTGCCTGAGAGCTGGTGTGCTGCTGACAGCTCCCAGCACCGCGTCCCCAGGTCCTGCAGGGCCACGGTGCCTCCCTGCAGGGACCCCGAGGGCAGTTTGTGTCTGCTGGGAGTCGTGGTGTGGTTCTGGCTGCAAAACTTCAGTGTAGGAGAAAGCAGCTCTTAGACTGTCAGCTGTCCCATGTAGGAAATGGATGCGAGTTTATTCGTCAGGTTGAGAGGCAGGAATGGAAAGCTCAGGTTTGGGAAGTTGCCTAGTGTGGGCCATTTGAGTCTTGGGAAAACCAGGCACCAAAGAAGGACCTTTCATCCCGTGGCTTCCCCAGCTGTCCCTGAAAGCACCCAGCAAGGGCTGGAGGCTGCAGCCAGCTCCCACCCCACCAGCCCATTTCCACCTGCCCTGATCCCTCCCTGGGAGGCTGCACCACGCAGGAAGGTGCCGTCAGCCACCCCATGCCAGCCTCCCAGCTCTTGCAGCCCCTTTGCAGCCACAGCTGGGTGCACCAAGCTCTGCAGGGCTTCTGCGGTCCCTGCTTGCTCCGTTCCCAGCAAGGAGGCTGCTTGTCCCCTCGCTTGCAGCCCAGAGGATGGGTCTGGAGCCTCGCAGCGCCCGGCACGTGCTGCGGCACGGCGCGCTGGCAAGCCCAGAGAGCGCTGACCCCTCGCCCAGCTCCGTGATTAGCGGGATTGTGCCGCGCCGCACGGCGGAGAGCTGGCCTGTAATTTGCAGCCCGGCTATGAATCAGAGCAACTGAAATTGCTTTTTCCAGCGGTGGGGAGGCGGGGATGGTTTGCAGGTGGGTGGAGGAAATGCTCCTCTCCCTTCCCTTCCCACACCAGTCGCAGGCTCGTGATCTGGCTGCAGCGTGGTAGCTGGGGGAGGCGGATGAATATTGTCTGCATCTCTTTTCCTTCCTCTTTTTAACCAGCTTCCAGCGTGCACAGATGCTGGCTGCGTGGGGAGGAATCAGGGGAAGGTGTCTCTGTCCTGGGCTGTCAGTGGTGCCTGTTGGCCCTGCACGTGCACCTGTGTCTGTGCTCCCAACCAGGAAAACCAGAATCACGCAGTGATTACGAGTCCCTTAATGCCAAGTGGAAGAGCTATTCATAGCAAGTAATCCACTGACCCGGGCTCCAGGTCGGGCTGTGTGGGTTCTGCCCCAGCCTCCAATTGTTTATTAGCTCTCGGCTAGAAAATAAAAATCCCGGATCATCAGAGCTTTATGGTTTGTTTATTTTCTGCGGTTCCTTTTGGAGTGGGAGCACGATGCAGAGTCCACAGAGGAGCCTGGGATGTGGTGCCCAGCTCCATGCTGGCACCCTCACAGTATCCCGGAGCTGTACAAAAGACAAATTTGGGGTTTTCTTTTCACTGTGGAAAGGACGAGGGCTGCAGCCCTTAAAGGTGGTCCCGTTTCTGCTAGCCCCCTTTCTGGTGAGTGGGTCAGGGTGAGAGAGGAGGGAGTGCCTGTGTTGTGCCTAAGAAGCTACATGGGCTTCTCTGCTTATTTTTAAACTAAACACTTGCTCTGATTTCCTTAGTGCTGTGGTGCAAACAGTTCCATCTGTCTGCCTCCGGCTCTTGCCTGGAAAGTGGGTACAACCAGCATTTCCCCCACCTCTTGCACTCTGAAACCCCTTTGGCCACAGCTTGCATCCCTGCCACCTGCCTTGGACCCAGCAGCAGCCCGTGTGGCTGCTCTCAGCGTAGCATCAGCAGCTGTGCTCAGCCCTGCCAGGTCCCTGCCTTCTGCAGCTGGCCGTACAGTAAGCAGTGTGCAGGGCAGGAGCGGTGTGTTACGGCCCCACGGCCCGTGGCACAGGCAAGGGCTCCAGGTAGTGACATGGAAGTGGGGTCACAGGTGCCACAGGCTGGCCTGAGGGGCTCTAATTAGTCCCCTTTGTCCTTCATTCAATGTCAGGCTCATTAAAGACTCTGCGAAGTTAATCAACATGCCACAAATTGGATTTTATTTTTTTTTTTCCCCGCTTCTGCAGCCAGTCCTGAGCTGCTGCAAGGACTTGGGTCCCGTTAACGTCCCCACGTCGAGGTGGCAGCCGGGTGCTCTGCATGTACAGTTTCAGTCGGTCTGGCTCTGGAGATGCCATATTTAAACTCATTTGCCATGCGACCACGTTGATAATTAAATTCATGAAGATCCCATCAAACTAGCTCCCGAGTTTAACACTGTGTTTAAAGTACCAGGGTGCTATAAAGAAGCAGCAGGAGGAAAAAAAAAAAAATCACTGCTCCTATCCGTGGCAGGGGCTAAACAAGTGAATCATTCACCTGGCTCCCGTTTGCACATGTTCTCTTAAAAACTGAGCAAATGGAAGCCCTGCCTGGGCTGACAGGGGCACCTGGCTGTGGCATCAGTGCCTTTCACTCTGGGAATGAGCAGCCTCATCGAAAATGGAGGCAGTAAGTGAGAATTGGGCAAGGGGAGGTAAAATGCCTCCTCAGGCCCTGGCTTTGTGTCAGGGAGCCCTGAGCTGCTGCTGCTGCAGCCTGAGTGGTGAAAAGATGCACTCTGGTTTTGGGGGGTATGGGGTGGGAGGCGTCACAGCCCCATGGGCCTGCATAAAGCACCAGGATGTGTTGGTGCTCGGTGCCCAGCTAGGGCACAGGCAGGGGCTCCCCGTGGCAGCTGCAGGTTTGGTCTTTGGGGCTGGGGAGAGAACAGGCAGAGAGTAAAATATCATTGTAAAGAGGAAGTGAAAGCACAGGCATGTGAGTATATAACTAGAAGGACAATTTATGCCCAGGCACGAGTGCAGTTTGACATGGGGATAATGAAAAAACGTAGGTCATTGTGGATGACTTAAGCCTTCACAGCTGAAGAAAATGTATGAAATGCGAGGAACATTACACGCTTGGCAGCTCTGCACATCTGCAGTAGGACAAGTGAAATACAGTTGGCCATTCTTTACCATAAACTGTGGTTGTAGGATATGCAGCACAGAGAAATTGTAATTACAGTGACAAGACAAATCAGTAATATTTAAATATTCATGAACAAAGTCTTGGACGATCAATCTATCTTTATTGTCCTTGCCTTCACTGCTGTAATAAATAAGTAGCTGGAGCCCTCACCTTTCATTCAAATAATTCGGAGTTTGGTGCTGAACTGAAGTTCATTTATCAGCCGCCCGATCTGGAGGGTGTTAAAAACAGACGTGGCTGGGGGGCTGCTGCGGGCAGGGCTCTGGGTGTACGGGTGAGGATCTGCACAGGGGCCCGTGGGGTTCGGGGCTGCCCCACACCGCTCCCCAGTGTGGTGTAGGGGGGGCTGATGTGCGTGTGCTTGCAGGCGACCACCCCTACGAGTGCGAGTTCTGCGGCAGCTGCTTTCGGGACGAGAGCACCCTGAAGGGCCACAAGCGCATCCACACCGGGGAGAAGCCCTACGAGTGCAACGGCTGCGGCAAGAAGTTCAGCCTGAAGCACCAGCTGGAGACCCACTACCGGGTGCACACAGGTAGGTGCTGCCCCGGCGCAGGGGGCGTGAGGCTCTCCGGCAAGCCCCGGGCAGCAGGGAGGCAGCCACTGTGCCCACGGAGCCCGGGCTGGCTGCTGGGGATAATGAATCATTGAATGCGTCAGCGTGTAACTATTGTAAATAGTGGATCAATATTTAGATCACTTTTGCTGTTCATTACTTCATTATTCGCTGTGTCTGTGCACAGAGCGAGTATCAATATCGGGCAGGCTGGGCAGTTAATTACTGCGGTGGAGTGCGGCCCCGAGACCTCACGCGTTACCCAAACGGGGCTCAGCGGCCGCCCTGACTGATGCCATCCCTGTGCTCCCCGTGTCCTGCAGGTGAGAAGCCCTTTGAGTGCAAGCTGTGCCACCAGCGCTCCCGGGATTACTCAGCCATGATCAAACACCTTAGGACCCACAACGGCGCTTCCCCGTACCAGTGCACGATCTGCCTGGAGTACTGCCCCAGCCTCTCCGCCATGCAGAAGCACATGAAAGGCCACAAGCCGGAGGAGATCCCCACCGACTGGAGGATAGAGAAGACCTATCTCTACCTCTGCTATGTCTGAGGGACATGGAGGGAACGCGGGGCTGAGTTGCGGAGGACTGGGCAAAAAAAAATGCATCGTCCATGGCCTTTTGTTTCCGTTTTTCGTTTGTTGCTGTTGCTAGAAGGATCCTCTTGCTGGGTTTGCGGCCGGGAAGGCGCTGGCACGCGGCGCTCGCTGTGGGGGTGGCGGGGGGCACACGGCAGCGCTGGGACAGACAGGGACGTGCGAGCTGCCCTTCGCACCCGTGGCCTCTTCCCCTTCCCCACCCCTCCTTACCAGGGCTCGTGGGCGCAGGGTGAGGGGCCTGTGTCCCCTTCTGCCCTGAATCAGATCCGCTCCTGCCCCTGCTGCCCGTGGCTACTGCGAGCCAGCAGCCAGCCTGCCCTGCTGGAGGTGGTGTCGGGACAGTTGTGAACGAATGGTGCGGTTCGTGCCTCGCCCCCAGATTTTGCATACAACCAGTGGTTTGGGAAGGCTTTAATTTTTTTTTTTTTTTCCCCTCTATCATCACCAGTAACCCCCTTCAGAGGAGCTGCTGCAGACCCGCCTGCTCCAGCCGGTGTCTGCCCTCTGCACCCCGAGGTAGGCACACGTGCTGCCCTCACCTGCAGGATGGTGACCCACGGGCTGAGCCCCACTTTCAGCAGGTTTTCTGCCCCCCCCAAGCTGCTGCCTCGCAGGGAGGGCACCAGCCTCAACACACAGCCAGCAAAGCATCCATGCAGGCAGTGCTCTGCGGGGCACGAGCCCGGAGGAAAGCTCTGGGGCAGTGGGGTGGGGGCCAAGCGTGGGCTGGTGCTGGTGCTGGTGCTTGTCCCCCCCCCAGTAAATGCTGCTGCTGCAGCCCGGCACGCACCCACCTTGTCCAGGGCATAGACACCAGCTGTGGGTGCTGCAGGAGACCACGACCCTCCTCCTGACCAAAGACCTTTCTATGCATTTTGTTTTTCCTTTTCTTCTTTTTTTGGGAGGGGGGAAGACGAAGCCTTCAGCGGGAAGATGAAGCCGGGGACTCCAGCGGCTGCGTGCTCGTCCCTGTCCCCGAGGGGAGCTGCAGCTCCTCCCTTCCCCGTGTGCCAGGATGACCCCCGGGATGCCACCGGTCCCTGGGCGAGCTGACCGTGCCACCAGAGCCCCAGGCAGCGGGCACTGCGGCGGTGCTGGGGGGGGACATGGAGCTCTGCTCCCACAGGGAAACTCTTTTTCTTTGCATTTCGGGTGTTTGGAACGTGCCAATGCTTTTTTTGCCCAGCCCTCAACTCCTGGAGTCTGTGGAGGAGCGGACGGTAACAGATGGCTTTGCTCTGTGTTGTTTGTTTTTAAAGTTTTTTGACTATTTCTGTGTTTAGCACATTTTACTTGAAATTACCTCGTTTTTTTGTGACCTCATGAGCTTTTATTGATTTTGGAGGGGGGCGGGGGGGGCGTTGTTTTAAATGACGGGGCCAGGTAAAGGCCATGTCAGGGGCTGGTGACGTGTGGCGGACAGGCTGCGTGCTCGGTGTGGTGGCAGAGCTGCCAGGGCAGCGGTGGAGGGGATCGTGCGCTGGGTCTGTGTCAGCCACCTCGTGTGCATTATCGTTACCAAAACTGGTATTTTTGTTGAGTGGCCTGATGGAGCCTGGCTCACCGATTCAGAAAGCTACCTCTTGTGTTCGTTTTTGTTGTGTTCTGATTTTGCAGTGACAGAAGCACAGTTTGCAATATTTGTGTTTTGCTTTGTGATGTCATTTCAGTTTTCATCTCATGCTTTACTTGCAATTGTGTATTTTTTATTTTTATTTTTTTTTGTAATTTAGCTGCGTTTGTATTAAATGGGGGGCGGGAGGGGGGGGAAAGAGTTTAGGGAAAGGTTTCTTAGATGGGAGTAAAGGGAAGAGAGCGGGGGTGTCTGTACTGCTGTACCCGGCCCACCCCTGCCCCCTCACTGTTGGGAAAACATGAAGGCCTTAAACTGGGGCAGACGCCGTCGTGCAACAGCGGAGCGGGGCAGGTCCTGGCCTAGCGCCGAGTTAGTGCTTTGGGAAGGGGAGCGTTAAACTTGAATATGTGACTAGAGCAGTCGAGCGTCGTTCATAATGTGAAAGCCGCCGGCCCGCAGCCACGCAGGGCATCGCCTGGGCGAGTGGGGAGCACCAGCAGCGCCCCGGGGCTCGGGGCTGAGGCCGATGCCGCGAGATTTGGGGCGTCCTGCAGCTGACCCCGCTTCTCCTGCGCCCCTGTCCCTCAGCAGGGGTGCAGCTGCTCCCCACGCCCCGTGATAGTTTTGTAATCCTCATTTGTCCCTGGGATGTCCCCCTGCCTTCTGTGGCTGTGCTGTGGCGTTGTGTGGCTGCAGCCGGGTGGTGGGGGGGTGGCAGCACCCACGCTGCAGCATCCCCGTGCTCATGGGGGGTCGGGGGGGCTGTGTGGGAGCACCCAAGCAGCAGTGCTGCCTCCAGCCCCTGCCAGGGGTGTCACTGATCACCCCAGGAGCCTGTGGAGCCACCCCAGGAGCGTCGCCTCCTGCGCCCGTGTCCGCGCGGCGGCGCTTGCGACTGGTGACACCTTTTGCTGCTCCACGATGAGGAGGAGAAGCAGGGCAGATGCTGATTTAGTACAATCCAGGATGTAATTTTTTTTGGAGAATGGCTTGTTTAATCTTTGTGCCTAAAAAAAAAAAAAAAAAAAAAAAATTAAAAAAAAAAAAACACAACACAGTTCTTTCACATAAACAGTTGCTGCAATTTCTCACAAGTATGTGGTACCTTTTTGCAGTGAATTGGTACTGCCGGCCGTGGGTGTCATGGTACTGCTGAGCACTCAGCTGAGCTCACGTGGCTTTTTTTGCTTTAATGTTCCCTCCCCTCTCGTTGTCCCCCTTCCTCCCTTACCGTAGACGTTGGCATAGCTGGCTTCAGAGCTCAGCACGGTGCAAAGCGTGAGTTTGGAGTCCTGTTAGTTCCCAAAATGAGTGCGACAAGTCACTGGAGGGCTCTGCCCGGTGACAAGTCATCAGGCAGGACGGTGACGTGGCGGTCCCCCCGCGCTGGAGCCGCTCTCCTCCCGGGGAGCCGGGGAGCTCAGCGCTCCCTGCCCCGTGCCCAGTGCCAGTGTTCGGGTGTGCATCCTAGTATTTGTTCCACATAGTGTTACGTATGCATGATCTAAGGCTACGAAGCCATGGTAAAGCTCCATGACACCTATCCATATATATATAAGTATATATATGTATATTATAGCACTGAGGACCAACTGCCCTGCTGGACCAAGCAAACTAAGGCTTTCTTTCGTTGCTTGTCTTTTATGTCGTGACAGCCCAAGTGCCAGTCTGATTGCTCTGTATTAAAACTAGTGTTTTGAATTAATTGATGTTATAGTTCCGTCTACCTCAGCACCTCCTGGTAGCCTCATTTTAGAAGGTGCCCAATTTTTTGTTTTTGTTTCTTCAGAGTATTGGTTACTATTTTTTGTACAACTCTGTTTCTGTTTCCTCGCTGTTTGTTTCTTTGCAGTACTGCTTGCGAGTCCTATCTGTTCTCTAGCCACAGATGCAGTTAGCTAAAATTTCCTGAAAAATGAATTAAAAAAAAGTCCCGAGTTGTGGTGTCTCCTAGTTGCAGCTCTCCGCATCTGCCTTCATTCTGTGTAGATTCAGATGCATTTCTTTGTAAAACTTCAGTGTTTCTGACAGAGGAAAAAAAAAAGAAAAAAAGAAAAAAAAAAAAAGGAAGAAAAAATATACTGCTGCAGGTTTTTTTCTCTCCATGTGTCACTAAGTGAAGTTCGTGCCTTCTATAGCAAAGAGAATATTTTTTACATCCTACTAACAGTAGATTTTTTTGTAGTGGACATTTTTTGTATTTTTATTTATAAGTCTCATAAGGAAAATAGCAATGTTCAGTTGTATACCTTGAATCTGCAGTTAGAAGAAACAATAAAGTTAATTCAGTTGTCTCGGCCTGTCGTCTCCTGTTGCTGTTCTCCGCTCAAACGCCACCCTGCTGGGAGGAGGAAGAGGAGGATCAGGAGGATCAGGAGGATGCAGTGACAGCAGCCCCCTCCAGACCAGGGCATGCGCCGTGCTGATGGTATTGGGGTGCCAGCTCGGTGCTCCTGCAGCACGGGTCCCATCCTTAAAATCCTGCTCCCCAGCAGGCTCCTGCTGACCGATGCCATCACACCGGTGGGTCTCGGTGAGGCAGGGGCGGGTGGGGCAGGGGATGAGGAGCACTCACACGGGGGGGTCCATCCCTTCACACCTCCTGGCCCAGGCACCACCTCAGGGATGATGGGGGCTGGCAGCTGTGAGCAGGGAAGAATTCGTGGCCCACTCCTGTCCCCACTTCTGGGGCATCTCCAGGGGTACAGGGATGACGATGGCCCCATGATGGGGAGGAAATCCCAGTGCTGGGGTCCTGCACAGTAACTAGGAGCTGGTGTTTCTGTGAGGATGTGCAGCCTGGAAGATGCTTTTCCATGGAAAATCAAGGTGTGCAGTCATGGGTCTCCAGAATTTCTTTTTCATTAAGAGCCACGAGCTCCTAAAAAGCCTGGTTCTTATTTATGCAGGAGTTTCTTCGTGCTTTGGCATAGAAGAGGGTGCTTATGGTGCCAGAAATTAAACGTGCCTCCTGTTTTAAAGTCCCTTGGCATCCCCGGGGACCGTTTTATCGTGCACTGTGTGGTGCTTGACAGGGTGATTTGCTGCTGTCCTTTATTTTTTTGTTTAAGGAGAGAAGCAGAGGCATGTACAGCTCTGTGATTTGGGTTCTGAAGGCAGAAGGGGTGCTGTTCCCCCGCCTGCAGTAAGGCTGCCTCTGCCTTGGTGGGATCATGCACACCCAGCTCCTACCTGCCCTGGGAAGGGGTGTGCAGGTGGAGAGCTGGGCGCAGGCTCCCCGTGGAGCTGCCTGGATGCTGCCAAGGGAGCATCCAGGAGCAATTCATGGCAGCCAAGCCTTTCCCCTGCTCCCTCCTGGTGTAGGGTGTGTGGGGTGCATGGGGTGCACCCCTCTGGCCCCACTCGCTGCTGCCAGCACGGGCGCTGCTGCTGCATGCACGGCTCCCCAGGGAGCTGAGCGAGTTTGCCTCAATGAAAGTGAACTCGTTCATTTAAACCTGACTGTAGAGTAGTCTGGCCCCCCGCTGTGTTAATTATCCTGTAGTTCTAAACTGATTGCTGTACACTAAGCTTAAGCCCTCCTTTATTTATTTACTGACTACATTAACAGCAAAGTCTGCACTCCTTTTATGTCGCTGCAAACTGTACAGCACGCGGCGTGCGGCCAGGCAGGGGCCGTGAGCATCTCCTCCTGCCCTCGGGGAGCCAGGCTGGGACCAGGACGGGGCCACACGCTCATCGTGAGCAAGTTACGGTGTGGAATCACTTGATATAACGTTTATTTTTTAGGTGATGGGTGGAACGCAGCAGGCTGCTGGGTGCTGGCATCGAGTGCAGGCTCTTACCATGCCCTGGGGATGTGCCTGCCCCACAGTCCCCACTGGGGACAGGTCTCCAGCTCCCCCAGGACAGCTTTGTCCCATCCCATGCTCCTTGCTCTGCATCGTGCTGCTGCAGGACACAGCCATCCTGTGGGACATTGGGATGGCTTTTGGCCCATGGAGGTGTCAGAGGTGATGTCCAAGCCTGGGCTCAGGTGACAGCCCCGAGAGCTCCCTCCCAGCACAGCTCATCCCAAAGAGGTTTCGGGCACCTCTGGTTGAGGTGACGTGTTCCCAGTGACCTGCTCTTTGCACCATCCCTTGCAAAAGGGAGGGATAAGATTCTGCTGCAGCGTTTGGCCTCATACAAAGGAGTTATTATAACAGGGAAATTGTCATAGGACTGGGCCTTTGTCTGCACATTCACACAGCAGCTGGGAGTGATTATGCTGCAACAATGTTCTGTTCCATCAACATTATGTCCTCATTAAACCTTTATTAGTAGATTAGATTCAGATTTATTGATTTTTTTTTTTTTTAAGAGGAAAATCCAGGCTTATTTCAGAGAGATGCCTGTAACTTTTCCTGCATGCAGCACTTCCCAAAGCAGCGTGAGGGAAAAGCACTATCTGTAAGGGAAAAAAAACCTAGATGCTTCCTCCTGCTCTGGCAGACTCCTTTCCCACGGGGGACCTGTGGAGCAGGTGAGGGTTAGCAGCTCTGCACAGGGTTAGGTCACACACAGGACCACGCCACAGGGCTGGGATGGTTGGAAAACGGAGCTCCTGCACTGCGCCTGTGCCCGGATGGCCGCTGGGACCCAGCCACCAGCTGGGAGCTGTGGCAGCAGAGGTGAGCCAAGGGCTGGCACGGCTCCACGGGGCACGGTGGGGCTGAGGAAGGCGATGTGGTGGCCCTGCCGACCTCAACCCAGGTCCCGTGCGGGCAGGAGGCACCGCGCGCCCGGTTCAATGGGCCCATTGGATTTGTCTGTTGGAGCGTTTGATGTTACATGAAGGCGGCTCATTCCAGAGGGTGTTAATTGCCCGCTGCACTGATCAGGTCGGTAGCACCATCGATCTCAGTAGGATCAATGGGCTGATTTAGTGTCTCACGAACTCTTTAACTGGACACCTCATCAATAGACAGCCACTTACAGACCATCAGCACATTAGCGTGGGCCAGCGCTGCCAGGAGCCCGCGCCACCCGTCCTGCAGCCCTCCTGTCACTCAGCAGGGAGTTTTCCTGCAGGTGAAGGCTTGGGAGGGTGTCAGGCCTTTGGATCATGCTTGGTGGGCTTGGGAGCAGGCACAGGAGAGCCAGACCCCGCGATATCTCTGTCTTCCCTGCTGCCTGCAGTCTCCATCCCTGCTGCACACAGAGGAGCCACCAGAGCAAACAGGACGGGGCCTCCCTTCATCTCCAGCCTTCCCGAGGATGGTGCCTGCACTGGGTGCGCAGGTAAGTACCAGTGTGGAGCGCACACCCCCACCTGCATGGGGCCTCAGCCAAGCGTTGTAGGGCCAGGAACCACCCCACAAATGCCATCAGTATCCCTTTTTCTCTCAGTGGTTGTCACAACTGCCTGACGCTCCCAGCTTGGAAACAAACCTAGGTACCATGTTGGGCAGATCGTCTCCTTCCAGTTTTGGCTCAAATCCCAGTCCTGCTGCTCTCAGCTACAGGAGGAGCTTTTCTCACCTGTTAGATGGCAGCTTTGTGCCTCTGCCCTGGCAGAGGTGCACAGAAGTATATTTACTTATATTTACTTATGGCAGCTGTGGAAGCCTGCAGGAGCAGAGGACCAGGGTGGGTAACCCCGTTGGTCTCTTCCAGCACCGTATTCCTATGGAGACGGTCCCATTTGCACTTTGTGTGCTGTTTGGGTTCACTGTTTGGGCTGTCCCTGCTCTGCCAGTTCTCCCCCAGTCCCTGTACTGCTGGCCAGGAATATGGGGGGGGGGCTCTGCCGGTCAAGCATGCAAAACACTCGGGTGGGGGCCGAAAGAACCATGCAGAGCCGGGCGAGCGGCAAAGACGGAGAATGGGGACCCCCCCAGTGCGTTGTGCAGGGCGGTGAAGCATGAAACGAGGGGCTGGGGGGGCTGGGAATGAGCCAAGGGGCGGGGGGCAGCAGGAAAAAAACCCTGGGGAAGGGCTCAAGGAGGAGAGACCCCCCCGGGGCTCCAGGTGGGTGCCCTCGGAGCAGGATGCGCACGGAGCCCCGGGCCCTTCGCAGCGGAGAGGGGCCGGGGGGGGCCGGGGGGAGCCCGGGCAGGAGCCGCCGCCGCTGCCGCCGGGGTGGGCGCCGCTGTCCGCGGTGCTGAAGCCGGGGAGGAGCGGGGCCGGCGGGGAGGGGGCAGCGCCGAGACCCTGCCCCGTTTCGGGGGGCTCGGGGGACTGCAGGGGGGCACGGGTGGAGGAGCCGGGGTTGGGATGGTGAGAGCCGTGAGAGATGCCTCAAGCCCTCGGCTGCTGCTGCTGCTGCTGCTGCTCCGGAGCTGCCCGGGGGCGGACCAGCAGCAAAGCATCCGAGGTCCCTGCCTCGCCTGCCCCGAGAGGCAGCTCAGGCGTACTGCCACACCGACCAGAGAGCGCCCAGCGTGATGGTGTAGGCCAGGACGGCCAGCAGGTATGCTCGGAAGAGCAGGACATCCAGCACGTAGCCCACCTGCAGCCACTCGCGGGCGACGTCGCGAAACTCATCCCGCTTCTCCAGGAACTGGCGGATGGTGGAGATCTCGTGCAGGATGCTGGGCATGAGCGGAGAGCCCTCTGCCAGAGAGCCAAAAGCAGGAGCAGGCCTCGTGCCCCCTGCCACCTCACGCTCCCGGGGGTCCTCGCAGCCGTAGTGGTTCAGCTTGGCTGCAGGATGAAGAGAGGTAAGAGAGAAAAATCTCTTTAGGCACAGAGCTGGGATTTGTGTGTGTGATCTGGACATCCGTATTGCCATGCATAAGCTGCAGTGAGTCACAGCCCTGCTCTCCACTCCCCAGGCTGCTGGCAGTGCTGCTCATAGAGCACTGGCTTGCAAAGAAGCATGGAAAATAAAAGGGTTGTGCTTGGCTTGGAAGGAGAGAAGGCTCCTGCTTGGCTGATATTTACTGCGCCAGGACAGGGTGCCGTGCTCTAGAACAGGCCCAGTTTGTAAAATTCAGTTTTCTGCCAGTCCTGTTCTGTCTCCAGCCCTTACCTGTGCTGTCGTTGTTCTCCACATGCCTGGAGATGTCTGAGCTCTGTGCCCTGCTTTGGCTGAGTTTCTTCCTGTCCCGGATGCAGAGCAGGACAGCGGCACGCTCCAGCAGCAAGTGCTTCACCCAGCTGGGAACGTGGGGCTGCAGGTCTTGGTTGTGGATCAGGCGCACAATGAGGATGGTCTCGG
Organism: Aythya fuligula; assembly: GCF_009819795.1. Classification (NCBI taxonomy): domain Eukaryota; kingdom Metazoa; phylum Chordata; class Aves; order Anseriformes; family Anatidae; genus Aythya; species Aythya fuligula. The sequence continues at coordinate 5,763,924 of NC_045580.1, read as the reverse complement.
TGAGGCTGATGACAAGCAGTGCCATGCACACCACAAAATAGATGCCTGTGGAGATGCCAGCAAGGTGAGTGACCTGCGATGGCCAGCACAGGTTTTAGATTGATGCACAGAGCAGGGAGGTCCTGAGTGAATTCCCCCTGCCCACCCCTCTCTGCACAGAGCTGTAGTTCCTGCTGCTCCAGGCCGTGACTGCTGCTCAGTTGCTTTGTGGCCCACCCCACCCAGTCAGCAGGATGCCTTTTCTGTTCCCTGCACTGCTCCGATGGGGCCCTCTCACACCCCTGGGCCAGACCTAGAGCCCCAGTGCAGCTCTCAGCCACGTGTGACTGCCATCTCGACACCCCACACCCTGAGCTCTTTTTACAGCCCCCAGTTTTGTACCTCCCCTTCTTGCTCCTCTCGTTCTGGTAATGTTTCTCTGCTGGAGCTGAACCACCTCCCCCTTAATTCCTCAGCATCCTGGTCCCAGAGGGACGGGCTTTAACCCATTTCTGGGCACTGTCCTGGCTCGGTGGCAGTGAGGGGGATGAGTGCTAAGCTCCCACCACGTAAGCCCAGTGTGAAGAGCTCTTGTCCCACTGCCAGCTGGGACTGGTAGCACTGCTGTACCTATCAGTGGGGTGCCAACAGCCGTAGCAGGAAGCGTGTCAGATACAATGATTAGGAAAACTGAGTAGCCCAGTAGGAGTGTGATCTTGAAAGAGACCCTCTCGCCACTGTTGGGAGGCAGGTAGAAGCCCACGATGTCCATCACCATCAGGAAGATGCTGGGGAGCAGCAGGCTGACAGTATAGAAGAGGGGACGTCTCCTGATAACTACCTGCCAGGACAGAAGGGAAGACAGGAAAGATTCGGTGAAGGCGAGAGCCCTGCTTGAAAGGAGAGCTCGAGCTGGTGTGGGTCTCCTCGAAAGCAGGTGAGGGTGGTGGGCTGCACCGACAGGACCCTCAGCACCAGGAGAGGTGCCCGTGGCAGGGGATGCAACAGCACAGAAGCAGGGGAGCGGCTCGGTTATGAAGGAAAGGGACTGGGGGGCAAAGCCCTGCCCTGCTTTGGCCTCATCCTTGCGAAGATCAGAGGCCAAAGCAGGGCACGGGGCGGCGAGGTCCCTTACGTAGAACTTCATCTCGGCGTAGCTGTCGCTGCTCTTGACGCTGAACTCCTGGAAGTGGCTGAGCACGTAGAGCAGCTCCCACTCGCCCTGGTTCATGAAGATGCTCCGGTCGAATTTCACCAGCTCCGGGGTCCGCCAGAGCGAGAGGTTGATGTCTCGGACTGGAAGAGGTGGGGACGGAGCTGCCGGGTGCCCGTGCCCGTGCCCGTGCCCGGTCGCGGCGCATTCCCGAGCCGCTGGGGCCACCTAGAGGGGGCCGCGTCCCCTGCACCGAGCCCCCCGGGGCCGGCACTCACTGTTGTGCAGCCAGCTGGTGAAGGTGAGAGAGCAGTTCTGGACGTCGAAGGGGAAATTGTAGATATCCAGGCTGCAGGCGGTCACCACCTGGATGGGCTTCAGGTTCTGCACCTCCCCGTGGTGGCGGACATAGACGTAGGGGACATCAGGGGACTTGCCAACGTCCACGCTGGAGGGCACAGGGACAGAGAGCCAGGGTAGGGAGCGCTTCGGGGAGCACTGTGAGCAGAGTGGGCTCCTCCTGGGAAGCTGCGTTTGGGATGGGGGCTGCCCAGCGTGAGAACTGGGACCTTACCTTGCTGTTCTGCCAACCTGCTTTTTGGGGAATAAGGGGGGCTGGAGGGGAAGGGCCAGGGCACGAGCACGCCACCCCCACATCAGCGCTGCTGCCCCATGTCATTGCTGTGTTCCCCATGCTGCTGCCCTCTCCCAGTGCAGCCCAGGGACCATTTGTGGCTTTGCTTCGCAGAGGTCTCTGCAGCACGAGATGGTGGGAACACCTTAAATCCCAGCAGAAGTGGGGGCGGGGAAGGACAATGGCTGGCTTTGCAGGAAGGGCTGGCAGCTCTGCAGCTGCCCTTGCATTGTGCCTTCTTAACAAAGCCTTTCTCCAAATATCTGGATTCCACCCCCCAGCACAGTGCGGGTAATTACAAATGTTTGTGGTTAGCCAGCATTGGAAATGTCCCAACTGCCAAGCCGTTTCCCCATCTGCAGCTCACCGGATACGGGGGCACTGCCAGTTCTGTGCGGGGAATGCAGAGCGAGGCACAGCACGCGTGCTCACGGGGCTAAGCCACCCTGCTCTCTTTTGGGGTCCCCTGCGATGGGGTTCGGAGAGCTGCACTGCACTCACAACTCGTTGATGAGGATGTCGGGCACCCAGATGCTCTCCGCCAGGAGCGATATCTGTGTGATGTTGTCAAAGCACGCCGGGTCCCACTGGAGGAACTCATCTGTCCAGTGCTGCAGGGACAAAGCAGAAGGGAACTTGGCGGTGGGGTCAGTCCTAGCCCCACCAAAATCCAAACCTAGTAGCCTGCCATGGGAATGTGCTAAACACCGTGTGTGAGAGGCAGGAAAGCCCATCTCCTCAGCTATCAGCCACCCAGCAGTGAGAAGCAGGAAGCACGAAAGCTGTGCCTTTAGGCTCTTGATTCCTGCCCTGCAGAGGTCTCGTTATCACAGGAGATAACCTCTCTGCGCTGAGCTGGGATGCGATCACTCAGGCACATGCACATGGAGATGCCTTCACCTGCCATGGGTGCTGGCTGTCACAGGGAGACAGCGCTGTCCCCAACAGCATCTCCCATCAGCACAGAAATGCCTGTCCTGACCCTTCCTGAAACCTTCCTGACACCATCTGGTTCTGCCTGTGTCCAGGTATTGTGTGGTTCGTGGGCTTCATTTGAGGGTGAATTCATTGAGTAATAACTGGGCACTCACAGGGAACTGAAACCAAGGAGGTGAGCGAGCAGCTGAGCAGAAAAGGGAGCTGCGTTAGGGAAAAGAGGGGAAGGAAGGGGCAAACTGTGAACTCAAGGGAGATTTTCTTCTGTGCTGAGTTCAGTGCTCCACGGCTTTCTTGCATTCCTGCACCCAAGGCAGCCAAAGGTGCCACCACACCAGGCCTTTTCTCCAGGGCTAGAAACTGGGATGTTAAGGTAGGCAAACATCGGGGCTGGGTGACAACAGCCTGCCTTCCCCTGTGAGCTCCTCCAGGACAATCGCGTCCTGCTGGGAGGCAGACAGCCCAGAGAGAGGGGGAGCTGGCACAGGTCCCCTCAGCTCACCTGTCTGTACCAGATGTAGGTGGTCAGCACCTGGTTTTTCTCATCCTGTGGGAAGAAGAGGGCACAGGGTTGGCACAGGGTGGGCACAGGGTGACCCCCCTGCCCGGCGGTGGAGCGGTGGGAGCGGTGGACTCACCACGCTGAGGATGGCGTACACCATCACGTCGATGGCCACGGTGGTGGTGGTACGCCAGTCCCGCACGGGCCGGGTGCCCTTCTTGTAGTGTGCCAGCAGCGAGTCGGACAGACGGAGCAGGGCTGGCGTGTCGGGGTCTGGCACCCAGCTAGCCTTCGGGGTACCTGCCAGGGCAGGGAAAGGTGCTGTCGCTGAATTGTCCTGGCTCCCTGACCCGCTGCCCCAAATCCCCAGGGATGGGCAAAGGAAGCTCCATGGAAGCAACGCCTGTGGCCAGCCCCGGGGAGGACCTGGGGCCGTGCTGCCTCCCCTTACTGCAGGCAAGGAAGTCAGTGCCAGCTGAATGCAGGACGTGGGGCCCTGCTGTCCCCTCTGCACTGTGCCAGGGGCTGCTCGTGTCCAGGCAGTGCCCTAAAATCTCCATGGGGTGTGCCTCAAAACGCAAGGTGCTGTTGAATGATGTACCTGGCTTACCATTTGGGATTGCATTTTGCAGCCAAAGCTAAGAGCATCTTGCTGGGAAACAAGAATGCCAGCATCCTTGAAACCTCATCTACTGTTTTATTTGGGTCTTCTGCTAACTGCGTGGATGGCTCTGTGACTTTCCCTGGACACTTCTTGGGTCTCGGGTGGCTGGGTACCACCTGAAGGCTGCCGTCTGCCTCTTCTCTGGGAGCAAAGTCAGGACAGCTGGGCAGCCACTGCGGGGAAGCTGCAGGGGAGTCAGTGCCCTGAGATAAGTTTTCCAACTCTCACTATTTTGAGAGGCATCGCTTCTTTACTATCAAGGTGGAGGCTGAGGTTAAAGATGAATCAAAATGTTAAATTCGTGTACTAGGTAATGAAAAGGACTAAAATCTGTCTACATGAGGAAAAGAAAAAGTTACCCACGTTAATCCTGGGGGCTGTGCCACCAGGCTTTGGATCCAGGCCCCCAAGTGCTTTGTATGGAGCAAACACTTCCAAGCGCTGCTGGCCCACGTTGCCGTAGTCAGAGCCTCTCTTGGAAAGCGACGGCAGGACAGCTGGGTTTTTTGGCTATTGGTCAAATATCTGTTCCTTATCCCATCTTTGCTGCTCCAGTGCATTCACGCAATGCCGGCAAGGTCTGTACCACTCCTCCATCATTTGTGGCTCTGAATGGCGCTGTGTGAAGGCTGAGGAGCCCGGCTAGCTGACAGCGCATCCTTCTCCGCATTCAGATTTCGTCCCCTCGCAGCGCACGTGGCAGCTGGATGCTCCCCGCTCCCCACCCATCTGCTCGGCGCCCACAAAAGGAGGAGGTGCGGGCCGAGACTTTCCTTTCAGCCCAGTGAGCAGGGCATGTGTGATTAGCAATGAGCGAGGGCCCTGCCACCAGCTGGGACAGCCGTGCCTCTGCGCCTTTGTGGCCCAGCACCGCGTGCCGTCCCGGGAAGGGACCTGGCACCCCTGTCCCATAGCTCTCCTCCTGCCCTGCTCCGCTCAGAGAGAGGCCAGGGCAGCACCGTGAGGTTTGTGGTGAGTTGCACGAGGGAAATGCTCCCCTTTCTGGTGGGCTGTGTGATATAAAGAACACCGAAATCAGCCCCTCAGCAGCAGCTCCAGGAGGAGGCTGCCGACGGGCAGCAGGCTGCGGTCACTGCTGAAGCTGGGGCAGGACGAGCAGGACTGGGGTGTGCAGGCAGTGCTGATTGTTTCCTGAGGGAACAATCCCTCTGCTGCTGCTGGGAGCACCAGCTGCATTGCAAATTGCTGCCAGCACCCCAGTCCTCGCTGCAAGGCTGCTGCCGAGGCTGCAGGCAGGGCGGGCGGCAGAACCGCGCTTGCAGCTTTGATCTGCAGCACCCGAGCCTGCTCTGCACGTCACTGAAGGCACTAATTGGAATAGATCTGCAGGAACTTGGGGAAAAGCTGCCTGGAAGGAAACTTTAATCTTTCTTTGCGACTGAAAAAAAAAAAAAAAACCAACACATTAGCCCTGACCCCTCCAACTTTGCATGGGATCTATAATGCCTCAGAGCTGGTGGGGCTCACAATCCTCATCCAGCCACGTGCTAGCCAAGGGAGGAGATGGGGAGGGGGGGCGAGACGGAGCAATTAGGGTGATGGGAGGAAAACAGGCACTGCTGTAATTGCACCAGCAGCTATGGCCAAGTGGCCTCGAGCACTGCAGCTGCTTGCAGCTGGCTCGCCACATTTGCCTTCAGACCTGTGCTGCCGAGCTCAGTGCCTGCAAAAACTCACTTTGGAGGGACAGGACGTGGCTGGGTTCACACCAGGCATCTTGATCTTCCCAGCAGCTGCCCCACGAACCCGTCTTGCACACGTGCTGGCTCCAAGGGTCTGCCTGGCCCAAATCTCTGCTTCTCTGTGGCTTCGCCTGCCACGCTGCAGGTAAGTGGGACGTGTTCGCTGCTTTCTGTCCTTTCTCCTAAGCTAAGGCTAATTCTTGTCTTTGGTGAGTGGTGTGAAATGAAATAGCTCAAAAACTGACGAACTAAAATATCAGAAAGCCTCCAGCCAAGTATCTGTTGCCTTGCAATATTCTGTGGCCAAGCGTTGAAACATTGCAATGCAATCAGCACCAACTGTGAACTATTATTCAAAAAATACCCAATTGTAGGATTATTTTTTTAAAATACAAACACGTTGTCCTAGCTTTTTCCTCTCTCGGCTGAAATAAGACAAAATCAACACGTGCTCCTGAAATCACTTGCACGGCCCGTGTCTTCACCCTCTATGGGCTTGCTTTGACTTCTCAGCATAAAGAATATTGGCCAAAAACGCCACCCCCTGTGGCGCCACCCACCCTCGGTGGCTCCCCGGCTGCAAGGGCTCCTTCCTCCTGCTCCTCCCCTGCCAGTCCTTGGGCAAGGCTCTGGGCTCAGGAAGGGACAAGCCCCTGGTGGAAGGGACGAGCTCCCTGCCCAAAGCCTTTCCCGAGTTATAAACCTGCTGAGAACTTTCACGTGTGTTGGTACAAAACAGCACAGTAATTTATTTTTGTTTTTTACTCTTTCTCAAAAAAAGGTTAAACAAGAAAAAATAAGATCTGCTTATTAGTATTTTGGCAGTTATTTTTCCACTGTGTGGAGCTAAGGTTACAGAGCACAGCCACAGCATCACTTCTGCGTGCTGCCGTCCCCAAAATCCCATTCCACATTACAAGTAATGAAACGGTATCAAAGAAATACATTTCTCTGGTGAGGGGCTTGGGCAACAGGTCCCAAACTGGGGGCTGCAGGCAGATGGACAGGAGATTGTTCTGCTTCTGTTTTCTCTCTTGTTCCTCAGGACTCACTCTGAACACTTTCAAAGTTCTTTGGAGCCTCACACCAATGAGCCCAACATTTGGATCTGGGTTAAAATACGCTGTTACCTCCCTCTCCTCACAGCCTGTGCCCCCAGAACTTGCTCGAGTGTGCAGCGCCTCGAAGATCTTTCCAAGAGGTCCCCATGCAGATTTGCAATGATATTAATCTCTCTTTTTAAAAAATAATTGATTAATTAATTATCTAGTGTTTGCATGCTATAGAGAGCTGCTGGTTTTTATTAAGGTACACCAACATGCCTGGAAAATAGCTCCTTCGCCCCCACCCTGCCAGACTTCCCCGTGATGTCCTTACCTGTGTCCTGCAGCATCGACACCAGGGGCAGCAGGGACAGGAGCGCCGTGAGAGCCACCAGCACCATAGCTCTGGTGCCGCAGGTCTCCCGGCTCCCTTCCCCAGCCCGAGCTCTCCGCTCTCCTCTGCAGATAAGTGAACCTAATCAGGGAAGCAGGCAGCACTTTTTGCTTGCTTTCCCCCAGCCGTCAGGTTTGGGAAAATGCGTAATTAATCTTGCAATCAGCCTCCTCTGCTGCATCAAGTTTCAGGCAGGGAGGAGGAAGGAGGAGGCCACCCACCCCATGGGCTGTCACGCTGGTGCTGGGCGAATGCGCAGCGCCCGAGCCCCCGGCTCCCCCGGCCCCCTGCCCGGGCACAGCGCTGCGGGGAGGGCTCCCTTTCTGGGAGGGGCAGCGTCTGGATGCTGACATTGCAGCGTGGTTGGGATAACGCTGCCCATACCCTGCTGGTGTGCTGGGTGACAACAGAGAGAGGTTTCCCAAGGGAAACCTCACGACCACACCGCCACAGGTGCCTGATTCTTGTTGGGCCGATGAGTTAGCATCCACCTCGATGGCTTTGTGTGCAGGTTTGAGCAGTCCCCAGCTAACAAACCCCCTAGTGAGCTCCAGCAGCAAGGAAGTGAGAGCTCTGGAGATGCTCTGAGCAGCGCGGGGAGAAGCTGTAAATGCAGGAGAGGAGCAAGGAACAAACGCTCGGTGCTGGGCAAGGCTGGGGACAGGCTTTCCCCAAAGCCTTGCAGGCAGCACGGCAGCCCAGCTTCCCCAGAAGCTTCCCTGTACTGGGAGTCCTGGTGAAGTAGACAGGCAGGGATCAGAGCCCTTGGCTGTGGCACGGAGCAAATTGCATCAGATGGCAGCGTGGAGTCACTTAAACGAGATAAGAATTAGTGCACGGCCCTGATGAACTCCCCCTTGGCTGCCAATAGCGGTGTCAGGGAAAGAGAGAGTGCAAAGCTGGGGCTAATTTGATTTCTCAGCTCTGTTAGCGGATGGTAAGTCACCTCCCGGGGAGCGCAGACAGCTCGGAGCTGTTTGCTGTTATTGAATCTGGATAATAAAAATCACGGGCAGTGCCGCGGCGGCGCTGGGGACCGTGCCCTGCGCCGCGGTGCTGGGGAGCGCACTGAGCCCCGCTGCCACCACGCTGCCTCCAGCCACCAGCACCTGCAACGGGCAGGCACGGGGCATCACCGTGCCGTCCAGGATCCGGCCGAGGGGCTGAGCAGGGCATTAGGATCCGGGGCGAAGCGGGACAGTAGGGTCCAGGGCAAGGACTGCTGAACCACAGCCTCCGCGGCAGCGTCATTAACTCCGAATCTCCTCCCTTGGGTTTTATGTCTTCATCTTAAAGAGATTTTAATGTAGTTCCTATCAGCCCTCCTGTTATCGGATATCTAATTAGTGTGATCTATTATGGCCTTGTATTACGCGCGCACACACACAGTCTGCGCGTCGGGGGCTCTTACGGGACTTTTTGTGGGATGTCTGATATAAATTGGCAGTATCCAGATCAGATTTACTTTCTGAAATGGTATAATGGGATTTTATTAGCTCTGTAATCTGCTGCACAGTAATTGCTTTTCTGAGAATCGAAGCACTTGGCATCCGGAGCTTCCGAAGGGCTCAGCCCAGCTCCCCGTGCCTGTGGCTGCTGCCTCAGAGCCAGCAGCATCTGAGCGGCCCCGCAGCGCCCTGTGGCCCCCCCAAAGGTTGGTGGTCAGGAGCATTGCTGGGCCAGGCAGAGGGGTGTTGGTGCTTCCAGTCTTTCCCAGTGTTTGATGAGTTTTTAACCACGTAATGCCAAACTGGTCCTGGACAGGCGCGAAGCTTCCCCGAGGGTCCTGCGTGCAGCCTGCCCAGTTTGGCTCAGCTGGTGATGCCGTGCCATACACTCCCCTGCTCTGCCTGCGGACAGCATAACCTGCGTTTTTATTTGTTTTTACTTGTTTTTAAGCATGCATCAGCTCCGCTGGCTCCATGCAGTTGCAGAAATGCAGCCAGGTTGTCTATCAGGAGGCACCAGCCATGGGTAAGGAGGCTTTCCCCAGCAGCAGATGCTTCTCGGAAGGATCCTGCAGCAGCCGGGCTCATCTGCAGTGAGCACGGCATCGACCTGGGCTGGGCAGCACTGCCAGGGGAGCCACAGCTGGTGGTGACCTCAGACGAGGGGAAGCCATGGGGCAGGGGCTTATGCACGAGGCTCCGGTGCTGTGCACAGCACACTGGGATGCGCGATGCTCTGCATCCTCCCCATCACACTGATCTGCCCCTACCAGCAACGTAACTGGAGCCCACACCTGTGTTATTCCTGCAGCAGTGCCGGCTAAAACAGAGCCTGTGCCACGGGGTTCAGCTGCTGAGATGCTGCAGGGGGTGGCCAGGGCTCCAAAACCTCCGGAGCCAGGAGCCGGCTGCGTGCCGTAGCCAGGACGGGGACGACCGCAGTGGCTGAGCCCAGGGCAGCAGAGCAGGAGCAGGCAGGTGGTTACAAACGAGGCGATGGCAGAGCAGTGCTTTGTAAACTGCAGAGCACAGGGCCATTTCTTGCTTATATGGAGACAGCTTCCCATAAAAGCTAATAGGTTTTTGAAGGATACCAAGCACGGAGGGATCTGTTGTCTCTGCGAGGCCGTTAGTTTAGCTCAGGGAGCAAGCCGACATCCGCAGAGCCCGGAGGGTTGTGGCTCCCTGACCCATGGCCCCTGGACATGGCCAAGTGGTGCTGGAGAGCTTCAGAGCCTCCAAACCAGCCCCGTGTCACCGGGTGCCAGAGGGTGCCCGTCACGGAGCCCCACACGCCCCGAGCTGCACGTCCACTGTCACTCCTGGCCATGGCTGGAGGCAGGTTTTTCTTGCGAGGCTCGAGCTGGGAGCTGCTAGGCATTTCACTAATTTAATCACTGTCATGGGTCATTGCAGACCCTGATAGCTTTGCTCCGCACGGTGAACCAGGCTATCATAAACGCCTGGCTGCTGCGTTGTCTTGCTAATTATGAACCCATAAATGTCTCCTTAGGTAAATAACTCAACCCAAATAGAGGTGGATGCAGAAGTTACCTGCGGAGGGGTGGCCGTGGCTGTGTGCTCTGGCAGGTTGGTGTCCAGCACAGCAGGGCGATGGCTGAAGCACTGCGCCCCAAGGGTGACTGGCCTGGACCAAGTGCATTGGGGCAAAAGTGCCTCCTGGCAGTAATGCCCCCATCCCACACCCTGGGAGCCCCAGCAGCACCAGCCCTGGCCTCCGAGCATGAATCAAGCAGGTAATACGAAAATCATAACAGGAGAGCAAATGGAAATGTTTCCAAGGACCTCACCGACGCACTGATTAAAGCAATTATTTTTTCCCCATGTGGGTATGCGTTGCAGGAGAGTGGTTTCTGCAGTCTTTGGTGAAAGGGCTTGACAGCAGCAATGAAGACAAAGTGTTAGTGGAATATCCTGTTGGGGATAATCATATACTAGCAGGGGACGAGGAGGTGACCTGCTCAGCCTCTTGCATCTGCAGCTCTTGTTTACTTTATTCACCTTTATGAGGGAGCGTGATTATGTAACTGCTGTAATGAGATTGAATTTATATCAGCGGTGCTTTGAAAAATAAGATTTTATTAGAGAAATAGGAAAACTTCCCCAATTTCTGTCCCCGTCCTCACTAATAAAAATGTGCAGTGGTCATAAATAACCAGTGCTGCTGTGGCCAGGAAGACGAGCTCTTCCACAGTCTCACTGTATTTCATGGTTTAATTATCAGCAGCGCAACATTCTGCGGGCCTGGAGGGGGCAGTTAAGATGTCTCTGCAGAAAGTGCTCTAAAGTGTTACTAGATGTAATGAACACAAGCCTGGCTCGTGGTGTAAGAGGGTATCTCCTCCAGACTGGCTTGTTTTTAATCTCCTTTGAATAGCCCTTTGATAAATGATTGCCAGGCTCATGCCTGGCAACACAGTCTTTGCAGGAGCAGAAGAAAATGTCACGGAAACAGGGCAACTTTTCTGCAAAGTCATTTGTTGCTTTTCAGAGCCAGCAGCCCTGCGCACGGGGTGCAGCTCAGCACCTGCCCCAGCTGTACAATTTAGGGTTTGCTCCCACTCCGGCCCCAGGACCAAGTGGTGAAGGCTGGTTTTCCTGGGCAGCATTTCCAGAGACACGGGCAGGGGTGGTGCAGTGCCTAAAAAGGCATTTTCCTGGGGTTTTTCTGGGAACTGGTGAAGCTGCAGCAGTGCCAGGAGGCCTGGTGGGGACGTGGAAGGTGAGAGGTGCTAGAGGGCGCAGCAGGGGACCTGCACCCGAATCCATCCAGGTGGCTGTGGGGTGGTTTCTAGGGGATCAGGACACATCTGATGTTCCTCGTTTCATTAACAGCAGTGGGAGCATTTCACAGGCAATCGGAGCTAAACGCCAATACTGCAGCAAGGAGCAGCAAGAGGCAGCTGCAAGTAGGGGCTGTGAGCCCCCTGCCCCAGCCGTGCTCCCACCACCCAAACTGAGCAGAGCCTGGCAGCACAGGGTCACCCCCTGGTGCAGAAACCCCAGGGGGCAGCTGGACGGACAGACTGACCACCAGACAGATGCTGCTGAGCACCCCTGTGGGCAGCAGCAGGAGGGGGATGTTTTGGAGCCCATCAGCCAAACGGGCACAGCTGTAACCCATCCCTGAGAGCTCCGCAAAGGAAGGCTCTTCCCCTGCAAGCTGCTGGTATTTACTCATCTGCTTAATGAACTCCGCTTGGAGCAGCTGCAGGGATGAGTCACGCTGTATTTCAAGGCTGCAAGCGGTGTCAGCCCAGTTTTGTGCCACTATGCTGGTGCCAGGTGTGGTTCAGGTTGGTACCACAGACCTAGCTGCCCTGGCTGCATGCAGTAGGGCTGTGTTTTGGGGCTTTCTGTGCTCAGGACCATAATACAGGGCTGAGCAGTGCTTGTTGTCTGTGTGAGAGCCCCATTTCCTTCCTCAAGCTGGGACCAGTATGAGCCACACCACTGCCCTGCCTCCCTGGCAGCCCCTCCGATGCGTCGGCCTTGAGGCTGCAGCTGATGCCTTTAAATTCCCCAGCAAAGGTAGGAAAGCACTTTCCCTTCGGTTGTATTCTCCATTAGACACCCTTCAGGTGTTAGCAATATTATGCCACAATTTCATTATCCATTAAAGCCAGGTAATAATAAGTACACAAAGGTATTTGGAGCCCATTGGTGTTAATGAAGGAGATCCATCTCATTCCGAGCAGGTACAGCAGCCGTGCGTCAGAGCTGTGATATTACCCAGGGTTAGGCAGGAATTGCCTTGCTGAGAGCAGACCCACCAGTATTTAATCTTGCATGACTGTCTTTATGGCACAGAGAGAGTTTGGTGCCTAGCTGCTGCGTGCAGCTGAGTTTGCTGCTTTTTCTCTCATTTATATTTTGGAATAGGAAAGTGGAAACCTGCCCCCTGCTTCCCAGGGCAGGGCATGGCTTCCTTTCCCTGCTTTCTGGAGGATTGCATCCCATCAGTGGTAGGTGAATATCAGGAACTGTGCAAATGCCAGGCACTTCTAGGTAGAAATCTCGTGTCTGTCTTCCCTATGCTTCATCCAAGTTCTTTTACTGAATCTTTAGTTTTTAAGAAGTATTTCAAAAGGGAAACTTGCAGCCTGGGCTTCAATGAAACCATCTCATTGATTATGGTCACAATTAGTATATTTTTTTCCTTAATTTTCAGAGAAAATTAGAAAGACTTCAACCAAGTTGGAAAAGCTAATTTGGGCTGGAAGGGCTGATAGCTTTTGCTTTAAAATACCCCAGAAAACTTTGCTGAAGAGCACCTTGCCTGTTGTTCTGGATGGAGCAGCCCAGCGTGCAGCTGGAGGAGCCAGGCTCTGCTTGGAGCCTGCTCTGCAGCCCGTGAAGCCCCAGAGCTTCACACCGCTACTGCACAGGGATGCTTTCCTCCCTGCTGCCCGGGGACAGCCGAGCTCTGCCTGAGCTCCACTGCAGGGAGAGGCAGAGCAGAGGCTGAGGGTTTGCTGGGTTTGCCATCCCAGGGCTACCAACCAGCCCCAGCAGCAGGGTGCCAGCAGTGCTACTGAGCCATAGAAAGCAGAAATCAGCTTTTCTGCAAGGCACGCGACTGACTCGATAAAGGAGGGACAGCAATTTTATTTTTTTTTTATCCATGAAGCACCTGCATGTGTCGGTGCCTGCTGCTTTTAAACACAGCTCTGAAGTGCTTCTGAGAGGGCAGGTGAGGGTTATTTGCTGTCTCCTAAGTGCAAGTGTTTGGTATCCATTGAAATTCCCCGCAACTAATGTTCCCCTAGTGCTAATAAACATTTCTGGGACTACTTTTTTTTTCATTTTCAGGGCACCTACAGTGCAAATTGATTGCTTCCTTTTGATAAAATAAGGTTGTATGGAAAGATCTTAGGGTATGGAAGAAGCAGAGTGGGGGCAGATCTTCAGCTCCCACTTGTTCTTCATCTGAGAGTGTATGATCCTCACCGCAGTAAATTATCTCTGATATAATGGCACTTTGACTGCACTCGACACTGCAAGCAAATCACCAGTATCTGTCTTGCACCCTAATTAGTTACTGTGACATTAATCAGTCTGCTAAACATAATACATACCCTCAGCAAACCCAGCGCTAAAAATACGAGGCTGAGTTTATATTTGTAATCAGGACATTAATATTTTTTTTTTAGAGGGAGTTGTCTCAGCCACTATGGGCAGGCACTTGTATTAAATCCCCGTGCCTATAGATCTTCCTGCTCATAAAACAAAGAGTGACCTCAAGCTAAGTGTAATTTTTTTTTATGAAATGACAGGTAGAAATCCCTTCCCTTTTCAGGCCCTGGTTTCTCTTCATCCTTTAGTCTGTGTCATTGCAGGGCCTGGCGTGCCCTGCTCAGCCCAGCACCTGGACAGGAGCATCCTGAGGATGCAGCAGCGTGGGACCCTCTTCCCCATGACCATGCTGGGGCCTGGCTCAGTCCGAAGGCAGAATGGCGCAATCACGTTGTGGCTCTACCAGTATGAAAAGCTCCAGGACACCTTGGAGGAGGAGCAGCAGCTCCCTCCTGGCTCCTCAGGGCTCCTGTGGGGCTGGCCCAGAGCATCCCCACACGGACCACGCTGTCCCGCAGTGCACCGTCACTGCAGCCAGGCTGCTTTAAGTTAAACATCAAGTTAAACAACAAGTTTTGCAATGCCAGCTGGCTGGTGTAATTGGCTCTCTCGTGGCATTATTCACAGCTCTTCCTTCTTTCTTTTTCAGCTACCTTCCATCTTGCTTGTTAAAAGGAAAGGATATTTTGCAGAATTGGAATTCATTAGTCTTCCTAACAGAGGGAGCCTACTTAGACCTAAATTGGTGGTTAGCAAACGCAGAGATAATTCCCACGCGTTTGTATTTATCTTCCCAGTTCGGCAGCGTGTCGAGACAGATGCCTCGGCGTCTGTCGGAGAGGCTCCAGCCAGCGGAGGGGAATACAAAGGTATCTGGCTTCCGCAGTTGGTGAAACTTAATATAAGCAAATTGGAACTCCGACTCGATTATCTCCCTGATCAGATTTCCCCAAGGTCCTAGTAATAACTTGATATTCTTAGGCAAGACTAGTCTTTTATGCACAGGAAACAGGAGGCAAAAGATCACATCAGAAGTCAGAGGCAGCGACGAAGCCGGGCCGAGAGCTCTTCACATGAAACCACGCGCGCTCAACAGCTCGCCGATTAGTGCACACACCTGCCGATGCCGCATTTAAAGCCTTGCATTTGTGATGGTTTTGGCTCCGGAGCCAAATCTCTGCTCAGATGTAAGGGCAGCACCAGCACAGAATGTGTGAGCATGTGTTTACTGCTGCAAAAGATATCGATCCGTAGGGACAGGGGGTGAAATGCCCCCTGTGCTCTCCCAGGTCAGCCCACCTACCTGCAAGGGACGGGTAAGTACGGTGACACCCGGGAAGGGGCTGTGCATCCACACAGCCCACCTTTCAGCCTTGCTACAGTTGGAGTGGGGAAATAGTAGTATCTTCACTCCTTTCCTTCTAAAACTTGTATTTTTTTCAAGAAAGCAGCACTTCCCAAACCTGTTCTCTATTTGCTCTCCTGCAGCACTGAGGAGGGACAAGGAAACGCTGATCCTGAGCTGCCAGGCACCCACAGGACATGCTTGCCTGGTCTACACCCAAACTTTGCATTTCCAGATGCCCTGAAACGCGATTTCAGTTCAGCAGCAAGAAGAAACTCAATATCTACAATACAAGAGGTAATTACAGTGCTTACAGTTATTCATTAATTCATGTAGCATATTTCCTGTAATTAATACCATGCCCACGCAGTGCCTATGTTAATACACTTGCCAGCACCTGAAATGTTTTTCTGCAGCTTTCAGGATATGGAAGCGGGTCAGGAAAGCTGAGGAGGGTGGAAAACCTGCTGTAAAACCTAGAACAAACAATATCATCTCCATAACTATTGCTATTAATACCCTGTAGTCACATGAAATTGGCTTTTTTTTTTTTTTTCCCTCATTGGATTTTAAACTCCACTATGTATTTTGCTTGTCATTTACACTTTGCGTATTGGGCAAAATGAAAAAAATCATTACTGGCTTGCTTTATTTTACTCTATCACCTCTGCTGGCGGCTCCTCCTGCCTCCCAAATTCCTACATGGGAACACCTGCACGGGACCCACAGTGCTGCTGCAGTGAGCACCAGGCTCCGGCTCTGGCAGAGACCCCACGCCACGAGGCAGCAGGGACAGCAGTGGAGAAATGAGGACCAGCAATTGCAAGTGACACGTTCCTGAGTGCTCCTCCAGAGATGCAAAAAGGTATTTTGCTCACAAGCCCTACTGGCCCCAGGGGAGCTCAGCCCCGCCAGGTCATTGGGCTGAATCAAATTGCCAATGTGCGGCAGCGAAATCTCATCTGCAGTGTCCTATGCACGCATACGGGGCTCACGGCTCTTGACGGCTGTTTTGATGAGCTGCCGAAAGTACGAGATCCAGCAGGAAACTGTAAATGAGATCTCATCTCACATCAGCAGATATGGCATAGCCTCGTCCCAAGCAGACCTCATACAAATTAGTATTTATTAGACTGCTTTAGAGCAGCTCTGGATGGTTTGTGTGCTTTTTGTCTGCATTAAGCATTCCAGCCCTGATGTTTTGTCTTCTGCCTGCTCACACAGGCTCGCCCAAATCTCGCCAAGCCTCCCGCTCCGTTTGGTGGCAGCGAGCACTCCGCTTTAACCGCACCGCTGCTGGGGAGGAAAAGCTTTTTCTCCTTGAAATTGAGACACCCTGACTTTCAAGTCTCACTTCTTAACAAGTCTTTTGGGGATGACAAGACCCACGCTACACACTAAGCAAAAGGAGGCAGCAAAGTCCTGGGTGGGAGTTGGATGAGGGACTCTGTGCCTAGGGGCTGGGAGCACACAGGGGCTGAGGGCTCTTGGGGGAACCCACAGTCTTGGTGGCACGGGGCCGTGGGGTCAGCCCACATGTGGGGGCTGCTGTGCTTTGGCTCACAGTGGCTTGGTATCAGCAGCTTGCAGAGGACAGCAATTGTCAGGAAGCCGCATGCAAACAGAACAGCGTTGTACCATTGCACCCAGGAAGAGGACAGAGGATTTCTGAGTGGGAACAAGTGGGAAATAAGTGTATTTCCTGCGGTGTTGCCTCCTCTTATCACCCGTGTGCTTAGCTTGTGGTGTGGTACTACACTTCTGCAGAAAATTGCTTGAACTGTATCCTAGCTCTCCTTATATTTACATTCTGGGCTTTTAGCTGAGCTGTCCTTCAGCTTCTGGGAGCTGGGGATTGGGTTCGTGCTCATCTCCCCCAGAACTTGCTGCGTTGCCCTGGGTAGGGGTACGGCTCTCTGAGCCTCTGTTTCCCTGCTTTTCAGAATGAGCTGAATGTGTGCCTCGCTGCCTGCTCACACCGTGTTCATCACCTGGGCCTTCAGATAAGAGAATTTTTCCTGTAAAGGTCTCCAGGACCTGTATGTGGCTGGTGCCCAGGAAGACACAAGGGCTGTTTCCAAGGTCTCGCACACTGGCTGGTCGCTGCCATCCCTCATTTGTGTGATGTGTGGCGTGTAACTTGCTCCAGAGGGGGAAACGTCTCGGAAAACATGTATTATTATTATTATTATTGGTTTGGGATGTCTTCCTTCTGATTGTTAAGCTATTTTTATAAAGGCAGTGATGAAATCTCAGCTGTATTTGCAAAAGGATTTAAAGGAAACTGTGGTTGCCACAGTTTAGCAACTTAACTGTCTGTGCAAGTCGATGATACAAAAGCCATGCACAGGGCTTCAGTGAAATTAAACATGGAAATAAATATTTTCTCCTATTATTGACGAGGTCATTTTCTGCAGCCTGGGAAGCTGCAGAAAGCAGCTATCTGGCCCCCTCTGTTGTTACAAACCTTCCTTTCGTGCTGCTTTTTACCTCAGGCTCCGTGACTCGCCCACCCACCCGGGGCAGACCCCCGGAGGTGGCCGAGCCCCGAGGCTCTGCACCTGGGGGGGGGGGCTCAGCCCTGACAGCGGGGCAGTGCTGGAGCCTGTCAGATGGGCACTGGGACAGAACTGGGAGGTACTGGGAGGCACTGGGAGGCAGGCACCAGGGGTCACGATCTGCCTCTGGGTCCCTCCGCCCCCAACTCGATTTTATTTCCCCTCAGCAGCGACCCCGGGGCCCGCTCCGCCCCGGCCGGGCCCGGCCCACGCATGCGCGGCGGCGGGGAGGCGGCCGGCCGGCATGACGGCCGAGCTGCAGGCCGCGGGCGGCGCCCCGGGAGGCGGCGGAGCGGTGAGAGGGGGGCGGCGGCACCGGGACGGGGAACGGGAACCGGGGGGGAGCGGCCCCCGGGGAGGCCTCGCCTGGGCCCGGCCCGGTTGGCGGGGAAGCCGCGGGCTGGGCTCGGTGCTGGGCTCGGTGCTGTGCTCGGCGTGGTTTGCTTTTAAACCCTCCTCAGGTACCATGGTGAGACCGTGGTTCATTCCAGAGAGCGCGCGGGTAGCCCTGCATGGCATGCTCTGTTCTTGCCAGCCTTCTAAAATTCTCCCCCTGTAACATCCCTCGTGAGTTTTCACCTTTCTTTGGTACCTTTCGGACCTATCTCCAGCCGCCTGTTACAAACGTCAGAGCTGCCTCGCCCGCAGCAGGCAGGGCTGGGGATGAGGGCACTCAGCAGGGTGCGTGGCTCTGCTCTGAGAGCCCTGCAGCATCTCTGCGCTCTTAGAAGAGAATAACTTCATGAGAAGTGTTCCTCAGGGGCAGCGTTGAAGGAATTTGCAGGACGAAGGTACTGATGGAGCACACCATGCGTTCAGAAGGTGTTTGTGTGGCGGCAGTTCCAGGTTTGCTCAGGGCCAGGTCAGGAAGGCGCACGATGTACAGGAGCCTGTGTGCACGTGTGCTGATGGACAGGGAGCCAGCAGGCCATTGCTCCTTGTCGGGATGGATGCTGGCTTGTAAAAGGTCTCGCTTCAGGAATGTCAGCATTGTCGGTGCTACCGTCGGTAGGTTTGCAGGCCTCCTCATATCCATTTTGCTGGGTTGATAAAAAGCACAATTGAGGTGCAGTGGCTGAAGGTCATCTGCTCCGCATGCCTCTTCCGTGCCAGCTACAACATCTGCCTTGCACGCTGTTATTTATGGAGCCCCTTGAACTTATGCACCGCATTTACACCCTTCTCTGTTTCCAGTTTCTCCTCAAAACAAACTACTTGTGCTCAGATCGTATTAAGGAAAATAGCAAAACCTACAGGCTTTATCATTTTTATCTCCAATACCTTCCATTCCTCCCGGCATCTCGATTTGAGAGTCAGCTCCTGTTGCCATAACGTAATACTAATAGCACTGTCATCGTGGTCGTTATTTTTCTGGGAGGTCAGATTTCAGCGTTTGCTTTGGTTTTAAAGGTGCGATGTGTATTAACAGCTGTAGCATGCTACCACTATTGTTTTGAAAACAGCTCTGGAGCTTGTTTTAAAGTACCATGGAGCATAACTCCAGAAGCAATCAACCAGGCTAGTTAGAAAAATAAAAGTTCTCTCCAAAAACTTAACAAATTGTACACACAGAGCGTGGTTCCCCTTGGTTTTTGTGGGCTGCCAGTCAGCCGCAAGCCTCTTGAAACTTGTTGTACGGGATAAACTTCCTGCTGTTAATACAAATGTTTCTTATGAAAGGTTGAATGAAATTGCCTTAGAAATCCAGTAGAATTTTATGCAGTAAGTTAGAGCTGTGGGCTGGTAATTAGTTTTTATGTTTACTGCAGCCTTTGCGAGTCCTTCTTTCGGTGAAGAAGAAAAGCCGATGAAATCATGCCCTGTCCTGCCTTGGATTTCATTATTGCAGTGTGGTTTATTAGCATGGATTTTTCTCCGATGGAAACATATGCCCCGCAGCGTTAGGTAGGGTTAGCCAACGAGAATACAGCTCACTAAGGTAGCAAAATTAGCAACGTGATGTAATTGGTTTGCTGTAGTGAAAGTATTCCTGTCCTGAGGCTCGTGCTCTTGGCTTCTTATCGCAGCGTCTCATTGTGCTGCTGGCTCACCGTGAGCCTTTCCAGAACATCTCAGCTCTTCTGTTTTTTAGGTGTAGGGACTGAAAAAGCGTGTATGAGGGATTGGGAAGGATGTGTGCACGTCCTCACGTGCTGCTTTTTGTAGCAGCTTACCAAAAGGGTAATTTAAATGGGAATATGATGAGTAACATGTTGGGAGAGTTCCCATCAAAAAAAAAAAAAGGGGGGGGGGATTTGTCTTCTAACCAGCCACCTGCGTGGATGCATGCTATTTTTAAGATATTTGTGCATGGTGTAGCATCTGTCAGCAGTATAGATGTATATATAGCTCAAAAAAGTAGCTGACGTTCCTGGTTGCGACTTGTGCTCCAGTTGCATTAAAACACGGTAAGATTTTTCCCAGCGATTAGAGTAAGCAGAAATTTGAATTTATTGCATTGCTCCGCAGCATTCCCAGTTCAGATTAATTAAACGTGTGATCTGAAGAACCCAGGATCCATCGGCCTGTACTGGCAGCAGGATGCCAGATAGCTTTTACCAGTCAGGCACACGCAGCAGCCCTCTCTGTTTGTCCTGCATCGAATCCGTGCTGCGCCAGGCGGGATTCCAGCATTGCAGAGCTGCATCTCCTGGGGTCGGCTTTCACTGGCGCTGGGCTGCCGGCAGCTGCTGCTCCAAAGGGGGACGATGGGACCTCACTGCTGGGGGAGCTGGCATTCCCCAAAACTATGCTGTTGAAGTTATTCATAGCACTGCAGCACTTGGTGGACGCAGTGACTGCTCCTCTGGAAAAAGAGGCGCGCCCGGCCGCTCGTGCAAACCTCTGTATAGGCAGCATTGCACGCTTGCAGGTAAAGTGCATACATGTAAGTTTATCAAATCCTTACACACTTAACACATCCATTAAGAAAATGATTACAGAAATGTTCTTAGGTGGCTAAGCTCAGAATATATTGTTGGCCGTGGCTGACAGACAACAGTAAGTAGCTGACCAAACCTGGAGTTGCTGTGAGGTGGGAAGGAAGAGCCATGGAAACTTCTTGGGCCCCTCTTCTGACGCCTCATTGTGAGTGAGAGATGACGTGCACAAGTGGCATGTGCAGCCGGGCTTAAAATAGCCCCTCTCCAATCCCCCGAGAGCGTACCAGGTTCCTTATATGTCCTGCTGCTGATGCTACTGCTTTTAGGAGAGCGGTGCTGGTGCCCCCCAGGTGTGGCTCATCTGATGGAGTGCGTGGTGCTTCATCTGGGGCCTGCTAACATGCTCTTGAGTGTACAACAGATTGAAAGTTAGTCTGTAAATAGAAATTCTAACTACGATGTTGAAGCTGATGTTGGTTTTGTTACCTGGCACATTTAACTGAGCTTTTGTGTTGATCTCTAAGTAAAAAGGAAAGAAAGAACAAATGCTCTGGTGAGCCCTTGGCAAGCATTGCAGAAGCAGCTTGATGTTTTTCTTGGTCACCTTTTTACATTGGCTTTCTTTATTTCTCGCCTGTAGGATTGCCAGATGCTTTTAAACCAACTGAAAGAGATAACAGGAATTCAGGATTCAGCTTTCCTCCAAGCAGCTCTGAAGGTTTGTATATGTTGTTAAGACCTCTGATTTTGTCCCCAAAATCAGGCAAGTTCGGGCTCTCTTGAAACATAATTCAAGGGTCAGATATGCACTGGCATTTTTGCGGGCTGATGAGAAACTAATCCTTGCTGAAATAGTCAGTGTGTGGCCTGCGTCAGTGACACAGCATGTCCTGAATGGAACGACTTGCTTCCTAAGAGGGGAACCATAAATCATCATCTATTTTCTACCCCGGTTTCTACTTCATTCAGATATATCCGTGAGGCAAATACATACAGGAGTCCAGCATTTGTTGGTATCAGAAGGAAATAGAATTTTAGGGCTAGCATGTATTCAGATGCATCTGAAACAAAAGCTCGATGTGAAGTTGAGAACCCTTCATTTTTTTTTTACAATAGTAGACCTTAAAGTCTGAGCTGCAACAGCACCTGCCTTGTTAAACCATTGTAGGCATTCTCTGGTAATTCTGCTCCTACAGGGCTGTTACCATGCGTTACAGTAAACACAAATTTTGAGGGGCAAAGTTTGTTTTTCTTTATTTAAATTGTTTCAGGAGTTATGGACCACTGAAATCACATTTGCAACTTTGTGACGTGTGGTTGTTTTGTTGATCACCGGAACAGTCATTTGTGCTCTAAAGTGAGGGGACAGAATCATCTCAGGCAGTTAGAGAAACAACATTTATCTGGAAAGATCCTTTCTCATAATGCATGTTTTGATATCTTAAATTGTAGTATTGACTGATTACAGCTACGTCAGGCTGGAATCATCAGACGCTATTGCCTTGAGATGTGTCAGCAAGAGTTGCATTGTTTATATACAAAGAGACTTGTTTATATACAAAAGGACTCATTTAAGGAAATTTTAAGTTTCATTGAGAAATAACATTCAGAAAATGTTAGCATAAATGTAAAGTAGTTTAACACTTATTTCATTGTTTAAAATGAAATAGAAAACTAGTCTATTTGAGCTCTTTTCTAGAATGAACCAAGATCAGTGTTTTGCATGTTCTTCAGATATCTTGTGCTGCGTTATGTCAAGTGATTGCAGTGTGCATAGCCTGCAGTGATGGTCTAAAGAACGCCTCAGGATCAGTAGGATATATATGGCTTGAAATTCTTGGAGAGTTTGATTCCTATGAGTCTCTCCCTGTGGCTAAGTACCCTGTTGCACTGCAGACCTATTGCTATTTGAATCTCTGGCAAGGGAAATGAAATTAGTTAATGGAGTCTATAATGCTCTAGTAATAAAGGCAAAGTGCTTTCCATCAGATAAATTGTAGCCTTTATTATATTCATTTTTTACTGCTACTTGTCGTCAGTAGATAGCTTTCTTCTGTGATGAGAGAAAGCAAAGTTGGAGCCAGTATGCCTATCTTTACCATGGATGCATTAAATTTCATACAAATTTCGATGAAGT
This sequence comes from Aythya fuligula, assembly GCF_009819795.1. Taxonomy (NCBI): domain Eukaryota; kingdom Metazoa; phylum Chordata; class Aves; order Anseriformes; family Anatidae; genus Aythya; species Aythya fuligula. The sequence continues at coordinate 5,741,449 of NC_045580.1, read as the reverse complement.
AACACTGGAACTATGGATTTTTTCCATGTCTTCCTCCTAGGCTGCTAATGGAGACCTAATGGAAGCAGTCACCTTCCTCACGGAGGAGCATGCTCAAGAGCCTGCTCGGGACACAGCTGCTGCAGAGCCATCTGCTTGGGAAGGGAGTGCTGTGGGCAAACAGCTTCCACAAAGTAAGTGGGTCATCTCTGCTCACACTGGGTCTCCTAAAGTTCTTCTTAAATGTTGTCTGAGATAAAGTGTTGAGCCTCCCAGCTTCTGCCAGTGAATCTCTCCCATTCCTGTCCTGGCACAGATTTTGCTAATATTTGTCACTTGCCTTGGGCTGGTTCAGGGAAATAAAACAGAAAACAAACAAACAAACAAACAAAAAAAAAAATATACCAAACCACTTTGGTATCGGTAAGGTTAGTTTTCCTAGAACCAGCTCATCTCTGGGTCAGCTAAGGGCCAGTTTGTAGGTAACAGATCATGCTACAAAGATGTATTTATTTTAAACAACTGATCAGTTGGTTAACACAGAAAGACCAGGAAACTCCTAAACCAGAGAGACCAGAATAGAGAACCAAATCAATGTATGTCAAGGCATACATTTCTTTCTGCAGCATTAACTTGCAGAGCAGGTGAATTGAGTGTTCTGTACAACGTTCTCATGAAAATTTAAAACAAAATGTTATTTTGACCAGCAGTTTGATTATGTGAGGGTTTTTTATAAATATTACCACAGGAAGTTGATTCTGTGTGACCATGCGAATTGTATTAAATTAAAAACCTTGATTTCTCAAAACAGCATCAGTTGTCAACACTGAAGTCAAAGCACAGCAAATACAAGCAACAGCTGGTGTTCCTGATTCATTATTTTAATACGTATGAAATACTCCAGCAAGCTCTGAACTTGGGTGTAAAGAAATCTGGCCTTTACACAGCTGAATGGTCTGTGCTCCTAGCCAAGCCCACTCAATGTGGTTTTTTTTTTTTTTTATGATCTCATAGTGTGATTCAACCTAAAAGAATTTTTTCTTATAAGTTTTACTAGAAAATCATGCTTGCATCATGTTAAAAGTCATGTTTGTGAAGTGTAACATTTTCTAGAAGTTCCTTTCAAAGAAAACATTTGCTTCCACCTGGTGGAAAATTGATTAGAATGCTGCTCTGCTTCTAGATGGTGCTGCTCTCAACCCTAACAACAAAGACGACCTCCACACAGTTGTTTTCAGACAACTGGAATCACCAAAAGGTCAGGCTGCAGAAAGAGACGCTGAAAGGTCAGTGGATTTGAAGTTTGTTTTTGGTTTTGCCAGATATTGTAGGTGGATTCTTAAGCTGATTACATTTTTTGTAACTGCAAAACAAACATAAATCATGTAAAAGATGTGTATCTGCTGCTTTTAGACAGCGTGTGGATTGTTACCGTCTTCTTGGTGGTATAGTTGATCTTTACTTTTGGAGCAGCACTGCAACGTGATGGTTGAAGTAGAAAAAATAACTTTAGTTGTGTCCTATTTGATTCCTGCTGACATGGCTGGCATGCCAAACAAAGCAATGCTTTACTGGTATCGTAGCACTTATTGAAGAAGCACCATGAAATCTCATGTATCAATTCACCTCACTCCAGTCACCGTGTAGCTCTCTCCTTTTTACAGTGGGTTGGGTTGGATTGAATTTGCCTCCAGTAATGACTAAGTAGCACTAGATACTAATTTTGCATGCAGCTAGTTTACAAAGAAAAACATGCGTATCTAATACCTCATTCCATCATCTCAAATTATCTTCCAGTCCTGTTTTTCATCCACCTCGTTTCAGAGTTGGAACTTTTTTGGAGTCAGGTGAGATATTTGTTGCCTGTAGTGCCAGATATCACCTGACAGTGTTCAGCTCTGCATCCTGCCTGTGACTAGAGTACAGCTTCCAGAGTTTCTGAGACTCTTTGTGAGATGGTGTTTCACAAAAGTGTTCATGTTTTGTGACAGACCACAGGAAGTACATTCTGCTGAAAACAAAAATCGTTCCAAAAGGAAACGCTGTGAAGTTTGGGGAGAGAATCCCAAACAGAGTGACTGGAGAAGAGTGGGCGACTGGCCTGTTGGAATGAAAAACATTGGTAATACATGTTGGTTTAGCGCTGTCATACAGGTAATCTAATGGCAACGTTCTTGTGTGATAGCTGCAGTCTTGGAGACAAAATATTTATCGATTAAAATTAAATATTTAATATCTTCATAGTTTCCTGTGTAGAGGAGTGAATGTGGCTATCCTCAGATAATACTGTTTTTATTTTACATGATGTTTACTCTAAGCATACGTAAAAAAAGAGCAGTTAAAAAGAGTTTTTGCATGAAAATAGATACAGATGCATATAATCAGTGTGTGTGCAATTGCTTTTTTTGGTGCGGTGATGTACAAATACTTAATGGATGACAGAAACTGGACCGGAAAGGGGAACTGATAATATAATTATACTGGCGTCACTGTTAGCTCTATAACACTTGGGGTATCAGGTTCTGGTTAATGGAATACAGTGGCACAGATACTTGAACTAATAAGCAACTAGGCAGTGTATATTATTAGTGATAACCTGAACAAGAAGAGACAACACTAAGTGCCACTGAACAAATTTGTCTCTTCTAACCATTTTACATAGCAGATAAATGTTAATCAATCATGGCTCTCTAGCTTTGAGAAGAAGTAAAAAAAGCTGCAAATGAGCTCATTTTTCTGTGTGACTTGCTCTTGTATGCGTTTTCTAAGCTTGCCTGTACAGAATAGAATACTCATTAAACTGATTATATGGCCTGAAGTGGGAGTATGAGATTTTCTTTGGAGGAGCATGAGGAATATGGAGGGTGCAGATGTAAGCAGTCTGTGTACCACACCAGTACTTCTTGAATGTTTATGTAGTAACACGAGGCCATTGAAGAATTAGCAGGGAACAGAAAAAGCTGTGGAGTAAGACTCAGTGGTGCATAAAACTGAAATGAGTCAAATCCTCGTAGGTGTTGATCAATTGTTACCTCTCCTTTCCTTTCAGTCTCTGTTCCAGTTGCCAGAATTTCGGAGGCTGGTCCTTGGCTACTCTCTGCCACAAAATGTACTTGAAAGTTGTCGTAGTCGCACTGTAAGTTTTCATCACGTAAAGCTGTGAAGTTTCCCTTTTGTGGTATACTGTTTTGTTCTTTCTTTAAGCAGATTTAATTTGAAACAGGCCCTCTGAGACCTCTGTTCATATGTTAACAACACTTAAATTGCCTAGCTGCTTTAAAGACAAATTTGGGAAATACTTTACAAAGACAGAATTGCTGTAGGAAAAAAAAAAAAAAAAGTAAGCTTTTCTCTAGAGCTTCTAAATGAGTTGTAGGGAGAAATCTGACCCATAAAACTTCTTGGCAGATTGTTCGTTTGTTATATGCTCCTCAGAAGAACTGGTATTTAAGGCAGTCTGAAGGTCCAGTACCTTCTGAGAGTGGTCAGCAGGAGATGCTTAGAAAATATTTAAGGAAAGTTATACATAGAATTATCTTTTGCTTGTTATATATGTCATTCTCGGTTTTGGCCACCACCATTTAGGAGATTCAGCGTACTTGCTTTTGTCTGTGCTCTTGGTATTCTAAAAAACCCAAAGTGCGTAAAGAAGAACTTCAAAAGTTACCTTACCTTTTAGCTATTATTACTTCTGGCACCTCCTTTCTCTAAGGTTCCTGATAAGTTATTTTTTTCTCCCATGCATCCACTGGGAGATCATATTGTTTCCAAAAAAGGACACTGCATGTCTTTCTGCTTTTGTCCTTTATTAAGGTCATCTCTTTCCTTGGTCCTTAGCTTACCTCTTAAGTCATGTGCTTGTTTGTTTGCACTTTGTTTTTAAATGCTGCTTTTTGAGCTGCAGGAAGGGTTTGGCTTTTCTTCTTTTTGTGATGCAGGGAAAAAGAAATATTGCATTCATGCAAGAACTTCAGTGTCTGTTTGCTTTAATGCTGGGAACACGTCGTAAGTTTGTGGACCCTTCTGCAGCACTGGAACTTTTAAGAGATGCGTTTAGGTCAGCTGAAGAACAGCAGGTAAAACCACGTTACAAAGCCTTTTGCTTTTTTTCAAACCAGCACTTGCTAACAGAAATTCTGTTTCACTTCATCCTCTTATTTTCAGAGAGCTCTTCGCTTGTTGGTCAGCTGACAAGCAGCTGTCCCTGTGTCACTTAGGTGAAATGCACGTGCTTGGTAGTTAAACAGCCACTGTAACAGTGCTGTACCCTGTGCCATCTGGGTAGTAATCACAATAATTTCCTCCCACTAGCCTGCAGATGAACAGGGTGTTCACTATGGGTCTAAATCATCGCAGCACTTCAGTTTCATGCTTCTTTCGGATGGGTAGGTACAGCAGTACTGGTTGGGTTTTGTTCACATAGGTTTGTGAAATCAGCAGAGTGTGAAAACACATCCTTCTTGGTATGTTTGACTCTCAACTTTTGTCTCTCTTCTAGCAAGATGTGAGTGAATTTACACACAAACTACTGGATTGGCTGGAAGATGCATTCCAGCTTGCTGTGAATGTCAAGTGAGTTTTTTATGATACCAGGAGTTTGACTTGTCACTGAGGAGAAACAGATTTTAAATGTGACTGCTCAATAAATGAGAGGGCTTTAAATGAAAATTTTGAGTAATGAAAAAGACTTCTTTGTTTACTGATGGTGATCCTCCGTCAGCGTGAAATGTGCTTATGGACTGTTAGATCTACATTTCTTGCTTAAGTGTAGGACTGTATTCAATGCCAGTATGGACTACAAAGTGTATAAGCTTTAAGGGAACTCAACAGACTGGTGTAAAAAGACCTGGTTGGTTTTGATTGTGTTTTGTTTTGTTGTTTTTTTTTTTGAACTATTTCAAAATAGTTCACTGTTTTTTCCTTGCCAGTATTATTATGTGCTTTTGAGTGTGGAAGTATATGAGAAGCTTCCTCTCTGTTTTGTGCTTTGATAGAAAACTGTATTTTTGATTGTAGGAAGATTGCCAAGCAAGTGCTTAGATTAAGAGTTAAGGCTTTTTTGCAGCCTAAAGCTGCAAATGAATTCTGTGCTTTTTCTTTCTGAAACAGAAGCCCTGCAGATAAATCTGAAAACCCAATGGTACAACTTTTCTATGGCACTTTCTTGACTGAAGGTGTCCATGAAGGTGAGTTAAGGTTTTGGTAGATTCACTTTTTAACTCCTTTAAGAAATTTGATTTGTGGCAGTGATAATACATGTTTTTGTTGCATATCCTTGATGAATTTGCCTGGATCTTCATTGTTATAGCAAACTTGCAAATAGTCTTCTTTATAAAATTGTTTTTAACATCTATAAAATATGTCTTCTGAAAGTATTTAATGCTTGTAAGTGCTTCTGTGTTTGAAAGCACTTATTCTGTAATGAGGCTTACCCTGACAGACATATAGAAAGCTATATGCAGTTCATTTCTTAAAAGTAGTGCATCTAAACTGGTGCCCATGACAAACTCTCATGTTAACTTGACGAAATGTGGGTTTTGTATCATTTTCATCATCCAGGCAACACTTTTTCCAAGATCGAAACCTTCGGTCAGTATCCCCTGCAGGTAAATGGGTATCGAAACTTGAATGAGTGCTTGGAAGGAGCCATGGTGGAGGGAGAAATGGATGAGGAGACTGCAACTCAGTCAGTGAAATACGGACAGGAGGTTAGTTGCAAGTTTTGTTGTTGAGGTTTTGGTTGCTTTCTAAAGAAAAATTAAATACGTGTAGCACAGGTGTGTCTCAGTATAGTGTGATAACTTTAAATGGCAATTGTTAACAGTCACTACTAACTGAATAAAAAAAAATTGTCTGCATACCTGGAATCTCGTATAAATGTATGTTAGTGTTACATAGATACTGAGTCTGCTTATTTGTAAAGATGTGTTGTCCTATGTAACCAATTAGAGGAGTTTGTTTTAAATTAAAAAGGTAAAGAGCTGCTTCTGATGCAAGTGTGATAAAGTCTCTCTCTTTCTGTTGAAGCCTACCTGTACCTGAGTAGGGGGAGAACCACTGCCTCCATATTTTCGGAGGGTAAAAGTACAGTGCTTAACTCTATGGTATGCCATTTGGAATTTGTATCTTTCTCCCTATTACAGTGTGTGTTTTTTTCTTTTCATTTTCACTCTTATCTTCTGACTGTGCTGATTTATTTTTTTCTTTTAAATCCTGCAAATCACAAATCAATCACGAACTACTTATCTGCAGCAAACTAGAAAGCTAAGATACATCATTATATTCAGCATCCTATATACATTAAGAACAGCTGAGAAGTTAGGTTGAGAAAGACTGAGAAATAATATTAAGAATTTTGCATAGGTGTCTGGCTTAGAAGGGATAAAAAAGTATTTCTGTTCAGTGAGAAGGTTTGAAAATGTCTTGCTGTGGTTTAAACTAGCAAAAGAAAAATGAAATCTTGCGCTGCTAAGCCCTGTCTGACTTTGGTCTCAAATGCTTGTTTCTGGTTTTCCTAGTTCCTGCGTGAAGCTGTTTGGATGCATTTGCAGCACATTTAGTTGAAATTGGTGTAGGTTGGTGCCAGAGACAAAGGGATACAGAGAGCTAATCAGGCAGGTTCACTTCAATCCAAGCTTTTTAGCTTCTTCAACTCCTTTTCTGAAAGGCAGAGGGAAATTGGACTAATGACAGAGATGTTTTAGTCTTTCTGTGTCTGTGCAGACAGAACGAAAAAGCTCTATTTCCAAGAAATATGATTGGAAAAAGTGCATCTTAATTTTACTTTCTAGGAAGTCTGCGTGATAGGGGGCATAGAGAATAAGGTGCATTTTGTCTTTGGAGAACTTAGGTGAGTGCACTGAAGTTTTAAAGGATCACAAGGATTAATTAGAATTACGTTTCCCGTAGGTAATAGGGGTGTAAATCTTTCCTTTTCCGTTTTTGGGTTCTCTTGTTCTGAAGATTGGGCTGCTTCTGAGAAAGCTCTGCTAACTGGCCATTTCCTTCCAAAGCATTTAAAATTATATATATATATTTACTGTGAAGGGGATTCTTTTAGATATAAAATTTGCTGTTCCACTTTGGTGTGGGGCAGATTTATTGTGGCAGGACATCTGACATGAATCATGCAAAAGAAAATGACCTTAGTGTGTTCATCATGAGTCCAACAGAGAGTGTTGTCTGTTTGGTGCCATGCTAAGGTAGGTGAAGTAAACGGGAAGTGGATGCTTGAGATATTTGTGAACCCAGTAAGGCAGAGGAAGTATGAATTCAACTGAGAATTTTTCTTTCAGCATGGCTCTTTGAAACAGTTGCTATATATATATAGAAAATGGGTTTCTTGTCTGAATCTCCTAAATTGAGTAGTTCTAAAACAGACACAGAGAGGATAAGGAATAACACACTGCTTAAGGACTTCTGTTTTGTTATTCATCATTGCATGTGATCTGTGTTGGCAAATAACTACTGTAGAGGGTTGTAGCTGACATCCAGAGTTTGTGTAGTGTCTGGTAATTTTCTGAAATTCAGTGCTGAACCAGTTAATAAGCTACCAAGCTGGGATGTGTTAGGCAATGAAAATTAGTCTTCTTAAAGTTATTATGAGGTTGCTTTATGGTAAAAGTGTAAAATGCAAGTGAAAGAAATTTAATCTCATAAAATTTGATTTTCTGACTAGTCACTCCATAAACACAATATACATTAAGAATTTAAAGACAGCTAGATATTTAGGATCAGTCTAAAATGTGCTGTTTGGCAGTCATCTTAAAAAAAGTCCCCCTGGGGGCATTTCTGCTTTTTTTTACAGCGCTGGTTTACAAAGCTTCCACCAGTATTGACCTTTGAACTCTCCCGATTTGAGTTCAATCAGTCACTGGGACAGCCAGAAAAAATTCACACCAAGCTAGAATTTCCTCAGACTATTTATATGGACAGGTGAGATTTTCTGTTGCATGGTATGTTTAAATCTATTGCTTTATTTTAATTCAAGAAATTTAAAAGATGGTATTGGTGAGCAAGGAAAGGATTCTAAAATACTTATGAAAGACTGGATCTGAGAAGTAAATACATTTCACGTGATTGGGCTTTGTCTGTCTAGGTACCTTTACTGCAGCAAAGAGCTTATTCAGATGAAGAGAGAAGAAATGAAGAGATTAAAGGAGAGAATGACGATTCTGCAACAGAAACTGGAAAGGTAAGTAGTCAGCTAACTTTATTTTTGTATCACGTGGAAGTTTTGTAAATGCTTCCTTTCAAACAAGTATTCGAAGAGAAAACATAGGAAGGAGAAATACCTGTGTTCTGAGAAGCCTGGAGTGTGGAAGCGTGTTTTTATACGAAAAGGTTGGGTTTGTTGATGGTTTCTGCAGATTAAGGATATTGTTACATGAGAAAATTTTTAAATACTGCTGTTGGAACTGTCAATTGTATTTACATGTTTCCTTGAAAAAGTCTATTAATACCTTTAAAAAAAACTACATTATGTGCTGCATTAGATGTTCTTTACAGCTTAGCATTTGGCATTATTTATGTAGTGGGGAAAATCAGTAGCAAAGATCTGGTTTGTGGGCAAACAGAAGGCTTCATTTTCCAGGTGCTTTGTCTAAAAATCTTTTTAATCAGCTTTAAACTTGCTTAAATTTCTTTTATATTCGATTATGACAATTCCGTGAAAAAGTGGAAGGCAAATGCTTGTCCTGCACTGTGGTAGCCTTGGAATTGTGTGTTAGGCATAGCCTCTGTCAGGCATCGTGCGAGCGGTTCATATTTAGGTCCACGTGTGGCATTGTATTGAGTCTGGCTGGGATGGAGTTTGTTTTCTTCTTAGCAGCCCGTGCTGTGTTTTGGATCTCTGACTGCAGCAGAGCTGATAACTCACCCATGTTTTGGCTATTGCAGTGTCAAGGCTTCCTCTGCTTCCCACTCCTCTCCCCCCAACGGCATGCAAGCTGAGGGTGAGCAAGGAGGGGACGCAGCTGGGACAACCCACAGATGTATCCCTAAACAACCATGTCACACACTGTCACAGACGTGGAGAGCTGCTGTAAGGTTACTGCTAAACCAGCCCTAAACTCAGTCTAGGCTTTGGAAACGGCCAGTCTTTAGAGAGGGAACATCAGCAGCAGCTATCAACAGACAGAATCTGTATGGTGCCAAGGCAGGGGCATGCTTCTCAGTAGTGGAAACATGATCTGAACACTGAAAGGGATAGCAGAGGGCTCTTCTTGTAGCTGCATTGCTTTATGAGGAACAGAAGAGCTGGATGCATTTGAGGAACAAGTGTGTGTGCATAGGCCCTACTCATTCTTCAGATTCTGAAAAGGAAATTGTGGCAGGGCAAGGTCTTTTTAAAAATAAAATAAAATAAAATCCAGGTTTGTATATGCTGTCATAATGAGAGTTCAAAATTACTTTGAACTTTGCAGCTTTGTGAATGTTCAACGAGGAAATGTCCTAAGATTGAGATACGATTTCTGCGTTCAAAGCAATTAAAAATAAAAACAATTATTCTATGTCAGCTCTTTGTAAACATGTTGTTTACAACATGTGTCGTAAATTAATATGTAGTAGCTTATTTGTTGCTCTTCTCAAGCTTAACCAGTCATGTTGTTTCATTAATGGAATGTTTTGCTTTGTTATTGTAGGTACATGAAATATGGCTCTGGCCCAGCTCGCTTTCCACTACCTGACATGCTCCAGTACGTTCTTGAATTCATCACTACAAAGTCTGCTGTACCTGCGTCTCCTGAATGTGTATCTTCTGCTCAGGACTCTGAGACAACTGTCCTGCAGTCCCAAGCTGGGTCGTGCATTTTGGACGTGCTTTCACAGCCAAACGGGTTAGTAGATAGAAATAAACATTTTTAGGAGAACACGTTACATTTCAACTAAATGCTACTGGTTTTCATTCTGAAAGTGAATTATGTATGTGGGCTCTTGTGAGCATGATGGCCTGTACAAGTGCAAGTAGTCAGTGGCTACTTTATTCCTGATTTGGTTCTGTTTGTCTATGTACTAACACTGCAGCTAGTCTGCGTTTTTTGAGGGGTTTTGTTTGTTTGGTTTTGGTTGGTTGTTTTTTTTTTTTTTTTTTTTTTTGTGTGTTTTTTTTGGTGTTTGCTTGGTGTTTTTTTTGTTTTTCCTTACAACAGCATTGCCATATTCCATAAACAGTAATTCCAAGTTAAATTATATGCTCTTTTTTTGGTTAGGTTACTATTTTTTATCACTGTTAAATTACTGCAATATTGGATAATTGCAAACCTGCCCAGTTTGGTTGGCCTCCACTCCATGCTATGTAAATAAATTAATTTCCTAGTAAGGGATGGAATTTTTTGGAATTACTCATTGTGGGTCTATTCCTCACTGTGTTCTTCCAGTTCTGTAAGAATTCTAGCTTTTATTTGTCCTGCCCTATAATTTAATTTGGTTTGTTAAGGAAGAATTGCATTTCCATTAATTTATTTTCTTTGTGTTGTACCATCCTAAAATAAAAATATCTGCTCTGGCTCTTGAGTAATTTTTGTTTAACCTCTTTTATTTTCTTTATTAAATCCTTCTCAATTTTTTATGAATCTGCCTGTTACTATGGGATTTTGTTTTGCAGCATACTAGAAAGAAAGGATACTAAGACTGAAGATGCAGCTGTCTTTTTGGGAAATTCCTCGCCGCAGAAAAAATTGGATGTGCCACTCCAGCCTTCTGGTTCACCAGCAGAAATATCTGAACGGCCAGCTCCTCATGTGGTTTCTGAGGAAGAGATGAACCTTGTTAGGACATGTCTACAGCGATGGAGAAATGAGATTGAACAAGACGTGCAAGGTTGGCTCTAAATGTTTGTTGTGTTTTTTGTGTTGATTGCCATCCTGATTTCCTCTCTGTTGCTTCATCTGGATACATCCTGAGCTATGCCCTGTGGTGTTCCTGCTCATCTAAAAATACTCCTCCATGTTTTGAGGTACATGGTATACCCACTGAGCTTGGACCTACCATCAAATAACCTTGTACAAGTTTCAACTCTGTTAAGTTTATTTGATCGTTATTGCCTGGCTTCAAACTTTTTGAAAGTGAAGAGGGCCAGAATAGCCTGGGTAGTCATTATTTTTTATGTATTTTTCTCATTCGTGATGTTCTTGGCAGATCTGAAGGAGTCTATTACCAGAGTTAACCTATCCATTGAGCAAATGTACTGTGACCCTCTCCTCCAACAGGTAAAAAATGCAGCTTTGTTAGGTAAATATTAAACTGATGATGCCGATACTGTTTTTTGTTCATCGTTGTCAGTTCAGGTTATCCACTTTGTTGTATTTTTAAAAAATCCCAGTATTATGATGAAGAGGAGAAAGGATTTGTTTAAAAAAAAAAATGTTTTTCCCTTAAAAGTCAGTTCTTACACAGCAGTAAATTTAATGTATGACTCGTCTTGTACAAGGCAACATCTGTGAATGTGTTTTATAACTTCTTTACAGAGATCAGACAACTTCCTTTACTAGAAGTAGGTCTGAGAACTCTGTCCATTTGAACTTGCAGGTTCCCTATCATTTGCATGCAGTCTTGGTACACGAAGGGCAAGCAAATGCTGGTCACTACTGGGCCTACATATATGATCAGCCTCGAAAAAGCTGGCTCAAATACAATGACATCTCCGTGACAGAATCATCATGGGAAGAATTGGAGAGGGATTCATTTGGCGGCTCGAAGAATGCTAGTGCCTACTGCCTGATGTACATAAGTGATAAGGTGTCCAGCTTTGTTGCAGGTACTGGAGTTGCATATTTCGAGTTCTGTGTGTTATGTTTTTTTATGTATTATGTTGAACCTACACAGTAGTCTTTTGTTATGCAGCCTTCCCTATTATTGGTAACAGTTATTGGTAACAGTTGCTTAGTCTTGCGAGTTTGTTTGCAGTGCCAATGTATAAATAGTTATGTGGATAAATTATTGTGCACGTGGCACTATACATGGCCAACAGCTGTAGAAGAACCTAATAATTTCGTGCATGGTACATTTTGATGCAATAAATAGAAGCAAACAATAGAGAACTGTCATTCTGTTCATTGCTAAATATTGCTGATGAGAATCTGGAAGTTTTTCTTTGTCTCCCTGTGACAGGTCCATTTCTGGAATGAGCCCATGATTTATTTTGTTTTTTCCCTATTTAATGCAATTTCTGTTGTTTTTAAAAATGCTTCACTTTTACGGTGTGTGCATAAGAAAAAAATCTTTATACCAGAGATTTCATCATTTGGTTTTGATCATTTTAAGACTTGTCAAAAGCTAGAATTTCTTGGGTTTTTGTGGTATTTTAAAACTTAATACTGAAGTAGATATAAAAGGTGTTGATAAGTACCAGCATGAAATTCATGCTTTCAAGTCCGTGTGGTTTCCAACCTCTATATGTTATGTGAGGTTGTAGATGCGATGTGTTAAGCTTGATTGTGACTGTTCCACTGTGGGCAGTTTAAATACCTTTCTCTGTACAGTGGTAGCCCTTGACTACAGATGTATTTCTGACAGATGTATTTCGCTATATGCAACTGATGCGTTTCTTCCAGATGAAGATGATGGCTCAGAGGTCGGACAGTTTCAGAAGGAGGTTGAAGCCTTGCCCCCCGAGCTGAGACACTACATTCAAGAAGACAATTGGCGGCTTGAGCAGGAGGCAGAGGAGTGGGAGGAAGAGCAATCTTGCAAGATTCCTCAGATGGAGCCATCAGCTGCTTCTGAATCACAGGACCTGTCCTCTGAATCAGGACTAGGTGATACCACATCTGATTTTGTGATCTTTGTTGTAACTAATAACAATCAGTTGGTCATAAAGACCGCGTTTTGGAGCCTTATGTAAATGTCTAGGTATCTTGAAGGAACAGGTAATGAATTAGCAAGGGCGGCTGGTTTGGGGACTATGTCCTGGCAATGCAAAAAGCTATTCTACGATTTTTGTACATCTGTCCTTCCAGGCTTATCAACAGAAATGGTGTTTTCTATTCATTTAATCATAATGAGCTCATTTCATTGCACTTCCAGACTTTTTTTTTGTACAAATGTTGAGTAGACAATATCCAAGCGCTATTCTCTTGAGTGGGAAAGTGTTACTTAGCAATCCCTGACAGTGTGTGCCATACCCACTGAAAAGGTTTCGTGAGGCTTCTATTCACAAGTTCACGATGAAATACATTCAACCTCTGGGATGAATGTAGCAGCTGTTTAATCATGCACAGAAGTGCTACAAAGCATTTTTAGAACAAGAGAGGAAAAGAAGACGTAAATGGAGAGCAAACATTCGTTACAATATTGTATTTTGATGGAACCGAGTAACAAGCTCACTCCAGACTTGAATAAAGTATTAAATTGGTGTCTTGTATCATGTTGTCTGGTGGTGCAGCAGATTAAAATGTTAATAAAGCCATTGTGTTATGTTGGGCCAGAATTCCTGAGAATGTGCACTTTTAGTAGAGTGTTACATCTTTAGTGCTGCATAACAAAAATGAAGGTGGCTGATAATTTCTAATGTAAATGATTTTGGATGCCATTCACAGTTAAAGAAGTTGGTATGTGTGCCTGGTAAATTTGAAAGAGGGCTGCTTTCATCTCATGCGCTTCCTTTTACCCTCTGAGCATTTGAGTCTGTGTCTTGCAGTTCATGTTCTAATGCCACATCACTGTCTTGACAGATCAGTCTTCAGGCTGTGAGCAGAGCGCGCGTTCTCTGTCTTCTGAGCATGCCATGATTGTGAAGGATCAGACTGCCAAGGCCATTGCAAACACAGCCACTGCCTATGAAAAGAACGGTGTTGAGGCAGCTCTCTACAAGGTAAGGACTGAACCCTGGCCCAGAGAGCAACCTGTTGTTGTCTTTGTATCATTCTTCTTAATAAACCTTTGCTTTTTCTGTTTCTGTGTAATTATGTAGCTGTACCACATTTAACTCGGTCCCCTCCTGCTTTCCTGTATTTTGCTTTTGTTTTTCTTATTCTTTTTCTTTTTCTTCTTGGCCACAGCCAAAGGAGGTAGAACCAATGAAGGCCCACCCGGGAGAAACAACCTTTACAGTTCAGGCAGAACAACCACAAGATGCTAAAGAAACAGAGTCTGCTGCCCAGACTAGCTCACAGGTCTCTGAAGTGGAAATCCCCAGTGTGGGGAAGATTTCTGTTAGATCTGATGCAGATGGATATAATGAGGAGGTACAGCTCCCAGTGCAGAAGTTAATTACTGACCATCACTAACCTATAACTTTATAGTCAGTTGGCTTTGAGCTTTCTAAGACTGGATACGACAGACGTCTGTCACAGAAACAGTACTGTTTTCAGAGTAAACTTTTCCCCTGTAGAAATAAAATTTGGTAGCCAGACCAAATTGATTAGTAGCTTCTTTTCTAAATGCAATCAGAGAAGCAGCTCAGTAAAAAGCACTCAATCCTTAGATCTGCTCAGTGTGCCTGTGGGTGGTCTTTCTGGCGTAACTATATCGAAATTGCCCCTGATGTATTACTTTACTTACAAGCCCCTTTAGGTCTTCAGAGTTTTGTCCCATTTATCAAAGAAGTTGAGTCCTAGTAGTGTAACTTAGAGAATCCTAGCTACTGATTTGAGTGTTTAACCTCATTTATACATACTTGAGCAACATTCTAGAAGCTGGCTCTTTCACAAGTCCCGTTGAGTTAGTTGACTATGCTTCATACATGCTTGTATGAAGTTAGCACAGTGAAATGCTCTGCCACAGGCACGGCTGTCTTCTTACTTGCAGTGCTTAAGAAAAGTGAGTGGGACATAGAGGGGTTAGGGTTAGTGTGCTTTATGTTCTCACTTGCTGAATTTAGAAATTCAAGGCTTGGAGCAACAAGCCTTCTGATGTAAGTGCTTAAAAAATCTGCATGTCAAGTGCATGTGATAGGTGGAGTAACCAGTATGTAAGCAAGTAGCACCTCTGGCTTATTCCGCCTGAATTCGTATGATTTCCTTTAGACTTTATCTTTTGAAAGTTTTTCCTTTCTTCACCATGCCTTTTCTTCTTTTCCTGTCTGTTACCGTTTTCCTTGTTGTTGTTCGTGTTTGTTTTCCTGCTTTCATGGTAGGTGATGCTGAGTCCAGCCATGCAAGGTGTCATCCTGGCTATTGCAAAAGCCCGCCAGACCTTTGATCGAGATGGGTCTGAAGCAGGGCTCGTTAAGGTATTCTATTTGTTTGCTAAACTGAGCAGCATGGAAATCAGTTTTCACAGAATGAAGAATGTTACATTTAAAGACATATCAAGAAAGTGAAAGGAAAGATTTGTGCTTTTTTTTTCCTTCTAACTAATGGCTTTTCTGTTTGTGCTTGCATAATGTCCTTGTTCCAAACAATTTTTAGAGCTTGTAAGCTCTGAGGAAATAGCAGATTTTACTTTTTTCTGTTTATACTGCTTATTCTTTGTATTCTTTGAGGGTATAGGTAATTCTCTCTGTCTGTTTAAAAAAAGAAAAGTAGACTTTCTTTGCCTTTTAAAATCTGTTGCATGTCCTTGATGCAAGTGTCAGGAAATAAACCAGCACTCATGAATTTTTTTTCTTTGGTCTTGAAAATGCATACTTACTATAACCACTGTTGTAAAATGTCTTCAAGAAATGAATGCATGACGTAGAGGGACTTGAAAGAATGTAAACTGCTGAATACTGAAGTTGGTGTTAGGTTTTAGAGGCAGGTAGATCTAATGACAAAAGGTGGCAAGGGAGAAATCACCTGTGTTACTTATCTACAAGAATATGTATCACAAACTACTCTTGCATCTTAATGCAGATAATACAGATGCAAGAGGATTACACTTGATTTTGGCAACCTGGCACTGGCAAGAAGCTTACCAAAACTATTTGAGGAAGTTATGATATACAATGCCCCTTTTCTTTTTTTTTTTAAATTTAGCTTCAGATGTTTTTGGGCTTCTATTCACCAACAGAACGTAACTAAGCAGCAGAGGCTAGTTATCTCCCATGAGAATCCCATCATTGCAGGACACATTTAAGATCTGTACTGGCTCCTGTAGAATTCAGGCGGTCAGAAGCGTGGACGTTTCAGTACGTATGTTTCATTGGCAGGCATTCCATGAAGAATACTCCAGGCTCTATCTCCTTTCCAAAGAGACCCCCACCCCTCAGAACGATGCCCGGTTGCAACATGTGCTCGTTTACTTCCTGCAAAACAATGCTCCCAAACAGGTTGTGGAACGGACCCTTCTCGAACAGTTTGCAGATAAAAACCTCAGCTACGATGAAAGGTTTGTGCTGTGGATTCCAAGATGAAGTTTTTCTCATCTGGAAGCAGCTGGGGCCATTCTTCTGACTTTCTCATCTCTGCTTATACGGAGCAGGTCAATTAGCATTATGAAGGTAGCACGAGCTAAGCTGAGAGAAATCGGTCCTGACGAGGTCGATATGGAGGAGTATAAGGTAAGGGACTGAAATGCCACCTTTGATTGATCCTTCACACTGTCAGAACTCATGCTGTCCAAAGCAGCATGTGGGAAACTGAGAACGTGGTACAGAACAGAGTAAGCACATAGAGCAGTAGCTGGCATGCCTGTAGGTAACAGCCTTGACTGGTTTCATCTGAAATTTGTATCTTCAGAAACTATAAGGGAGAATAAGTACACTGGAAATTTCCTGAGCTTTCAGGAATGTTTATGCAGTTGACTAAATCATTATGTTGAGTGCATGGCTTTTAAGAATGTTAATCTCTTTGAAGGGTAAAGTCTGCTATACTTCTGAGTTGTGAAGGAATGTAAAACTTGGGTGTGCATGTTACAGCTGAAGCTGATACTCTGCTTTCTTTCTCCTCCTCAACAGAGATGGCATGAAGACTATAGCCTTTTTCGCAAGGTATCTGTTTACCTGCTTACAGGGTTGGAGCTGTATCAGAACAGAAAGTAAGCTTACTTTAATTGTGTGTTTGAATATGCCCTTTGGACTCCTGTACTAAAATCTAAGTGTCTTGAACTGGCATTATACTTGGTTTAAACACATTTTGGAGCTCTTTAGACTCTTACGATTTTTTAAAGGGCCTTCTTTTTCTCCCTAACATTTTAGTTGCATAATTATCACAGTCTGGAGAAAGACTGTGCTGCTTTGTGAAAGGTTTGTATTTTGAAAAGTGATTTTTCCAATCCAGGAAAAAAATTAATAGCTTCTAGAATTATTCATGGATGGAAACAGATTTCTGAGGTGGCTGGCAGTGATGAGCTGCCAAGTTCAGGTGGTCAAATGAACAAGAGGCTGGGCAAGAGTATGTTAGAGTTTCTCTGAACTTACATCTCTCTATCAACTCTTCGAGAAGTTGGATCCAGCAGTTGTTCGGTTTTCTCAGCAGGGTTTTTATAAGGTCAAAATATATAAATGAACTGAAAATATTATCCTTTGCATTTCTGTGAGTGTTCTCCCAAAGTGCAAAGTTCTTGGAGCAGTGCAGAAAATGTTGGCATTCATGGTCTCAGCCAGTTATACACAAACTTTAAAGGGCTATTCATAAGGTACTCATTTGGAACGCAGGGCAAAAAGGAACATTACTTAATTTGACACAGAGCATCTGTTTATGCTTTGGCAAGGAAATTTTAGTTTTTCTGTTGGGTCTGATGTTAGTTACTGTTCAAGCTAAATCGAAAATATTTCCCAAGTTGACATGATTGACCACACTGTAGCTTGTTACAGCAACAGATGTTGCAGGCTGGACAGCTGACACTCTTCTCCTAGGTACCAGGAGTCCCTGACCTACCTGGTCTATGCCTACCAAAGTAACACGGCTCTGCTGATGAAAGGAACCAACAGAGGAGTGAATGAATCACTGATTGCCTTGTACAGAAGAAAGTGTCTCTTGGTGCGTAATGAAGTGCGCTCAGCTCATTTGGGGAGGGTTGTGGAATGGTAAAAGCAGCCTGGTTAACATCAGCTCTTTTTGTTCTGTGATGCAGTTCACTCACTGCTCAGTACACGTTGCCCAAAGGATCGGATTGGTCCATATCTCCTTCCAGGAGCACATTTCATTAACATGCTGCTTTTTCCAGGGAATGTTCCAGTACTGCTGAACTTACTATTGGGTTTTTAAGTCAGCACTTTTCAAAAAAGCAGTAGTTGTTTTGGGTTTTGTCCGTTAGCTTCCTTCCCTCACAATAATTATTTCTGATGCTGATGGCTTCCTCTTTCTGAACAAAAGGTGATGCCCTTTTCAGTAGGAAGAAAAAAGCAGTATAAAAATTAGATTTGTTGTTAGTTTGTGCTCTGTAGTTTCCAAGCCCAATGTGACTCTGTCTTACACCTGTTACCATGGCTTCTGCCCCTTATTGAGTACCATCAGTATCATAGAAATCTAGAATAATTCAACGAAAGAAGGTTTCATGTGATTTTTTGAGGAATCTTGTTAAAGGTAAATATTAAAATCAGAATTTATAAATAAGCTATATATATGCTATATGCACATATAACAAATTGCATATATTTATATAAACACATACATTTTTTGTTTTCTGTAGTGTGATTCGTTTGATAAAGGTTGCTGTTCCATCAAAACCTAGCACCTGGTTCTGTTCAAGTCTTTCTCTGATTCTCCCTCCTCTCCTAGAAGTTGAATGAGGTGGCAGCATCTCTGTTTGTGAGTTGTGAAGAAGCTCGTGTGGCAGAGGGCATTAGTATCCTGAATGAGCTGATCATCCCCTGCATGCACCTCATGAGCACCTGTGACATCTGCCAAGAAGATCTGGATGCCATTGAGGTCATGAGAAACCGCTGGTGCTCCTATTTGGGACAAGAAGACATGGACGGTAGGGAATGACTGCCCACATTACCTTTTTCACACTGTTTGTGGTCAGGGCAGTGTCTAGATCTTAATTAGAAAGGAACTGAAGGGCATTTAAAACAGCATTAGCATTGTAGCAAGTCTGGGTATTTCTGATGGAGGTTGTGAGAGGATAAATGTATTTGTATCATCAATTGAATTACGCTGTAGAAGAATTTAATCTTTTTATTTTTTCACTAAAGTTGCAGAAAAAGGCTTCCTCTTCATTTAAGTGTGAAAAACTAATCTAAAAATAATGATTTAACATTGTCTAGATGGGTTTTAGTTTTGTTTCCTCTTACTAAATTGAGGGTTTTCTACAGATAGCATGTGAATGCTTCAGGCTTAATTGCCCAGACTGTATGGGGAGCAAACGCAGAGGAACATTTCACTACGAAGAGAGGATTGTTGTGTTGTAGCTGAATTTTGGTCCTGGATGGCTGTCCTTGTACTGTGTTTTCTTCTGCAGTCTGAAGTTAGGCTTCTGTGGCTCCCCCCATGTAATTTTTCTTAAGGGATGTTGGTTTCAACCCCCTTTATCTTATATATGAAGGTTTGGGGAGTCATTGCAGGTTTTTTCTATCATTAGGAAAGGGCAAATTTGCCATAGGAAAATAAGGCAAAGACATGCAGATTTGTTCTCCAAATACTGTTGTAAAGAATAAATTTATATCAATGTGTGCTAATAGGCAAGTTTCCCATTCTTGGGCTTGTCATAACAGCTTTTACTTAAACAAAAGGTTATGAAGAAACAAAAGTAGGCTGCTTGCACCTCCTGTCCAGATTGTGTGAGGTAGTTCAAATGTCACCACTGTGCTGATGGTTTTCATCATCTGAAAGAGCCTGTCCTTTAATGCACAGTCTGATGCTGGAGTTCGTGTGGTCAGCTCATTCGTATGGTCAGTCATTTGCCATGAACTGAAAAATGTCTTCTCTCTGGGTTGTCCTGTGAAGCTCTGAGATCATGAAGGCTGTGAAATGCTCTGGTTCATTCCAGTATAAAGCCAATGTTTGAGAGTCACCTTGAAACACGTAGTTATTTCTGACTTCTCAGCAAGCACAGCATCTTGAACTGAGAAAACCTGATACCCTGGTAGCATCTGGTGCTGCCCCAAGACAGCCAGGTGTCAGCAGAGCTCTCCTCTTTATGGAGCCCAGCATAGGCTCCACACAACAGACAGGATTTGGGTGCTGAGTGAGATCCAGACTAGCATCTGGTGCAATGACTCCAGTGCGTCAGCAGATGCTGCTCATCCCTGTGTGCAGGGTGCGGGCATTCCTCAGGTTTGGGTGATCGTTCTCAGAAAGGCATCATCGTTCCTTAGCTTGGAGCCCTCAAACCCTCTCTGTCTGGTCTTTTACTGTTTCAGTCCCATTGACTAGTTCATCCTCTTCCCCCTTGACAGCAAACCTGCAGATGAAGCTGGGCGAATTGCTTCCCAGGCTGCTCGACTGCTCTGCGGAGGTCATTGTGCTGAAAGAGCCCCCGAAGATCCGGCCCAACTCCCCGTACGACCTCTGCAGCCGCTTTGCAGCCGTGATGGAGTCCATTCATGGTGCCTCGACTGTGACTGTAAAATAGATGGCAGACTTTCCCCCCGATATGGTGTGCTATAAACCACCCGCCTTCACAGCATCCTCCCATCAGGCAGTGTTTAAAAGGGAGAGGGAAGAGAATTGGTGATTGATATTCAGGCCTGTGTTCTTTGTAAATACAAATGAATAAAAAGCAATATTGCACTTTTAAGATAATATGTTAAGTAAGCATGCAAAAGACATGAGCCACTGTTACTAATATGATCCAACAGGTACCTGACAATTCCATCTGCTTTATATTCCCAAGACCAAATGAGGAGTTGTGTGTTTTGTTTTGGCAACTTTCTCCGCTGTCCAGCAGGCACATATCAGTGGGATTGTGACAATAGCAGAGGAAGAGATTGGCTCATCTAGTGAGCAAAACTATTAGCTGTCAATCTGTCAGACGCACTTACATCTTCCTAAATTATTAGCTGCAAGACATTATATATTCAGATCTTGCCAAGCTTCTGCTAGCAGAAGTCTGAATTGTGCGATTAGGAAGCTGAGAGGAACAATGGCACTCACTCTGTATCATGTGGTCAGTCATGCATGCAACTGCATATTTCAGTTAAGTCAAACAGGCATTTGCCTTTTGTATTTTAACTGGCAAAAGAAAATATGCAGGATTCCTCCTCTGAGAAAGTCAAAAGCAAATAATGGCAGAGACAAGAGAAAGGACAGAACTGTAAAGATTGCCTCCACCACGCTTGTGCTACAGTGATAGCTGACTGGTTAAAGGACATAAAACCCCTGAAGCGTTTTCCCCTCTTGGATTGGAAAGTGAACTTCCTTCTCACCACTGGTGGACTTTCAGTGCTGGATTAGTGATGATAACTGTAAAGGTTAGAATCAGCTTTTTATTTTTTATTTTTTATTTTTTTTAATTAACTTTCCATTTTTAAAAAAAAAAAAAGCAAGCCCATTTGGATTTCCTTTCATGAGCAGCCTGTAATTGTTTGAACTCTGGCAGTTTTTTAAACCAAATGCTGTAAGAGGAGAGGGTAAGCCTGTTTGTTAGGACTATGCAGGTTTTCTAAAAGTGCAATAAAAGCATTTGTTCTATGTTAGAATGAAAAAGCTCTCTCTGTGTGGGTTGTTTTTTTTTCAGTGTTTTTTCTTCTTTTGTTGTTATGCCTTATGGTTCCTCTTGGCTTCAGTAGGAAGAAAGAGAAGCAGAAGAAAAAAAGAAATCCATTGGCAAAGTAATGTGGAAATGTGTGTAGCTTAATGAAGCTCCAGAGGTGCCAGAATGGTGTGAGTACTCGCTGTATCTCATCTTAGGTCTCCTGTGAAGGCAGCAGACTGCTTGGTAGCATCCTCACCACCTGGCAGACTGCTGCTGCCAGGACAGTGCTGGGGGACTTCTGTACGTCTCAACAGAAAAATAGATGAGTTTAGTTAGGCTATGACCACAGAGTTGCATTTGATCCTCAGACTCGACAGCTTCAGCTCATCACCGACCAGCATCCAAGAGAGCTGTCTCTTAAGACAGGAATTTCATTAAAGTCTGCAGCAGTGGCTTAACATCTTTTAACTCATGACAGGTCGTGTCATACCCCAAGGTTAAATATGGCTTACAGCATGTGTTTGTGGCTTGTCTGATTTGTGGCTGACGGTTTTGTTAGCTAACACCTGCTGTAATGTGAACACAAGTTGTAATTCAACCGAGTGAGCCTCCTTTAGTTAAATAAGGGTGGGACATGCTGAGCTGCACTTTGAGTTACCGTACTATCTGGTTTTCTGTCTAGCTGTTCTCTCTTTCTGCTTGAGATTAAGTCATGTAACCAAGGGTTCACATTCTGCCATGCTGTAAACGGGCTAAAGGACGTGCGTCTTGGATCCCTGCTGTGTCTGGAGATAACAACCCGTCTGTGGGGCACATCCAGGGCCATGGGGCAGGTGTGCAGGGGCACAAGTTGGGGTCCCTCCCAAGCAGGACGTGGTGCCGGGGGGGTGGCTGGCAGCGGGGAGAGCAGGGCTTTCTCAGAAAACAGGTGGGAGTTAATGAAGCTCCAGAGAGTTGCATCTCCCTTCCTTTTATTTTATTTCCCTGCAAAATGGTGCTGGGAAAATGCCTATGTTTGTTATCAGCGCTGAGTGGTTTCTCTTGAAGTCTCATTTTTCAGAGCTGAAAATCTGTTTAGAGTCCTTTTCCATTGCAAGCCATCCTGCATTAACTCATGTTTGTCTGTGCAAGAGGGAATCTGCCATTCCCAAGCAAGCAGCAGGAATAATTCATTCATATTGAATCAGTAAAGAAGAGTTAAAAATCAGTGTTTTCCTGTAGCCAAAATCTGAGTATTTTCATTATTAATTGGGGCATTGAAACATTTAATTGCATATTGAGCTGATACCATGATTCTACACTATAATGGAGTCCTTACCTGTTTCTGCTGTTACTGCTCTGAAAAAAATGCAGATTCTTTTCAGCAGCTTAGGAAGAAGAGAGAGAAATGCCCAGGGGTGTTTTCTTCTGACAAATTAGAGACAGATTTTTTGTAGGACTTCTTCCTATTACAAAATGTGTTGTAATTAGCAGAGCTATGTTTGAATGAAATTGTCACCAAGGTCCCACTGCTCTGTCAGTTTGTGTTCCATGTTATTTAGGAATAACGTGGCTGGGATTTGGTTTCTCTCGTCTTCTCCCAGTTATTTTGGAATAAAATGAAAACACTTATCTGTAGTAACTCCAGCTATCTGTGTGCAAAAAGTGTGCCAAGGCTGTTAAAATCAATGAGCTGTCGTAGAGGCAGAGCTGCTGCCTTTTCAGCCTCGTGTTCCACATTGTTGAGATGGAGATGACGTTGTGAAACAATGAGGCCTTCACTTTATTTCTTAGTATGCTCGTGGTCTGGGGTTCGACTGTAATGCGTGAAAAGCATTCAGCATTTTAAACAGAGAGCCTGGGGTCTTGACACCACATAGTCAATGACTGCATTCACTCTGCACAAAGAGTAAGTGACTCATAATTTCAAGATAACTTTTGCAATGCTGTTGTGTCATTCCAAGGCATTCTGACTTCCAGGCAACCAGGATGTGGTCTGGCAGAGAAGTCTTGAATTAGGAGATTCCAGCTATTCATACACTCAGGAGATTTTATTCTGTCATGTTGCCACAAAAATAAATGCATATCCCAATGGATATCCAAACCCTGCTTCAAAAAGGCACCGATGAAGACTTGTCAAGGGTGCAGTTTGGTGCCCGTTAAGTTCTGATAGTTTGGGTCGTGCCTGCAGGGAGGAGTGTCCTGAGGCTAGAAGAAACCTTTGCTCAGTGTCTTGTCGTCATCTTTCTCCCTCCCCCATGTTTTCATTTCCCAAGGGTGTGGGTGACGAGTTATGGCCAAAATAGAGTTTCTTTACTTTGTGGATTTGTCAGACCTTTAGAGGGCAGCTAACAGTTTGTGTAACTCTTTGAAAAGCTCGTTTCTCAGCCAAGGATGCTCCCCTTCTGGCCCCTCTGTTGGGCCATGCTTGATCTTCATTACAGAGGACGTGGCATGAACAGAAGTGCTGGGTCCCTCCTCTCCCCGCACAGCTGTGGGAAGGGATGCCTCAGCACATCGCATCGGTAGCAGCACGCCTGGCTTTTCACACGAATCATGGAGAATTGAAGACCACAGAACTGGTCCAAAGGGAAAGTGCTTCACAAGTTTCACGAGTCCTTGGATGTTCTTTGCAAATCGTGGGGTGTTTTTATGTTGTTGTTCTTTAGCATAGCATCCAGGATTTGACAATATATTTAAAGCTGAATCTAAATCCCATCACCACAAACGATGTAGAGAGACGGGTGAAGATGTGGGAGCTGGAAGCACACCCCACATCCCCAGGGGAGCTCCTCACACACACAGGGGGCACCAGCTGTGGCAGGGATGCATCCAAGACAGCAGCTGGTCGGAAAGCTCAAACTTCTTGAAATACATTCTTGTGTCTGGATGTAATATTCTGCCTTGACCTAAGTCCAGGTAGTGTGAAAAACGTCTAGGAATAGTCTGTTTTCTTTCCCTCTCCCCATGTGCTACTTCTTTTACTCTCAGAGCAAAGTGCAAATTTCAAAACGGGACTTTTGAAGAAAAGCGAACTTTGATTCCCAGCAGAATGCTGCTTTTGGTTGGGGGCTTCCTTTATTTTTGATCGTGCAGCCATGGCTTCTAGTGTAAACAGATTAAACCAGCAGTAAACTCAGTTTTTAAATAGCACTGTAACAGTGGGTTTCCTGCTGTCAAGATTCTTGGTGTTAATTCAGTGTGATGTGTGGTATTGCCAGTAGCACAGAGGCATAAAGGAGACCTTATTTTTATAGCTGAGTCAAGAAAACACGGAAGAGATCTTTAAAGAGATCCACAAAATAGGGTCTCTCTCTCTCTCATTTTTCCTTTTTATTCACAGGTAAACAGCTCAGTTATAGAATTCCCTAAATGAAGGCCTGTGGCACATTTGTAACTTCATCATCTCAGTGGTTAAGAAAATCAGGCTAGTGACCAGGTTAGTGCCACAGGCTTTCTGCCTTTAGAGCATGTTTTTTTTGTATCATCACATTTTTGTTTTCCTTCCCTCCTTTTTTTTTCCATCCTTTTTTTCTTTTTTTTTTTTTTTTTTTTTTTTAACCTAAGCTTTTTCTAGATGCAAATATATTCAAACTGCAGCCTTGCTCCTCAAAGATCAGACCCTTCATCCCCAGCCTTCCCAGTGCATTGTGTAAGATGCAGTTATATTTTCAGAGCACAGAAACATACCGGTGATGACTGAAATAATTTATTTTGAATACATCAAAATGAAATGGACATTCATGGAATGAGCTTTTCAGCCTGGACATGGGTGTTACAATGATTACATTTCCGACTATTGGAGATTTCCAGGGAATGCTAGCAATAACATAATCACTGAGTAAGCTGCAAATGTAACCACGAACATGAAGTGCTCTTTACTGCTCTGTGTTTGCCTTCTTGGCTTACAGTACTAGGTTTAGTTTGCAAGTGTTGCAGAAAAAGCTTTTGCTCTTTTGAAAAAAGGGAGAAAAAAGTGAAGCAGACAGATAGAGATGGGAAGGAAAAAGGCTGCAACACTGTCTTAGGAAGTAGCAAATCATCCTGTAAAATGCAAGAACTGTCTGAAATTTGAACAGCCAGGAGCTGCACAGGACACAGTGCTGCAAGTCTTAGATTACCAGGTCTGCGGCTTTGGGGTGTGAGCGGTGACCCCACGGAGATATCCCAGCTGGACCTTCCATCGCTGGACGCTGCAGGCAGACTGCTGAAGGCACAGCTGGCGTCTCAGTCCTGTTTAAGCAGGTGGTGTAGATAAGAAGCAACCCACCTGCTGCAAGGAAGAATCCAGCAAACCACCCCAGGAACATCGCCTCCCCGAATTCCCAACGCGGGACGATGTTGGGAATGGTTTCGTCCCAGAACTCGAGGACCGTGTTATAGGCGACCCAGGAGACCGGCGCCAGTGTGGTGATCCCTGACGTGCCGAAAGCCGCCCCTCCAGCAAGCAGGAGCCACTTCTTTAGATCAGGTTTTCCTTCGCATGCTTTCCAGCAGTCCAAGCCCAAACTGGCGAGGAGGAATCCGAGAAGCCCCAGCCCATTGGAGAGGCACATGAGGATTCGGGACACACGCAGCTCCAGCGGCAGAGCGAGGAAGGAGTCGTGGGCTTTGCACTCTGTCGCTCCCTCCTCCTGGACTATGCAGACCTGCCAGAGCCCCATGGTCCAGATCTCCAGCTCGTTTAAGTCCAAGTTGAGGTTCTTCCAGAGTGGCACGAAAGTGGTGACACAGGACGAGACCCACCCGAAGAGCGCGAGAAACATTGCCCCCAGTTGGACCTTTGTGTTGCAGCTCCACGCCATGCTCACGCTGCGTCTGTAAGCTGTGCGCCGGCTCCGCTGGTGAGGCTGAGATAAGCTTAGGTGAGCAGAAGCTTTTGGTATTAACACTTTTGGAGCTGTGCATTTATGGTGTGGGTTTCCATGAATGCACCGTTTCCATTGAAAGCCACAGACGCAATGCTGCTATTTGCTTCTGGCATTCAGCGGAGTCGCATAGGGGGAAATTCAAGCTTATACCTCTAATTCCTGGGTGTGGCCACAATCATTTTTTGTGTCTTGTTGGTTTTGTTGCGTTAAAAGAAGGCACTGCTGGCTAGGCAGGAAAAACTGGGTAACCAACAGGGAGCAAAGCTGTTCTGGAAAGCCAAGCACCGACCCCATGCTCCTTTCCCTCTCCCCCCACTTTGCCCTCACCGGTGCTCACGCAGCACTTGGTGCTCGTGCAGCCCCGCTCCCTGCTTGTTCTGCTGTCCTGTCCCTGCGCCGCTGGGGACAGGCCAGGGGTGGATGCTCTGGGCTGGCAGCTTCTTCGGAGAGGCCATCCCGAGGTGTCCCCAGGGACAGTGGTTTGTATCTCTGCATGTGGACAGTGCTGCTTCAGGGCAAACCTGGCTCACGGGCTGCAGTGGTCCTGCCTTGCCGTGCTGTCCATCCACAGGAGGGTTAAGTAAAAGCATGCAAATCCTCTGAGCCCCAGGAACCCTGAAGTGAGAGTCTTGGCAGAGAGCAGCTCCCGGCAAGCAGCAGCTCTGGCCCTGGCTGGGAGGGGAGAGGAGCTGGTGGCTGCTGCAGGGGACGGGGTGCCTGGAGGAAAGCACCTCTCCCCTCCTGGTGACTGCGGCATGGAGCTCTCTCGAGAAGATTTAAGTCATCAACCCTCCTGCTGTCCTTAAATAAATGCCCAGGGAGGTCTTGAGAGCTGCCCGGGAGCTCAGTGGAGGACTGGGACTTCCACAGAGGCCACAGCTCTGCCGGAGGAGGAGAGGACGCTGCTGCCTGTTTGCTCAGCGCACAGGTGGAAGGCTCCCAACTGGGAAGCACTTCCATAGGGAGCCAGGTAATGATGGCATTGCTTTGGCTTGAGTGTGTTTTCTTTGAATAGTGACTTCACAAACAGGCAGCAATGAAGTCTTATGAACTGCTGGGGGAAGAGGCAGCTCTGCCCCTATGGGGGTGATCGGGGAGCTGGGCTGAGCAGCCCCGTGTCACGCAGGTGCTGTGGGACCCACACATCACAGGATAAACTGAGCACGGTGACGTCCTGCCTCGCTCTGGGAGGCAGAGGTGTTGGTCCTGGAAGTCTCTGTGCTGCACCAGGACTGAACTTTACCCTCGCTGCGGTGCTTCGCATCCTCAGAAAGTGCTTTGCAAACATTTGTCCTCAGAGCAGCATTGTCCGGTCACTGGGGTTATCAGCAGTGAAGTGCCAGGGGAGCTGGGACACAGAGGTAGGGCTGAGATGTCACTTTGGAAGAAGAGGACCTGTCGTGACTGAGAGAAAAGACCTTGCTGTAAAAAAAAAAAAAAAAAGATAGGGAAAAAGTAAAACGGAGAGACCACTTCATAAGGAAAATCCTAATTTTCTGTTGACACTCACTTCCCATCTGTTCCTGCGTGCCCAGCCCCACAAATGGGATACAAGGTCCAGCTTTCAGATTCATCTTCATTGGGAGATTAGTTGACTAATCTCTCATTCATCTGTCCTCTTTGTTACCAAGAAGGATATTAGGGGGCAAGGCTGGTAAATTACTGTTCCTTCCTCATCACAGCAGCGGGGTCGGTGCTGCTGGGGCCAGGAGCCCGGTGCTGGGCACTGTGCCCGTGCAGCTGGGACACGAGGGGCTCTGGCCCCGTGCCCCCCAGCAGAGGCCGTGGCCATAGGACCTGCCTCCCTCCGGCCCCGAGCCTCTGCCAATTTCCTGGAACACAACCCAGGTGAAAGAGGGGAGACTGTTCAAAAAAAATAACACAGGGTCACCAGAAGCTGTTTGCTCTAGGGTCGGGTGGCTTCAGCTCTTGGGTACACATCCTGCTTTCCAGTGCTTGGTGCTGACTGAGGGCTGCTCGGCAGCCTCCTCCGTACCACGTCGCGCTTTCTGCCCACTTCTCACCCCCCTTTCTGACCCTTGCTGAAGTGCACGGGAAATTTGGATGTCCCAAACCCCCCTGTAAGCCAGGACCTGCCCACAGGCACTGTCTCTGGCCACATCCCCGCGGTCCTGCCGGTTGCAGGCTGCCTCCAGGCAATGTCTGGGGCCGGTATTTGCCCCGGAGCCCTGCTGTGCAGGCCACCGCCAGTCACGCAGGGGACAGGGGATGGGGACAGGGGACAGAGGACATGTTCGGCCTGGCCGTCCCTCGCTACCTCCCCGGGCAGGGCCGGAGCTGCTGCCTGTGTGAGGTGGGGTGAGCTGAGGCCTGCAGTCACGGTTAACTCCCAGTGCAAGTTGTGGAGTCTTAACCTGGCTATATCGGTGACGCTGAGACGCGTGAGGCTGGGGCTGAGCGGTTATTTATAACCTCTGTGCTGCCTTTGCTATTTTTAACCGACTTGAAATACACCACGGGGGCATCCTCTGTGAGGGATGAGCCCTCCGGGCGCGTTATCCCCGTCCTGGAGGTCAGGAGGTGGTGCTGTGTGGGGCCGCGCTCCTCAGGGCTCCATCCCCCGGGCGTGGGGCACCTCACGAGGGAAGGGGCCGTGGCTTCTCCTTGCCTCCAGCCCCAGGTTTCGGACCTCTCTGCCCCTGCACCTCGTTCGTCACGGAGAGCAGAGGTCACGAGCTGGTGCTCCTGGCCCAAAACCCAGCCCTGCTCCATGCTGGGAGGTTGTGGCAGGGCCAAAGGGAAGGCCCTGCCCCGCTGCCAGCCCCCCGAGCCCCCGCAGTGCATCTGCTTCTTGCCCCAGCCCTCCCGATTAAATCAACTTGAGGTATTTCTGCCTGTCATTGAGGGAGATTAATGGGTGACCTTCTTCTCGTGGAGCAGGATTGGAGGACGCCGCCAAGCTCCCCTTCCCTCCCATAAGCTGTGCGGCACAGCCAGGAGAGGATTTTCCTCCAGAACCGGTTGGAAGATGCCTGAGGGCAGACGGGACAGCGCTGGGGTGGCCTGAAAGGAGCTGTAGGTGTGGGCAGAGGCTGAGGTTTGCCGGCCATGCCCGCTCCTGCCCGGCGGGCACGGTGCCTGGAGATGCGGTAGGTGACCGGGGGCTGCAGGTCTGCGTGAGCAGGGGGCTCCCAGCCACGGTCCCGAGGAGGAGAGGGGAAGGAACGGGGTGGGAGCGCGATGTTGAGGGTGTCTGCAAGGCCATCCCTCTCTTTTGGTTTGTCCTGGGCATTGCTGAGTGTTTGCAAGCTGGGGTGTGCGTCTGTGGTGTGCGGGCTGGGGCAGCAGCTGTGGGATGGTGGCAGGAGGTGGCAGGGCAGAGACACAGCAGGAGCCAGAGCACGGCACCCGAGGACTCTGTGAGCGCTTCTCAAAGCGGGTGATGCTCAAAGGATGCACAGAACCCAGTGCCCTGGCAGCCCAGGGCTCCTGGCCTCATGGGTCAGAGCCACCCTGCCTCGCTGCCAGGATTTCCAGGAACGTGACCTCCTGCAGGACATAGGGCTGGGATGGCCGAGGTGAGGAGGCAGGAGGGCTACAGGGCAATAGGCACGGAGCGGTGCCGCGTTAACCCCTCTTCTTCCCAACTTTTGGGATTTGAGAGCTGCACGCGTGTCCATCCCTACCTGCGCAGCATCAGCTCTTGCTCCAGTGCTGAGCCACGGCTCTGGGCACGCAAAATTCATGCCCTGTCTCATGTGGTGGCTGTTAAAGGAATTACGTTTGGTTTGGGAAAAAAATCTCTGAACGTAATGAATTGGCAGGAGCGTTTGCTGTAGCACATCAAGGGAAAACATCTCAAAATAAAGGAGTTTAATATTTTCCGAATTTCCTGACTTTATAAAGTGTTTTGCTACAGGTCTGCTGCCACTGTGCCTGTGGGAGCTGTGCTCTTCAAACCTGTAGGCTCCTGCAGCTGCAGCTCCTGCTTTTCCTGCTGCAGAGGAAGGCAGAAGAGCAGAGGAACTGATCCCAGCCCCACACCAAGGGCACCCAGAGGCCAGATGTCAGCTCTCAGCTGGCCACTGCTGCCCCGAGGAAGAAAATAATTAAGGCAGATGATTATTCCTGAGAGAAAGCACTCACCTCAAAGCTTGTTAGCCCAATTGTTGCAGCCCAGCACAGCAGGGATGTGTGCAGAATCATAATTGTTTTTCACTTTCCCTCCTCTTTACCCGTGTTTGTTGTAAATATTCCTCTGCTCACAGGGCTTCTGGCTCCCCCACAGCAGACACAGGTGGGGAGCGGTGAAGCCGTGGGGTGTGCAGCTCGCCCACCTACGTGGCTGCCTGGCAAGGACAGCCAGGATGGGGTTTCTGCACGGAGGTTGGGGACTGCCCGGAGTGTGTACGGCCTGCAGCAGGATCACTCTGCTGCAGAATTTCTTTGTTTGCAACTTCTCTACCCAGCTGCTGCAAGACCCGAGCGTCTGAGCCCCAGTCCTGCTTGACAGACGACCGGATCGCCCACGCGAGGACCAAGCGGCCGAGGCAGAGGATGCTGGATGAGGCAGCAGGGCCCCTGGCCCGTCCCCTGGGGGGAAAAGCAGCTGGAGCTGAGCTGGGGCAGGTTCTGCTGTGAGCACCGTGAGGCTGCAGCCTGCTGACGGGGAGGGGGCTCCATCGCTCAGGTACCCCGCACCACCTCCCTGCTCCTGTCCCCAGCTCCTTCGCGATCCCAAATTTTGTCGCTGAACGGCCTCGCAGCAACTTCCCGGGGCCTGGAACCACGCTGTAGGTAACCGCCAGGAACGCGCCTGCTGCTGGGGCTGCTCAAGTGGCCTCAGAGCAAGGAGCCACCTCCATCCCCGCGTGGTGCAATGCAATTAGGGCAGGTAATTGGCTTAGCCATCTGCTGCCTCCCCCAGTCCAGCTCAGCTCCCTCACCTGGGCGGGGGCCCCATCAGGAGATGGGGGCTCCCAGGGCCTGGGCCCCCAGCAGCTGCCCTCGGGGTGTGCTCAATGCTCTTCCAGCCACAAAAGCTGCTCAGAGCGTAAGGCACCACGGTGCAAGCACGCAGCAGCCGTGCCACGCTGCCAGACGTGGGATACCCACACGGAGAGGGGCATCCGCACCGCAGCCGGGCACCCGCAGCTCAGTGGCAGCAGGACCGTGCCGAAGCCACTGCGGAAATGCAGCTAACAGGATTACGGTGCAGGCAGGACCGGGATTAACGACCTGCTTCCCCTGGGAGTTCCCCGGAGCTCTTTGCAGACAGGGCTCTCGCCCCAGGCCCACGGGCTGCAGCCTGCAGGATTTGTGCCACGCCACCAGCCCTGCGTGGGGCTGTCCCCTCGTGGTGATCGCGTGAACATCCCTCACCTGCTACAGCCCTGGGAGGCTGCTGGCAGGATGGCAGGACCCACCGGTGTTTAACCCCAAATTTTGCCCCCCCCTGCCCAGCCTGCTGCTCATGCACCCCCCACCCCAGCTGACGCTGCCTTTCTGTTCCCGCAGCGCCCCGTGCCATGGCCGCCGTGCTGACCACCACCGGCAGCGGCACGGAGCCGCAGTGGGAGCGCGGCCTCTGCACCCACAACGGTGTGGGTGGCTGCTGGCTGCTCCGCGAGGAGTCCCGGGGCCGCAGGAACTCCATCCCACCCGCGCAGGCGCCCACGGCCAGGCACATGCTGGCCTACCTGCCGCGGCCGCCCACCGACACCAGCCGCTACGGCACCTTCCCCCAGAAGGTAGGGCTGCAAAGCACCCGCTGCCTGCAGGTCCCCGCTGTCCTGCATTCAGTGCAGAGTGTCCCAGGCACGTCAGGCTCAGTGCTTGGAGCGCAGAGGATGAAGAGGGTGGTTTAACATGGACTGGCCCCTTTCCCCTTGCAGCCCGAAGGCCCAGCCACCCCTGCGCTCCTGGCGGATGACGGCCAACAGCAAGAGGCCACCAACGCTGCTGAGAAAAGGGCCCTAGTCCCAAACGATCTCCACCCGCCCTACAGCACTGACATCCCTGGTGAGACAGCTCTGCTTCAGAGACGAGCAGACTCGGAGGACATGGTGCCTGCCAGGCGCTGGCCCAGCATCTCCATCAGCACCGGCGACCTGCCCAAGCACCGCCGCACGTCGCGCCATGACCCGCTGCCCATGCCACAGGACGTCTCCTGCCGCTGGTACCCACGGCACACGCGCAGCGTGCCCACCATCCCCAGCCCCCTGCAGAGCAAAACGCCCACCCGGAGCATCGTCTCCATCCCCTCCGCGGAGAGGCTGCAGACGCGGCGCTGCAAGCTGATGGAGGACGAGCGGCCGCTGGGCCTGGCAAGCAAGCAGCAGAGGCAGCGCTATGTCACCAAAGTAGGCAAGTGCCAGGTGAACCTGGGCAACATCCAGGAGAAAAAGAGGTTCCTCTCAGACATTTTCACCACTATCGTGGACCTCAAGTACCGCTGGTTCCTCTTCGTGTTCATGATGTGCTATATTGTCACCTGGGTTGCCTTTGGCACCATCTATTTCTTCGACGCGTGGCTAAGGGGCGACATCGACCACATCGGTGATCCGGAGTGGAAGGCGTGCATCGAGAACGTGGACAATTTCATATCTGCCTTACTCTTCTCTGTGGAAAGTCAGAGGACCATTGGCTACGGCTCCAGGATCGTGACAGCCAACTGTGCCGAGGGCGTCATCCTGCTGATGGCACAGTCCATCATTGGGTCCATGATCGATGCCCTGATGGTGGGCTGCATGTTCGTCAAGATCTCCAGGCCCAAGAAGCGTGCCCAGACCTTAATCTTCAGCAAAAACTGCGTCATCTCCCACCGAGATGAGAAGCTCTGCCTGATGTTCCGCATCGGGGACCTGCGGGAGAGCCACATGGTGGACGCAAAAATAAGAGCCAAACTGATCAAATCCAGGCAGACCAAAGAAGGGGAGTTCATCCCCTTGGAGCAGTCGGAGCTGAACCTGGGCTACGACACCGGGGAGGACAGGCTGTTCCTGGTGGAGCCCCAGATCATCTGCCATGTCATCAACCAGCGCAGCCCCTTCTGGGACATGTCGGCGGAGTCGCTGAGGAGGGAGCAGTTTGAGATCATCATCATCCTCGAGGGCATCGTGGAGGCCACGGGTGAGTGACAGGGCTTGGGGTGGTTCCATCCACCGGCCTGGTGCCCGGTGCCACAGGCAGAGCTCAGGGGGAAGCGGGTGCAAGGGGTGGGGACCACGGGGGGCTGCAGGAGCCCATCTCCGGGCACTTCTGGAGGGCCTGGGCCCTGCTTTTCCCATCTTGCTTCACTGTGAGCACATCACTGAGGGTGTGGGCGCAGGGACGTGCATCCTGCGGCGTCGCAGCCCTCGGGGACGCATCCGAGCCTCCTTTGGGCTGTGCCCCGCAGGGATGACGTGCCAGGCCCGTACCTCGTACACCGAGGACGAGATCCTGTGGGGGTACCGCTTCGAGCCCTGCATGTGGCTGGAGAAGGGCGCCTTCCGCGTGGACTACAGCCGCTTCGAGCTCACCTTCGAGGTGCAAACCCCGGCGGCCAGCGCCAAGGAGATGCAGGAGATGGCGGAGCTGCAGCGCCGGGGCTGTGACGTGAACGTGCCCGTACCCGTGCCTGTGCCTGGCCTGGGCTGGACCCCACCACCCCTCTGAGGGACCCCGGGGGCTGTGGGGCTGGGGGCTGCAGTAACGGGGCCGGCAGCGGGGAGCCCCCCATGGATGGCTGTGTGGGCACCACAGGGAGCATGGCGGGAGCATCACATAAACAGACAGACAAACAAACAAACAAACAAATAAATAAATAAATAAATAAATAAATAAATAAATAAATGAGGAAGAGACAGCCCAGGCGGGTCGCGCAGCAGCGTGTTTATTGCCGTATGCAAATGAGGTGATTAATATGCAAGATGCTAATCCCACCGGCCACGCCCCCCACCACACACACAGCGCCTGCAGTTGCCCTCCCGCCCGCCAGGGGGCGCTGCAGGCCGCCCCCCCCCCCGCCCCGCGCCCCCTGATGCCGTCAGGCGCTGAGGCGCGGCGGGCGCTGAGGCGGCAGCGGCGGCGGCCCCGGGCCCGGCTCGGCCCGGCTCGGCCCGGCCATGACGGACCGGGAGAACAACAACAGCATCTCCGCCAACCCCTTCGCCGCCCTCTTCAGCTCGCTGGCCGACGCCAGGCAGTTCGCAGCCGGACAGAAGCAGCAGCCGAGGCCGCTGGCAGGTCGGGAACGGGACCGGGATCGGGACTGGGGACGCGGGGGGGGGGCCCGGGCAGGGCCTAGCGGGGGGCTGCGGGCTCTTGACGGGGCCACAGCGGTGTGGACGGGGCTGTTCTGGCGCTCGGTGGCGGTTCTGGAGCTTTTTTGGGCAGCTCCCGTGCTCGGTCCCGCAGGTGAGGAGACCTCGGCCAGCCAGGATGACTCCGACAACAGCGTCTCCGAGAGCCTGGATGACTGCGACTACTCGGTGGCGGAGATCAGCCGCTCGTTCCGCTCGCAGCGGGAGCTGTGCGAGCAGCTCAACATCAACCACATGATCCAGAGGATCTTCCTCATCACCCTCGATAACAGTGAGTGCTGGTGGCGGGTGGCTTGGCTCTACGTGGCTGGTGTTGGCCTGTCGCTGCCGTGGTTTGCTTGGTGAAGGCATTGCGGGGCCCTGAGGAGCTCAGCGCTGTGCCTGTGCTGGTGGGGAGCAGCCTGGGAGAAATGCTGGGTGGAGAGCAGCTGGCCTGGAAGCGTGCAGCTGGTTATCTCGTGTGCCCAAAGCCTTGAGCAGGGTTGCTGTGTTTGCTTTTGACTTGTAAGGATCAGAGGAGGCAATGTTACACGGCTGCTGAGAGACTATTTCTGCCTCTGTCTCCTAAAAACACTTTTGAGAGCCAGCGCTTGTGAGCATCTTCAGCTGTATGGGGCCAGCAGAGGCAGCACTCGGCATTTCTGAGCTGGCCCAAGGTGGCCCCGCTGACAGCAGCATGCTGAGAAGCTCCTGCTGCTTCTGCAAAGTGCAGCCCCTCAGGGCAAGGATGTGAACAAGGAAACTCCATGGGAGCTTAGGCTCTCGCAGTACCCCCAAACTGTTTTTTACTTGTGATATCGATGTAAGAGCGTGACTTCTAATAGTGTGCAGCATGACTTGTGTACTCGCAGAAGGGCTGTCTTGATGAGTTCCCGAGTGCACCATGCTTTGAGCAGAGGTGTGAGAACCCTCGCAGAAGCTTGTCAGGTCTACACAAAACTGGGTGGGAATGGTGGGAGAGGGGCAGGGCTTCCCTGCAGTAGCTGGTGGCAGACAGCTCTGCCACGGGCAGGATTCTGCCTGTAGGTTTCACTGCTTGCAGCTATGTTTTCTGTCAGCTTTGGGGCAATAGATTATTTGTGTTTTCCTCAGGTGATCCCAGCATGAAAAGTGGAAATGGGATTCCAGCTCGCTGTGTGTATTTGGAAGAAATGGCTGCAGATCTGGATGACCAGGACTGGCTGGACATGGAAAACATCGAGCAGGTACGGTTGCTGCATGTCTCACTTCTCACACAGACTGATGGCTGTCCAGACAGAAATGGTGTAGCTGCTGTGAGTGATGTGCTGATAGCTCCTGATGGAACTCTTTGAACTCCCCACTCACAACTAGGATTTTGAGTGTTTTCTGTTTGAGACAGGATGTCCTACAGCAATGGCGACAAGAAATGAGAGCCTTTTATGTGCGTTCTGTTTTTAAAAACAAACAAAAATGCATTTGTGTAGTTCTGTGTAGTTATCCTGACAGTTGACAACTTCCCAGTAATCAGCACGATGAGGCTTTTAGATCTTCTCTTTACACTGGGAACAGCAATTAGGTATCTTTCCTCGCAAAGTGTACCCAGTGCATCCGGAGTGAAGGCTGTCTGCCAAAGCAGAGCGTGGAGCTGCTAGTGAGAGTTCCCTCAAACTGTCACCGCTCTGGAAGGTGGTTGGAGATATTGTTAGCTTAGCACTTAAGCGAGTCTGAGGATTCTCAGGCTGGTACTCTTACTTAATAGTTACAGAGAGCTCTTCTGGGCAGAAATAGTTTAGCCTAAGATGATAAGGGATTTATTTTTAAGTGATTTTTCTTCTCTCTCCTGGGACTGTTTCACTTTCAGCCTATTTTTGCTTGCGTCTAGGCACTGTTCACCCGCCTGCTGCTGCAGGAGCCTGGAAACCACCTGATTTACATGACCTCTGCCAGCACACAGAACCTCTCTGCAGATCGGGACGCGGGGGAGAAACAAATTCTACGCTACCTCTATGCCTGTTTCCAGAGGGCAAGAGAAGAGGTGGGTGGAAGTTTCTGAGAGAGGAGATAACTTTGTTATCCAGACACGTTTTAATGGTGAGAAGTGGGTACACGATCCCGGATCCATCTTGTCGTTTCTGTGCAGATAACCAAGGTTCCAGAGAACTTGCTGCCCTTTGCTGTGCGCTGCCGAAATCTGACTGTGTCAAATGCTCACACTGTTCTCCTTACCCCAGAGATTTATGTCAACCAGAATGTGTATGAGCAGCTGGTGGACCTGATGCTGGAGGCACTGAGAGGGGCACGTAAGTATGACTAAACTTGATGATGGCTTGGTGCTGTAAGGTTTCTGTTAGTGTTGTAAGGCTTCTTAATTTGTTCTAGCTGCTTTTTTTCTATAAGTGCATTCAGCCCTCTGAGTGTTTGCACTTTGCAGTTTGGGTGGTAGTGAGCTCTCCTCTCTCCACTGAAGAAGTGTCTGTAAAAGAGACTGAATTCTTGTCTCTAAGCAAGCCAAGGACATCTTAACGTAGGTAAAGCCTGAGGAACAAATATTGTGGCTTGAGTGAAGCTTTGGCTCCCTCCGTTGTTAAAAGGAAGGTGAAAGGGAGAGCTGTGCTTAGGTAGCAGGGTGTGCATGCTCCTGAGCTCTGGCTGCACTGAGGATCTATTGTCTGTAACGGTCTCGTATCCCTTGCTAGATTTTGAAGACATGACTGAGTTTCTCGAGGAGGTCATAGAAGCCTTAACAATGGATGAGGAAGTGCGGACATTTGGGGAAGTCATGATTCCAGTCTTCGATATTTTACTGGGCAGGATCAAGGACTTGGACCTTTGTCAGATCCTGCTCTACACCTACCTGGATATGCTCCTCTACTTCACAAAGCAGAAAGATATAGCCAAGGTATGTGTCCTAGCCTTACGAAGAGCTAGGAACTTCTCTGTCTTATGCAGAAACCCCACGGGTTGCAATAGTATAATCCTAGCAGTGTTCAGTGAATGCTTCTCTAGCACCTCTCAAAGACAAGAGGTAGAAGAAGTGAAATCACAGTTTGCATGTGACTACAGGGTGGTAGATGGTAGTTATGCAAAGAAACACTTCTAATGTACCTGTAACATTCTGCCCAATGGCTGATGACTTATCCCTTATTTATATTTCAATGACAGGCTGGTTGCTTCTTGTTCTCTTTTCCTTTTTAGAAGTTTGTTACCATTAGTGTAATTCTGATATTCCAATTAGACTTGTGCGTACCCAAGATGATCTACTTGGTCACTCTCAGATTCTGCTTACAGGGATGCATTTAGATGATCTAACCTGTTGGGTTCAAACCAAAAGTGCAGTGTAACAACTCGTGTGTACCCTTAGTCCTCTTAGTTTCTGATTGGTTGGCCTAAACCCATAGGTTTTTTAGTGGGGTTTTATAAAAATGTCAGCATCTTCATCTGTTCCCTAGGTATTTGCAGGCTATATT
This sequence comes from Aythya fuligula, assembly GCF_009819795.1. NCBI lineage: Eukaryota > Metazoa > Chordata > Aves > Anseriformes > Anatidae > Aythya > Aythya fuligula. The sequence continues at coordinate 5,703,484 of NC_045580.1, read as the reverse complement.
CAGCCCAAGGATCCTAACAATGGACAGATGTATCAGAAGACTTTGTTAGGCGTCATTTTAAATATCTCCTGTTTGCTAAAGACTCCTGGTGTAGTGGAGAATCATGGCTATTTCTTGAATCCATCCCGATCCAGTCCACAAGAGATCAAGGTGCAGGAATCCAACATCCATCAGGTGGGGCTGAAGTGTAATACTGCTGCTTCCCAGTGTATTTTATTAGTCTATGGGCTTGCAAGTTGAAGTGAAAAACCTTGATGTTGGTGCTGAGTTCTTTTGCTCTTTGAGAGCATGTCTTGGTGGCTAAGCAAGTCACAGAACTGCTTTGGATTTTAGATTCTCCATCTGTAAAACGTAAATAGCTTTGCGTGCTTACTCAGGTTGTAACCGCAGTCTTCATATTGATCTCATGTTTCTGCTGCTTAAGAGTGAGTCATCCATTACCAAAGTAGTTTTCTGATTTTTGGGAAGATGGCAGGGTGCTTTTAGAACAGACACCAGTACCATAGCTTAAGACGGTATGTGGAGATAATCTGACTTAAATATTGTAAGCACTGTGAAATGTTTTTCAGTTCCTGTCCTGTAATTGAAACACAGACTCACTAGCAGATAAAATGACAGGCAACACTCACTCTGTATTTGAGATTAGCTTCCCTCCTGAGATCATCAGCGCTTGGAGGATCTTAAAGATTATTTCAGAAGATAGAGCAAAGCATCACAAATCAGAACATAAACACAGTTCTTGTTCTACAGGGAAGGATGCTCGGGTGCAGAAGTTTGTCCCAGAGTGGGGTTCCCAGCCATGCATTCTTTTAGGGTCATTGTTTCTGCCAGAAATGTGCAAAGAATTTTGCTTTTATTTCCTACTGAAACTACTTGCTCTTGGCTATGCTTTTGAATGTGTCCCTAATTATTCTTTCCTGGTGGCCTCAGGATTTGATCTTTTCATAATGTGTCTGATGGGGGATGTCATGACTTTGAGGAAAAAAAAATCTTTAAAAAATTTTCTTTGAAAATCCTGCCTTTCAAGAGTAGGATGCAGTCTGGACCTGTGACAGCTCCAGCATTAATGACAGGACAGGCAAAAGATGCCTTTCTAACAATGACTCCTTCAAACATGCTCTGTTCCTTCTAACAGTTTATGGCCCAATTCCACGAGAAGATCTACCAGATGCTCAAGAACCTGTTGCAGTTGTCTCCAGAAACAAAGCACAGGATTTTGTCCTGGCTGGGAAACTGTCTCCATGCTAATGCAGGCCGTACCAAAATTTGGGCTAATCAGATGCCAGAGATCTTCTTCCAGATGTATGCCTCAGATGCCTTCTTCCTGAATTTGGGAGCTGCACTCCTGAAGCTGTGTCAGCCCTTCTGCAAACCAAAATCTCCTAAGCTGCTAACCTTTAATCCTACTTACTGTGCCCTAAAGGAGCTGAATGAAGAGGAGAGGAGGAGTAAGAATGTACATATGAAAGGTATGCCCAAAACCTGTGGGAATAAGTGAATTAGACAGGGGATCTCTGCAGTTCCCTACCTCTCCCAGCGGTGCACCCTTGCTGTACATCAGTAAAGGGAGAGAGAAAAGAAGCATTAGAGGGGAGTGAAGGAAGAACTGAATACAAATAAAACACTGCCCAGCATCACCTGCAGTCATTTCATTTTATCAGTCTTCAGCACTCTTTCCTTACCAATGCTCCTGGGTAGGACTTAATGCAGAGATGTTTTTAATTCTAGGTTTAGAGAAAGAGACGTGTTTGATACCTGCTGTGACTGAGCAAGAGCCAGAGTTTGCAAACAGCTACAATCTGGTGACAGAAAACCTGGTCCTAACACAATACACCCTTCACTTAGGATTTCACAGGTAATGGTTATGCAACTGAATGAGTGTTCTTAAGGAGCTGATCTCTGAGGTGTTAGATGTGCTACCAAGGCATGCACTTTGCAAAAATAGTATCTGATATTCAGAAAGAATGTGGATGTTAAAGCTGTAGCTAAATGATTGCTCCCAGCACTGTTTTGTATCGGTGTACGGTTACATAAATTTTTACTAAATACTCAAAACTTAGAGTGAGACACCTGAGTTGCCGAATGCCTTTCACAGTATGTTTCAAGTGACCATTGAGCATCGGGCTGACTAATTCTGTGAAGAAATTCTGTTCGCTTGTGTTCAGTCAAAGCTGACAGGAGTCCATGTTATTTATAGTGTCTTAACAGCTCAGCTCCATGCTGGATTGGCATGGCTCAATCAGTTCTCAGACCTTCTCTTGGAGAACAGGCCTGTGTCCATTTGCTTATCTGCTAGAGAGCATCTGAGTAGCAGAGCACCTGCCCAGTGTGAAGTGTCTGAACTGGCCCACTAAATGGATTTTAATTGAAACAGAAATGCAAGGTAACTGGCTGTTTCCAGGAAACAGTTTTCTGGACACCAGAATGCACTGTTTTTCTTAGTCTTCTGCAAATTGTTGCCTGGATACTATGAGGTCACTGCTGATCCGAGCCTAGTCCCCTTCTGGTTTATTATCTAAATATAGAAATAGATGAAAAAGTTATGCAAGTGGCTTGTTGCTGGGAAACTGAAAATGTCACCTCACAGGCATCTCCAAGGCTTACCCACTCCCTGACCTTGGTAATCTAACAAGGTTTGCAGCTGCGTAGTCTCGTTATCTGCTCTGCTGAAGAGTGTTTCATGGGAGCTGTTGGTTTACCAGGCTGTGTAACAGACTTCTTTGGCTCCTCAGGAGGATACCTTATCCTCCCAAGTGGTGGCTTGCCTTTCTTCAAGTGCTTCCTGCTGCTGGCCCCCAAGGGGATTATCTGCAGGAAATAGTTTGAATTGAGAGTACACTTGCTGCGTTGCAGCCTCCCTGCTGCTCAGAGAGGGAAGCAGCACACCTGGTCAAGCTGGCAACGTTTTGAAGTCTTGCAGTGGCAGCTGCACAAAACATGTCTCACAGTGTGTGGTGACTTGTGTTTCACTTACGCAGTCCGTACCAAACTTATTTGCATCTTGTCTGGTGTCTTCCTCACTTTTTTTTTTTTTTTTTTCTAGGTTGCATGACCAGATGGTAAAGATAAACCAAAGCCTTCACCGCCTGCAAGTAGCATGGCGAGAAGCTCAGCAGAGTTCTAGCCCTGCTGCTGACAGCCTCAGGGAGCAGTTTGAACGCCTGATGACCATCTATCTCTCCACAAAGACAGCGATGACAGAGCCACAGATGCTGCAGAACTGCCTGAATCTGCAGGTGTCCATGGCAGTTCTCCTGGTGCAGCTGGCGATAGGAAACCAAGGGACTGAGCCTCTAGAGCTGACATTCCCATTGCCAGGGGTGGAAAACAGTGCATTGGCCTATGTACCAGGTGAAACCGCTTCTCCTGCTGCTTTGTGGCTGCTGTACGTGAGGGTCTGAATCTAAAGTGACTTAAGTAGCGCTCTGCACTTGAGCAGGGCGTAACATCAACAGATAGCTGCTGGGTGTCACCCTGATAGGTGAAGTGAATCCAGTGCATAACAAGTTTCATCAAGCTGAGTATTCGTTGTGATCGTGGTGTTCTAATACAACTACTTAGTTCTAGAAACTTAATCAGAATCAGGGAGGTAAGCTAAGTACATGAAAGGCCAAAAAGCAGGCTGTGAGCTGCACAAGGAGGAATTAATGTGCAATCTCTGTTCACAGAATTCTTTGCAGATAATTTGGGCGACTTCTTCATTTTCCTGCGACGCTTTGCTGATGACATTTTGGAGACTTCTGCAGATTCTCTGGAACATATCCTCCACTTTGTTACTGTTTTCATGGGTGATGTGGAGAGGTATGTACAGCTCCAGTTGTAAGCCCTTTATGCTCTTCTGCCAAGCACCTGGGTAGAACCAAGGAAGTGGATATTGTTAGAGATGTCTTGAGATTTAGTTTATAAATCTGTAATTTGCTTTAACTCATTGAAAAAAAATAAATTATGTTCATAGAAGTCACAAGAAACTTCCTGAAGGACTTGGGTTTCACATGAGGCACAAATAGGATTGTGTCTAAAAACTCGGTCTGTCATACTACGCAGGAGCTTAGGCAGATAGAACCAGTGAACACTACGTGAGGAAAGTGGAGATTTCGCTTACTAGAGAGCTTTTTGCATGTATACTGTCCCCACTAATCTGGGCTGGCCCTGGAAGATCTAAGTTGTAGTTCATCTTGGCAGTAATCCAGAGCCTGACCTTGGGCAGACTGTTCAGCTTCTGCCCCACAGGTGCAGTAGAGAATTATGCCTTCACCTTGCTCAGTGTCCTGTCATGCACTGGAAAGCAAGCTCAGCAGGCGAGGGACTTTGGACTTTCAGAATAAATAGGAAACAAGTCATTGGGCAACAAGTACAAAGCCGGGCTGACAAGTCGTGTTTGCTCAGGGAAGCTACAGCTGACAAGCAAGCGTGGCTTGCCAACAGTACGCCCTGCCAGAATTCTGTTCCGTGAGGGATGGAAGCAACAGCTTTGATATTTCCCGTACCTGTTCCCCTTTCTGTCTGAAATTTAATTATGGGTGCTGACTGCCTGCATTCTTCCTGTGGCTCTGGGCAGCTCGATGCCAGCATCAGTTTTACAATAGTTTGCAACAACTGGCTGCTCCTCTATGGATGGGCACAGCTCCTGGAGCATTTTCACTACAGTTAAGTCCCCCCTACGGCCCTCGTGCCATGCTGAATTTGCATTTTTTTCTCTTGCAGAATGAAAAATCCTCATCTGCGAGCCAAGCTGGCAGAAGTGCTGGAAGCTGTGATGCCTCATTTAGATCAGGTCCAAAATCCACTCGTCTCCAGTGTGTTTCATCGCAAGCGAGTATTCTGCTCTTACCAGCATGCTGCCCATCTTGCTGAGGCACTTATTAAAGTCTTTGTGGATATCGAGTTTACTGGTAGGTGTGAAAGGGGAAGAGGTGCCTTCCTTCTGCAAAGTCTGTAGCGGGATGACTTTGGGTTGTGGAGTACTTCAGTAAAAACAGATGAATCTTTATGTTGTGTGAAATTGCTCAAGTGTTTTAGACAGAAAGCATTCCAGCAAAGCGCTGGTCTTTCCGAACTTCTGACTTGTGCAGGACTACATTGGCTATTGTTCCTGGCTATTGTTCCACAGACCTTGCTTGCCATGCTCTGTGGCTGCTTGGTGCTAGTATGGTCACGGCAGTGCTCACATTCACTGGAAACTGCTGAACTTTTTTTGTTGAGGAAGCAACAGAGAAAATTGTGCTCTGACCGCTTGCTGGCTGTTGATGCATTCAGCGCCCCAGCTGCGTGCACTGGGAGGTCAGAGTTTTAGCTTTCTGAAGAAAACGCAGCCTGCTCCCACGCAGTGCTAAACAAACATTGGAAAGGAATTTAAAATCCTTCTCCGTGCCCACAGCCAATTTGCAATGCTCTTCTGCTTGTGTCTAGGTGACCCACATCAGTTTGAACAGAAATTTAATTACCGACGTCCAATGTACCCCATCCTGAGATACATGTGGGGCACAGATTCCTACCGACAGAGCATAAAGGTAAGGCAAGAGGCATACATGTAAGCATGCATATCTAGCTCTTCATGCAGTATATGGATTTGTGTCTTGCAGTTTGGAGTGTGGCGGAGCATTAACCGTTTTGTTGTTGTTCGCAGGCTTTGGCTGATTATGCCTCAGAGAACCTAGAGGCAATGAATCCCCCTCTCTTCTTGCGCTTCCTTAATTTGCTTATGAATGATGCCATTTTCCTGTTGGATGAAGCCATACAGGTAGGGTTTACTACATGTGCTGCAGGCATCATGTAGCAACCAGTTCTCACTCACTTGAAGATGGCTCGTTACAATATTGACCCACAATCTGAGTTTTGGTAAAGGTATGCAGTTGTGACCCTTTTCAAATACTCTGTACCTTTTTCTTCCTGAATGGGCCCCTGTCAGAGTGGAAAAGGCAGTATCTGAGGTCTTGCCATTGAGTTTCACAGGGCAGTGAGAATACAAAAGCTTTATAACACAAGGGAACTTTTACTTACAGCTTCCTACAGTTTTGGAATCTTAATTAATTCCTAGTGTTCCAGTCTTGAAAAATCCACTTCTTTTTTCTGCCTGTCTCACCTGAGATAAGGCAGATCAGCAGTGGGACTTGTTGCTTTCTGTTAACGTTACCTAGATGTGTTAAACAGGAGTTAGCCGTAGGAAAGTCTGTGGGATTATACTGATTCACCAGAGGAGATAGTCTGGGAAGTGGATGCTCTCTATGCTTAGCACCTAAAGCTGTGGTGAACATCTACGATGACGGTTTTTTCTTTCCTTGGTTCAGAAAACTTCTGTCTGTGCTTGTAGGTTGCAGACTGAAGGTACTGTGTGTGAGGAGCAACCTCAACTTCTTTAATCAATACTCGTTAAGACGTTTTGTTTTTTAACACCTCCCTGATAGTGCTCTTGGGCATGGAGGGAGCAGTCTGAGTTAGCTTCTGTAGCCTATTTACCTGCCTATTCTCCCGAGGCTGCTGTAGGAGACATCTTACTTGTTTCTCTAACAAGCACGTGCCTCTTCTGTGCCCTGAGGTGATTGCCTGGCGGAAAGGAAAGCATTCTACTTAATAAAGCTGTGTACTCAGGCTGCTGCTCCCATGCTCTTCCCTGCTGTGTTGTTACAGTACCTCAGTAAGATTAAAGTTCAGCAGATAGAGAAGGACCGCGGTGAGTGGGACAGCCTGTCCCAGGAGGCTCGTCGGGAGAAGGAGTCAAGCCTGCAGATGTTTGGTCAGCTGGCTCGCTTCCATAACATCATGTCCAATGAAACCATCGGGACTCTGGCCTTCCTGACATCAGGTAGGGAGAGCAAATCCTGTCTGCTGGGAGCTGTAGAGCAGCATTGCCTGGGAATCAGGGGGGCCTAATTCAGTTTAAGGATTGTCAGAGAGGGACTGGATTACTGTGAAGCTCAGGGAACTATTGGTTTCTGTTCCAGAAATTAAGTCCCTGTTTGTGCATCCTTTTCTTGCTGAGCGCATCATCTCCATGCTAAACTATTTTCTTCAACACCTGGTTGGCCCTAAAATGGGAGCTTTGAAAGTCAAGGATTTCAGCGAGTTTGACTTCAAACCGCAACAGCTAGTTTCTGACATCTGTACGATCTACCTGAACCTTGGGTATGTGACAAGGGAGAGCTGGAGGTGGGATGTCAGGAGGTGCTTGTGGAGAGTGGCAGCCTTTGGGTACTTGGACTTGAGACTCTTATGAGTGTAAACAGGGTTTTGTCTTCTCTTGGACGCTGATGCTTGGAATGAAGTGGAAATCTGATTTGGCCTAAAGTGGGACTTGCTGTGACGTGCACACCAGTGTTTGCACTGGGATGGGAACTGTAGCTGGAGTCAGGTGAACGTCTGGAGCAGCAGAGCTCTGTAGCCTCCTTTGCCACAAGGTGGGAGTGTTTTCCAGCAAGACCAATGTGAACAGAAGTCCATAACGGACCTTTCAGAAGCGCAGTGTGCTCATTTGTGATAACTTCTAAATTATGCAGCAAAGTCAGCTGCAACTTGGTAGGAATGGAAGTTGAGCATAATAGCAGTTAAATGTGTAAATTGGGTCTCTCTGGAAAAGACCTAGGAAAACTGCTTAATCACGATCAAGCTTTTCTCTGGTTTTCACGTCTCTCGACCTGAAAACTCTTGGGGGGACTGTGTTTTGCAGCCTGATAAATAAGAATTCTTGAACTCTTCTTCTCATTTACCTTGTGGTTCAGGGATGAAGAAAATTTCTGTGCCACTGTCCCCAAGGATGGACGTTCCTATTCACCAACGCTCTTTGCCCAGACAGTAAGGGTTCTGAAGAAAATCAATAAGCCTGGCAATATGATAGTGGCTTTCAGTAACCTGGCTGAGAGGATCAAGGTGAGAGGTGGAGGGAATAAAAGCCAAGAAAAAGAAATGCAGTTGGCATCCTTTTCCATCTGTTTATTGCTGCATCTTTGCTGTGAGGCTGCAGTTCTGGGAAATGGTGCTTGATACGAGGCACCAGGCTGGGCAGCTGAGAAGGCTCCTTTCTGGTGTGCACCTGTAAATGTCTTAGACAATTCAAGAACTGGCTGCTATGGATGTATAAGCATGCAGGGTGAAAAACAAAATGCGTGGCTTACGGCAACACCTGGGCTTCCTGACTACCAGTGTGTTAATTTCCAGTAGGAAATCAGTGTGTCACAGCTCAGGCTCTCAGACCTGAGCTACGTTTTTGCATATTTCATGTGACCCTGTTAAATAGCCATTGCCTTGACCAGCTGTGATGTTTTTATGTTCTAGCAAGGCTTTTTTTCAGTCATGGTGATGCCTCACTACTAGTTAGGAGTAAACCTGTTTTTAAATGAAGTGGAACAGCGCTGAGAAATCTGGTGTTTTAAAAGCTGTGTGTGCTTGCCAGTCTCTTGCAGACCGTCAGCAGCAAGAAGAGGAGACGTACGCAGACGCCTGTGACGAGTTCCTGGATCCTATCATGAGCACTCTGATGTCTGACCCGGTAATACTGCCGTCGTCCCGTGTCACCGTGGATAGGTCAACCATAGCCCGGCACCTGCTCAGGTACGAAACGTAGGCTTAACTGCGTCCGTGGGTCAGGTTCAGCTTCCTTTGTCACCGACTGTTCTTTGTGCCAGTGACTTGTGCTTTTCCAAGTTGGAAGCTTGGGATGGGGTGGGTACACATCTGCAGTCTCACTCACTCCCCAGTTTTCCAGTTTGCTCTGAAGTCCAGGGCTTTAATGATTCTGTGTTCAGAATCACCTGGAACCTGGTCTCAAGTGTGGCTTTGCTGAAGTAAGTTCCAGACATGATGAAAAGTGTTTAATGTGTTTTCTCTGACTTTAGCCCGGAGATGGAAGTACAGAACAGATTATGCACATGCTGCCTTTAGTGAGGGACAGTTTGGTTATTGGATGCAGATATTTTTATGTCACTCTTGTCTGGGTTTTTCACTAAATATATCTAAAGTTTTGGATTACAATGGAATATGAAAGAGTGCCTTTTATTGCTTAAAGCTGTAAAAGATTTCAGTGTTTTGTAAGAGACGATGTGCTGACCTTGTTGAATGTGGTGTGGTTTTACTTTTTTGGAACACGCCCCATGCTCCTTGTTCATCCTCGCTGTCCTGGGCCCTACAAATGAAGTAGCCTGTGTGCATCTGCAGCTCCTCCTCCTGGGGGATGTATATCGCTCACCTGATGTTATCCAGCAACACCTGGGCTCAGTGTTGGCTGATGAAGTTCACTTAATAGCAGGAAGATCACGCCAGTCTTCGCAGCCTTACTACTTTTATTCTAGCAAGGAGACGGTTGAAGTAATCTCCTCACTGCTCTCTTTCAGTGATCAGACGGATCCTTTTAATCGGAGCCCCCTCACTATGGACCAGATTAGACCAAACACGGAGCTGAAAGAAAAGATCCAGCAATGGCTTGCGGAGAGGAAAAAGCAGAAGGAGGACTTGGAGGACACACTGAATTGAGAACAAAGTTCTACATCCCCAGACATGCAATCAGTCGTTGGCAGGACAATTGTCTTGTACGGGTGGTGGTGGGTGCTCCAGAGCATCTGTGAACCTTGCCACGTGAATGAAGAACGCATCCAGTGCATTGCGCCACGTCTGGAATCTCTCCTAGTACCTTCTCTTTTACCCCTTACTCTGTCTTTCCTTTCAAGACTTACTGTTTAATACTAAGAATTTCCACTGCACTACAGCTTCCTAGCCTCTGCATCCTGGGAAGATTCAGCCTCTTCTGATTGTCCTGGTGCCCTGGCCCTCTACTCATTGCTCTTTGTGTTGGCTGTTTCTAATGGCCGCGTGACCTTTCCTTTGCTCCCCCACCCTCTGTCCGGTTGTTTAGCCTGTGTAATCATACTCAATGTCAAAAGGATGCCTCTGCATCTGCAGCAGCTCTCACCTGGAGATGTGGGAAAGGACAGTTCCGCGTGTTTGTACAGGCTGACCGCGCGCCAGGGCTTCTTTTTACAGTGATACATAAGAACAAGGGGCGATGATAAATAGGAACAAGGGGTGACGAATTGCAATACTTGCCTTACAGCCGCCTGGGGAGGGCTAGTGGCCATGGGGCTGGAGGGTGACCATGAGGCTGGGGCTTTTTCCAGCTCCCAGCGCCGGCCGAGGCGGACCCGGGTCTCGAACCCGCGTCCCGGGGAGTTGCCGCTCCCCGCCCCGCCCCGCCCACGTGGTGCGGGGTCCCGGTGCCGTTGCGCATGCGCGGCGGGGGCGGGGCGGGGCCGTGCGGCGGGGGTGACTTTGAGGCATGGCGCAGGCGGCGCAGCGCCTCGGGCAGCGCCTGGCGGCCCGCGGCCCGCAGCTCCTCAGCGGTGAGACCGGGAGGGACCGGGGGGGGACGGAGGGGACCGGGAGGGATTGGGGGAGACCGGGGGGGGACCGGGGGAGAAGCGGGGGGGGGCCGGGAGCCGAGCCTGACGCCGCCCGTGCTGCCCCGGCCTCCCCCCCCCAGCTGCCGTGGCGTACTCCAAGCCTCGCCTGGCCACGTTCTGGTACTACGCCAAGGTGGAGCTGGCGCCGCCGACCCCCGGAGAGATCCCCAAGGCCATCGACAGCATGAAGGGGCTGGTCAGGAGCTTCCAGAGCGGCCGCCTGGCGCAGATCACCGTCAAGGTAAACCCCCGGGGGTACCCGGGCCTTATCAGGCCATCCCCAGCCCTTATCAGCCCCATCCCCGGCCCAGACCTCACCGGGCTGCTCCCGGCGCTGTGTGCGTTCACTCACAGGCAGCTCTCGGTCTGGGGTCTCCTTCGCGTGCCCTTGCAGATCCAGAGGTTTCTCCTCGTGGTCGCCTCTGCCGCTGTCTGTCTGCCACCCGTGTTTCTGAATGTGACCTTTGAGTCTGTTAATTGCTGGTGCACGCCTAGCGTTGCTAGCAGTAAGGCATCAAACTCTTTTATCCACTCTCTCTGATATCTGTTAAGAGCGTTTCGAGCTGTATTTAACTCCCAGAGCATTACGTTATGGTGAGGCTTCAGATCTGTTCCGAACAGTTCTGGTTAGGCTTAAATTAGAGCAAAGACAGCGCCTGCCCTGGGGTGATGCTTGCAGAGATAGTGTTTTATGGCTAGGAGAGGTGAGCTGTAACGTGTGTGGCTCGTGCTGTCCTTGAGGGGTTCCTGCTCTAGCTGGACAGTCTCTAGTCCTGCTTATCTCATTAATCCTTGGTGCTGCAGTCTGAGACATGCTGCTCTCTGTTTCCAGCACGCTACAAGCACACGAAGGCGCTGTCTCAGTGCCCGTGTGTCCACCAGGGAGCTGAGACTGCATTTGGGTCTTCCCAGTCTGGCAGCTGAGCCAAAATCCTGCATTTTGGCTGTGTGGGTGTTCTTATCTGTCACGTGCTCCCCAAACCAGGAACAGATCTTTAATCGGTGTTAAAATCTGATCAATGGGGTGACTTGAGGGCAAGAGGGAACAAGTCAGACAGCACAAGTAAATTTGCCATCTCTCTGGAGAATCCCTGCTGCTTTAGATGAGGTTCTGGATAATGCTTGGGATCTCTCTGGCAAACTAAGGCTCGTGTTATTCGTTGCGACTGTTTTATCTTATTCTCCTTGTCAGCTTATTTTCCTTGTGTCAGTTTCTGCTGTTAAACTGGGCCCTCTGCTGCACATCTTGACATATTCTTTTCTTCTCTCAGCCACCTACCCATGGACCTTTCCCTTTGTTTCTCCTCAGTCCTTCTGAAGAGCCATCCCGTTGCGTCAGTGCTCTGATTTCTTTCTGAGGCTCTTCTGCCCCATTTTACCTGTTCCCTGCAGCAAAGCTTGATCAGACAAGCTTCCTATCTCCTCCTCCTGCACCCTTTGTGGAATTCAGCGTGCTAAATGATCTCATCTGGACAGAGAATTTCTGTTGTCAGCCTCCTCTGTGAGGGAACACTGTAAGAATCACGTCCAGTGCTGTGATACAGTCTCTTTAAACCTCACACGTGCAGTTCACAAATATATTTGGTGTATCAATAAAATCTTCAGCTTGCTCAGAGACACTGCTGGCTGTCGCTGCACCCCTGCCCAAGTAGCACCACTCGAGATCAGCCATCCCTGTGGTGCACCAGCCCATCCCTGAAGCCACGAGTAGTGGCTGAGCCTGAAGATGAAAAGGCCCTGGCAAGTGCTTGTGTAGCCTTATGTACATAGGCTCCCTTTGCCCAGGAGGAAGCTTTTTCCACACCCACAATTAAGACTGGACTCGTGCCTGATGAATTTCTGGTATTCCTCTCCATAGCCCTGTGAATTCAAATGCATTTAAACAACCTTGTCTTGCATATGAGCATCTTTCTGACTGTACTGAGCTCTTGTCTGGGTGACCAGCACGTAGCAATGAATCTGTAGTTGTGGAGCACGCCTCTTGTGGAGTGTTCCTTGTCTCAGTGCCCTTCTGTGCAGATTAGTTGGAAAGGGAGTTGAAGAATGCTGCTGTTACAGAGGAAGTAGCACAGCTGAGGTCAGTATTTACTTGCTAGGAAAGGAAGAGACAGGGGTGTTCTTCACAAACCTCCCAGCTTTCTGTCTTTATGATACTGTTCCCCTGTTGACTTCCAAAAAAATGATATATACAAAAATTTATCTTTTTCTGGGTAAGCTGAGGGATAGAATAGTTCTGCTGCCTCTTCAGGCTCTGACAATGGTAATCTGTGAGCCACAGATACTCAGCGCACAGAGCAGTATTTTCCAAGACCTGGCTTCACTACTGGCGTGCTAGCTTGATGTGCTTTGCTCGTGCCATGAAAACAAGTGAGCTGCTGTCAGTAATACTTGAAGTTCAAGGAATTTGAGTCGGGAGTTGGAAGTGTTACACTACTTGAGCTTTGTCTCACCTCTTCCACGTCTCGAACACAGCTGTTCTGTCGCCCCTTCTGGGCCCTCCATTATCTGCTCAAGTGAAGAGAGTGAGGTGACGGAGCTGTAGGTAACAGCTGTGTCCAGCCAAAGCTGGACGGAGAGACACATGTCATCAGTCCAACACATTGCTTGGCCTTGAAATTAGATTTATTTCCTGCAGATACGGTTTTAGAAATTATCTTCTTAAAGGGCTCTAAAAACACAAATGCCAACTGAGGCTGTATTTACCATTTTAGAGCCCTTGTAACAATGTGGCCTGTTGAGGTGTGGGTGACCATAACAAACACTAACTTGCACATCTGTTTTTTGCTTAAACTGTTGTCTTGCGAATTGGGTGACCACTTCGCTAGTCATGCATGGAGTTTGGTTACAGGAGCAAGAAAGGCAGCCGTTGCAGGAGCAAATGTTCTAAACTGTGTTGTGTTTTTTTTTTTTTTTCTTCTTTCAGGAAGCACTGAGGAACGGTTTGGTGGCCACAGAGGTGCTGATGTGGTTTTACATTGGTGAGATCATAGGCAAACGGGGCCTGATTGGATACAACGTCTGAAGACTCATCCTCAGTTACGCTGTTTGCTGCTGTGGCCCTGAGCCTGTTAGAGCATCTACATAAATAAAGCCAGGAGCTGATGTAGAATTGTTGTGGTCTTTTTGTGGTGGTTGGGACGTGAGCCTGTCTCTGATCTGGCAGCGTCACCAGTGGTGGAGAACGGCTTCTCTAACGCGTAGCTGCCTGAAGGGCAGCCCCCTCTGCACATCAGCACATGCTGGTAATGTGACTCCCTGTCCTCTGCCCCTTCTCCAAAACATGAAACGGTGTTAAAGCTGGCTTTGGTCAGCACTGCTGCTCATCGTGATTCCTGTCCTAGTTCTTTGGGTAACTTCCATGTGACTTCAGCTACGGCGTTATGGAAGTCTGGAGAGAAAACATTTCAAACTGACCACACAAATGCTTACACTTGTTTCTGAATATATGTAACACCAGGGAGTGGGAACCTAAAAGGAATCGTAGTATTTTAAGGTATCAAAAGATGTCTTGGTGCTGTGTATGTCACATGGTCTAGTGCATTGTTTTGCATGGTTCTGGTTTGTGGTGAAACGTGTGGAAGCCTTCAAAGGTGAGCAGGCTGTACGTGTCAGCTCACAGCCGCCTAAAAGTGTGAGCTGTCCAGATGTTCACAAACTTGCTCAGTTTCAAACAACTTCTGTAGAACTATATAGAGCAACTTGGTAAGTTTAACTGCATCACATCACGGTCCTCTTCTCAAGGTTTTCAGAAAATAATCTGCAAAAGGTCTCTGAAGCTGGCTATCTCATTTGAATGCGGCTTAACTGACTTATTGACTTAGAAAATGGTCTCATCAATATTGCTGCTTGGTGCTACTGCCTTTATACTGCTTACAGGCCCAGGGAAGGCAGAGTTTACTTTTCTGCCTGCAGCTGAGATGATTTTCCCAACACTTCAGGCCAGTAAGAACCCAGAGCCTGGGGGTGCCCTGAGGAAAGGGAACAGGAGAGCCTTTGGGGATGTGCAGCACTGCTGCCACAGGCAGCTTCAGAGCCAGCCAGCTGTGTACCTGTAGCAAGCAGCTGCATAGCTCAGGCCACAAGCTGAGGCAGCACAGGACCTATTCCACTTGGAGTCTAAGACATTTGGAGCCCTTTTTATGCAGTTTGCCAGGTGCTTTGTGGCTGAAATCCTCACCACCTGTGACCAAGGTACCAGTCACCTCGACGTGACGGATGAGGAAACAAAGGCTAAAAGAACTTGAGGGCTTCCACAGGTGAGTGCAGCAGGAGCTGGGCTTCCACGCTCCTGTCCAGGCTACCCTGCTTCGAGCAAGGCACAGCACTCACAGAAGCATGGCTCCGCAGCTCTCCTGCCTCCTGTCCCCCACTGCTCTGCTCTCAGTGTCCAGGTATGCTGCAGGGAAACGTGGTGAATCCCCAGTGTGGCTGTACAGGGTGGGTCTGACATGTTCAAGGAGCCTGTTACACGGATAAGGTGTGGTTAATGTGAAGGAAGGGGCTCATTTCTTCTGCCTCTGAATGACAGCCCCGTGACTTGTCTATCATTTGTTTCCTATCCCCATCAGCCAGCTGTGAGGGGGACCTGTTGGGCCTCCTGGGGGGGGCTGCAGCACACCCACTACTGAGGGATGTGTCAAATTTGGGATTAAAAGTGTGACTGTGAGCTGCAGGTTTCATCAAGGAGCCTACCTGAAAGCAAGTCTGCAAGATCCTGTCCCACTCAGAGCCTGGCATGCCTGTGCCTCTCCTTCCTCCCCAGGGTGTGCTGCTCTCCCCAGCTTGCAGGCACTCACACGCAGCCCCAATTTGACAGCAGCGGGCCCTGCGCTGCAGCTCGCACACCAGTGCTGGGCTGCAGGGGCTGTCACATCCCTTCACTTGCAACATCGGCTTAAACGTGACTGGTAAAGGATGAGAGGGCTTGGAACCACTCCAGTCCCCTTCACGCTCCCTGGCGAGACAGCACCCGTCTTATTTTAATAGACATCTTCCTCCTCCCTGGCAGTCCTGACGAGCACCCACCCCTCTGCTCCCACAGCAGCTCCGCAGCCACGCACCCAGCGTGAAACAAACAGCACGGGCAGCTCTGCTGAGCGGGGCAGCTACTGTCCGCCGGCTCTGGCAGCCGGGGGAGCCCCCTGGGGCCCGAACCTTCCCCTCAGGCAGCAGGTAGGCCGCGGGGGCCCGCACCGACGGCTGCTCGTTGCTGAGGCGGCGGCGGGAGGCGCTCGGGGCCGGGCCTGCTCGCACCTACCTGCGGGGCCGGGCCGGGGATGGGCCGGGGGTGCCCTTTGAGGCCCGGGGCCGGTCCCCGGAGCTGGGCAGGGCTCGTTTCTGCCTCGTTTATGCCCCACGAGCGGTCCCGGGCGGCGGCGGCGGCGCCTCACGGCCCGCGCCTCGCGTCACGGCGGGCGGCCGCCGCGCTATGCAGGGCGGGGGGCCGCGCCGGGGGCCGCGCCCGGGACCCTGGATATCGCCCGGCGTTCTGCAGGCCCGGCGGCGGGCGGGCGCGGCTTAGGCGCGTTCCGGGGCGGCGGCGCGGCGGAGCCCCGCAAGCTGAATGCCGGCCTCCCTTATGCAGGCCCCGCGCGGGCCGGCGGAGCGCTATGCAGGGCGCGGGGCGCGGCCCGGCCCCGCTCTCTGGCTCGTCGCCTCACAGTAAAGATGGCGCACAGCGGTCGGTGGCGCTTCCCTGCCCGGCCCGGCAGCGGCGGCTGGGGCCGCCGGGGGCTGGGGGGCTCCCGGCTGCGGGTCCCGGCCGTGCGCAGCCTGCGAGCCGCCGAAGCGGCGGCGGCGGCGACGGGCGAGGGAGGGGAGCGCGGCGGCGGCGGCCCGGGCTCCGGCGGGGCGGCGGGAAGCGGGGGAGGCGGGGCAGCGGCGCCGGGCTCCGGCGGCGGCGGCGGCGGCGGCGGCGGCTCCGGGGGCCCCGCGGCCGGGCTGGGACCGGGCTTCGACGCGGCGCTGCAGGTCTCGGCCGCCATCGGCATCAACCTGAGGCGCTTCCGCGCGGCCTGCGGGGCCGAGGCGGGCAGCGGAGAGGTGAGCGGGGCCGGGAGGGAGGGAAGGGAAAGGAAACGAAGGGAAGGGAAACGAAGGGAAGGGAGAGGAGGGCGCGGCGCGGCCCGGAGCGCGGGGCCCGCTCCGCCACAGCCCCGCTCCGCCCCGCTCCGGGCACACCCCCCCCTTGGCCGCGCGGCCCCCTCCGGACACACCTACCGCTGCCACCGCTCCGTGCCGTGCCTGTGGAGTGCACAAAGGGGCCGGGAGCCCGCCGGGGGGGGTGGTGAGGAGGTGGGGGGGGGGGTGGCGGGCACCCAGCCCCCAGCGCCCCCCCCCCCCCTTCTCCTCGTCCTCCTCCTCCTCCTCCTCCTCCGCCGCCCTCCTCCGCGGTCCCTCCCCGCGCACGCGACTTGCCGCCGGTGTCCTCCCCACCGACATCGCCTCCTCCATCAGCCGCCTGGCGACGAGGCCGGGAGGGGGGCGAGGCTCGGAGGCAGCCCCAGGAGGGTGAGGGGGGAGAGGGGGGCGAGGGGCTGCTCTGCTCCTCCCGGCAACGGGAAGAACGGGGGTGGGGGGGTGAGGAGAGCCCCGGGTGTTGCGCGGCACCTGCGCCCCCCCCCCCCCTTCCACCACCACCACCCCCGGAAGGATGCTCCGAGGGCTCCGCCCCGGCCTCCACCGGGAGCAGACGGAGCCCGGAGGGGGGCCCCGGGGGGTGGCAGCCACCGGGGCTGCGAGCTCGGGCCCTCCCGGTGCTCCCCAGCCCTCCCCGTGCTCCCCCTCGCCGCCCCAGGATGCGCGTTTCGCCCTGCTGCCGCTTTGGGGTTTTGTTTTCCTCCCCTTTTTTTTTTTTTTTTTTTTAATTTTTTAATTTTTTTTTTTTTTAAATTTTTCTGAGCCGTTCTCCTTCCTGCCTTCGTTTTCGAAGCCTTCCTCGAGCAGGCGGGCAGGCAGGCAGAGCAGGAGTAACGCCAGCCCACCCGCTGCCAGAGCAGGGCAGACATGATGGGGCCGTGCTGCTCTCGCTACGCGCTGCAGCGCTCCCGGCCCGCGCTTCTCCTTTCACAGCGCTTGCCAGCCGGGTCCTTGCTCTGGCAGGAAGATCCTCCGGTTCCTTTGTACGAGGAAAGGGCTTTTGGTGCTGAAAGGCTCCTTCTGCCTCCGCTTTAAAGGCGGACTGTCAGGTGCAGAGCGTGCGAGGCTGTGCTTTGTGGATCTGTCGCCCTTTTAAGAAGCAGTTGCTTTCCTTTTTCATCGCTGATGATATTGGAGGTTATGAAGGCATGTACAGGAATATTGTTTACTTCTGGGCTTGTTTTCGGTGCTTTTTGGTAGGTAAGGTGAAGTGGAGCTCAGCTGAGCTCAAGCATCTCCGAGCTGCAGAGTTGCTGGTCCAGCAGCAGTGATGCTTGGGGGGGGCTGGATTTACAAACTTAGAGCTGATCTGGGAACGCTGCTAACTTAATGAACGTGGTAGTTACAGCTTCAGCTCGGGCTGCCTGCTAGCATCCCTTTTGTTTAATACAAACACCTTGAAGATGGTTGTTTGCTGTATTTGTAAACTGCTCTGCTTGTAATAGCCAAGGTTGAATGGGATTTGCTGTGCCTGGTTGAAAGAAGTTAGTGTCTCTCGAGGTAGTTCAGTGGCAGCAATGACTGAAACCTCGCTAATGCATCTGACCACAGAGTTAACAGCTTGAAAAGGTTGTGTTTGGGTTTTTGTCCTTTTTTGGTGTTTTTTGTTTGTTTTTTTTTGGGGGGGGGTCAGCAACCTGTTGTGTTTCTTTTCTTTCCTTTTTTTTTGGATGACACAATCTTTCTTTATTATTTTATTGTTGTTGCTCCCATTGCATTTGCCTGAAAGCATGCCTTTGCATCTCAAAAGTCAAAGGCATCTTTGAAAGATCTGTGGCAGTTTTGCTTTTAGGGCATCTTTGCTTCAAAATAGCTGAAATACGTTCTTGGCACCAGCAGCTAATGAAGGAAATATCTCTTGGATCTGAAGATCTTTTTAGGTTTTCTATTTAGCTATTAAAACCTGTCAAATATTATATACAGCGGGAAATAAGCTCAGTGGCTGGTTGTCTGTAGGTTGATGCCGATCTCACTGCTCATGGGCAGGGAAGGAGCAGACCCAGCATCCCTTGTCCTGCTGTGAAGTTGCAGTTTCCTCGTGTTGGGGTGGACCAGGAGCAGCTGCTCTTGAGCACTGGGGGGTCTCGTTGGCTCAATTTTCCCATTGCTGATACAGGAATGTTTGGTTCCTTCTCTGATGCTCTAGAAACCAGGTATTTAAGCGGTAGGAGCAGGGGATGTGCAAAGAGCCCTGGTACAACTGGGGACTGAGTGTGCAGGTACCACCTGCAGCCCTTGAGGAGCGGGTGGCTGCATGGTCACCAAAGGAACGTGGAGGAAGCTGTGTTGTGTTTCACATATATGTTCTGCCACCTTTTGGGGTGGTTGGTTTGTTCCCGAGTGGCACGTTGCATCCTGGCCCTGCCTATCTGCTGGAATTGTGCATTAACAGAAGAATCTGGTGGGATATAACAGAAGAGTAGAAGTCAAGAGCGAGTATTTCACTCAGTCTTTCTCTCGTCTCCCTGGACGTTTTGCAGAATGTAGTGGGCTTGATTTCCAATATAGAAGTATCTGAATTTGGGGATGTCGCTGCATATCCCCCAGATTTTTGATGATTTTGTACAAATACTTCTGTTTTAGTTCAGTTTTTCACTGAGTTATCTCGAAACCAGCTAGCGTTAAGGGAGCAGCACTATGGTGTTTGATTTTGGCATGGCAGGAGCCGGCGGGGGGGGATTTTGTGCTTAGTTAAACTATAACTGCTTGAGAACAGCAGCACTGGTACGGTGTTATCCTTCTGCGTGATGGGAGTGATGCCTAAGCGATAAGGGGAATTTGATGGTGTTTTCCTGACTTGTCGTGTGCATTTTGTGACAAGGGAAGTCTGTGGAGGTGCTGTCTGCCTGGTGCAGTTGTCATTTCAGAGCTCCCTGCCCGTCCCGGCAGTCTCACTGGAGCTTTGGCAGGGTTATCGTGCTGTCAGGTGTGCGGTGACACTTCCCCTCAGAAACCTGCGTCAGGCCACAAGTCAGCACCGAGCTGCAGAGCCTTGGGGGCTGACGTGCCATACAGCAGCACTGACAGCATCCCTCATAGCACTGCTGCCATTGCCCATGGACCAGGCTCCTTTACGAAGCAGCTCTTAGCCCTGGATGTTCGCTGGTGGCCGCCTTGTTTGGAAACAGCACCAGTTCCACGTGCTGGGAGGAGTGGCTGCCGCCTCCCTGCCTCGCTTAACGCCGGAGCTGAGCGTGGAGATGAGTTATTTTTCACGTGGGCATTAAAATTCTGCCTGCCTCGGAATTCCCTTTCCTAATTTGATGTTGAGTGGTCGCTGCAAAGCCGCCTGGGTGTTTGAGCTGTGAAGTGAGGATCAAGGTGGTGTCACTCCTCGCAGCAGGTAAGGCAGCCTCGGATGGAGCAGCAGTGCACACCCACCCCTTTGCTCCAGGGGCTTTTGGACATTGCTCTGCCTTCAACTGGAAAATTCACAGGGCAGATTCTTGCAGGATTATGTTGCACTGCCCTTCTGTTATTGTTGTTATTAGTGGTGGTGGTGTTATTATTATTATTTATTGTAATCAGAGTGCCATACTACAGATCTTACTGCATCACATGTGGTGGAAATGAAAAAAAGTCTTTGTGTCTCGGTCAGTTGTTCATCCTTCAGCTTGCTCAGCTGGCTTTCAAGTTCTTCCCTGTGGAGGCTGCATCCTCATCCTCATCCTCCTGACGGGCTGAGTGCACGGGAGCAGTGCTGCTGGCTTCCATGAGCAGGCAGGGAATGTAAAGTTGGATTTACCCGAGTAAAATGCATGCAGCACCTCCTGCAAGGCACCCCCATCTCCTCCCTGGGCCGAGGGTTGATTGGGAAGGGGCAGGCAAAGGGGCTCAGCGGGGAGATGCTGCACCTGGCTGCTGTGTTCAGCACTGGGGGCCACTGAGTGAAGGACAAGTGGGATGCTTCTTGGGCAGCTGCATGCTTTGAGCTAGGTGGTCGTGCTGCACAAGCCCCTGAGGCTTTTCCCTCGCTGCATTTCACTGTGTGTGGAAGTTGTCAGGGTTCAGCCCCGTGCACAGCAGCGGGTGAGTTCCCAGGCATCAAGCTAGGGATGCTGCAAAAGGGATCACAAAAGAAGTGATCTTTTTTTCAATGTGATGTGAACTTTTTTTCGTTGAAACGAGCCAGAAAACGTAGCCCAGCCTTTGAGATACTTCAGTAATCCAAAGTTTGCTGTTGTTGAAGCTGTTTGTGCATGTGTGAGATGTTTCCAGGCACTAGTTGGTGGCAGTAGTGGTACTGGAAGCTCACTGCAAGCAAAACAGGAGCATTTCTCAGGCGCTTTGAAACGCGTTCCTGTTGTGGAAGTGGAAATGAGAATTGTTTGTGTGGAGAGCCCGAACTGATGAAGCCAGGATGTGCAACACGTGGCCTGCCGGTGTGAGTGAGTCCTCTCTGCTGTCTGGGAACGGTGCTGTGCCGCCAGGAATCGCTGCTGAAGCCTCTCCCTGAGCTACCGGAGGATTCTGCCTCCCACTGGAGCTCCAAGTGCCCCCGGTGCTCGTCCCAGGGGCTGCTGTCTGCTGACCCCCAAGGATGCCTGTTCCCCCCAGCACAGCCCGGTGGGTGTTGTGGTTCCTGCCAGCAGCTCGTCTCCTTCCGAGAAGCTGAGGTGCTGCGTAACTGGGGCCGAAATCAAAAGGGTGAATAGGAAGAGAAAGCAGTGACTTGATCAATGCTTCCTTTAAAATGAACTAAACCTTTGTGAGAGCCGTTTGGGCCAGGCCGTTAGGTGGATCAGGACACCGGCACCGGGGGGCAGTTTGGCATCTGGGGCCAGACTTTCCCCTGGGACCTTTAATCAGAAATCCTTATCAAAGCAGTTTTGTTCAAGGGTTGTGGTAGATTGTGTTGAGATAGAGATTCACTTGGGAGTTCTCAGTTCTTGCAGTAAGCAGGGGACTTCAGGAGAAGCCTTTGTTGGCCTGCTCAGAGCTCTAGGCTGCTGCGGGGATGGATGCAGGAGCTCTGCTGACCGCCAGGAGCTGGCCCCTGCCTGCTCAGCGAGGCTTGGTGCCTTGCCCGAGAGGCGAGCCTTGCCTTGATTTATAATCCCCAGCGACCTTTTGGTGCTGCATTATTCTTTCCCAGGTAAATGAGGTCATGTTCAAACCCATGATGGTTTTTAATCACTCTCCATCTGTCGTGCTTTACGGCGACTTCTGGAAAAACTGGAGTGCCCGTTCCTGCTTCGTTTGCCCCAGAACTGAATTTTGACTTCGGACCGGCCGACGGGGTGGCTGAGCCTTGCCCGTGCGTGCTGGTTTTGGGGCCTTCTCACTCGCTCATCGTTCTGCCAAGCTACGAGGACAGTGATACAGGCAGGAGCAGCACAGAACAAACCTGAATGACGTACAGGGCTGGCTGCTTCTCACTGGAAATGAAGCCAAAGGAATTCATTTTTTAAATCTATTTATTTATCGATCTGTTCATCAATCCCATTGGAAAAGTAAGTTAACAGAGTCATGGGATGGCTGGAGTTGGAAGGGACCCGCAGTGATCAGCTTGAGAATAATGCAGGTTCCAGCTGTGGGGTAGGGCGTACAGCTGGCAAAATAGAGCAGGTTGGTTTAATAGCCTCAGACAAAATAATAGGATCACAGATTATTATTTTTCTTTTTACAAAGGCATTTCTGACAGCTACTGTAACGTAACGGCAGGTGCAGTTCAGGACTCTTGGACAGCTCTTTTATCTTATTGCTGGGAG